>NC_052048.2:189628974-190828974 GCF_903992535.2 Arvicola amphibius
TCAGAAATATTATTGATCTAAGAAAGCACAAGGTAAGTGTCTTGACACAGAACTCTAGTGTGAAAAATTTAAACTTCATGTAATTCAAAAACCATTTGAAATGGACAAATTATTTTGTCTCAATAAATTGAGAAGGCATTGAATTGTAATCACAGATACAAGTGAAAGGCTTGCTAGAAAATGATCAGAATAAGGAAAGAAAAAAGCACCAAGCCAACCTTCTAAATTAATAGTGGGTATTGAATAAAGGAATAGATATGGATGGGGAGGAAGAGAGGGGTGGAGAGGAGAGGAGAGGAGAGAGAGAGAGAGAGAGAGAGAGAGAGAGAGAGAGAGAGAGAGAGAGAGACAGAGAGACAGAGAGAGAGACAGAGAGAGAGAGACACAGAGAGAGAGACAGAGAGAGAGACAGACAGAGAGAGAGAGAGACAGAGAGAGAGAGAGAGAGACAGAGAGAGAGAGACAGACAGAGAGAGAAAGACCCTAGCTGTAATTAGATTACTAGATTTGATTAGGAATCTCTCTGTTTCTCCCTTGATTCCTAGAGGCTGACCTCACCACTAGGATAATAACTGAAGACTGAGTATACAACATGTGGCATATAGATGGTGGAACTCAGCAATGAGTGCATGAGCAGGGGAGATACATGAACATGTGAATATTGAGACAATAGACAGTTGGCTAACAGCATGGCCAGGGAGATGAAACTGTTGCTGAACACTGACTATTGATTTTGAAATGTAAGCAGTATTATGAAAATGCACTTAGATGTTCACTGACAAAATTCTTTCTCACACACACATATAACTTTAGAGTGTGAGGAACAGCTCTATGGTCTGTGAGATGATAAATAAAAGCATCCTAGCACCAAGGATGAGAGTTGGCCTGACTCACCAGGCAGGCATGCAGGGTGATTGCTCATCAGACTTTCACATGAGGACTAAAGTTCAAACTCAGTCTGTCAGAGAACACCATAAAACTCCACGGGTCAGGCTTCTGTGACCCTGAAGGAAAAAATGTTTTCAGTGGTGGGATAGAGCTAAATATCTTTCCACAGAGACAAAGCAACATGGAAGTCTTTCTCTTGAGGGTTAGGGGTGGTGACAGCAATGAAGACTAATGGGGTTCCTGGGAAGGGGGACTCTGGCTGCCTCACATTGTTAATGTAGCCCCCGACATTATTTTCTGAGATCTGGGGGTGAGCCAATTTGAAGAAACTTGCGAACTTTCTCTCCAAAGGTTTCCTCAAAATTTAGATAAGTCTCAGGTGATTTCAGAACCTCAGAGCTCAAGGAGTCTTAAACTCTATCATATAAAATTGTATTGCAAAATAGAGATTAAGATTTCCTGTTTTTATTTTTGCCTTTTTGACAGAAAAAAAGGGTTGAGGACATTCCTTCTGAAATTGCCATATTTTCTTTTTATTGAAAATAGATTTTCCCCCTCACAAAATATATCCTCATTACAATTTCTCCTCCCTCTACTTTTCCTAATTCTTCCCTATCTCCCCTCTCATCTAGATCCACCCCTTCTGTCTCTCATTAGAAAGCAAATAGGCACTTGGGCCTGTGACTCAGCAAGACAGGCAAGTGCTCTGGTCTGTGTACTGTCAAGAAGCTCTGTAGTCACAGATGCGACCAGAAAAGGCATGATGAACAACACAAGAAAGCCCTGAAGACAAACCCTTTGAAGGTGCTTCTTACACAAAGAGAACTGTACCGGGAAGCCAAACAGATGAATTCCACTGTCAGGAGGTGTGTCAGGGTGCAGCTTATTAGGAGCAGCAAGGTCACAGAGTTTGAGCCCAAGGGTGGTTGCTTAAACATCACTGAGGAAAACCATGAGATTCTGGTTGCTGGATTTAGTCCAAAAGGTCATGCTGCAGGTGATTTTGCTGAAGCCCAATTTCAGTTTGTTAAAGTAACCAACGTGTCTCTTTTGTCCTTGTACAAAGGCAACAAGGAAAGACCAAGATCATAAATTTTGACTATGGAAACACAGTAATAAATTTTCATATTCCCAAAAAGAAAGAAAACAAACACTCTTCTAATGAATAAAATAAATCAAAGTAAAATAAACAAATCTAACATACCTGCATTGGACAAAATAAACAAACAGAACAAAAGGAGTCCAAGTAAAAGCAGAAGAAAGAAAGTCACTTATTTGTGCACTCGGAAATCCCATCCAAACACCAAATAGAAAGGCACGTGCACGCGCACACACACACACACACATGCACACACACATATGATTTATATACATATAAGCTCTATACATATATGTGTATATGATCTATATATGTATGATTCACCATGATCAACTAGGCTTCATTCCAAAGATGCAGGGTTAATTAAACATACAAAAATCAGTCAATATAATTCACCATATAAACAAATTAAAGAAGAAAAACAACATGATCATCTCATTAGATGACAAAAAGCCTTTGACAGAATCCAACACCCCTTCATGATAAAAGGTTTGGAGAGATCAAGAATACAAGGGACATACTTAAGCATAATAAAAGCAATGTACAACAAGCCAACGGCCAACATCAAATTAAATGGAGAGAAACTCAAAGAAATTCCACTAAGAGCAGGAACAAGACAAGGTTGTCTACTCTTTCCATGCCTATTCAATATAGTACTTGAAGTACTAGCTAGAACAATAAGACAACTAAAGGAAATCAAAGGGATATAAATTGGAAAAAAAAGAAGCCAAAGAATCAATACTTGCAGACGATATGATACACATAAGTAGCACCAAACTCTCTACCAGGCTACCAGGAAACTTTTACAACTGATAAATACCTTTAGTCAAGTGGCTAGATACAAGATTACATAAAAAAAATCAGTAGCCCTCCTATATACAAACAATAAATTTATTTCTGAGAAAGAAATAAGATAATCAGCACCTATAGCCACAAACTATAAAAAAATATTTTGATGCAATGTTAAATAAGCAGGTGAAATACCTGTATAACAGCAACTTCAAGTCTTTGAAGAAAGAAACCAAAGAAGCTATCAGAAGACAGGAGTCTCTCCCATGCTCATGGATCAGTAGGATTAACATGCTAAGATCAACCATTTACCAAAAGCAATCTATAGATTCAGTTTTATCCCCATTAAAATCTCAACACAATTCTTTTCAGATCTTGAAAGAGCAATACTCAACTTTATATTAAAACACAAAATCCCAGGATAAAACAATCCTCTACAATAGAAAACTT
Source organism: Arvicola amphibius (assembly GCF_903992535.2). Classification (NCBI taxonomy): domain Eukaryota; kingdom Metazoa; phylum Chordata; class Mammalia; order Rodentia; family Cricetidae; genus Arvicola; species Arvicola amphibius. The sequence goes on from NC_052048.2 coordinate 189,632,201, forward strand.
CCACAGGCATCACCACTGCTGATTTCAATTTCCACTACAGAGCTATAGGAATAAAAACTGCATGGTATCGGCATTAAAACAGAAATGTGTGTTGTGGGACAATGGTTTTACCCTGTAAAGATTTATTTCTTGTACTTGTTTAATAAAATGCTAATTGGCCAGTAGTCAGGCAGGAAGTATAGGTGGGGTGACCATGAGAATAGTAGAATTCTGGGGGAAAAGGTCAGTCTGCAGTCGTGACCCAACCATGGAGGAAGCGAGATAACAAGATGTGACTGCCTTGCCAATAAAGATACCAAGTCACATGGCTAACACAGATAAGAATTATGGGCTAATATAAGTTGTAAGAGTTAATAACAAGCTTGAGATAATAGGCCAATCAGTTTATAATTAATGTAACCTCTATGTGTTTTCTTTGTGACTGACTGAATGACTGCAGGACCAGGTAGGACAGAAACCTCAGTAAACAAACCATTAAATAATCCAATGCCTACTGTTAAAAACCATACTGTTCTGGATGATGAAATAGACTGGGGGGGGGGATGAGTCAAAAACTCCAGTAGGAAATAGGAAACGTGAATTTTGGAAGACTTCTTTTTTATTTTATTTTTTTTATAAGTTGAAATTTTATATATACTCACTGTTCTTTACTTACATTACTATTACTTCCCAATACAAGATAATTTTTTTTTACTCTTTTTTTCTTTATTTGTAATAGCCAGAACCTGGAAACAACCTAGATGCCCTTCAATTGAAGAATGGATGAAGAAAGTGTGGAACATATACATATTAGAGTGCTACTCATGCTCTCCCCATCCTCCCCTTCACATTTTTACATTTTTCTCTCCCCATCTCCCCTTAGCCTCATTCCACCCCACCCCCACGTTCCCAATTTTTGCCCGGCAATCTTGTCTCCTTCCAATGTCAAGGAGGATAACTATATGTTTTTCTTTGGGTTCACCTTCTTATTTAGCTTCTCTATGATCATGAATAATAGTCTCAATGTCCTTTAGTTATGGCTAGAAACCAATTATGTGTGAGTACATCCCATGTTCATCTTTTTGGGTCTGGGTTGCCTCACTCAGAATAGTGTTTTCTATTTCCATCCATTTACATGCAAAATTCAAGATGTCATTGTTTTTTACCATAGAGTAGTACTCTAATATGTATATGTTCCACACTTTCTTCATCCATTCTTCAATTGAAGGGCATCTAGGTTGTTTCCAGGTTCTGGCTATTACAAATAATGCTGCTATGAACATAGTTGAACAAATGCTTTTGTAATATGGTAGGGTATCTCTTGGATATATTCCCAAGAGTGGTATTGCTGTCTCCTGGGGTAGGTTGATCCCAAATTTCCTGAGAAACCGCCACACTGCTTTCCAAAGTGGTTGCACAAGTTTGCATTCCCACCAGCAATGGATGAGTGTACCCCTTACTCCACAACCTCTCCAGCAAAGGCTATTTGGTGTTTTGGATTTTAGCCAATCTGACAGGTGTAAGATGGTATCTCAAAGTTGTTTGATTTGCATTTCCCTGATCAGTAAGGAGGTTGAGCATGACCTTAAGTGTCTTTTGGTCATTTGAACTTCTTCTGTTGAGAATTCTCTGTTCAGTTCAGTACCCCATTTTTTAATTGGGTTAATTAGCATTTTAAAGTCTAGTCTCTTGAGTTCCTTATATATTTTGGAGATCAGACCTTTGTCTGTTGCGGGGTTGATGAATATCTTCTCCCAGTCAGTAGGCTGCCTTTTTGTTTTACTACAGTGTCCTTTGCTTTACAGAAGCTGCTCAGCCTCACCAAAAAGGTACCAAGCCATGTGGCTAACACAAACAAGAATAATAGGTTAATGTAAGATGTAAGAATTAATTAATAAGAAGCCTGAGCTACTAAGCCAAGCAGTTTATGTTTAATGTAGACCTCTGTGTGTTTCTTTGGGACTGAACGACTGTGGGACTGGGCTGTACAGAAATCTCGGTTAACAAATGTGGATCAATGGAATTGAATCTAAGACCCAGACATAAATCCACACATCTATGGACACATGATTTTTGACAAAAAGCCAAAATTATACAATGGGAAAAAGAAAGCACCTTCAAGAAATGGTGCTAGTCTAACCGGACGTCTACATGTAGAAGAGTATAAATAGATCCTTGTCTATGACCCTACAAAAAAACTCAAGTCCAAGAGCATCAAAGACCTCAACATAAATCCAGATGCACTGAACCGGACAGAAGAAAATGTGGAAAATAATCTTGAATGCATTGTCACAGGAGATAATTTCCTGAAGAGAATACCAATAACACAGACACTAAGATCAGCAATTATTACATGGGACCTCATGAACTTGAAAAGTTTCAGTGAGCAAAGAATATTGCCAATAGGACAAAATGGCAACCTAGAGAATGGGAAAAACTTCACTATAATCCCACATTTGGTGAAGAGTTGATTTTCAAAATATATAAAGAACTCAAGAAACTAGATATCAACAAGTAATCCAATTGAAAACAGGGTACAGATCTAAACAGAGAATTCTCAGCAGAATAATCTCAAATGGCCCAGAAACATTTAAAAAGATGTTCAACATTTTTAGACATCTGTGAAATGCAAATCAAAATGACTCTGAGATTCCATCTTATGACCTGTCAGAATTTCTAAGAAAAAAGAAAACCACAATTGACAGATCATGCTGGAGAGGATGTGGAGCAAGGAGAACACTCCTTCATTGCTGGTGGGAGTGCAAACTTGTTCAGCTACTTTGGAAGTCATGTGGTAGTTCCTCAGAAAAATGGGAATCAACGTACTACAAGATTCAGTTAGACCACTGTTAGGCATATACCCAAAGGATGCTCAATTGTACCACAAGGACACTGGCTCAACTTTGTTCATAGCAGCTTTATTTATAATAGTCAGAATCCGGAAACAACCTAGATGTCATTCTACATAGAAATGGATAAAGAAAATGTGGTACATTTGTGCAATGGAGCACTAGTCAGCTGTTAAAAACAAGGATGCCAAGAATTGTATGATAAATGAATGGGACTAGAAAAAAATCATTTTGGAATGAGAATACTCATCCGGAGTGAGGTAACCCAGACCCAGAAAGACAAACATGGCATGTACTCACTCATAAGTGGACACTAGATATAAAAGAAAGGATAACTAGCCTGCAGTCACAACCCAAGAGATGCTAGGTAACAAAGAGGACCGTAAAAGAGACATACATGGATCCCCCTGGGAAGGGGAAATAGACAAGACCTCCTGAATAAATTGAAAGCATAGCAAAGAGGGAGAAGGGGAGAAGGGGAGTGGGGAGAAGAACATGAGGGAACGAGAAGGTACAGCTGGGGTAAGAACAGAGAGAAAGAACAAGGAAATAGATATCATAGTAGATGGAGTCATTATGGGGTTAGAAAGAAACCTGACACTGGGGAAATTCCCAAAAATTCCGCAAGGATCACCCCAAATGAGACTCTAAGCAATAGTAGAGAGGGTGCCTGAACTGGCCGTGCCCTGTAGTATGATTGATAACTACATTAATTGTCATCATAGAACCTTCATCCAGTAACTGATTAAAACAAATACAGAGATAAACAGTTAACTACTTGGCTGAGCTCCAGGATTCCAGTTGAAGAGAGGGCGGAGCAATAATATGAACAAAGGGGTCAAGGCTATGATGGGGAAACCCACAGAAACTGCTGATCCAAGCTAGTGGGAGCTTGACTCTGGACTGACAACTGGGGAGCCTGCATAGGAATGAATTAGGCCCTCTGAATGTGAATGGCAGTTGTGTGGCTTGGGTGCTTTGTGGGGCCATTGGCAGTGGGACCAGGATTTATCCCTAGTGCATGAACTGGCTTTTTGGAGCCCATTCCCTGTGGAGGGATACCTTGCTCAGCCTAGATACAGAGAGGTGGGCCTTGGTCCTGTCTCTGTGATGTAACAGAGTTTGTTGACTCCCATGGGGGACTTCACACTCTTTGAGGGATGCATGAGGGGTAGGGTGGGGGAAAACTCTTGCAAGCAGGTAGACGGGAGGGAGGGAGAACTGGGGTTGGTATATAAAATAAAAAAAGATTATTAAAAAATTCATCTTGAGTGAGGAAACCCAGAGCGATAAAGATGAACATGGTAAACAGAAAGTGGATATTAGCTGTAAAATAAAGGATTTAAGTGGACCCAGAGCAGGTGGTAATGGGAGCAATAGTGATCAGGTGTGGGGTGGAGGAGGAGAGTGCTGAGGGGAACTTCATGGGGGGCATTTCAGGTCATGCAGAAGCTTGGCACAGGGGAATCGCTCAGAAGTCTATGGGGAAGACCCCAGCTTAGACTCCTAGCAATAGCAGATAAGTAGCCTGAAGGGCCCTTCTCCTGAGACGAGATTTGTACCTGGCCAAATTGCCATCAGATAGGCATCATCCAGAAACTTACGGAAACAGATGCAGAGGCCCACAGCCAAGCGCTGGGCAGAGCTCGGGAGTCCTGCTGGAAACGGGTGAAAGGGGTGTAGGAGTCAGAGTGGTCAAGGGCACCATAGGAAGGCTCATAGGGACTCACAGAGACTGAACTGACAACCAGCGAGCACGCATGAGACTGATCTAGGTACTCTGCATATGTGTTACAGTTGTGTATCTTGGTCCTCTTACTGGACTCCTAACAGTGGGGATAGGGGCTGTCTCTGACTCTTCTATTGGCTTTTGGGAACCTACTTTTCCTACGGGGTTGCCTGGCCCAGCCTTAATACTTGGGGAGGTGCTTAGTCTTATCGTCACTTGATATGACATGTTTTATTGTTACTCATAAGAGATCCGCCCTTTCCTGGATGGAAATGGAAGAGAAGGGAATTTGGGAGCTGAAGAGGGGCAATTGAAGAGAAAAACTGGGTGGAGAGGAGGGGGGAGAGGAGGCTGCAGCTGGAATGTAAAATAAATAGAAGAATAAAAAGTATGTGTAATCAAATAAAAAACTCATGAAACTGGAAGGTATACCACACACACACACATATATGTATATATATGAACTGCATATGTATGCATGTTATCTATTGTGGATTGTTTTCAAGGCAGGGTTTCTCTGTAGCTTTGGAGCCTGTCCTGGAACTAGCTCTTGTAGACCAGGCTGGTCTCAAACTCACAGAGATCCTCCTGCCTCTGCCTCCCAAGTCCTGGGAACAAAGGTGTGTGCCACCACCGCCCAGCTGGCTATCTATTGTTAAAAAGGAGAGAATAAAACAAATATAAACAGAATAAAATAAGTATGAAAATAAAATATAATTTTTTTGAAAAAGGAAAAACCCTGGCACAATGTTGTGAGTCAAGGAGCCTCCAAAGATACTGCTGAATTCATTTTCTTTTGGCCCTCTACTCCTGAACACACAGCTTATCTGACAGAGTAGTTTGCTTTTCCAGAGAGACTCCATTTGAGGAAACTACATTTTCCTTTGCATGCTGGTATCAATTGGAGAGAGCGCTTGGGTTAGGAATGGGGCATATATTCACTTCTCCACTCGTCTCTAGGGTCCCATCTGCTGCAGACCTATGTAGTCCCTGTGCATGCTGCTCCAGTTTTGTGCATATATGCACCCACCATGTTGATTTCAATGGCCTTGTTTTCTTGCTATACTCCATCCTCTCTGACTTTTACACTCTGTCTCCTTTCCTGCAGGGTTCCCTGATCCCTGAGGGGAGGGATATAGGGCAGAGAGTTCCAAGGTCTCTTACTCTCTGCATAAGGTCTGGCTGTGGATCTCTGTATTTGCTACCATCTGCTGCAAGAGGTAGCTTCTCTATAGTAAAGATCTTTTCCCGTTCTGTATATTTGAATAAATTTCAACAGACTAAGTAATGTCTGAATTCCTGACTTTAAAACACCAAATATTAATAGCAAATATAACCAAATCATTGTCTGAGATTTAGCATTAGAAATATGTTTATTGGACTTCAAACATTGACTTTCTTTATTTTATTTTATTTTTAAAAAGAAAACAAACTATTTTTCATTTTATACAAATCCAAGTTCCTACTCCGTCTTCTCCTCTCATTTCCTCGACCTTCCCCTCTCACCCCCCATCCACTCTTCAGACAGTAAGGCAGGCACATTGCTTTGAGGAAGGTTCAAGGTCCTCCCTACTATATCTAGGCTGAGCAAAGAATTCATCCAAAGGGAATGGGTTCCAAAAAGCCAGTAGAAACAGTAGGGATAAATCTTGGTGCCACTGCCAGTAGCTCCTCAGTCTGCCCCAGTCATACAACTGTCACCCATATTCCGAGGGTTTAGTTTGGTTCTATGCTGATTCCTTCCCTGTCTGGCTGGAGTTGGTGAGCTCCCATTAACTCAGGTAAATTGTATCAGTGGGTGTTCCCATAAGAGTCTTAACCTCTTTCCTCATATTTTCATTTCTCCCACTCTTCAACTGGATTTTGGGAGCTCAGCCCAGTGCTCAGTTGAGGGTCTTTACTCCTGTTTCCATCAGTTGCTGGATGAAGGTTCTATGGTGACATTTAAGATAGTCACTAATCTGACAACAGGCAAAGGCCCGTTTGGGCACACTCTCCTCTATTGCTTAAGGTCTTAGCTGGTGTCATCCTTGTGTATTCCTGGGAATTTGTCTAGTGCCAGGTTTCTTGCTAGCCCCATAATGGCTCTATCAATAAAAATATCTCTTTCTTTGCTCTCATCTCTGTCCTTCCTCGATCTTGACTATTCCATTCCCGCAAATTCTCCACTCCCACTCTTTCTCCTCTCTTAAGCCCCTTCTGCCCACCTTCTCCCCCACACTCATGCTTCCAATTTTGTCAGGCAATTTTGTCTATTTTGACTTTGCAGGTGGATCTTCATATGTTTTTCTTAGGGTTTACCTTGATACTTAGCTTTTCTAGGGTAGTGGACTACAGGCTTGTTATCCTTTGCTTTACAGCTAGTATCCACTTATGAGAAAGTAATTCCATATTCATGTTTCTAAGTCTGAATTACCTAACTCAGGGTGTTTTTTTTTTCTAGTTCCATCCATTTGCATGCAAATTTCAAAATGTCATTTTTTTAACCGCTGTGTAGTACTCCATTTTGTAAATGTACCACATTTTCTTTACCCATTCTTCCACTGAGGGACATCTAGGTTGTTTCCAGGTGTTCTGACTATTACAAATAATGTTGCTATGAACATAGTTGAACAAATATCTTTGTAGTATGATTGAGCGTCTTTTGGGTATATGACCAAGAGTGGTATTGCCTGGTCTTGAGGAAGGTTGCTGCCCAAATTTCTGAGAAACTGCCATACTGATTTCCAGAGTGGTTATACAAATTTGCATTCCCACCAGCAATGGAGGAGTGTTACCCTTACTCCACATCCTCTTAAGCACAAGCTATCATTGGTGTTTTTGATTTTGGTCATTCTTACTGGTATAAGATGGTATCTCAGAGTTGTTTTGATTTGCATTTCCCAGATGAATAGGGATGTTAAACATTTACTTTACTTTCTTTTGGTCATTTGAGATCCTTCTGTTGACAAATCTTTGTTTAGTTCTGTACCCCATTTTTAAATTGGGTTATTTAAAATTTTAATGTCTAATTTTCTGAGTTCTTTATATATTTTGGAGAACAGTCCTTTGTCTGATGTGGGTTTCGTAAAGATCTTTTCCTGCTCTGTAGACTGCATTATTGTCTTATTGACTGTGTCCTTAGCTTTACAGAAGCTCGTCAGTTTCAGGAGATTCCATTTATTTATTGTTGTTCTCAGAGTCTGTGCTACTGGGGTTATATTTAGGAGATGGTCTTCTGTGCCCATGCATTGAAGGTTACTTCCCACTTTCTCTTCTATTAGGTTCACTGTGGCTGGATTTATATTGAGGTCTTTAATCCATTTGAATTTGAATTTTGTGCAAGGCAATAGATATGGGTCTACTTTCATTCTTCTACATGTTGTCATCCACTTATGCCAGCACCATTTGTTGAAGACGCTTTCTTTTTTTCTATTGTATAATTTTAGCTTCCTTGACAAAAATCAGTTGTTCATAGGTTTATGAATTAATATCCAGGTCTTCAATTAGATTACATTGATCAACCTCTCTGTTTTTATACCAATACCATTAGACTACATTGATCAACCCCTCTGTTTTTATACCAATACCAAACCATCAGAGAACCATCACCCTTCACAGTAACCACAAATAACATAAAATATCCTGGGGTAACACTAACCAAAGAAGTGAAAGATCTATTTGACAAGAACTTTAAGTCTTTGAATAAAGAAACTGAAGAAGCTACAAGAAAATTGAAAAATCTCCAATGCTTTTAGATATATAGGATCAATATAATAAAAGTGGCAATCCTACCAAAAGCAATCTATAGACTCAATGCCATATCCATCAAAACCCCAACACAATTCTTAACAGGCCTAAAAGAACAATGCTCAACTTCATATGAAAAAAAAAAAAACCAGGATAGCCGAAATAATCCTGTACAATAAAGGAACTTCTGGAGACATCACCATCCCTGTCATCAAGATCTATTGTGGAGCTACAATACTGAAAATCTTAACTTTTTAATGTTCTGTTTTTAGAAGAGGAGAGGAAAGGATCCTCATCTAAGAGGAGTCATGTCCTTTAGAAGGAGCCGTTGGGCAGAGACATGGAGAGTATTGCCTGTAATTATATGGCAAAGAGATGAAATGTTAGAAGACAATTCCAGAACATGGGAGCAGGAGAAGCTGAAGTCAAACTTTACCTATATCTTCTAGATAAATGCCAATCTGTTTTTTTAAAGATTTATTTATGATGTATACAGTGTTCTTTCTGTAGGCCAGACTGGAAGAGTGCCCCAGATCGCATTATGGATGGTTGTGAGCCACCATGTGATCGCTGGGAATTGAACTCAGGACTTCTGGAAGAGCAGTCAGTGCTTTTATCCACCTAGTCATCTCTCCAGCCCTGCCAATTTGGTTTTTACATGAAATTTTATGGCTGTATGAATGAATTCCTCTCTTTTCATTCTTTTTTTCAGATCACAGATACTTCCAACAAAAGAAATTATAGATGGGCAGAAAATGGAAAAAGGGAAGATAAATGTAAAACAGTGAGTGAATAGTGAAATATATATATATACATACATATATATATATATATATATGGTTGAATTAGTGAAAGGAAAATATTTGAGTTGTTATAATTCAGAACTGGATTTAAATCTTAGCAAAAATATGAGAGTTTACATATAATCAGTGAATAGATTTTCTTTACTGAAAAAAGATTTATTGAATAATGCTTGATTTCTAAATTGCCTGTATTGTGCCATGAACAAGTTTGTCTAAAGTATCTTGAAAAAATAATTTGGTCTTTGTTTCTTTGTCATAGAGCACACATTTAGTTCTTGATAAATTGCTGCAGTGAGTAATTACTAGATAATTCTCAAAGGCACATGAAGGTAATTTTCACTAGGGCCAAACAAAGGTAATTATTTTGCATTCATTTACCTGACAAATAAAATGTCTGTTTTCTACAGACTCATGGCTATGGGGCCACACACTGGAGCATGGCCCACCCACCTACCAGCAGCCACATTCTTAAAGAAAACTGACTCTCCCTCCCCTAGTGACCATCAACTGTCATGATGGAATGTTGATTAGTGTGATCTTGGGCAGGAGTTATGGAACTTTGGTTGTTGTAAATTTGTGAGTTCAGTGGTCCTTTTATATCAAGAAGTCAGTATTTTCTCTCAGCTCTCACATCCCTCTGGATCTTAGAATTCTCTATCACCTGTGATGTTCCCTAAGCCTTAGGAAGAAGGGTGTGATATACATGTCAGAGGAGATCATTTTCCTTAGAATGTTTCAAGACTCCTTTCTCTCCCTTATTCTTTTTCTCCTGCATTATTTCTTTTCTTTTTTCATGCCAGGGATTAAACTGAGGGCCCCATACATGGTAAGTACATGCTCTAACCCTAAGCTATGCCCCCAGTTGCAAAGCTTTTCTTGGTGTATCATTTACTATGATACATTCATTATGGCCACAGTGATTATACTTCCTATTAAAATTTTTTAAAACACAGTAAAAGAAAGTTCTTCCTTCATGATACTCATATCTCAGTCAGTGAACTACAGGTGTAAATCTTATTTCAACATAATGTTCTGTTTGATGAGCTTGCATGGTTTAATTTTGAGCACACTGATAAATATTAAAGAATGCCTAAAACTGTGTTGTTTGAGGTATGGCGAATATGTAGATGCTGTGATTCTGCAAAACAGGATTTTGTTATTTATCACAGAAGCATGGAAGATGTCTGGCAAACAGGAGAAATGCCTGCAGTTGGATAAATATTGACCAGAAAATATGATGTGGAGTTGTGTAAGAGAGAGCGCTCAGTAAAACTGACATGGTCACCATGATCACTGCTCAACCCCAGTGTGCTCTTGATGCCAGCTATGGGCTTAGCCTTGACTCACTGGCTTTTTTGTCTTGTTTATACACATAAATAGAGCAATTATTTCTTCCATTCTTTACTTTATTTTTTAAAATATCAATGGAAAAAAATCACAAATTTAGGGGGATCTATAGAACCTACAGATTGTCTATAGCTGTAAAGACAAAGCTCTGGCTTCCTAACTGGAATGGTTTTTCATGAAGTCAGTATCTGGGCCCTTACATATTCATAGTGAAATAAAGAAAGAAACTCAACTATATTTTGATGGAAGATGAGCACAAAGTAATGTGGAGATACTATTAGCTAGAGCTGTGGGAAAACATCTAGTCAACATGTTTCTACCATTTGTGTTTTCAAATGCAGGTTTTGTATATACAAATTCATGAGGGTAAAAAGAATTTTTGTATATTAATTATTTTTAAACCACAGTAAAATTGCCTTAGAAATAAATAGCAATTATAGTAGATTAAGCAAAATCATACAAAATATCTAGAAGGTATCCAAGTGTTAGAAACTTATTTCAATAAAAATTATCTGTCTATAATGTGTAGCATCATAAAATTGGCAAAAAAATAACATAGGAACAGATTATGAATTATGTAGGAATCTGTCAATCGTAAACTTAATTCCAAAAACACTTAAAAAGTATAGATCTGTTTGCACATGGAAACTATTTCAGTAAATTTGTGTTTTGAATGATCGAGTTGGAGTATAAGATATGGCCTTTCGACTGGGTAAAGATTACATGAAGACTATAATCAAGAAATTATGTACTCCATAAAAGAGCCATGATAACATGTGAGGGTTTGAAGAGATATGTAATACATAACAAAGGAGGAAATTTTTTATTATTGTCAGAAATAAAGCACAGTTGGGAACAAATCCAGTGTATAGGGAGATGAATGTTGTCATTGGTGAGAGATTTAGAAAATATTCATTTAAGTTGTTTCATCTATTTTAGGGAAAAGTTTGAGAGATTTTTGCAGAGTTAATTGAACTTGAACTACACAGTCTAGATAATAATGATACTAAGATCAAGAGGTCTCCCAAGAAATAACTGAAAAGAATAAAGTACAAGCTCTGAAAACACAATCTTGGGAAATACTCATTGCAGCCCAGCAAAAGAATTAAAAGAAACAACCTCAAACAGAAGAGGAAATTAGAATGGAAGCTGAGCAAAGAGGAACATTGGATACAGTTGAATAATCATTGCTTAAGAATAAAGGATTACTAAACAAAGATAGAACAAAAGTCTATGGATTTAATGATTGCCTGTCAACATGAGTTTTGAATTTTTATAAGTTAATGAGTAGAATTTTTCATGGCTTAAGGGTTAAATAATAGAAAGTAAATCTGGAAAGTGGATCCTATCATGAGCTATTGCTATTTGTAGCACACACACATAACAAATATTCTTTTTCCAAACATAGATTTGCATACGGATATTTTCTATAATGAGGGAGAAGTTTGAAGGAGACAGTCTGTACTCCAGAGCAAAGAAACCCAAGGTTGATAAAGAGAAAAAGAAAAAGAAAAGATCCTGAAGGAGTCGGAGAGCAGGAAATCAAGATGAGTTATCATAACTAATAACTAGCACTTGCATGTCCAGGAATTATCTGTACATACTCATCTCCCAGTCTTTATTTCACAAGTGACTACTTCAGCCACCTAGACTATCCATGTGTGTATGTATGCATGTATGTATGTATGCATGCATGTATGTATGTATAAACAGTTTGCTCCAGGCCTTAGAGAGAGAAGCTGCAAGGGTACAAAGGATATGAGACTCATTAATAATGAGACACGGCATTAGTGGAACTGGAAGTAGACAAAAGGAGCACATGAATTGAATGCTTGCCGCTCTCCAGACAGCAGGCCAGTGCAGCAGGCTCCATTCACTAGCCAATGTTCCACTTTGGCTCTGGTACTTTTCCTTCATTTGCTCTGCAGTTTGAAATGGGGAGGAGGATTCACCCTGAAATCCCAGCTTCTGGCAGAGGTGGTGCTGAGTGATCTGTAAGGTTAACAGAAAATGCCCCATCCAACCCGGATTTACTACATCATCAACACTCACCTGTTGACGTATTTGTTCCTGAGGAACTGATTTTTGAGATTTTGAGCATTTACATTCGAGACTGAATGTCTTTTAAAATCAGTTAGATGTTTTAAGTCTGCTTGAGATTTTAAAAAGCAACAAGGTAGGTGCGGGTGGAAGGTCCAGGACTGCGAAGGAAAGGAGAAGCTGTCAAAAGCAGGTCAGGTTGTGAGGAGGACCCCAGAGAGCAGGTGGAAAACATGAAGTTGTCTGGGTCGTGTATGACAGAGAATTCTGGAACTGGCTGTTGTCTTTTGTCCTTTGTCTGATAAGAGGGTTGAAGCAGTGGTGACTTTGTCCTCTAGCTCAGAGATCTTCCTCTGACTACCTTTCTCTTTTCCTGTCCCCAGACTCTTCTCCTCTGCACGATAAAGGGAATGTCAGTGAATAGCCAGGCACGCAGCAATAATGAGCCTATTAAAAAGTTCGATGTAACAAGTTTCCAGTCAGCATTCATATTATGTCATAATAGGATTACTGAAACGGCGCTTGCCCAGCAAAAGTAACGTGGGAATGTCTATCCAACTACACTCACATGAAAATTTATTCTTTATCCTTTATTCTTGTGGGTGGTGAAGACTTAACTATTTGCTTTTTAAAAATTAGATAATCTAAGCATCTACATTCTTGTTTTCTTGGGAGCAGGATCCAAAATATAGGGTATCTGTTTTTAGAATTTTTTTTTATTTGGTTTCTGTGTGAGTGTTTTGGATACATGTAAGGGCGCCATAAGACTGTCATGTCTGGTGCCTGCAGATGATGGAAGGTTTTGGAGTTCCTGGATCAGGAACTACAGGTGCTTGTGCACTACCATGTAGGCACTGGAAACCAAGTCCTGGTCCTCTGTGATAGCAACAAATGCTGACCCATCTCTTGAGCCTTACCAAGGATAGATTCTCAAGAACAACACATTTAAAGGGTGAAAAAAAAAACACATTCCTTTCCCCAAGTTAAATAAAGTTTGAAAAGATTGAAGGCTTTCAAAAAAGACCATTGGCTCAACTGATGACATATGGGTATATTACACAAGTGAATCAAAAGCATTCTTTTCTGTGCTGATGAACATCTCTTTGGCTTTCACTGCAGACTGACATTTTTCAATGGGAACAAACAACCAGACATGGGCGCATGAATTCATCCTCCTTGGCCTGTCCAGTAACTGGGACACTCAACTCTCCCTCTTTGTCGTTTTCTTGCTGATGTACCTGGTGACAGTGCTGGGGAATTTCCTCATCGTTCTTCTGATCAGACTGGACAGCAGACTCCACACTCCCATGTATTTCTTTCTGACCAACCTGTCGCTTGTGGATGTGTCCTATGCCACAAGCATAGTCCCCCAGCTGCTGGCTCATTTTCTTGCCACACACAAAGCAATTCCATTTCTGAGCTGTGCAGCACAGTTATTTTTTTCTCTGGGTTTAGGAGGGATTGAATTTGTTCTACTGGCGATGATGGCCTACGACCGCTATGTGGCAGTGTGCAATCCGCTGAGATACTCTGCCATTATGCATGCAGGACTGTGTAGCAGAATGGCTCTTGCATCTTGGGTCAGTGGTTCCATCAATTCAGTCATGCAGACTGCTATCACCTTCCAGCTGCCCATGTGCACTAATGTGTACATCGATCATATATCCTGTGAGCTCCTTGCTGTGGTGAGGCTGGCCTGTGTGGATACCTCTACCAATGAAGTTGCTATTATGGTCTCTAGCATCATCCTTCTGATGACCCCATTCTGCCTGGTCCTCCTGTCCTACATCCAGATTATCTCCACCATCCTAAAGATCCAGTCGAAAGAGGGAAGAAGGAAAGCCTTCCACACTTGTGCCTCCCACCTCACTGTGGTTGCCCTGTGCTATGGCATGGCCATTTTTACCTACATCCAACCCCGCTCCAGCCCCTCTGTCCTTCAGGAGAAGTTGATTTCTCTGTTTTATGCAATTTTGACACCCATGCTGAACCCCATGATTTACAGTCTAAGAAATAAGGAGGTGAAGGGGGCTTGGCAGAAACTACTGGGACAGTTCTCTGGGTTCGCATCAAAACTGAAAACCTGAGGAATCATGAGTATCACTGCAGAAAAAGGCTTTGCCTCTCTTCTGCTCCCAATTCAGATATGACAGTCATTGTCATGGAAACAAAGGTAGATCTGATGCATCATGACTGGTGATGTTATGCAGGAGGCTGAGTGGCTGTGCTGGGATGTGTGGTGTGGGTGTATTTCTGTGTCACACCAGAGTGGACAGTGGAGCCAAGCACCGCTATCACTGAGATAACACCATTATTCAGTCTCAAATTTTATGATATGACAATTAAAAAGAAAAAAGAAACCACTAACCTTTTCAATTTGTCGCATTGTTTGAAGTCATGATCCTTTTCTTGAAACCTACCTTGTACACAAAGTATCCTGTACAAGCATGTGTGTCAATGCCTTTCAGAGAAGATTATTGTGTTTCCAGGGAACCAGAAATGCATTTCCATGTTGGTAGACTCAAATAATGCATGATCTAGGTAATCAGAGGCAGTCACCATTTGGAAGAAACTGTTGTTAAAGGTTTTAAGTTGCTTCTGAGTACAACCGTCTACATGCAGCATCAACATTCAGTTAATGCAATTCACTGCAGAAAGGTAAACTGAGGCTCTTAGCTCACTCTTAAAGGGAGTTAATCAAAGGTTTTCACATACAAGGATACAACTGACCAACAAGACATTAAAATATTAATAGACCACATTCAACTAATTCCAAAGAGAATTTGTTGCATATATAAAAGGTGTCAATGTAAAAGACTGGATTGGACTAATTGCTTAAAAAAATTGACAAGGCCTTTCTTTCTCTAAATGTAAAAACATAAATAACATAAATTCTGACATAATGTATAAGATATCAATGACAATATTTGTTTGTCCTTTGCCATATTCAAAGAAAGAGATTACATACATACTACCTGCATTTCACCACCACAGAGGAAGACACAATAAGATGCTGTCTGCTCAGATGTGGCTCTTTCCCTTGGACACATGTTTGTGACTTTTCTTGGCCAATCATTCCATGACATCTTTATTCATAAAGAGCTCCCCTCTCCATTTTTGAAGCCTTTATGTGAAGTTCTTTTCAACTTTTATTTCTTAGGAAGCAGAAATACTGAGGACATTGGTTACATAGTGATAGATTATCACAGCAAAATTTTATCTGTTATAGTTACATATTTTTCTTTTTGTTTTTAAGATAAAATTTCCTCAGTGGATTAACCCTTGGCTAAGTTAACTTTCATGAGATGGCAACCATTAGGTGCATGTGAAAGGCAATCCCAGTGAAAGGTGAGAAAGTATTGTTGCTTCATTGAAAAGATGAGATGGTATTATAATAAAAGTTATTAAGTATTTTTCAAAAAACTTGGGCACTTTAAACTAAAAGTATATCTAAGAATTACTAGTCATGAACTGTCACTTGGGATTTGTCTTTTTTTTTTCTTTTTTTTTCGGTTTTTCAGGACAGGGTTTCTTTGGAGCCTGTCCTGGAACTAGCTCTTGTAGACCAGGCTGGCCTCGAACTCTTGGGGTTTGTCTTTTAAAAAGTACAATGTATGCAAAAATTATTGTTCAAGCAAAAATCTCAGTAAGTCAGAGGTAAGGCAATAGCTTATTATGTCTCTGAAAATACTTTAAATTATATTTAAATTATATTCTTCCTCCTAATTCCCATTTCTTAGCACTGGGATCATTTTTCAATAGCACTCTCATTAGATTTCCTGTTTAGCCTCTATTTTTTTAATGGCATACTGAGGGAGTAGATTTTAAAAACACTCTTCAGACTCTGTATCACTTGTTATACTCAGAAGCTTTGTTGGAGTCCAGTCTTTTTATTTTCTGGAAGTAACAACTGTGAACCATGAGAATTGGGGCTTGGAAACATAGCGAGGGGTTTCAAAGCAAGGAATAAAGGACTGACCCACAGACAGATAGACAGGAAAGCTAAGACCAGGGTCTGTACCACCTGCAGCCTGGATCCTCAGCTTGTTTATTAGGCACAACACAAGATGGGGGAGTGCTTCTCTCCAGAGGAGATCTCAGTAGATTAGCAGTCTCTATTGATAAACATCGGGGTGGTGGAGGAAGCTGTAGTTGTCAGTTTATACACACAGTGATAAATTGTCCATAAACACTCATACTCTAGTGCAAGAGATTTGCCATTCCTCTTGAGTCTGACTCATGTGGGGAAATGGTTTTGATGATTTACATGGGTCTTGTCTGACAGATCCATAAATTCTAGAGGAGGGGAGTGTGAATTGAGAAAAGAAATAGGTAAGAGATAACAGATAGAGTAGAGAGGGCATTCAGTGAATATTGTGATTTGCCTCAAGTTTACTATTCAAAGTTCTTATATATCCCAATCCAAAAAGGGGGAGAAGGCAAAATACTTCCTTGACATGATACAAAGAACACACAAAGTAATTTCCTCTACATGTCTCCAAACATTAAATAGCCACACTCTAGGTCAACATATCCTTTTACTAAGCAACACATCCTGCAGCCACACATTAGGTCAAATAGCCTGTTGTATAAGCTTGAAGGAGCAAGAATAGGGTTGAATTCTCTGATCTCTAGTCAAGGAGGAACGGATCCATTTCTGTGGGTTCCACAGGGCCCAAGGCCGTTAATCACATTGACATTACTGTGCCTTTGTCAATAATACACATTTACTAAGAATTTTGTTCATTCAGGATGTCCAATGCTCCCTACAAAGCAGAAGCTCTTGGATGGCAACAATCCTCTATCAAGAGACCCACGGTGCTCTATCTCTTCTTTCTGAGCACTACTGCAGTTATTACATTGCTTAGCCTGTGGAAATTATATATATATATATATATATATATATATATATATATATATATATACTCATGTATGAATTCTTCTCAGTGCTGCACTTGCTATGACTCTGGTACTGGCATAACATGTTAAAGTTTCTTTTTAGAAACCATGCCATATCTTTAAACCCACTGGAACAGAGATGCAAAGATCAATAAATAAGTCACAGTTTTTTTTGGTAAGATAGTATACCTGGGCTGGACAACATGTTTGAAATTTTCACAAATGCTGTTACTTAAAGCTGGTGACACAATAAAACATCTTCCTGCATCACTAAGGAAGCAAATGGCCAATGAAACCACTTACAGTCTGAGGCTGTCCCCCTGAGGAGATAGGTTTCTAATTTCATGCATTCAGTGTCCTGATAAAGTAATAGCAAAGCAGAAATGAGGGAAAAGGAATTAAGACTGTATGGAAATTAGGAAGCATAAAGTATTTAGGAAAGATTCTTAAGTTTCAGAACAGGTATTACTTCAGAGAGGATGATGGGCATTGAAGAAACTAGTTATGGAATTTGCCTTCAATGTGACAAGGCTAATCATTTGGGCAAGAAACTGCTTTTGCCTGGACTGCTTGATGGTATACTGTATGAACTGGTCATGCAGGACCCACAGAAAAATGATTGTTGAACTTGCCTAAAGGTGAGACAATCCTTCAGGGTTCCTGCTTCATGCACTTGGCTATTGTACAATGCTATCTGAGTGGAAACATACTGCAGAGTCTGTCTTCTTTCAGTTAGCACGTTGTATTTCAGACACTGATGCTGCTAATGGCAGTGGCAGGTTCTTTAATTGCTGAATAATAGTCCATTTCATTGAGACGTCATAGTTTGTCAGTTTGCTATTTCAGAGTACATTAGGATTATACTTTACATTTAACAATAATGAAGAAAAGCCTTTTAAAGCATCCAGCAAACTGTTTTTTTAACTCTGTTAGATGAAATAAGACATCTAACATAAGAAGTGATGACTAGTTTGTTTTGCAAAGGAATATTTAAAAGTGCCAACCTATTTTTAAAAGTTGCTGTACCAACTGTGAATACATGTGCTAACTGGGAGAGCAATCGCTAATCTTAACTCCTTGACAACAGTTGTTGAGGCCAGTTTCGTATTCTTTAAAGGTCAGAAGAAGTAAGTTGCAAGTAGCTTCTCTATGAGAAATTTATTTGCAGTGACTAAAGAATGTTAATGTCAAGTATTTATTATTTTTTTTAATTTCTCTTACATCCTGGTTGCAGTTTCCCTTCCTCCTCTCCTCCCAGTCCTCCCCCAACTGCTCTGTTCCAACTCTCAAATATACTCCTCCATTTCTGTTTAAGAAAGGGCAAATTTCCCATGACTATAAAAAAAGAAAAAAACCATAGGATATTAAGTCACAGTAAGACAAAGCACCTCCCCATGTATTAAGGCTGGGTATGTATGAGGAACAGAGTCTGAAAACCCAGTAAAAGAGTTGGAGACAGCCCCTCTTCTCACTGTTAGGAGTCCCACAAGTTGATCAGGCTACACAATTGTAGCATATATATGGAGAATGCCTAGCTCAGTCCTGTGCAGACTCCCAGATTGCTTTTAATTGGATTATGTGGTTTGTTGATGTCTAGTTTCTTGAATTCTTTTTGTATTTTGGAAATCAGCTCTCTGTCAGATGAGGGGTTGATGAAGATCTTTGTGCATTCCATAGGCTGCCATTTTGTCCTACTGATGGTATCCTTTGCCTTATAGAAACTTTCATTTAGTTTGAATGAATTTGGCTGTTTGCTTGTTGTTTATTGCCTTTATTATGTTTAGGTATGTTCCTTGTATTCCTGTTCTCTCTGAGACCTTTATCATGAAGGGATGTTGTATTTTGTCGAAAGCTTTTTCAGCATCTAATGAGATGATCATGTGGTTTTTATTTTTCATTTGTTTAAATGGTGGATTGCATTAACAGATTTTCATATGTTGAACCATTCCTGCATCTCTGGGATGAAGCTGACTTGATCATGGTGAATGATTTTTCTGATGTGTTCTTAGATTTCATTTGCCAATATTATATTGAGTATTCTTGCATCAATGTTCATGAGTGAGATTGGTCTATAATTCTCCTTCTGAGTAATGTCTTTCTGTGGTTTGGGTATCAGGGTAATTGTAGTCTCATAAAAAGAGTTTGGCAATGTTCCTTCTGTTTCTATCTTGTGGAAAAATTAGAAGAGTATTGGTATTAGTTCTTTGAAAATCTTGTAGAATTTCATGCTGAAACCATCTAGTCCTGGGCTTTTAATGGTAGGGAAACTTTTGATGACTGTTTCTATTTCTCAGCAGTTATAGGTCCATTTAATTTGCTTATATGGACTTGATTTAAATTTGATAAGTGATATTTATCCAGAACATTGTCCATTTCCTTTAAGTTTTCCAATTTTGTGGAGCATAGGTTTTCAAAATATGATCTAATGATTTTCTGGATTTCCTCCATGTCTGTTGTTATGTCCCCTTTTTCATTTCTGATTTTGTTAATTTGGATATTCTCTCTCTGCTTTTGGTTAGTTTGGATAAAGGTTTGTCTATTTTGTTTATTTTCTCTAAGAGCCAACTCGTCTCTTTGATTCTTTGTATTATTTTCTTTGTTTCTATTATATTGATTTCAGCTCTCAATTTGATTATTTCCTGTCATCTAGTCATCCTGAGTGAGTTTGTTTCTTTTTGTTCTAGAGTTTTTAAATGTTCTGTTAATTCAGTAGCATGGGCTTTTTCCATCTTCTTTATGTAGGCATTTAGTACAATGAACACACTGCTTTCATTATGCCTCATAAATTGGGTATATTGTATGGTTATTTTCATTGAATTTTAAGAAGTCTTTAATTTCTTTCTTTATTTCTTTCTTGACCCCATTAATGCTTTAGGAGAGCATTCTTTGATTTCCCTGTTTTTGTGGGCTTTCTGGAGTTAGTGTTGCTGTTGAATTTTAATTTTAAGCCATAGTGGTCTGATAAGATAGATGCTGTTAGTCCATTTTTCTGTATCTGTTTAGGTTTGTTTTGTTACCTAGTATGTGGTCAATTTTTGAGAAGGTTCCTTGAGGTGCTGAGAAGAAGGTATAATCTTTTATGTTTGGATGGAATGTTCTATAGATGTCTATTTAGTCCATTTGAGTCATAACATCTGTTAGTTCCCTAATTTTCTGTTACTTTTTTGTCTGACAGACCTGTCCAGTGGTGACAGTAGCACAGACACTGAGAGAAACAATTAATAAATGGGGTCTCCTGAAACTAAAAAGCTTCTGTAATGCAAAGGACATGATCAATAAGAAAAAACGGCAGCCTACAGAATGGGAAATGATCTTCTTCAACCCCCACATCAAACAGAAGACTGACTGATCCCCCAAATATACAAAGAACTTAAGAAATTGGTCATCAAAAGAACAAATAATGCAACAAAAAATGGAGTTCAGACCTAAACAGAGAACTCTCAACAGAAGAATCTAAAATGGCTAAAAGACACTTAAGGAAATGATCAACATCCTTAGCCATCAGAGAAATGCAAATTAAAACAACTTGAGATTCTATTTTACACCTGTAATAATGGCCAAGGTCAAAAACACTGATGACAACTTATGCTGGAGAGGTTGTGGGGTAAAGGGAACACTCCTGCATTTCTGGTGGGATTGCAAGCTGGTACAACCCCTTTGGATATAGTATGGCGATATCTTAGAAAATTAGGAAATAACCTTCCTCAAGACCCAGCAATACCACTTTTGGGTATATATCCAAAGGATGCTCAATCATACCACAAAGATATGTGCTCAACTACGTTCATAGCAGCATTGTTTGTTATAACCAGAACATGGAAACAACCTAAATGCCCCTCGACAGAAAAATGGGTAAGGAAAATGTGGTACATTTACACTATGGAGTACTACACAGCAGAAAAAATAGCAACATCTTGAAATTTGCAGGCAAATGGATAGAGCTAGAAAACACCATAATGATTGAGGTAACCCAGACCCAGAAAGGCAAATACCATATGTACTCACACATAAGTGGCTTTTAGACACAAAGCAAAGAAAGCCAGCCTACAATTCACAATTCCAGAGAACCTAGACAACAATGAGAACCCTAAGAGAGACATACATGGATCTAATCTACATGGAAGTAGAAAAAGACAAGAACTCCTGAGTAAATTGAGAGCATGGGGATCATGGGAGAGGGTTGAAGGGGAGGGGAAAGGAAGGGAGAGGAGCAGAGAAAAATGTATACCTCAATAAAATAAATAAAAAAGGAAAAAATAAACCTTTCAATTTTATAAAGTCCTATTTAGTAATCGTCAATCTTAGTGTCTGTGCTATTGTTGTCCTGTTCAGGAAGTTGCCTCCTGTGCCAATGTGTTCAAGATTATTTCTCTTCTATCAGGTTCAGTATATCTGTTTTAATGTTGAGGTATTTGATCCACTTTTATTTTATTTTATTATTCATCTTTATGCTATTTGTATGGATGTTCTGCCTCTACATATTTTTGTTTAGTGAGTGTTTGCCTGGTCTCTAAGAAAACTAGAAAATAAAGCACCTATTCTGCTGCCTCTGAAGTTATAGATAGATGAGCTACCATGTGGGTTCTAGGAACCAAACCCAGGTTCTTTACAAGAGTGGCCAGTGTTTGTAACTGCTGAGCCATCTCTTCAGCCCCAGGGGTTTTAATTTTGAAAAAAGTAAACATATACAACTCCTCATTCTCACAGTTTTGGTCCTATTTGGGAAATAATTGGCTAATTCAAGGTCTTATTTCACCAGCGTGTAAGTCTCTGCTACAGTACTTTTAAGTATCCCATCCATTTTATCTGTCTGAGGCATATTGAGGTATGCTGTGCATCTTGTGCAGGTTCTGCATCTAGAATCCTTGCTTGCAGGTGACTGTCAAGCTACTCATTACTCTTCTTGAAAGGTCAATGTTTTCTCCATTAAATTTTCTTCTTACTTTTCTAAAATCCAATACTTCACTGGAAGTAGTTTACTCAAATTATATACATAATTTCAAAAGGAAGCAATTTGTCACAATAACGCTACTCTTTGCAATACCAAACGCATGAATCAATAGTAGCTTGTTTTTCACAGATGCTTCTGAAAGGAAGTGACTCAATTTCTAGGTAGATATTTAATACGAAACTTTTCTCTGCAAAAGAGACAATATTTAATGTAGTGAAAACAGGAGAAACTGTGCAGTAAGTGTGTGTGTGTGTGTGTGTGTGTTTAGGGGAGTATATTGGTTGAGTGTGTATTTATGCATGTAGGAAAGAGTGTCAGTGGATATGTGTATGAAGTGGAGTGTGTGTGTATGTGTAGTAGAGTGTGTGTATTGTGTATTGTGTGTGCTTGTGTTTGTGTGTGTAGGGGAGTAGTGTGTATGTAGGGAAATGTTTGTGTTTATGTGTTAGTAGGATAATGATAATGTGTGCGTGTATAGGAGAGTATCATATATGTGTGTATGTGCAGGAGAATGTTGTGTAGGGGAGTGTGTATATATGTGAATATGGGTGTGTGTGGGGAATTTATGTGAGTGTATATGTGTAGAGGACTGTGTGTATGTGTGTGTGTGTGTGTGTGTGTGTGTGTGTGTGTGTGTACAGGAGTATTTCTCTGGAAGGAAAGTGGTAAAAGGAGATTATGTTTGATGTTGATGCTCTTTGCTTCCTTTGGCTGAGCTACAGAATCAACATCTGTCCTAGTAAGGCTTTGCATTACTGTTACTGGATTCCTGACTTGCAAAACTTATGAGAAGAAAGGTTGGTTACTGCCTCTGGGTTCACAGATTTCAGCCCATGATTCTTAAGCCCATTGGTTAGGGAGGATGGTGAGGAGGAACATCATGATGGTGTGAGCACATGGAAAAGAAAGTGGCTTACAGGAAGCTTAGAGCTTGATAGATTGGAGCTGAGGTTCAACCTTCGTAGGCATGCCCCCAATGATCCACATTCTCCGAAGGATTCCAACATTCTCCAAATAGCCTCTTTTAACATTATTCTGGTTCATGATTTCTCTTTCATTTTTTGTAAGTCATAAGATTCTTTTTTGTGTGTTTATTCAGAGTCTTATATATTTTAATGCAATGCCTTTATTTTCAGACTTAAAATGTGCCACGAGACATTTGCTGATCATCCAGCATCACAGCAGCCCATAATATTCTCTGCATGCTCCTCAACAGAACAGAGAGTGGGTTTGTGTTTCCAGAGGCGAAGCAAGGTTCTTCTGTAGAAAATTGAAGAGTACTGTATTTTTCACCTAGTATTGAACCAGGCCCCAACACACCTCCACAGAACACAAGCACTCTGGGATAATCTATTTGTGCTGTAGGGTGGTGTCAAAATATGTCATAAAGTTGATTTATTTAAATGACCCAAGGCTTCAGTGGACCTTTAGAAAGGAAAGATGAAGAACAGCCTTCCTCCTCAGGGAGAGGAAAGGCAGCATGGTAGCTTTGTCTTTGGGAATGGTGACAGCAATTAACATCCCAATTCAAGAAGTTCCTGAGGGGCTCTGCCAACTCGAGGCCACCAGGGCAGCCTCTATCTCACTTTATTAGTGTTGTGTGTCAGCCCATTGGGAATCATCTCAAAGTTTCCTTCCAGTGGTTTTTGTAAACAAGTTCCAAGGGATTTCTAAGTCATGGAACTCAGGAGACCTGGAGCACTGATCAGTATGGTCCACTGCTGTGTACACATAGGGATCATCCTTTAGAGCACAGGCTATACTACCCGGCACTGACCAACACTGGAGAACTTATATACAAATATCAACAAGGGTGTGTAACAGAAGCAGAGAAGTGGGCAGAAGCAATGGTCACTGATTTGAGGGAAGTCTGCATCCTACATATGAACTGCTAATGCTAGAACTGTCTCTCATCCCTAGGATTGCAGTAAACGTGGGGAAACCACTAAATTTTACTGAGGCTTAGGGACATTGTCACTGTATGAGTACATCAGTTAGAAACTTTAGGACTAATAGAAAGAGAAAGAGTGAGTAAAAAGAGAACTATTGCTAATTTAAAGCCATGATTAGGATAAATGAATTATTTTTGGCTTTTAAGAGGAGATATTTAGGGTCAAGTATAGGTTAATAAAAATTGAAAGTAGTCACAGACAATCAGGACTATGTAGTAGGAGAATAAAAGATAAGTGATCAATTGCTTTAAATTTTCTTATTTCAAATGTTTTACTGACTATTGGTATATAAATATCTTTACTTTTTTCTCAAAAGAAATAATCAAAATGTAAGATGAAATGGTTTGTCAAAGTCATTAAGTATTTAGAATTTGAACTGGAAATAACTTTGTGGTTTCCAGAGTCTCACATCAGAAAGAGTTTTATTTGTTGCTTTGAGATTTAGACTCAGGTAATGTAGGATGTTCCAAAACTAGCTGGACAATGATAATCTTGAATTTCTGATCTTCCATGTCCCTGTTTCAGAGTTAGTTTTTGAATGAGCAGTAGGAAGGTATTCTGGAAGCTTGTTAGATGAAAGCATTTTACTGCAATAATATGCCTAATCAAAAAATGGAAACTCATAAGTACAAAGCTAATAAAGATATATACAACCTAACATGATAAAAATAGCTCAGCAATGGCAGATTTCATAACCTATTGTTCGAGAGACAGGCATATAATATTTAGGTTAAGATTATATGAAAATTCAGGCAAACAAACACAGAGAGAATCTAGATAACAAAACCCCAAAGAAAAAATACCATTGATCTCAGAGTATAAAATTATTTTTGATATGTCACACACCTAAGTATCTCTGGGATTCTCCGTGTCTGCATGTAATAATGATAACAGAAACATTCCTGTCTGGGATGGATACTGTCTGTGTATACAATCACTATGTGTGTAGCCATGGGTCAGATGAACCTTTCTGTAAATCAAAGAGCAGTATCCATTGGCCACTCAGCTGTATGAAGGTAAGGTCCTGGTTTGTCTAGACAAGCATGAGAAGATATCATCTGTAGCTTCTATGCTATGTGTCTGTATCCAGGGCTCAGCTAAGATTGTAGAAATCTCGGAAGAGGAAGCCAACTGTGACTAAAGCCCAGTGGAGCATCAGGAGACACTGTTCAAGCAATGTCTTAGGAGAAGAGCTTAGCATTTTCCTTCTTTAGGTTTAAGGCATCTTCCACACAACAATATTAGTGCATTATCACTATATTGGCATGGGTGTTGGGTTCTCTTGTGCATCTCACTTGTTCATAATGGAAATTTGAGGCTTATCCAAAGCATATGATCATGTGCTCTTAATATAAGGAAAGTGTTGTTTTTCTGGACTATTCCTGAAAGGTGGAACATTGAGAATGCCTTTTATACTACCTGGAACTAGGAGGTATCACTGAATCAAGATATCACTTGTCTTGATGTGCGGTGAAGGCTGAGAACACAAGTCCCCAAGTCAGTTGGCTGAGAGAAGTATGAAATGATTTTTCATAGTCAGTACACATTATTTGCATTGAGGTTAGGTGCCTTTTAGGTGGTGACTGGTGCAAAGGAACTGGTTCCTCAAAGCCAAGCCCTGACTGCATCCTTCTCTACACTTATACAGATCAACTGAGTGCTGTACCCATAGAGAAGCGAGGAAAAGTAACTTCAGTCAAGAGCTGGTAGGAAGACACCACAAAGAGAAGCATCAGAAGAGATCCCGAGCACCTACATGATGATTGTGTGGTACCAGCAGAGTGAGCACTTCCGCTTGTGTGTTGGTAAGTGTATGAGGACCAGCTCTCTCATCTTTGTCCTGATGCTGTTCATGCTTTCTTCCAAAGTCTCATTTCTGTCAGTGTCTAGATATGGTCAGAGTGTGGTGGGCAGGAAGGTAAGGAGCTCTACATGCTATGGTTTGGAACTCTGCTCCTTGCTCTCAGGAATTAAACACAGATTTAAGGAGCTTGGTATAAATGAGAACCTTGCATAAGTTACCAACTACTCTGATATATGTCTATACATACATTTATATAATATACTTTGACATATATGTATATATCCATATAACAGAATTAGACCAAAATAGTTGAGTCATCTTGATTACATGATTCTAAAAGATCAAACTTTAACACAAAATCTTTGCTTGAGAATTTACCACTGAAAATATGTGCGATTGGATTTAAGATATTGACATCTTTGGTATTCCATTAAATTTATTTAAAGATAGGGAAATAAAAAGAAAATTCTAAGATGGGATCCATATATGCTTGAAATCAGGCTTACCACACAGTGTGACTGAGAGTCCTCCAGCTCATAGATGAAAGATCAAAAGAGACTCAGGAATGCAGGCTGTAACGTCTGCACTCAAACTTTGCCTACTCGCTGTAAATAAGCACTAACCCAGGATTCATGACTGCTTGCGTATTCACATCTTTGCATTCTCATGACCTCTGGGTGGCATATATGTCTGTCTATCTAAAGAACATATAAGGGAGTACTAGGCCAGAAAGACAAGAGAAGGCATGGGGTGATAGGTAAATTTATCAAGGCTTACAATGTCTGAAAGTAATATTCAATTCATTCAGATTTAGACTAAAATTGTATAATAAAGTTTAATTGTTTCCATGGAGAAGGAAATAAGCTTAATTTATTGAAGAGATTGACATAGCTAAATTTAATTCTTTAAAGTTAGGTCTGTGAGTCATGTAAAGAATCTGAACAGCTGTGAGTGTGTTTTTGACAGAACATTTGAGTCTTGATGTTTGATGTAACCAATAATTACTGAATAAAGGACGAATCACAGGGAGATAATTTTTTTCTAGGGTGTAAGAACAGTAGCAATTTAACTGAGAAAATTGTTCTTTTCTACCAACATCTCTCCTACTCTCCCCGCATCTTTAGTTCAGTGCCATGTAATGCTCCAGTTTTGTTCTGGACCATGATGTAGTATGGATCACCAGGAGAAACTGATGGCTGAATTCAGAGCACAGTGGCTTCTCCTGGACCTTCATCTCACAAAGCTCAAACCTCCCACACAATATTATTTTATTCTTAAACATGTAGGGAAGAAGAAAATGTTCCACATAAGAATACACTTCAGCCATTAGAAGAACTTTATAAGGTGAGTTTCCAGAGTGTATTCTTATTGTACATACTGTAGTTCTAATATACTCTCTGTTTTACCAGTTAGTGCTCATTGATTACTCTACTTTCACCAGCATTCATAAACACAGCAAGAAGTTTCTCTTTTCTGGTCCTCATATCCAGAGAAACTAAACACAAGATTATATCCTTCTTTCATAATGTCTTCTGGGCAAAAAGGCATGCTTTGAAGTTTGCTGATGCTGAAGATATGCATTCAAAAGAAAATGAAATAAGATTTTATTGTTTGTTGTATTTGATAGAGATTTATGACAAACATGTATGTATTTCCTTCTTGGCAATGACAGAGAAGCAATGATAAATTATCCCTGTACAGGAAGCTGAGCTAGATAGCATACATTCTTGGCTGCTCAACATTCATTGTGAGTATCAACTGCACATCTATCCTTGTGCTAAGACATCTTTGTTTCCTTGTTTGTATAGACAAATGCAACAAAAGCTCTAATAGTGTTTCCTTAGTTATTTGAGTTCATGAAAAACGGAGATAAGGGAAGTCTACAAATTAATTATAGCTGAAAAGATCAAGATCTTGTTTCCTTATGAGAAAAATTAGACATGGGCTACATTGCACGTCACTCATAATTTCATTATTAAATTAGAAAAACACATTTGAACTATTTTTCCAGAGAGACCAATATAATGATAAGATGGTATTTACTGACAGCTGTGTTAAAGGCATCTGGAAATCCCATCTTTTCTTCTTCACCTGGCTTTGAATTGTACATTCTATATTTTTTAGAGACTTCCCAAAGGTGCCCTAGAGCATAGAAAATGTTTTAAAGGAATATTAATTTGGGGTGTCTGAATATGTACACTGCTTGGACTGATCCCCGAATTTGATTCCCAGCACCACATAAAACAGGTATAATGATACACAACTGTAATCTTAGATATTGGAAGTTAGAGGCAGGAAGATTAAAAACTTCAAGGATATCCTGAGTTATCGAGGGATTTTGAGGCCAGTCCCAGCTACAGATCCTATCTCAAAAGATAATCTCTTGATTTAGGAACAGTGGCACCTGCCCCTGAGGAGACTGAAGGATGGTAGTGAGCTTGAGGCCAACCCACTCAGAATCTCAAATTTATCTCAGAAACACAATATTTTTAAAAAAATTAATAGAATTTTTAAATCAAGCAATGGCCTTACTTGTGAGTGATAATATCAATAGGATAAACATAATTAATCCAATAAATATATTAGTTAATTATATTTACCTATATGCAGCCTGTTTCAATAAAATACTTTGCTATAAAACATATAATATGATAATAATTGCTATAATTAGTAAGACAAAGCTAATTGAATAAGGCTAGATTACGAGCTGTGTGAACACTAAGATAAACTTGCAATCTCATAGACATTGTAGATCTCTGTGAGGGAAGTGTTCGCATCTATTCAGACCGTGCATGGGTTGAGTATTTCTACGGGCCCCTGCTTTGTCATTTACCACATGAGAACGTCGAAATGGGAAGTTTTTCACTTATAGGTCAGCAACCCTAAAATGACCTTGGTCTTTCTTTCCCTCTTGCGTCCTTATCTCCTATTTCCCGTTGTATTGCACACTCAAACAACCAAGACATTAGTGAACAGACAGATGTTCAGTAGTTGAGTACATTCTAAATATGTCTTTAAAATGTCACCTGTTTGCCCTGGATGTTCAATAGCATGCCATATTACTTCTCCTGGAAAAGCACCTGCGATCTGGGTAGTGGTGGCTGCATGCCTTTAGTCCCAGCACTTGGGAGACAGAGGCATGCGGATCTTTCAAGACCAACCTGGTCTACAAGAGCTAGCTCCAGGACAGGCTCCAAAGCTACAGAGAAATCCTGTCTCAAAAAACAAAAACAAAAAAAATGAAAGAAAGACAAAAACAAAACATCTGCTAAGCACATATAATGAGCAGATGAGCAGAGAATCTATTTTCTGGCCCTGCTTTACCAAGGTTCCTGTATTATCCCTGTCTCAGACACCAAGAGTGCTTTCTTACCTTTCTTACCCCTGACGTGAGGGTCCACATGACTACATTCTCATTTGTTTTATTTTCAGCTCAATTTCAGACAACAGAACTCTTAATGGAATCAGATTAGAATGGGAATCATGTGAAGATAGAGACTTCATCTTGATGTTTCCCCCAGAGTATGGAGACTATAAGGAGCTGAATCTATCAAGCATAACTAAAATTTCTGCTGAAGGCTTTCAATTTATTTGTTTCTACTTTGAAGACAGGAAATTTCATTTGCCTCTTCATAGGCCCAAAGGAGAAATCTTGTTATATTCCTCACCCTTGAGTTACTGCAGTATAATAGCAGTGAAGACAGTCCCCACATGCCCTCGCAGGAGCTATTTACATTTGTACTTTAGTATACATGGAAAGTATTAAATTTTCTATAACAAAGCCTCTCGCCAAACAGAAATCAAATACCTGCTAAATAAAATAAAATAACCTAATAAGATTCCAGATCTTTCCACTTTCACAATCAGTCTTCTTGCAGCTTACTGCAATACCAGCAGGATTGCAATCAATGTATTCGAGGTAGTTTGAAATTGTGATTCTCTTTCCTTAATCTTCTATGCTTGTACTGACACTTAGTTTTCTCCTTGCCTGAGAATAAAAGGAACTGTTAATGACATAGAGCTGACAGAACTGCACTGCTGTATCTCGAGGGTGTAGCTTGCCCCTGTGAAGCCTGCCAAGTCATTATAAAGTCATTTTGATAGGCCTATGTCTCTGAAACAGAGTCAATAAAGAGCATATTAGAATCAAGCATGCTAACAATGATGTGAGGAGGGAAGGAGATGGAAATTTTTAAATATAAAAAAATAAACCATGAGGGAAAAAAAAGGCTGGCAGATCACATGTATTATATATTCTTAGAAACTTACTCCCTTATTATTTGATTGCATGTGTTTTTATTTCTGATACTCTTTGCAGATCATAGCCTTTAATGGAACCCAACAATGAGACGTGGGTGCATGAATTCATCCTCCTTGGCCTGTCCAGTAACTGGGACACTCAACTCTCCCTCTTTGTTGTTTTCTTGCTGATGTACCTGGCGACAGTGCTGGGGAATTTCCTCATCGTTCTTCTGATCAGACTGGACAGCAGACTCCACACTCCCATGTATTTCTTTCTGACCAACCTGTCGCTTGTGGATGTGTCTTATGCCACAAGCATAGTCCCCCAGTTGCTGGCTCATTTTCTTGCCACACACAAAGCAATTCCATTTTTGAGCTGTGCAGCACAGTTATTTTTTTCTCTGGGTTTGGGTGGGATTGAGTTCCTTCTGCTGGCAGTGATGGCCTACGACCGCTATGTGGCAGTGTGTGACCCTCTGAGGTATTCAGTCATCATGCATGCGGGGCTGTGCATGAGACTGGTCATCATATCTTGGATCAGTGGCTTCATCAACTCTCTTGTGCATACTTCCATCACATTTCAGTTGCCCACGTGCACCAATAAGTATATTGACCACATAGCCTGTGAAACCCTTGCTGTGGTCAGATTGGCTTGTGTAGATACCTCCTCCAATAAGATTGCAATTATGGTTTCTAGCATTGTCTTGCTTATGGCACCATTCTTCTTGGTTCTTTTGTCCTACATCCAGATCATCTCGACCATCCTAAAGATACAGTCCACAGAAGGAAGGTGGAAAGCCTTTCAAACCTGTGCCTCTCACCTTACTATGGTTGTCCTGTGCTATGGCATGGCTATTTTCACCTACATCCAACCCCACTCCAGCCCCTCTGTCCTTCAAGAGAAGTTGATGTCTCTGTTCTATGCTATTTTGACACCCATGCTGAACCCCATGATTTATAGTCTAAGGAATAAAGAGGTTAAGGGAGCATGGCAGAAACTTTTAGGGAAATTTTCTGGGTTCACATCAAAACTGGCAACTTAATGACTCATGAGCATAGCTGGAGGAAAGAGTTTTTCCTCAACATGTATGCAACTCATAAATAGCAGACGGAATCTGCAATGTCCTGTCAACTAGGAAGTAGTAGGCAGCATAACAGATACTTGTGATGCCATGCGGCAGGTTGAGTGTTTATGTTGAATTGTGTCTCATCGGGATGCCCAGTGGAGCTATGCAACATTTTATAGAACGTTCTCCTAACTCTGTCTCTACTTCCATGGTATGATAATTAGAAATATTTATTACTTTGTTTAAAGTCCTGAGCCAGAAGAGCTAATAAATTTCACAACAGGTTGCTGTGGTTCCAATTGATATAAAATTCATGTTCATCTTTGGAGAGACTCACTTGAACAATTGAGAGTCTCCGCAATAACACAGTTTGTATGTGGGTCAATACCAAGGAGAGCTGTGAAAGATTATTACAATGTCTTTATGCGGAACTCAATTCATGCAGATGCCATGTCTCACTGTAAGAGTTAACAATTACTTCTAGAGCTGACCATGTACAGAAAGATCTAATAAATGTTTCCATGGGAAGATGCCAAGTATAAACAGCTATTATTGTCCAAGTCAACATTTGTGTCTGGCACTAATTGGAATCATTCAAACAATTTTGAAGGGATTTGACCACATATACAAGGAATTTCAATGTAAGTGTTGAATTCAAATTTGTCCAATCTCTGAAAAAAATGTACACCCTCTACTTCTGAACCATTGCAATAAAATAATCTCACAAAGGATGAGATAAAATATAAACCTTCAAAGACACACTTACTCTTAGAAATGGACTGACTCCTGCACCAAAGATGGGTTTGGGTAATTAAGATAGTTTAGTTGGTTGTGTTAATATTACCTTCATATCTGTATATTAATCTTTTCTTTCATCTTTCATACTCACAATTTGCCCTCAGTGACTTCATCATGAGAAAAAGTACAAATAATGTAAAACAGAAGAAAAACAGTAAGTGCACAAAAGGTAGAGATGTAGATAAATAGGAAGCATGTGATCACAGATGGTCTTCTTTCTTCCTTGAAGGAGTCTGTGATTTTCTTCCCAGAATCACCTTCCTATAACCAATACTTTTCAGTTGCATTTTTCAACACGTTATGACAGCATCTGAGGCTTTACAAAGATGAAGACCATTTAGTCTGAAGCCAATTTTATGTTTGAATTATAACTTTACAATAATATAATCTCGAATCATGATCTGAATAGAAGCTAGATTTCTATTGATGCTGATTCATCTGACATTCATAGAGGTCTACGATGTGTCAGTGGTTCTTGGAAACATATTCAATCTGGTACAGTCTTTAAAGGAACATGGGGGAAGAGTGTGGGTGACAGACAATGAACAGCTACAATACCTAATTAGTTTAGAGTAAGAACATTTAGGGTGATGGCAGAAAGCGTCACATGAAAAGTCTCAGTTTAAGACTAGGAACACGTGAACCAGTTATCCAGATGACGAGAAACCTGAAGACAGAATAAGTGATTCAAAATTTCACATATAGTGTAAGCATTTACACCCTAATTAGCCGGAAGCTTAATTGAAGTGTACAGAAGAGCAAGGAGATGATAGAAAGGGTAAAGTAGCTAGGTAGACATTGTCATATCTGGCATGGCCTTGGATGCCAAATTGTCTTTTAACTTTTGTCTTAGGTACAGCTACCATTGTCATGAAACAACATGACTAAATCTAACTTGGGAAGGAAAGAGTTTATTTTTCTCACAGGTTCATAAAACAATTCATCATCAAAAATAGCGAGGACAGGAAGTCAAAGAGGGCAGGAATTTAGAGGTAAGAGCTGAAATGAAAGAGCCACCAAAGCATGCTGCTCACTGGCTTGCTCTTGGTGGTTTTCTTGGCCTCCTTTCTTATATAACCTAGGACCACCAGTCTGAGGTGGTCCTACCCACAATGTGCAAGGCTATCCTCCATCAATTTTGTTAATTAAGAAAATGTCCTACATACCTGCCTATAGCCCAGTCTTATGGTAGAATTTTCCCCTCTGAAGTTCCATCCTTTCAGATAATTCAAGTTTGTGTCGTTTTAATAAAACTAACAAGCACAACTTTATTTTCATAATTTTGAAAAACTGGCAATTCAATAATTTATTAATTGAATAAACTTGTGTTTTTTTCAATTCCTTACTCTTTTCTTTATTAACTTTTTACTTTGGATTGATTCACCAACTTCCTAAACATCAGTTTTCTTCTATATAATATTAGGAGTATAATAATAATATCTCATATTAAGTGTTTGGGGAAAGATGATTTAAGATTGTATGTATAAAGTATTAATCACTAATGTACAATAAGAACCAAAAATTTGTCCATTAGGAGTTATTACTATGCCCTTATTAAATTTTTTTAAAAAAGAAAACAAACTATCTTTTTTCATTTTACATACCAATCTCAGTTCCCACACTCTTCCCTCTCCCTATTCCCTCCACCTAACCCCCCACCACTCCCCATTTACTTCTCAGAGAGGGTAAGGCACATTGTTTTGGGGAAGGTCCAAGGCCCTTCTTACTATATCTAGGCTGAGCAAGGTATCCATTTGAATTCAAGGTATGAATTGAAGAAACAAATAATACAAGAAAAAATTAGAAGCAAGACTTCTGGCAAGTGGCGTACTCAATTGGGCTGTTTAAATATTAGGGAGATATGAATTGTGAAGGGATTGAGAAAGCTCAAATCTTGTTCTGTAGCAGATATTCCACATAAAACATCCCATCTCCAATACTGGAATCCCCATAAGGACCTCATTATTCTGATGGAATGTTCTGATCATGACTGACAGTTGTGTATTAAATTAGAAAATTGAACACCACAAACAAACTTTATATACACTGGTGTAGGAGAGATGTGAGAGAAGAAAACTACTTAAAGGTATATAAATATATACGACTTACTATTGAGGAAGATGTATGAAGATGTAGTATCTTCCATGTTATTACTGCTTCTTCAGTGTTTGCAACTCTACTTTATTAAACATCCTATGATCTGTTTTTTCCCTTGTTTGGCGTCTTTATCTGATGGCCTTTCCTAATCTTCCTTTGCTAGAAAGCATTAGTCTGTTATAACAGGTTAGTATAGTCTTGTGTTTTATTTGTTAAATTTCTATTTTTAACTTTTTCATTCCCTTGGCCTTCTTCAGAACATCCAATTTTCTCTATATTATTATCCATAAATTAAATCTTTATTTTTTTTTAAATTTCACACATATGCATAATGGTTTTGATGAAGCCCACCCCTAGTCCCTCCGCTTCAGTACCAACCTTATTTCCACTTCCAAACTCACATACAATTTTTTTTTAAACCCATTGAGTCTACTTAGTGCTGTCTTTTATGTGCATGGGTATAGGACTGTCTACTGGAGCCTGAGTATCCTTCCAGGGGACCCATCCTGAAGAAAGCTCAGTCTCCTTCCTCAGCAGCCATCAATTGCCAGTAACTTTGCATCTAAGGATTAGACTTGATGAGTACTTCCCTTATCTAGCAGAGTTTTTGGCTGCCCTACTGTTGGTCTGAGTAACATTTTTAAAATATTTAACGTCTTTGGCCAAAAAGACTTGCAAATTAAACCTCTTTGAAAGTTCATCTTACTCTAGACAGGGGTTCTCAACCTATTGTTCGTGACACCTTTGGGGCCAAAGACCCTTTCACAGAGGTCATCTAAGACCATTGGAAAACATAGATGTTTACATTATGATTAATAACGGTAGCAAAATTACAGTTATGAAGTAGCAATAAAAATAATTTAATGGTTGAAGGTCACCACAGCATGAGGTATGAAGGTTCTTCAAAATGGTAGAAATAGATCTACCATGTGATCCAGCTATACTACTGGTGGCCATGCAAAGAGCTACTTTCTCCTCCATGGTCTTTGTTGCTTTATTCACAATAACCAGAAAATGGAAGCAGTTTAAATGCCCATAACTGATGAAAGAATAATGAAAATGTGAATAATTCATCTATAAGAAACAAATGGAATTATGAAATTTTCAGATAGGTGGATAGAGTTGGAAACAATCATTCTGAGTGAGATAACCTAGACGCAGGAAGAAAACATTGCATGTTCTCTCTCAGATGTGGATGATGGGTTTGAATCTTTAGATATGTGTGTTTAAATTGGAGTCATGTGGAAATCAGGAAAATAAATTTTTTGGGATGAATTGACAGCAGCTCCTAATTTTTAGGTGCTTGTAAAAGATATTACTAATAGAAGGTGAGAAAGAATGGTTGGTTTGGTAAGAATATGTGTTATAAATAATAAAGTCAATAACAATATAACTTTTTTAAACATTGGGCATTGAAAGGTATTAAAAAATAAAATTTTGTTCAATAGTTACTAACCACAAAATATCAAAATCACAATATATATAAAGATTATAGTTGTTCAAATGAAAATTTCAACAGGACACACATAGTAATGACCTACTTTGATTCTGGAAATCCTTTGAATTGTAGTGTTTGTCTCTGCTTCCTCTTAGCACTGGAATTACATTTTCAGTAGAATTTTGGTATCTCCCAGCTGGGTTGTCTGTGTAATTTGATTTCCCCCTGATACACTGAAGTTATAGTGTTATCCTCTTCAGACCCTGTATCTCAAGTTAGATCTAGAAGCTTATTGGATTTGATTTTATTAGTTTTCTCTCAGTAGGACTTTATCAGTGGTCACAATATTTCTCACAAGAGACATATAGTGTTGGATTTCATTTTTCTTGTCATTTGCAGTTATTATGTTGCCTTGCTCAGGGATTCTTAACAAAAACAAACATCTGTGGACTTTTGAGGCTTAATAATTCTTTGTTGTTGGGGTTTAGCTGATATTCAGCAAGATTCATAACTTCTATCTTCTACTTGGCAGGGCAGTAGCCCCTCCTTCCCTTCAGGTAGTATGAAAATTAAATATATTATATTATATTATTATTCTAATGCATTTTGAGGTGGTTTGCCCATCAAATTTAGGGGGTTTGTTTGCAAATGAACATCCTACTGTTGACTACTCTTTGTTTGGGAGTCAACCTTTTATCCATTGCAGTTTTACAAGCGTCTGAAAATCAATTCCTCCCTGAAAGCAGCTTATTCAAATTAGATGCATAAATCTCCCACAATGAAGTCATTTTTCTTATTCCTGCTACTCTTCACAATAATAAGTATACAAATTAATAAAACATTACTGGGCCTTCTGGGAGAAAGTGATTCAGTTTCTAGTTAGGAATCTAACGAATGACCTTTGTGTCAGAAGAAAGACCCTCGCCTATGCTAAATACTAAGAACAGAAGTAACTGCACAATGAATGGTGGTTCCTATTGCAAGAAAATGGTGAAACTAAATTATGTTTGAGTTTGGTGCTGCTCATTTACTTGAGCTGAGAAGTAACGCTGAGTCTCACTCATCAGAATTTATGTGTTTGTGACAAAATACCTGGACAACTGAAGACAGAAGATTTAGTTTTAGAATCCAATTTCATACATTTTTAGTCTATAATCTTTCTCTACTTTGACTCTGAACCAGTGACATAGTACATCATGCTAATGGGAGTGTGTGATAAAAGAGGCTGTTTGCCTCATTGCAGACAGGAATCATTAGATGACAGTTAGAGGATCTGTCAATCAAAGCCATGCCTAGAGTGACTCACTTTCTCTAGCTGAATCCTACCTTCTACAGGTTCCAACCTTCCAAGGTAACTGTCAGGATCTTGTGGCCAAGCATTCAATACAGGAGCCTGAGGGATATTTTATATTCAAACCATAAAAAGACTCACTGAAGACTTTAGATGGAACATTTGTGAGTTTAGTAATGGAAGGCAAAGCATCATACTGAAAGGTGAATGTGAGCTGGTGACAGAGTGAATTATTCAGGGAAATCTCCCATTATCTTCCGTTAGAAACCTGTGAAATGCTCTTTAAAGTACTTTTCTTCTGGGCTTATGTTTCAGTAAGTCTGAATTGAATGAGGCCTATTATATCAGAAAAGCATTTTATTACAGGGTGGTTATGGACAAAATACTCAAAGAGTAGATGTCATCAGCATTAATAATGGAAAAAGGATCCATTTGGGGGATGTTTTTTCAGTGTTGAACTGTGGTGGTTGAACAAGAAGGAAGATTTTTCACCCAAACTTTACTGCAAAATGATAGAGAGCACTGTGAATGTCAACTGAAAGCTTTGGACTTGGTATCTTCTGCCAACAGATGAGTATAGAAAAACAGTTGTGACCAGGCACCTGTATCCTAAGGCTAAGAGTCTCAACCTTTGGGAGCATGCTGCTGGAAAGAATCAAATGTTGTCAGTTCTATAGGTGTTTAGAAAGGAGATGAATGAGAAGAGCTTCTACCTTCCCTCCTAAGAGCCCAGATTATTTTAGAAAATTTGTCAAAGATATCATGACATCAGAAGCCATGGTGAGGTGCTTGCATAAGACTCTGGCAATGTTATTGCTTCTATATTTGTTTTGAGCATTGGTTATTTTCCTTGTTGTTGTGACCAAATACCTGATAAAAAAGTGACTTAATGGAGGAGGAGTTTATTTTGGTTTTTAGTTTAAGAAGGAATACAGTGTGCCATGACAAAAATGTCCTGGCAGCTACTGATGATTATCTTGCATATCACCATAGAACCTTCATCTGGCGATGGATGGAGATAGAGACAGAGCCCCACATTGGAGCACCGGACTGAGCTCCCAAGGTCCTGACGAGGAGCAGAAGGAGGGAGAACATGAGAAAGAAAGTCAGGACCGTGAGGGAACCTTCATCTGGCGATGGATGGAGATAGAGACAGAGCCCCACATTGGAGCACCGGACTGAGCTCCCAAGGTCCTGACGAGGAGCAGAAGGAGGGAGAACATGAGAAAGAAAGTCAGGACCGTGAGGGAACCTTCATCTGGAGATGGATGGAGATAGAGACAGAGCCACACACTGGGGCACTGGGCTGAGCTCCCAAGGTCCAAATGAGGAGCAGAAGGAGGAAAAACATGAGCAAGGAAGTCTGGACTGCGAGGAGTGCTCCCATCCACTGAGATGGTGGGGCTGATCTATTCGGAGCTCACTAAGCCCAGCTGGACTGGGACTGAAAAAACATGACATAAAACCGGACTCCCTGAACATGGCGGACAATGAGGGCTGCTGAGAAGCCAAGGACAATGACATTGGATTTGGATCCTACTACACTTACTGGCTTTGGGGGTGGGGGCTGGCCCGTTTGGATGCTCTCCTTCCTGGACCTGGATGGAGGGGGGAGGAACTTGGACTTCCCACAGGGCAGGGAACCCTTACTGCTCTCTGGACAGGAGAGGGAGGGGGAGGGGAGGGAGGAGGGGGGCAAATGGGAGGCAGGGAGGAGGCGGAAATTTTTAATAAAAATAAAAATTAATAAAAATGTCCTGGCAGCAGGAGCATAAGGCAACTCTGTCACATTAGATCTGAAGTGAGGGCATGGAGAAGAGACAAGAACTATGTCAATACTCTGAGATCTCAAAGCCTGCTTTTTTTGGCTCACCTCCTCCAGCAAGATCTATCTCCTAAATATTTCAAGTTGTCCAAAACAGAGCTACCATTTGAGGATGGAGGGTTCAAACAGAGAACCATGAAGGCTATTTCACATTCAGACCACAACAATCTGTCTCTGGCCTTTGGAGGCTCATAATTATCTCACAATGCAGAGTGTATTTACTACAGCTTTAACAACTCCACAGTCTTCAACAATCTCAGCATGGTTAAAATACCCAAAGTTTGTTTGTTTTTTTTTCCTCAGACTCAGAGCAACATCAACTGTTATGAGGCCTGGCTAAAAAGAAAGTTACTCACTTATAACATACAAAGCCATAAAGTAAACACTCACATAAAAACGGGGGATGGAAGCATAGGAAGGACAGACTGAAACCCAGTAGGTTGAACGCCAGGTCCTGGAGCTGCATGGGTGGCGTCTAGGGCTCCTGATAGAGTCACCTAAGCTCTGGATGGTGTGGATAGCAGTACCTTTCTAGGCTGGCTGCCTGCTTCTCCAGCTTCTGGAGCTTCTCCGGCTCCAATATCAGCTTTTCTCAGCAGATGTTCTATTGCCCTTCCATCTCTAGCATTACAGGTTCCTTATTTCCATTTAGACTTCACCTTCACAGCTCCACATAATTCTCTTTTTAGGGACTACCACACATTGCCTGGCTTCAGTGCATGGAACCATGGTGCATTTTCCATGATACTCTCATCCTCACGTCTCCCATCCTACAAATCAGTGTCCTGTGGTTGATGCCGCCAGGTTGGGATGCCAGCTCAAAGGTTATCTGGATGCCTTAGTTAGTGTGATAGAAGCCTCTGTATTCTTTGACAGCTGAATCTTTGAAAACCCCCTTTTGGCAGGTGTTTTTGAGTAGGAGACACCAGCATCAGTCTCGGGTCAGGCTCTCTCATTTCAAATAAATTAGGGTTATCACAAGATGGAGCCCCAGGTGAGTGTCATTGTTTCCTCGGGTACCATTCCTACTTTCCTAGTGCACAGCACGAGGTTTCTCTTTAGTGAGATACACTCCTTTCACATTAACGTCTAGTTTTGAGTCTTCCTTGCCTGCATTTGTCAGTTTACTCACGCTGCTTTCTACCCCTCTTTGCATATCTTTCCAATCTGCATGTTCTCTCACTGTAGACCTGGCTTAGAGGAGCGACAGTCACTGTGCTACAGTGTGTGTACTACCTGGTCTTAGGAATTCTTTCACCA
This sequence comes from Arvicola amphibius, assembly GCF_903992535.2. Classification (NCBI taxonomy): domain Eukaryota; kingdom Metazoa; phylum Chordata; class Mammalia; order Rodentia; family Cricetidae; genus Arvicola; species Arvicola amphibius. Next base: position 189,672,301 of record NC_052048.2, read on the forward strand.
TCAAAGTTAGTTTTGAATTCACCCTCACCCAAGTTCTTAGGATTTGCTGAGATCAGAGTATAAAATGAATGGCCTCTGTCCCGGTTCCAAGCAGATTTCTGTTCCCCTCTGAGATTCCATGTGCCAGACTTCCATTGTTTCTCTTTCTCCTGGCATTCTGGGATTCCATCTTCCCAACAGGAAGCCCCACTATTTTCTGCTTATAACATTTTATAACTTTTCTGTTATCGTTGTTTATTTTTGAGATTGTATTTTATTAAAGTATTTCTGCCTTCCCTTCCTTCCCTCCAAACTCTCCCATATATGGCTTTCTACCCCTCTCTATTCTTCATGAAAATCAGTTCTAAAGGCTTAAGAACCACATGGTTAAGCTTATCATAGTAACAGCCCCCTTCTCGGTACTGATTTCTTTTATTAGTTACTTTTCTCATGGCTGTGACAAAATACCTGACAGGAAGTAACTTATATGAGAAAGTGCTTTAATTTCTAGTTTAAGAAGGTATAAAGTCCACCATAGCAATGAAGACACAGCAGTAGGAACACAAGGCAGCTGGTCCCACTGTAGATATACTAAGGACACAGAATAGACAGGAACTGGGGCTGGTGATCTATTTTCTCTAGCAAGACTTTACCTTCTAAGGGTTTTTTTACAACCTTCCCAAATAACTGGAGACTAAGTGTCCAACCATGTAAGCCAATCTGAGAAATTTCACATTAAAAATGCTATCAATAAGTGTAGATTATTTAACACACAATAAATGTGCAGGCCTTCCTGTCCCTCGGCCATGGGATCCCCCTGGCTCTGGGCAATGACGATGCCTGAGATGAAGAAAGGTTCACATTCTGGATTAGACCCCCTCGAAAGACCACCACGGTCTGTGATACAATTGGAGGCCATGCTGGCGTTGGTGGCCCATGCAGCTGCGCCAGGATGCAATGAAGTTTGAAATCCATGTGGAAACATGGAGTCTGTGACAGTGCCTGATGCCTTGGTGATTTCTATGAACTTTGCTGATTCTGGGAGCCATGCTGATGTGAGTGCCATGTGTAATCCACCTCATGCCATGTTGAGGCCCATGGTCTGCAGACAGAAGAGGGCACCAGACCCCATTACAGATGGTTGTGAGCCACCGTGTGGTTGCTGGGAATTGAACTCAGGACCTTTGGAAGAGCAGGCAATGCTATTAACCACTGAGCCATCTCTCCAGCTATCCAGCCATTTTCTTTTTTATTTAAAAGTAGGACATCCCCTCTCGCGTGCCTCAATGCCATGCTACATTCCAACTCAAGAGGAGGAGAAGGACTATTTTATAAATTGCCTGACCGAATTAGCCTTTTCACACTCAAGGTGTTAGAAAACTACTCGGATGCTCCAATGACACCAAAACAGATTCTGCAGGTCATAGAGGTAGAAGGACTGAAGGAAATGAGAGTGTATGTCTGTACATTGTATTCATGTAGTGCCCATGGAGGCCGGAAGAGGGCATTGGAACTGCTGGAACTGGAGTTATTTGCAGTTGTGAGCTGTCATGTGTATGCTGGGAATTGAACTCAGGACCTCTGGAAGAGCAGCCAGTGCTCTGAACTCTGATAGAGGGCACCAGACTCCATTACAGATGGCTGTGAGCCACCATGTGTATGCTGGAGATTGAACCCAGGTCCTCTGGAAGAGCAGCCAGTGCTATTAACCACTGGTACCACATTCTGTAGTGGGGCGCTGCAGGCAGGCCTGCTTATCGTCCTGCCCGGCTCCCGCATGGTTAGCTTTACACCTGAAATAACAACACACAAACTGCATTCATTTAAACACTGCTTGGCCCATTAGTTCCAGCCTCTTACTCACATCTTGATTAACCCATATCTAATAATTTGTGTAGCACCACGAAGTGGTGCCTTACCGGGAAGATTCTAGCGTATGTCCATTTTGGACTGGAGCTTCATCGCGTCTTGCTCAGAGAGGAGAGGCATAGCATCTGTCTCACTTAGGAGAGGCGTGGCATCTGATTGAGCCATTTACCTCACTTCCTTTTTCCTGTTCTGTCTACTCCACCCACCTAAGGGCTGGCCCATTAAATGGGCCAAGGCAGTTTTTTATGCCAGTTTTTTTTTTTATAACAAATGAAATCAACACAAACAGAAGACTCTCCCACATCAATGGTCCATGCAGCTGCCAAGGGCCATGAGTGAATCAGTGGTCGTGAGACAGTAAGAGGTTGTGTTGATATCTTGAGCCCATGTGCGTGCCCAAGGCTGGGTCTGCCACCTGAAGTCATGTTAATGTCTGTAGAAACAGGAGAGCTGACCCCACCCCTTATGGGAGAGATGGCCCCATCCCACATTGGCCCCCAGCGCTGCTGTGCAGGTGGTGGCATGGGAGAGTTAGTCCCACCCAGCTTCAGCCCCCAAATGACTCATCAGTTTATGACTTCTGGCACAGATATAGGGAGAGAAAGACTCATTCCCCCTTAGGGGGCTGGCCAGTAGAATATGACTGCACCCCAGTGAATAAATGAACACTACAAGATGGACATTTTGGGGATCACATGGGAAGGGGGAGGACATGGGAAGACTAGGAGATAAGATCGATTGGGCACATGATGTGTGATTCCCAAATAATCAATAAAAATAATTTTAAAATAAATAAAAGTACAGTAGGGAAGTAGAGTTAGCATTATAAGGTAGAAGAGAATAAAAGAGTAGAGGGATGGAGTCTTGTGATCAGATAGCAAGTAGGTGAGAAAATGAGAGAGTGACTCTTTGAATGGTAGTCATCAGCTGAATAACAGCAGACAGGCAAGTAGCAAAACAGAAGCATTTAAGTATGAGGAATAAATAGACAAAGATTCACTTAAGGCTTTAAGAGGTAAAATAATATTCCAGACATTGAGAGTACAATTCTAATTTCAAAATTTCATGAATCTTTTAATACATGCTAAAAAATTAAAGATGTCTACAAAATTAAGGTTTTTATACTATTTCGAGTCAGTCTTTAAATCATAAAGTAGTGCTTGTGTATTTAGTTACAGTCTTTGATATTTTCAAGCAATACCGTCAGTTTGGGATTTAAATGCTACCACGAGACATCTATTGACTGTCCATCAATGCTTGTAGAGTCGTAGCAACTTATTATACTCTTTGAATGCACCTTAGTAAAACATAGCATAGCACTCAAAACTCCCAGAAGAGGGGCAAAGGCTACCTGGATTTAAGAGAAGAACACTTCTGTTTTGTAGTGAGAAGCGGCGGGGCTGCGTCCCGCCACCCGCCGCCGGCTAGCTTTACCCAAAATAATTACACAGAAACTGTATTCTTTTAAACACTGCCTGGCCCATTATCTGTAGCCTCTTATTGGCTAATTCTCACATCTTGCTTTAACCCATATTTAGTAATCTGGGTAGCACCACGAGTTGTGGCTTACCAGGAGAGATCTTAACCTGCGTCCATCTCGGAGAGCAGCAGCATGGAGACTCACTATGGCGAATGCCTGAAGCGTCTCCCCAACTCTACTTCCTTGTTCCCACAATTCTGTTCTGTCTACTCCACCTACCTAACTCTCTGTCTCTTAAAGGGCCAAGGCAGTTTTCTTTATTAATAATGAAAGTAACACATAAACACTCCTCCATCATTTCCCCTTTTTCTGTTTAAACAAAAAAGAAAGGCTTTAACTTTAACATAGTAAAATTACATGTAACAAAACAGTTATCAAGCAAGTATTACAGTTACAATATTTAAATCTATTTTATCTTTTATCATAACTAAGGAAATCTATAACTATCTATTTATTCTTCAACTCCATCAAAGACTCCAGAAGGATATAATATTACCTAAGTAAACAAGTCATATGCAACTTTCAAACTCTAGAAATGACAGAGACAACTGGACAGTCACCCAAAGTTCCTCTGTACCGTTGGGGCATCCATCTTCGGCCTTCAGGCCCATAGTGTCCAGCAGACATTTCCATGAAGCAGGAAATTTCAAAGACAGTTCAGTCACTTTCTGCTGTGTCCTGCAGAATGTCTCGAAGACTCTTTCATGAATCAGGAACCCCGAAAGACCATCTCACCTTTAGGCAAGTTTAGCAGTCCTCTCTCTGGGGGTTCTTTGTGTCCAGTTTATGGAACAGTCCAGCCAAGAGCAGTTTCTTGCCCAAATGGCTAACAAACTCCATAAGTAGCCTCTTCGATGCCCATCTTCCTCTCGAAGTATATTGTTGCTGCCAGGAGCAGACGTGTCTCATTGTCATGAAAAACCCTAAGTTATTAAAACATTAAATGCCATATTCTGCAGTCTTTGAAAGATATGAAGAATATCTATCTAACTGAAATATATCTCTACATATCTAGAAAATCTAATAACATGACTACAAGCTTAACTATTATCAATGATTATCCATTAACAACCTATATTTCCTAATTATACATTACAGTTTTTAAAATGAACTACAATCACAATAGCTTAATCAAAATCAGAAATACATATACATATAACAAATTGACCTTAAAATCCATACCAATGCAAATTATTCATATCTATATCATATCCCCCTTTAAATGTAAAAGAACATTTATAAGCAATATTTGGGAAAATGGGCGCAGTTTTTTCTCTCCAAACTGCTTCCTGCTGAATGGGGGCGCTGTTATTTAGGTCTTTCATGGTGTAACCTGTGTGCTAGGTTCCTCTCAGTTGGCAGTTGAGTGAAGTAATTTTTTGAAGATGTTCACAGCAACCTTTCAGGAGGGCGTGGTCTATCATACCATATTGGGATAGAAGCAATCCACAGAGTCTCGTCCTCTGTGAAAACAAAAGAAGAAACTCTTTTCCAAAGCATCATGTTCTTAGATCCAAATCCTGAAGTCATACCGTTAAGATGTCCATTCTGGTCTAGCCTGGCAGCCCATATAATGAAATGTCTCTCTGTACTTAGCTCCTTTACAGTCAAAAAAATCAAAGAAAACACAACAAAATACATAATCCAGACTCTCTGTGAATTTTCCATTTTTACGTGGCTTATTTTTACTCTATCACTTACTTTATTCTGTCTCTTTAAATACTTTACCCTTTTTTAAGACATTAACTTTATTCTCTATATATTTATTTTTTTCTCTCTCTCAAGCCTACGTATATTCATCCAACATTGTGAGCCATTTAAAGGCCTTCTATGTCTGAATCTTTTTTATTGTGAATCTGTAATTTTTTTACTATCTAGGAGCATTTTTTAAAAGGTTAAGCACTTTTTAAAAACTTAAGTTGCGCCAGGTGGAGGTAATATGGTATCACCTGTTTACAGCCAAGTCTAAACCTTAACTGCGCTGTTATTATGGTAATTACGATAGACCTGCCTGAGGGCAGCACAGTTTAGCATGGCGGAGCAGAGCCAGAGCTGCTACTGCCTCAGTCATTTGGTGTCCCTGAGCTGCACACAGTTACAGGTACACAGCAGTCCACATTGGAGCTGCACTCAGCAGTTTAATTTTGATACTGAGCGTGCAGCACAGAAACTCTTTATCCAAGTTACAGTCAAATCTGACGCGCAGAGCACCGGGCAGTCTGAAAACACCTCTCTCTCTATGGCGGCAGGAATCCGCAAATGCTGTCCTGCTCGCCTAAGCCTGATTCCTCCATCTGCCCAGGTTCAGGCAGGGAGCAGTGAGCCATTGGCATGGTCTCAGAGTACTTTCTTTCCGATACCAAGCGGGCAAGGTTTTTAAGTGGATTTAGTGACCACGTTGGAGCGCCAATCTGTAGTGTGAATCGGCGGGCTGTGTCCCGCCACCCGGCCCGGGCTGGCTTTACCCAAAATAATTACACGGAAACTGTATTCTTTTAAAACACTGCCTGGCCCATAGTTTCAGCCTCTTATTGGCTAATTCTCATATCTTGCTTTAACCCATATTTAGTAATCTGGGTAGTACCACGAGGTGTGGCTTACCAGGAGAGATCTTAACCTGCGTCCATCTCCTCGGAGAGGAGCAGCATGGGGCCTCACTATGGCGAATGCCTGAAGCGTCTCCCCAACTCTACTTCCTTGTTCCCACAATTCTGTTCTGTCTACTCCACCTACCTAACTCTCTGTCTCTTAAAGGGCCAAGGCAGTTTTCTTTATTAATAATGAAAGTAACACATAAACACTCCTCCATCACTGTTTTCACCTGATTTAGATGCAGGGCAGCCACAGCTCCTTGGAACATAGGCACTGAGGGGTAATTTGTACTTGTTGGGGAAGGCCACTTGTTCTTCCTGGCTGCCCAGCTAGCTTAGACCCGAAATAATCACACAGAAAGTGTATTAATTAAATCACTGCCTGGTCCATTATGTCTAGCCTCTTATTGGCTAACTCTCACATCTTGATTTAACCCATTTTGTGGCTTACCAGAAAAGAGTCTAAGCAGCATCAGTCTTGGGCAGGAGCTTCATAGCATCTGCCACTTTGCCCTTCTTCCCAACTTTCTGTTCTGTCTACTCTGCCTATCTAAGTTCTGCCCTATCAAAAGGCCAAGGCAGTTTCTTTATTCAACCAATGAAAGCAACACATAGACAGAAGAACCTCCGACATTTATATTTATTTTATTTTTTATCATAACTAAGGAAAACTATAACTATAATTATAAATTCTTAAACTCCATCAAAGACTCCAGAAGGAGATAATATTACCTAAGTAAACAGGAAGTGAATTGTAAGCAACTTCCAAAATTTTATAATTGACAGAGACATCTTGCTACCTGGACAGCCACCCAAAATTCTTCTGTATTGTTGGGGCATCCATGTTCAGCCCACATGCCCATAGTATCCAGCAGACTTTTCCACGAAGCAGGAAATTTCAAACCTATACTGGCAGTTTGTCAGTCACTTTATTTTGTATCCTGCAGAATGTCTAGCAGACTCTTTCATGACACAGGAACTCCAAAAGATGGTCTCACCTTTAGGCAAGTTCAGCAGTCATTTTTCTGTGGGTCCTTCATGTCCAGTTTATGCAGCCAGGGAAGAGCAGTTTCTTGCCCAAATGGCTAACCAACTTTATAAGCAGCCTCTTTCATACATTGAAATGACTCTCTGTACTTAGCTCCTTCACAGTCAAAAATTCAGAGTACACAATAATATATATAATCCAGATTCTGTGTATATTCCATCTTTATGTGGCTTATTTTTCTTTACTCCTTTTAATCTATGACTGTCTGTACTTTGTCTCTTTGAAGACTTTTTAAAAAATGATTTACTTTTTACAAACTCTCTATACTCTTTTTCTTCTCTCTCTCAAGCCTATGTACATTTTTTTTTGTATTTTTTATTTGATGTAGGTGTGTCTTCTAGCTATCTGATGATTTCAATGGTTAATTAATAAAGAAACTGCTTGGCCTGATAGGTCAGAACATAGGTGGGTAGAGTAGACAGAACAGAATGCTGGGAAGAAGGGAAGTTAGTCTGATGCCATGCCTCTCCTCTATGAGACAGTCACCATGAAGCCAGCCACCAGGTCAGACATGCTGAATCCTTCCTGGTAAGACACCACCTCATGGTGCTACACAGATTACTAAATATGGGTTAAAGCAAGAATGAGAAATAGCCAATAAGAGGTTGAAACTAATGGGCCAGGCAGTGTTTAAATGTATACAATTTGTGTGTTGTTATTTTGGGTGTAAAGCTAGCCATGTGGGATTTGGGCGTGATGAAAAGCAGGCCTGCTCGCCATATCACTACATTTATTGATTGTTATCGAGCTCTACATTTTTCTCTGTTCCCCTCTCTGTTTCTCCCCTCCCCTTTCAATGCTCCCCCAAGGTCCCAATACTCTCAATTTACTCAGGGGATCTTGTCTTTTTCTACTTTCTACTTCCCATGTAGATTAGATCTGTGTAAGTCTCTCAGTGTCCTCATTGTTGTCTAAGTTCTCTGGGATTGTGGTTTGTAGGCTAGTTTGCTTTAGGTTTAAAAACCACTTATGAGTGAGTACATATGATAATTGTCTTTCTGTATCTGGGTTACCCCACTTAAAGTATTGTTTTCTAGCTCCATCCATTTTCTTGCAAAATTCAAGATGTTGTTATTTTGTTCTGATGTGTAGTACTCTGTTGTGTAAATGTACCACATTTTCATTATCCATTATTTGGTCAAGGGGCTTGAGTGGTTTTGGGGAAAAGGGAACACATTCCCATTGCTGGTGGGAATGCAAGCTGGTACAACCCCTTTGAATGTCAATGTGGTGATTTCTCAGAAGACCCAGTAATACCACTTTTGCGTATATATACAAAGGATGCTCAATCATCCACAAGAACATGTGCTCAACTATGTTCATTGCAGCTTTGTTTGTCATAGCCAGAACCTGGAAACAACCTAAATGCCTACATACATTTATCCAACACTGAGACCCATTTAGAGTTCATTTATGTCTGAATCTGTTCTAATTGTACTATCTATGATTCCTTTATGTCTTCAAGAGCTTTTAAAATGGTAAGCAGCTTGGTTGTAGCTGCTATGGATGTTGGCTCCGCCTCTCTCCACTTTCAAAATGGTAGATGCCAAGTCTGGTAGGAGCTGTGCTCAGAACTTTAACTCTGAGAATGAGCATGCAGCAATAAACCCTTTTTATCTGATTAATAGCTAAATATGTCCTGCAGCACACTGCGTGGCCTGGAAATATCTTTGTGGCTTACCAGCAAAATTTCAGCATGTCTGACTCTAGTGGCAGCTCCATGGCATCTCTCTCTCTCCACCTTCCTTTTCCCAGCATTCAGTCCAGTTTTCCACGCCTACCTAAGTTCTGCCCTATTAACAGGCCAAGGCAATTTTTTTTATTTATTAAACAATAAAAGCAACACATAGATAGAAGGACCTCCTACACCATGTACTATATGAGACCATGATAGAATGTCACAAAACTGGTTTATGCAATATTTTAAGAAGGACCTAAGGATTCACTAGAGCTTGGGTAAGAGAGACAAAGAACAACCTTCCACAGGGAGAAGAAGGGCAGCAAGGTGACCCAGCCACTGAGATTTGGGAGTGATGACAGCAATTAGTACACCAATGTAAAGCACTCCCAAGGGACTCTGCTGGCTCCAGGTCACCAGTGCAGCCTCTGTCTCATTTTATTAGTGCTGTTTGTGAGCCCACTTGGGATCACCTGTGAGCTTCCTCCCATTAATTTTTGTAAACTATCCCCAGGGAATTTTAGAGTCCTGGAGGCAAGACTACTGGGACATCTCCACAGTCCACCACTCTTAACAAGAGAGCATCCTTTGCAATACAATCCTGGACTGAAGAAGATATGTCCACACCACCAGGTACTGACTACTATATGAGGAATTTTAATAGCTGTGCCACCAGAAGGTGGAGGTAGCAAGGAGCCCATAGACATGCAGAACAAATAGCAATCTGATCTCTGTGGGCATACAGACTGTGTGGGACTATGGATACTTGGATCTTCTCACACACAGGATGACAGGAATTAGAATGAAACCATTCAGCTTTTTAAAGACTTGAGGATTAGGGACATTGCCACCATATGAGCTTGCCAATAAAAGACTTTAGTGTTGAAGCAAAGGGTCTAGGAAAAAGTATTATTAATTAAAAGTGGAAGCATGATAGATGCATCCTGAATCATTTCCGTTAGGACACAGGACAAAGTCTAGTTTAATAAAATATGTACTTAGTCATGGAAATTCATGAATATTTAGTAGGAGAATATTACATTTCTGGGAAAAATAACATTTCAATGACCTCAAAGTATCTTGTCTCAATTATTTTTCTGACTTTGTATATATGACTATTTTACTTTTTCTCAAAGGAAGTACTTCAAATATAAGAAGACTAGATTGATTATCAAAGTCATCAAGCCTGAGACTAAAAACTGGAGTTAAAGATGAATGAGGTTCCATGATTGTCTTGTTGGGTTTGATCCTTGAATCATCTGTGGGAAAGTATTATAGAATCAAGAAGAACAAAATACTGTGAGGAATATCCTAGATACATGGGACAAGAGAAATAAAGAAGATTGGAATTTTCACAATGTAGCCAACATAAAACAGATCACTAAATCTGAATTTTAAGACTGCAACTCTTTAAAGCCTGTGTATCAATAATTAGAATCAGATTATAAAAAAGCCAAGTGAATAAACCTGGAGATGAAATAGATAAATAAGACACCAAAAAGAAAGGACATCAGTACTCTCAGGTACAGAAGCATTTTGACACGTCAGCCACCACAGTATCCCTGGTGTTCTCACCGTGTCCAAATGCAAGGATGATGGAAATGCTCCTTCCCACAGTAAGTACAGTGTAAGTACAGAAAACAGATGTGCGGAAACATACATGAACATGAACATTTCTCTGCAGGAAGAGGTGATTTCCACTGATAACTCAAGTGTTCAAAGGTAAGGTTCTGCTTTATGTAGGTCAGCATGGGAAAAAATTACCTGTTGAAATAGTGTTATGTACTTGTATTAAGGGCTCAGTATATTGCAGATAAGACTGTGGAGTGCTCCAAAAAGGCCAAGTATCATTCAGACTCAATGGAGCATCACAAAGATGATGATGACTGAACAATTATTTTTCTTGGAGTAAAGCTTTTGGAATTTTATCCATTAGTGTTAGGGCAGCACCAACAGAAAATTGTAGTGGGGATCATCTTTGTAACCTGGCTGATGGGTTATCCATTTAAGATCAATATGATTCATTTGGGACCTAAAAAGATTGATCTAAGGTTGAGTGCTATGCTTATTTATAGTGACATGAATGTTGGCTAAAAATATTTTTTGAAGAATGAGATTCTGGGAAATCATTTTATATTGTGTTTGCATCTGTGCACGAGGGGAGAGAATATAAGTTACTGATACAATGATCTAACTGAATTTAAATAATTTACCCTGGTCCTAAAGGTATAAAGCATTTAACTGGACATAACATGGTAAAGGTTACCCTTTCAAAGAGAAATGGTACCTCATTGCTCCATCCTGGCAACCTCTTCCTTGAAAAAGTCAAATAAGGGAGCCTTGGTCCACAGAGTAGTAAGAACAAGTACCCTCCATTAAGAAGCAGTGAGGAAGCAATGTGAGCAGCCACGTGAGAGGTCATCTCCAGATCTGCGTGTGCTGTGATGACTGTGGCGCCAAAAAAGTAAGTGGTTCTGATGTTGAATAGATTTCAATGGGTCATGCCTCTCATCTCTATCCCAATGAACAGGGCTTCACATTTTCTCTAATGCATCATTTCTATTTCATCCCAAATATGTAGAAGGTGTATTAGATGAAAAGGTAATGGAGTATTTTATTTTCAGAAATCTTGTTTGGAAGGTTTTTTTTCCTATCAGGAATTCTGTGGAGATGGAGTCAGATGGACATAAATAGGAATAAATTTAAGTAAATTAAAAACACTTTTAATTAATTAATTACTTTTAATTTATTTAATAATAACTTTAAATACATCAAAGCATACTAACTAAATGACTCTGTGATTTCAGGTGCTAAATGTAAATAGCAAATATCACCAAATCATTACTTGAGAAGTTGCCATTAATCATATATTTGATTTGGATTTAGGAAAGTTTTAAATTCCAAAAGGTATTGTTGTAAAAGTGGGTATAACAAAGGAAAATTTTTAGGTGGACCCCACATCTGTTACAAGGTTGGTCTGGTGCAGAATGGTGGTCTTGGGATTGATATGAAGTTATGTGCCTTTTAGATGAAAGGGTAGAAGACAGATGTAAAAGGGAAGTGGGATATCTAAAGCCAAGTTCATCCAGATGACAACTAATTCATCCCTAGCCTACCTGTGTGAATCGCTCTCCTTGTTTCCTTAAGCTAACTGTATTTTCAGCAATCAGATTTCTAAGACAATGGTATTAAACTGAATAAAACCTTGTAGGATGTTGTGGGATACACCAAGTGTAAAACAATATTGACTTATTGATGTGTAGGCTGAAACAATAGCAAAAGTTTTAGCACACATGGGCTCAATATAATCTATTGAAATTTACTTTATTTTAAAAACAGACTAAAATTCAATCGTTAAGTAAGCCACCTATAGCATGCAAAAAGCTGAGTGAGAAATCTTGAATTTCTAACTTTTGTCTTTGAGTGCTGTTGAAGCATTAAGGTTCTATTTCTTGCTGTGACCAATAATTGCTTAAATGAGCTTGAAACATGAGGATGATTTTCCCTAGGATGAAACACTGGTGTTATTTTAGCTTAGGAAAATGGATCTTTACTGAAAATGCCTCATTTTCTACCCTTCATGCAATTTCATTGTCTGCCATCTAAAGCTTTGGTTTTCTCCTAGGTTCCAAGGTACTGCATGCCATCAATAGAAAGTGATACATATGTTCACAGTGTACCAGCTTCTACTGGGTTCTCCACCTTATGAAGATCCTGTTCAACATTATTTTATTTTTAAACATTTCACAATTAAAAACAATCTTGATATCAATCGGTTAACATATAAAAATGTGTTTATCCAAAGAGTAGCTTGATTTAGCAATATACTTTTCTGTAAAACATACAATCTATAATTAGTAAAATAGAAGTAATAGAACTGTGTTGGGTTGTGCACCATGTAACAAATTTCTATGGTAAAACTAAAGACAACTAGCTACGGTAAACTAACGTCACAGACATTGGAGAACTGTGCAAGAGGAGAATGAGGAATGCTCAGATGAAGAGGTGAGTTGGGCATTTTCAGAGTAGTCACTTAGTCTTGTTCTTTATCAGGGAAGACAGTCCAAGTGTGGTATCACTCCTCTATAGGCTCAGAGGCATTAGAAGTGGTCAACACCCACTGTTTCTCCCCTTGGTTACTTCTCTTGTATATTTTTCTAGTTTTCCTGTGTCACACATTCTGGGGGCTGCAGCACTGGGGATAGAAAGATACGGAGGAGAAATAACAACATCTGTCATTTCACCCACTCTGGTAGCTGCAGCACTGGAGACAGGCAGATGTGGAGGAAAAATAACAATATATTCGTGTTAGGAGTCTTTTAGAGATGACCTCTGTTTCTATTCAATGTTTACAGTTGGCACCATATCTTACTACTATTACTGAAAATGCCCTTGCCCAACACAAACAACCAGAAGGAAATTTCCACTCTAATGAACATCTATAAGAATTTCTATCTTATTCTATTGAATAGTAAAGAATAGAGCCTTAAATGTCTGTTTTACCTCTGTCTCTTAGATCTGGATGTCAAAGTTCCCATGTCATTTTTTTGCTTTCTTTTCAACTAACACCTGAAGAAGAGGTCCCTATCCAAACTAAGGGAAAAAGAGGAAACACCAAGACCTGGGTATCATTGTGGCACCCCTCTCTAGACTATGAACAGCAAAGGAGACTAAAGCCTATTAAAAAGACCAAAGATTTCTTTTCAAATCTGTAAACTTATGTGTCTATTTTGTGGGAAATGTGGGAAGGAAATAACATTTACTTAATTATATTCCCAAAGTGGAGGTCAGAATGGGACATGCACACCCAGTAATATATCAGTAATAGTATATCAGGAATATTACCCAAGTATTATTGCATGCTTAATATACTTGAAAATTATTGAATATGAGCCTTTTCTAGGTGCAAAAGCTTACCATGACATGCAAATGACATACCTGCTAAAGACAACTGAGATTTAAAACAATGTTTTCTGATTCTATATACTGCCCAAAATCCCTGCCTCTTCAGAATAATCGGTTTTGCAGTTGAATTTTGAATTCCATTAAGAGTAAGCTAGTTGACATATTTTAGGGAGTTTTAAAACATTAGGTCTCAAATCATTTACTGATAATTACTCAACATAGCCAATTATTATGCTCTCCTTACCCCAAACCAAAGAAAATGGGTATATATATATATATATATATATATATATATATATATATATATATGAGAGTGTACTGAAAGTCTGGGTTACAACCGTTCCTCTAAGACCCTCTGAAACAGAGCTGATGAAAAGTATTCTAAGATGAGGATACAACCGCAGTCTCATGAATGGACTGAAGGCTGCTGAGACCGGCAGGTCACACATATGTCATTTTACCTGGAACTCCATGCTTACTCGCTTGTTTTTACTTTTTTTTCTTACTTTCTGTACAGATTAATAATCACGTTTTTTAATGGAACAGGACAACCAGACGTGGATGCATGAATTCATCCTCCTTGGCCTGTCCAGTAACTGGGACACTCAACTCTCCCTCTTTGTTGTTTTCTTGCTGATGTACCTGGCGACAGTGCTGGGGAATTTTCTCATCGTTCTTCTGATCAGACTGGACAGCAGACTCCACACTCCCATGTATTTCTTTCTGACCAACCTGTCGCTTGTGGATGTGTCCTATGCCACAAGCATAGTCCCCCAGCTGCTCGCTCATTTTCTTGCCACACACAAAGCAATTCCATTTCTGAGCTGTGCAGCACAGTTATTTTTTTCTCTGGGCTTGGGTGGGATTGAGTTCCTTCTGCTGGCAGTGATGGCCTACGACCGCTATGTGGCAGTGTGTGACCCTCTGAGGTACTCAGTCATCATGCATGCGGGGCTGTGCACGAGGCTGGTCATCACATCTTGGGTCAGCGGCTCCATTAATTCTCTTGTACATACCGCCATCACCTTTCAGTTGCCTATGTGTACAAATAAATATATTGATCACATTTCCTGTGAAATTCTAGCTGTGGTCAGATTGGCATGTGTGGACACTTCCTCCAATGAGATTGTGATCATGGTTTCTAGCATTGTCTTGCTTATGACACCTTTCTTCCTGGTCCTCCTGTCCTACATCCAGATCATCTCCACCATTCTAAAGATCCCGTCCACAGAGGGGAGGAGGAAAGCCTTCCACACCTGTGCCTCCCACCTCACTGTGGTAACACTATGCTACGGCACCACCATTTTCACCTACATCCAACCCCACTCCAACCCATCTGTCCTTCAGGAGAAGCTAATTTCCCTTTTTTATGCTGTATTAATGCCCATGCTGAACCCCATGATTTATAGTCTAAGGAATAAGGAGGTGAAAGGGGCTTGGCAGAAACTCTTAGGGAAATTCTCTGGGTTCGCATCAAAGCTCACAAGATGATGATTCCTGAGCATTGATGGAGAAGATGGCATTTCTTCAGTGTTCTCCTTTCGACTCAGACAGGAGGTATTGCCATGGCAACAAGGAAGGCCTGAAAGAACATGTGTTGGCCATGTAATGCTGGAGGCTGCGTGGGTGTGGCAGGAGTGGGACGTGGCTTATGTTTATGTCACAGCAGTGTGTTTTATGGAGTTCAGCCCCACTGTCATATCTCGCGAATCATTACTCAACTTCACCCTTATAGTTCAGCTGCATAGTCAACCCACAAGTTTGTACTTCATGATATTTTGAAATCAATACTGACTAAAGTTAATTTCGGTTTTTTATTCTGATGTCTTCCTGAGCTATCAGCAAGAAGTATGATACTCTGAGAATGCTGATATAAAGGTATAAGCTTAGTACCCACTTACCTTTGGCAAGATCCTGCACTGTATGTTATTTGCTTATAATGTATTTTAATGAATCCTAAGTAAATGGAGAAGAATATGTAACTGATACAAAATAAACATTATTTTATTTTGGTTTTCTGTATACTCTTAGTATTAATGACATTTTAAAATCTTATACTGAAAAACTGATTATTAATTTGTTACTTTGGAAAAAAATGTGGTACAACATTGGCAATCAAATAGTAGTTCCTTGAGGAATCAAACAAATTTCACACTTGAAGTTTTTCTCTCAGTGATGCATGATGAATTTTGCCTCTTCCAGCACATTTAGGATGCACTATGCTAGGGTAGTATGAGAATATTTCTATCTAAATAGACTCAGCGTTTTTTGTATGTAGGATCTAACATAATGTCCATTCTGAGAGAACCAGGAAGAAAAACACCATTTTTTTCTCAGCTAATCACAAGCTGTTTGTACACAGTGGCAATTTGAGCAATGAAATATCCAATGCATTTTTATAAATGGTGAATGACCAATTTGATAATAAGATCATTGTGCATGTGTGAAGTCCAACCAAAATTAGAACAATCTAATTTCAGAAATAATTCTTATTCTGAAAAAAAAATGGAAAGAAAATAAGCAAAGGGGAAACAGTTACATGGCTAGGAAAAGCATCAAAACCAGAGTTGACTTGAGAAAGAATATCCCTTCTATAAGACAGTAGAGATAGTTGCTTTAATATGGATTTTAAGACAGCATAAGGGTTGGTGCACAGTATAGAAAGTGCCCTATGCACCACTTAAGAGCTTTGCCCAACTTATCTTAAAAGCAGGTGTTAAGATTTTATTTACTGAGCCGGGTGGTGGTGGCGCACACCTTTAATCCCAGCACTCGGGAGGCAGAGGCAGGTGGATCTCTGAGTTCGAGGCCAGCCTGGTCTACAAGAGCTAGTTCCAGGACAGGCTCTAGAAACTACAGGGAAATCCTGTCTCGAAAAACCAAAAAAAAAAAAAAAAGATTTTATTTACTCTCTACTCTCTAATTTTAGTGGATTGTGATATTCTGAGCACACGCTGTGCCTTTGCTATAAAAATAGGTGTATTAGAAGAGAGGAATGAAATGATGGAACAGGACATAGGAAAGGAGGAAGAGGGAAGACAAAAGTGAGCCATCTCATGTCAGTAAGTCGCAGAAAGGATCTTCCTTCCCTGCCTCTGTGTCATCATCAGCTCAGATAACTTGGGATCCTTCCACTTGTGAGTGTGTTATTACAGAAGCTCTGGCTTTACCATGTGTGGGTTTGGGGGCAGGCTGGAAAGATGACGCAGCTGTTAAAAGCACTGACTTCTCTTGCAGAGAGCGTGGGTTCAATTCACAATGACCACAAAGCAGCTTACAACTGTCCATATGTCCAGTTCCACAGGATCTGACACACTCCTCTAACCTCCTTAGCAACACACAGACACCCATGCCAGCAAAACACTCACACGCACAAAATCTGAAAATAAAAATATGTAACACTAAAAATAATTGAAGGCTATATATTCCTCAGACAGTTGAGCATTTATTGCTTACCTTAAAGTTGATCTAATCCTAAATTTTGTTACATTAGCTGATGTAACTGTTGTTGGTGCTATATGGTAAATACCAGTAAAGTGTTTTTCATGTGTCGGTGGCACTGAATGATTGATAAGTTGCTACAGTCCACAGACTCACCCGGCAGTTAAGGCTACAACAACATACAGTAAAGCAATCACAACTCAGGGACATAGATATTACCGAGAGAGCCAAACAGGTGCTCATAGGAATCTCATAGGCAAGATGGCAGATAACGATAATTAGATGACAAGCAGCCTGAGCACAGACTATTCAGTGGAGACTTCATCGGGAATGTTCAGTGCCAGTTTCATAGAAGCACCAGGAGAAATCCCTAAATGCTAAGATCCTCTGTGCTGAAGGTCACAAATGTGGGATAGCATGCTGGTCAAAGAAAAACCTTCAAGCAGCATAAATGGCAGAGACTGCAGCTGAAGCGTGGTGAGTGTTTGATGCTGAGATGTCATCAGTTCCTACTGTCATTTCCACCATGGCCATCACATGGAGGAACTATAAGGGATCACAAGAAGTTTGTGGCAGATGTCACCCCAAGAGCCTATCTGACCTACAAAAGAGCACACAGAGGTCAGGTGTCTTAGGATTTTCTTTGCTATGAAGAAACACCATGACCAAGGCAACTTATAAAGGAGACATTTAACTGGGGTGGCTTGCTTACTGCTTCAGAGGTTCAGTCCATTATCATCATTATAGGGAACACAGAGACGTTCTGGCAGATGTGGTGCTGGAGCTGAGAGTGCTACATCTTGTAGATAACAGGAAGTCCACTGACACAGTGGGCAGTATCCTGAGCATAGGAAACCTCAAAGCCTGCCCCCACAGTGACACATTTCCTCCAACAAGGCCATACTCACTCCAACAAAGCCACACCTCTTAATAATGCCACTTCATGAGAGATTACAGGAGCCAATTACACTCAAACTACCACATTCCACTCCCTGGCTCCCATAAGCTTGTAACTATCACAATGAAAAGTTCCCTGTAGTCTATCACAGCCTCAGCAATGTTTAAAAGTTCAAAGTTTCTTCTGAGATTCATGTAATCTCTTAACTGCAATCACATGTAAAATCAAAATCAAAAAGCAGATCACATATAATGGCACAGAATATACATTACCATTCCAAAACTCAGGGAAGAGAACATACCAAGGAAATACTGGACCAATGGAGGACTGAAAACCAGCTGGGCAATCTCCAAATTCTGCATCTCCAGGTCTGATATCAAAATGTTCTCCTCACTCCAACTCCATTCAGCTTTGTTGACAGCAACACACTTCTTTCTCTTGGGCCGGTTCCACTCCCTGTTAGCAGCTCTCCTTTTCAGGTATCCCATGAATCTGGCATCTCTAACATCTTGGGTTCTCCAAGGCAATCCAGGCTTCAACATCACAGCTTCATGCAGTGGCCTCTCTATTAGGCCTCCATTCAGGGACACTCCTGACACATACCTGACTTCAACAGCTTTATTCCATAACTTGTTTCTTCTATCCTTAACTGTAAACTCAGAACCACATGGTCAAAGCTGCCAAGTTCTGATGTTTGCTGGGGCTGGAACAAGGGCCCTCTCATTCATTTACGTCTTTACTAGCTTTTGTCTTTCACTGCTTAAGCTTGGCTATCCTGAAACTTACTCTGTAGACCAGGCTAGACTCAAACTCAGATATCCCCAGCCTCTTCCCTCAGAGTGCTTAGATGAAAGGGGTGAGCCATCAAACTTGACTCTAAGATTTTCTTTAATTCCTTTTTACAAGTTGGAAAGTTAGCTGGGTAGAATCTTTCTCTAAGTTCATCATCATCATCATCATTTTTACCCTAGCAATACTTAAGTATGCTTGGGTAGCCCATTAAAGGTGGTTCTCCAGTTGTTCCTATTCTGGACAGTCCTAGATGCTTGTATTATTGTCATACTCAAGGTTCCACAGACTTCCTTCATACTGTCTATCCAGCATTTTGGGGGGCCTTCCTCTTCACCTTATCCTATGCACTCCTCCAAGCAGTGCTGCTTTTGGGTATCTGCTGTCATTCATTCTCATAACTTGGCTGAAGTATCTCAAGCACTGTGGCCAAATCCTGTAGTTTACTTCTTTCTACAGATGAAGATGTTTCTTAATGTCATCATTGAGCAGCCTATCTCTTTGTGTGACACCTAGAATCCGCCTGAGACACGTCATCTCAAACACATTCAGCTGTTGTTCTGAGGAGCGTTTCATTGTGCAAGTTTCAGGGTTGTAAAGAAGGCCGCTGAAGACAAGTGTCTCACGTACTTGTAATTTTGTTGTTGTTGCTATGCCTCTTGCTGACCAAATCTTTCCTAGTGCCTGGAACACAGCTCTAGCTATTCCTAACCACCTTTTGACGTCTGATCTAGTTCCCTCCTTTGAACTGAGGTTTCCTCCCAGAGAGACAAAGTTGACTTTTTGCTTGAGGTTCTCATTCTTTGTTACACTGTTAACGCCCTTCCCGTGTGCTGCATCTCGGTCTTCTCGATGTTTGCTTTCCTTCCAAGGTTTTCACCGACCTCCACCACTCTGTTTACCATAGCCTGCAGCTCGTTTGGACTTTCAGTAGCGCGGTATTCTTGGCAAAACTCCACCTATCTGGAAGCCTATCTCCTCATCCTGCAGGACTGTGGCTAACATTGGTTTCAGGACTATATTAAAGGGTGGTGGTGAGAGGATGCACCCCTGCAACAGTCCTATGATTGTCTTAAACTGATCACTTAGTTCTCTACAGACTGACTGATGCAGTGGTATCTTTATAGGCATTTTCTAGTATTCTTATGATTTTTCTCTGGGTATCTTGTAGAACCTCACTGTTTCCCAAGGTCCTTTTCTCCAAATGCTATTGAATGCCTTCCTGAAGTCGATGTAACAGACATATACTTTTTTTCCTCAAATTCTTTGTATTTTTCTGCAAGTTTCCTCAAAGTGAAGATCTGATCAGTTGTGCTCCTCTTAGTTCTGAATCCACATCGAGCCTCTGCTAGGACTTCCTCTGTTCTGCCCTTGATCCTTTGCAGGATAATGGAGGAGAAAATCTTGTTGCTTTGCCACAAGAATCTAATGCCCCTGTAATCTGAGCAGTCCAGCAAGTCCTTCTTCTTGTGTATGGGAATTATGACTGAGTGCTTCCATTCCGTGGGAATCACCCCATGTTCACCTATCTCTCTGAAGAATCTGAGAATTGCCTTGACCCATGAGCCTATTGTAGCAGCCCACAGCTCCTCCACCGTGATGTCATCCACTCCTGGGATCTTCCTGTGTGCTGCCCTTCCCTGAGGTCACCACTCCCTATATTCCATTTCTTAATCCGCTTATCTCCTTGAATACAGGACTTTGCTCATTCTACTGTCTTGTGCTCTTTTTCTCCTCAAAATTTACACTTCATAAATTACCCTGCTCAGCTTTCTCCTTTTCAGTGTGCACTCAGATCAGCACAGTCCTGATGGCAGCGTGGGCCTTACGCACCTACATGGTCCCAGGTGGCTTGCCAGACTCTGGGCATCCACAGAGCCCTCGTTGACAACTGAAGTCATGGACACCACCCTAGATACAGCCTTCACAGGGCTAGGGACCCAGAAATGGCCCTAGGCAGTTTCCATGCCTGGACATCTCCATGGATCCAAGTGGCCACACGGGCCATCCAGGTGAGCGTTGCCATAACACTGACATAGTCTGAGATGGCCAACCAGACCCCAGTCATCTGCATGGCCCTCTGTGATAAAAGGAGGCCTGACATCAGCTCAGGCCCTGGCTGCTGTAAGGCCACAGACCCAGACAGAGTCTTCCACAATAGCCCTGGCCCAGATGACACCCTGGCCCAGGTGATAGTGCAGGCCACCCTGATCAGGATGTCCCTGGTGGCAGCATGGCCCTCAGATGCCCTTGTACCAGAGGCTGTGGCCCAGACCCTGGTCATCTATGTGACCTTTGGTGGCAATATGAGCCACAGACATCCATACAGACACCGGCCGTGGTAGGACCACAGACCCAGGCGAGATCCTAGGCACCAGCCTGGGGCCTGGTGTCACCATGGCACCAGATGGCAGTGCATACCACCAGGATTAGCATGGCCTCCCCCAGCAGCGCAGCCTCCTGGCCACCCAAATTGGCCTGATCCTAGCAGTGGCACAATCCTTGGACACCATGATTCCAGGTTGCAGCCCAGACTCTGGGGCATCCACATGGACCCTGGTGGCAACATGGGCAAGGGACATCAACACAGACCCTGTCCTCATCTCTCCCCAGCACAGGCTGTAGATTTTTCTTTGGTCCATCAGCTCACAAATAATGACCCAGAATTATTAATTAAGAAAGCTCGGCCTTAGCTTATACTTGTTCCACTAGCTCTAATAACTTAAATTAATCTGCCCTTATTAATGTACATTTTACCATGTAGATTTTTAGCTTTCTTTCATCCTGTATGTCCGACTCCCTCCATGTCTCCTTGGCATCTCCTCTGCACCTCGATTTTCTCCTCTTCCTGTCTTTCCCTGAAATCCTGCCTTACCTCCTGCTTAGCTATTGGCTGTTCAGGTTTCTATTACACCAATCACAG
This sequence comes from Arvicola amphibius, assembly GCF_903992535.2. Classification (NCBI taxonomy): domain Eukaryota; kingdom Metazoa; phylum Chordata; class Mammalia; order Rodentia; family Cricetidae; genus Arvicola; species Arvicola amphibius. The sequence continues at coordinate 189,693,902 of NC_052048.2, forward strand.
CAATATACCTTCACACAGTGTACAAATATCCCATAATAGCTGCCCTCGATGGTGACAGGATCCATAGACATCAACAAAGGCCCCTCCCTCAGTTGCCCCAGGATCCAGGATCAAGACTTGGCCCTTGGTTATAGGCCATGCTCAGACATCAACCTGGACTCACATGGCCAGCTGGTTATTCTCTTCAGTCAGTTCCTCACCACCCCCACCCCTCCAGGTACCCCTCTCTCCCCAGCCCACAAACCATTCTGTATCTCCTTATCATCCACATTCCTACCCTGTACTCCCTCACCACAGTGGTGTCCAACTACCTACCACCAGGGCTTTTGGTTGGGGCGAGGCCCCCGATGGCAGCATGGTTGAGACCTGCCATGCTAATCTCATGGCATGGTATGGAGCTGTTGATGTTGCTGATCTTGACCCAGGGCTAGAGTCTCCCAGCAGCTCCTAATTGGGTCCTGCCCCCTGCCAGCCACATGGCATGGAACTGTTGCTCTGTCCTGGGTCGGGGCTATAGACCCCAGATGGCACTTGGTTGAGAACTGCCCCCCAGGCACATGGAACAGAGAGAGCAGTTAAGTTGCTGCTTAGTGGCTTGGGGGAGTCCCTGGGCAGCTCCTGGTTGAGTCCTGCCCCAGTCAACCGCATGGCATAATGGGGAGCTGTTCCTGTGTCACAGCCAGGGTCTAGGGTCCCTGGAGGCTGCCTTTTTGTTTGTTTGCTTTAACAGTATTTTTTTTTTAATTTTTATATGTATGAGTGTTTGCTTGCTTGTATCCACCCATAAGTACCATGAATATGCAGTGCCTGTGGAGGTCAGAAGAGGACATCAGATACGGTGGAACTGCAGTTATAAAGCTAGTTGTCAGTGGTCATGGGTATGCTAGAAATTACACCCAGGTCCTCTGAAAGAGAAGTCAGTGTTCTTAACCACTGATCCAAATCTCTGCCCCCCATGCAGTAATTCTAACACTAGATGATCGAAGTGGGGAGATACATGGGACAAAGGATCTCTCCCACCCCTGTGTGTGTGTGTGTGTGTGTGTGTGTGTGTGTGTGTGTGACTGTCTGCCTGTGTTCATTCCATTCCAGCACTGGTGTTTATAGTGAGTAGTAAATTTCAGCAGTATTTGTAGGACACAAAGGCAGACCTCTAGATTTAAAAAGTAAATAATTCCATAGTACCTATATCAAAAGGAGTCTTTCAGTAGGGGCTCCAGTGGGTTAAAGGTCCTGCAGAATATTTGCATTTGTTATGAAGAAAAAACACACATTGCCTGAAGGCCATGGACATAGTTCAGAAATAACTAGACATACTGGATTAAAAATTCTAGTCAGAAGTGTGTGGACTCATGACTTAAAAGATGGACAAGCAACAACTTCCTCAAAGTCTACTTCTAATGAAACCAGAGGACTGTCTCCTGGGGGTGCAGGAATGGGACTTCATAGTCCCTTCTTAAGCTCCTGCTTAGTCAACTTAAACTGTCATTTTAACGTCTCCAGTGTAGATAAGAATTTAGAGATAAATGATTACATAGAAATTTCCAAGTAAAGGGGCAAAGTTGAGTTTTTTGTTTTTGTTTTTGTAAAGACAGAGATCAACTAAGAACAAAAGTAACAGAAAGTAACTGAAGCCTAACAAGCATGGCATAATTGGCCTGTAGAGATTTCATCTCTGAGGAGAAAAGTTACTTCTTCCAAAACAGCCCTCACCGGCACCTGGGCAAGGCAAGACTCCTGTCTTGGAGATGGCCCAGTGAAGATGGCACCAGCGACATGGAGCCAGGGTTTCCATACCACTAAGCCTCTCTCTGCTTGCTGATGCCTCCAAGGGTTGGACTGAAATTGGTTACTAAAGAGCTCCAGGTCGAGTCCTGATAGCCTATTCTAAGAAGACACATATTGGGTACTCAGACTGAGGAACAGGCACTTTCAGATTAATCTCCCAGATGTTTCAGTGCCTCAGACATCTGTCTTCTCTCAAGCTTTCCCCATTCTCTCTGGACTATAACTCAGGAAGTCAGAGGATAGCAATCTAACAGGTACATAACAATCCAAGACTTTTGATGTTGATGATGTTCTTTTTTTTGAAGCCTTAAGGGTTCTGTGTTCTGAAATGTCCTCAGAAGCTCTTAGTAACCTTGTGTTCACACTTTATTAAAGTCACAATTGGTTTCCAAAAGTCTCATGGACTGGGAAAAGCCTCTTCACATATCTCTGCCTTTTCAGAAATAAATGTGAAATACATCCACATTTGCCTCAGCCAGAGAGATGATCTGCTCACCTAAGCATCCCCATTGCCATCCCTTATTCCTATGCTCATATGAAAATGTTCTGCTGCTGCAGTTATGAAACACAGAGTCCGTTGTTCTGAGGAAGCAGACTCTGGAAAGTATCACTGTAGAATATTGGGGTGTCTCAAACCTATGCTGCGATTCATAGCTGGAAGTCTTTAGGCATTGTTATAGTCAGTCACATTACATCCCTTTTTCCTTCTTGGCTAAGAACTTGTTAGAAGGAATATAACTCTCCCTCCCTTCCTCCAATGCCCAGTAAACAGGGCAAACTTAAATTTGTGCTCCCTTTTGGCAGATCCAAAAATATCTTGCATCAGCTGTCTGTTTCCTATGTAGATGATCAAAGTCCTATGCCTGGTGGTTTCAGATGTATCTGAAAAGACAGTTGGAATGTGTTGCTAGATTTCCATAGTCCCATGGTTATAGATAATGATTTCTGAGGTTCCATGGTTTTTAGGTAATGATTTTCATTGTCCTATGGTTAAAGGAAATGATTTCTATAATTCCATGGTTAAAGGTAGTATTTGTGGTAGGGGTAAGATATTATATTTAAGAGAGATGCTAGCTAGTGCATTTCTGAATTGGCCTTGTGTCTTTACAGATATACTCTATCGTTAACCTCTTCTTTGCCACTCTTCTGGAGGAAAAACATAACACTGGGGATGATTCCCTTGTGTCTTCTAAGAGACAGAGACAATCATGAAGATTTTAAAGATGGGACAGGGTCACATAGGTTTTACTTTTAAATTTTTACTCACTCTGAAACAGTGTTTTTGACATTTCCTTGTACCTCAAAAAAATCTACTCGCACTTTCTGTTTTCTAAATTGAAACTCACAATTCTTGAATAGACAAAAAAAATTGAGCATCATTTTTTTAGAGTTGGAGAACTCAGCAACAAAAGGTAAATTAATAGAAAAGTGTTTATAACTGTTAAGCTATCTCACTGTGGGTTCAGGGAAATTGACATTCAGCAAAGTCACAAACTTAAGATAAAAATTGAATGTGAAGCAGAGAGTGAAGTTTTATGGTCACACTTTTCAATTGAAAGATTGAAGCATTTTAATAAGTTCTCCATTTAACAGACATTCTGTGAAGGGTTTTGGTTATGATCTGATATTTGTTGATATATAACTTGGGCTCAATTCTCAGGGAGCTAATGGGCAAGGAAAATCAGACACGGGTGAGTGAGTTCTTACTGTTGGGGTTGTCCAGTGACTGGGGGACTCAAGTCTCCTTGTTTGTGCTGTTTCTGGCCATGTACCTGATGACCGTCCTAGGGAACCTGCTCATCATCCTCCTCATAGTGCTGGACAGCAGGCTCCATACACCCATGTACTTCTTCCTCAGTATCCTGTCATTTGTGGACATCTGTTATACCAACAGCACGGTGCCCCAGATGCTCATCCACTTCCTGTCAGCCTGGAAGTCCATCTCGTTTCACAGATGTGTGATGCAGCTGTATATCTCCTTAGCAATGGGCAGCACGGAGTTCTTCCTGCTAGGTGCCATGGCCTATGACCGCTACGTGGCAGTGTGCTACCCTCTGCACTACATGGTCATTATGCATGGAGGGCTGTGCCTGGGACTGACTTCGGTCTGCCTGACTGCTGGTCTCGCAAACTCACTAATGCAAACTGTCATGATCTTCCAGTTACCCTTCTGTCATAAGGTCATCAATCACTTTGCCTGTGAGATGCTGGCTGTGCTAAGGCTATCTTGTGTGGACATCTTCCTCAACAAGGTCATGGTGGCCATCTCAGGATTTCTGGTGATCATGCTTCCCTGCATCCTGGTGCTCTTTTCCTATACTCACATAGTCACTGCCATTCTGCGTATTCGCTCTTCCCAGGGACGACGCAAAGCCTTTGGGACTTGTGCTTCTCACCTCACAGTGGTTTCTATGTGCTTTGGAACAGCCATATTTACTTATATGAGGCCTGTGGGCAGATCCTCAGCAGGACAGGAGAAGATGGTTGCTCTCTTCTATGCTGTAGTGACCCCAATGCTCAATCCCCTTATCTACAGCTTGAGGAACAATGACGTGATTGGGGCTTTGAAAAGAGCAGTGGAGAAACTAAAGGAAAAAACGAGATAAAAATGATTTTTTCTTCTTTCCAACAGTCCAACAAAACACATTATAGATAAGTAGGAAATGATAGCTATGCACTTTCTTCTTAAATTTTCTTTCAAGATGGATTATGATTTTGTGGCATGCTGTAGTTTTAACTATGTATTGATAAATCGAAAACAAAACCATAAACAAACCAAAATGCCCTTCATTATTAGTCTAGATTCTGACTCTATTCACCAAATAGATAGTAAGGTTCTTGCGGTAAAGGTATGTAGATTTACTCCATGTGATTTCTGCACATTAGAAATGCTATTGACTTCCTGTTGCTTGCACAATTTATTATTTAATACTTTTTTCACCATTAAAGTAGCATTTTCTGAACAAATATAAAGAAAATACTTGTTCAGTTTGGGGGTATTAGAAGATAAGTTGTTTACTAAAGTCTTAGGTAGCATGTGAACATGAAGACCTTCCTTGAACAAAAGTGCTATCAGAAATTGTTAGAGGCTGGGAGAGCGTGAGTCAGTTTTCTCTAAAAGCAAAGTCCCTGGTAAGCAAATCACAGTCCAGTGGAAGGCCACATATCCAAGAATAAATGGGCAGCATAAGACTTAAGATGTAAGATGAAAAGAAGATACAAGTCGGGTTGATAAAAAAAGAGGGGCTGGATCTGGGAAGAGTTGGGGAGGTGTGACTATGATCAAAACATGTGATCATATGTCTCCTTCATAACTAGTTCTTATAACTTAAATTAGACTATTTATATTAATCTACATCATATCATGTGGCATTATCTCTCCTCCATCTTATATCTCATGTTTCTACTTCGTGTTTCCTGGTGTCTCTCACATGCCTAGATTCATCCTCTTCTTCCTTTCTCTCTCAAGAAATCCTCTCTATTCCTCCTATCTAGCTCATGGCCATTCAAATTTTTATTACATTAGTCACAGCAATGTATCTTCACACAATGTACCAATATCCCACAACCTTTCCCCTTTTTGTCTAAATACAAAGGAAATGTTTTAACTCTAACATGGTAAAACTATGTACAATAAGAACAATTATCAGGTAAGAATTATATGTGCTATGTCCAGTCCAACTGTATTTGGCAAATTCAGAAAAATATATCCCATTATCTATCCTATCTTGGTGAGCCCAAAGTTTTGTACCTAATTTGCTTTCTATACTAGTTTGTATTACCATCCTAAAATTATACTTTTAGATCCTAAAAAATCTTAGATTAACATCTTAAGCTTTTATGTTTCTCAACCTTATAAACTTTACATAATTTATGTAAGTTTCTTTTTTGTATTTGGTAACAAGGAAAACTATAACTATAACTATCTAGTCTTCAACCCTATCAAAGAAAGATATAATACTACCTGAATAAATAGTAAGCACAGAGCTAGCAACTTACAAAACTACAGAAATTATAGAAACAATTGACTTCCTGGACAGTAACCAAAGTTACCTCCTGCTACATTGAGGCATCCCTATTTGACCTACATGCCTAGAATATTAAACACATTGTTTTGTGAAGCAAGAAATTTTTGAAGGACTCTTCTACTTTGTCTTGGCAAAGTTTGGCCATTGCCTTCTTTTGTGTCCTGCTTGTCCAATTTGGACAGCATATTGTCATCAGTTGAGGCAAAGGTGCTTTTTTTTTTTGCCAAAATGTCTACCATTGCCACATTGAAAGCAACCCCATAAAGAGATTCTGGGAAGCTTGTCATCCTCTTTTGTAGTAAGTTGGTGCTGCCAGGAGCAGACATGCCTCACTATCATGAAAAGCTTTATGCTCTTAAAACATTTAAAATTCCATATTCTGTAGGTCTTTGAAGTGTTTAAAGGCCACCTATACATATAAAAAATGTCTCTTTGACCTTGAAAACATACCTAACATAACTATGTTTGATTGTTATAGATGACTACTAACCTGTATTTCTTTATTATACCCATTTAAATATTTGAGATGAGTAGTTGTTTTTAAGTTTAAAAGTAGACTCAACAAATGGCCATTTTATCCCATAATTTCTACATTATATCGCTTCTTTTTTCCTTCAGAAAGAGATGTGTGAATGTAATCTCCTTTATTCAGCTGTTTTGCTGACCATGAACAATAACAACTTAAAGCTAACGCCCCCCCCCCAAAATGATAACAAACATTCATAACTCACTGAATGGCCAAAATCACCCACCCCACCTCTTGGGAATGTGGGCATAGTGTACTCTAGACCCTGTTGTCTGGGGGTAATCGTATCTTTCTGGAACCTTGAGAAAATTGAGATAATGGTCAAGTTCTGGGAGAGCTACCTGTATTGATTTTTGTTTATTCCCTCTATGATGGGAAAGCATAGAGTTTATCTGAAGTCTTGGTGAAATAGTCTGTGAGACTGGACCATCTCAGCTAGCAGCTTTGAAGTTGTTCTGAGGGAACTGCAACAGAGGCATTCTGAGAGGCTGAATCACTTGGACTACTTGTCTTTATTGGTATCTTGTCCTTTTTCTGTAAATACCCCAAATTTTAAATGTAACACATATATCTGCATTAACACAAGTATGGAATTTGTGGTGTGCACAAGTCAGCTAAAGACTATTTTTGTTTTATATTTGAGAAGGTAAGAGACATCTGTTAACTTTATTAGTTGGTTTGAACTGTATGCCCAAACTTCTATTCATGCAATATGAAAGAACATCATACAATAATAAGCCACGAGAACTCTGTAGCCAATAAGATTTTTTGTGTCTTTACCAGTCTCCAAACTGTATTCAAGTAGAGGGATCAGCATACACATCACCTGTCCCATAGTTTTTTCTGGCCTCTGCCCTCATGTCTATAATCAAGATCCTCAGGAGGTCTTCCCTTGTCAAATCTGATCTCTATTAACTTTAAAGAATCCATAGATTTTCATTTCCTAGGGAAACAAAAGCATAATCCCTCCCTCATTGAAGCACATTTTCTGAATTCCATTCTGAAGTTAAGACATTCTTAAAATATACAGATTTGCTTAATTTGGCAGTTTCCATACTCCAGTGTCTCTCAGTATCTATTGTTCTTTGTCCATTAGCATTTAAAAATTTAAAGTCAACTAAGCAGCATACAGGATCCAGACACCCTGTATATTTCCCATCTTTATATAAATTTTTCCTTTTTATATAACTACTCTCTATTATTTTTTAAAGATTTATTTATTTATTATATATACAGTGTTCTGCCTGCTTGTATGCCTGCAGGTAAGAAAGAGGGCACCAAATCTCAATATGGATGCTTGTGAGCTACCATGTGGTTGTTGGGAATTGAACTAGGGACTTATGGAAAAGCAGTCAATGCTCTTAACCACTGAGCCATCTCTCCAGCCCTCACTTTATGATTTTTAAACAATTTTTTGACTGTCTATACCCATTTTTATACTGTAACTGTTTAGAGATTTTCTCAGTCCGGACTTCTTTAGTACACACCTGACCATGTGAGCCAAACCTTAAACCTACCGAGTAGCTCTGCACTTGTAGCTAACTCTGTCCTGCTTCAGTTCAGGAGAGGAGAACTGAGCCTTACTCCCATAGAATTGATCAGGAGCAGCATTTTTCTGTCCCAGCTCTGGAAGTTTTCTGAGCCTGTGCTGTTTCTACTTAGCATGCCAGTTACTCAAGTGCTTGCTGTACAGCAACCACACCTCTGTATGTCATAAGCACAGGGTTACTAGGAAGCCCTGTCCACCTTTCTATTGTTTGGTTTCTTTTTTAAAAAAAAAAAAGATTTCTCAGGCCCTATATGGAAATACATGCCCAGGGTTTGGGCTCCATATGTAGTTGGAATTTTGTTTGAGTGCTGACTCAGAAATAATTACATGGAGACTAATTATTAATCATGAAAGCTTGGCCTTAGCTTAGGCTTTTTCCTAACTAGCTCTTATAACTTGAATTAACACATATTAATCTAATATATCACATGGCATTTCTTCTCTTCCATCTTGAACCTCCTGTGTCCTATCTCTATCCCCTGTTGTCTCTCACATACTTAGGTTCATCCTCCTCTTCCCAGGAAATCCCACACATACTTCCTGCCTAGCTATTGGACATTCAGCTTTTTATTAAGCTACCAACAGCAGTATATCTTCACCCAGTGCACAAATATCCCATAAGTTTACCTGATAGGGCCAGTAAGAAATCAAACCACACTTAAGTTGGTAGGGCCACAGCAAGACTTAGGCTATGACAATTTTATTGAGAGCAATCAGACTTTCTTATTCCCTTTTCAGAAACAGAATATGGGTGGCAATTTCCAGGATCAATACAGTTTGTGTTGCCAGGATACAATGATCTTTGCAAGTTATACAGGGTACACAAGATTGATGTTAAGACCAATTGCTTCGTCAAGCTTCCATGCTTACTTAACTTCTGAGGGAACATACAGAGAAACACAAAGAGGCCTGAATGCTTCAGTGTCTGAGGGAGTGCCTTGTTTCTTCAGGAACTGAAAGAAGCAGAATGCCTCAGTAGCTACTGACTCTGACCTGAAAAATCTGTGATGCATGCCTCTCAAGGCAGCTGGGCCAAGCCAACTTCACAATTTCATGAAGAGAACAGTTTTTGAAAGCTGACTCTTTTTACCCACTTGTTTTAATAGGCTCTTTAATATTTTCATTACTCTGCATACCTGGACCTGCTGGTCCATGAACTTCTCAGAGATTCTCTTACCTCTGTCTCCCACCTCCTAGTAGAAGTGCTTGGGTTGCAGATGCATGCTACTGCATCTGCCTGTTGTCAGTTCTGGAGATCAAACTCCAGTTTGATCTTGTCAGTCTTGTTTGACAAGTACTTTTAATGTTTGACCATCTTATGGGTCCCAGCACACATTTTTGAAATATATACCAATTTAGTTGATTTTAAAATTTTAATGAAAGAAAAGTTGTTGTCAATCTAAAGCACAGTTCTTAACTTAGATGGAATGAGAGATAATTTATTCTTCAAGTAAATATGCATGAGCACAGACCAGGAACACATATTTAGGTTAGGCTAAATAACATGTTCCAACGTGGAAACAATTTTATGAAGTTCTACAGTTATAAACAAAAAGAAAGTCATAATTCAAGCACCTTAAAAATACATTTGTGGAAATATCGGGTAGATAGATTGCAACAAAGTGACAAATTCTGCTTTATAGGCTTCTGCCATCTAATGGTATTTTCTGTTGTGTTGACAGAAACTAGTGACCTCTTAATAAAGTCCAAAACCTTTTGACCTGTTAACCACAAAGATGGTAGGACAGATTAAGATGTGGGCCATGAATGGCTATTAAGGAGGTTTTAAAAAAGCCAAAATAATTTGAAATTGGACAAGCAACATTGTAGATCTGCACAGTAATGAATATTTTTTAAACAACACTTTTATTAATTCTTTGAGAATCTCCTACAATGTATTCTAATAGTATTTGTGTCCTTTCCCCAACTCCTCCTGTAGTTACCATCTCCACGCTTCTAGCTCTTCTCAATCAACATTGGAATTTATTCTTCCTCTTTTTCTTTCTGCACAGAGTCCAGGTTCTATGTTCCTGGTAATTCGGGGAATGGCACCTGCACTGGTATGTGGTCAGTCTACCAGGAGTTATGTCATATTATTAGAGAAAGCAAAATCTTCCTCTCCCAGAACTATTAAATATCAATAGCCCTCAGATAGTGGTAAGATTTCATACCCACTATCCACCACCTCAATGCTGGGATTTTGTATAGCTGAAGCTTGTGCAGGTCTTGTGCATGCTGTCACAACACTGTGAGTAATGAGATTATTAACCACCCCAGGCTCTTATAATCTTTCTACTCCCTATTCCATGAATTTCCAAGAACCTTGAGGGTAGAGGTAGAGTAAGGTTGTTCCATTCAGGGCTGAGTACTTCAGTCACTTTCTCTGGATATTGACCAATTGAGGGTCTTTGTGTTAACTGCCATCACTGGCAAGAGGAAGATTCTGATTAGGACTGATCTATAGTTTAAGCAACAAGTCACTATGAATCATCTTAATACTGTGTGCATTTAGTAGAATAAAATATTTGTGTTGGTTTTCCTTTAGCATCTATGATCTATCTATCCATAAGTTCTTGGTTCCTTTAACAATGTCAGATATGGGTTCCATCTCATGAAGTGGGCCTTAGATAAAACCAGAAAGTGATCGATTACTCCTATTATGTCCATGCCATTATTACACCAGTGGGCCTGTCTTATCTGGCTAGTGATTGTTGTAGTTAATAGGGTTCACAGCTGGATGAGAGAGAAGAGAGAGAGAGAGAGAGAGAGAGAGACAGAGAGAGACAGAGAGAGACAGAGAGAGACAGAGACAGAGACAGACAGACAGAGAGAGAGGGGGGGGAGAGTGAGTTAATTTTTTTCTTATGGTTTATTTTTTTATATTTAAAAAATTTCCATCTCCTCCCCTCCTCCTCCCCCCTCCCTCCCCTCCTCCTTCCCCTTTCCTCCTCTCCTTCTCCCCCTTCCCTCCCATCCCCTCCACCCATACCTCCCCTCGCTCCCTCTCAAGGCCAAGGAGCCATCAGGGTTCCCCACTCTATGCTAAGACCAAGGTCCTCCCAACTCCCCCCAGGTCCAGGAAGGTGATCTACCAAGCTGAGAAGGCTCCCACAGAGCCCGTCCATGCAGAAGAATCAGAGCCCAGCGCCATTGTCCTTTGCTTCTCAGTCAGCCCCCGCTGTTGGCCACATTCAGAGAGTCGGGTTTGGTTGCATGATCCATCAGTCCCATTCCAACTGGAGTTGGTGATCTCCCATTAGTTCTGTCCCACCGTCTCCATGAGTGAACGCACCCCTCATGTTCCTGACTTTCTCCCTCATGTTCTCTCTCCTTCTGCTCCTCATCAGGACCTTGGGAGCTCAGTCCAGTGCTCCAATGTGGGGCTCAGTCATTTTCCCCATCTATCGCCAGATGGAGGTTCCCTCACGGTCCTGACTTTCTTTCTCATGTTCTCTCTCCTTCTGCTCCTCATCAGGACCTTGGGAGCTCAGTCCGGTGCTCCAATGTGGGGCTCTGTCATTTTCTTCATCTATCGCCAGGTGGAGGTTCTATGGTGATATGCAAGAAATTCATCAGTATGGCTATAGGAACTGGCCTTTTCAGGCTCCCTCTCCTCAGCTGCCCAAGGAACTAACTGGGGGCGTCTCCCTGGAAACCTGGGAACCCCTCTAGAGTCAAGTCTCTTGACAACCCTCAGGTAGCTCCTTAAATTAAGATATATGCTTCCCTGCTCCCATATCCACCCTTCCTGTATCCCAAGCATCCCATTCCTCTGAGCTCCCCTCATTCTCCCCTTCACACCTTTCTCTCCCCATCTTCCCTTGGCCCAGTCTCGCCCAACCCTCAAGTTCCCAATTTTGCCTGGTGATCGTGTCTACTTCCAATATCCAGGAGGATTACTATATCTTTTTTGGGGGGGGGATTCACCTTTTTATTATCTTCTCAAGGATCCCGAATTATAGGCTCGATGTCCTTTAATTATGGCTAGAAACCGATTATGAGTGAGTACATCCCATGTTCATCTTTTTGGGTCTGGGTTACCTCACTCAGAATAGTGTTTTCTATTTCCATCCATTTGCCTGCAAAATTCAAGATGTCATTGTTTTTTACCGCTGAGTAGTATTCTAGCATATATATATTCCCCAGTTTCTTCATCCATTCTTCCACTGAAGGGCATCTAGGTTGTTTCCAGGATCTGGCTATTACAAATAGTGCTGCTGTGAACATAGATGAGCATATGCTTTTGTACTATGATTGGGCATCTCTTGGGTAGATTCCCAATAGTGGAATTGCTGGGTCCTGGGGTAGGTTGATCCCGAATTTCCTGAGAAACCGCCACACTGCTTTCCAAAGTGGTTGCACAAGTTTGCATTCCCACCAGCAATGGATGAGTGTACCCCTTACCCCACAACCTCTCCAGCAAAGGTTATTATTGGTGTTTTGGATTTTAGCCAATCTGACAGGTGTAAGATGATATCTCAAAGTTGTTTTGATTTGCATTTCCCTGATAGCTAGGGAGGTTGAGCATGACCTTAAGTGTCTTTTGGCCATTTGAACGTCTTCTGTTGAGAATTCTCTGTTCAGTTCAGCGCCCCATTTTTTAATTGGGTTAATTGGCATTTTACCATCTAGTCTCTTGAGTTCCTTATATATTTTAGAGATCAGACCTTTGTCAGTTGCAGGGTTGGTGAAGATCTTTTCCCAGTCAGTAGGCTGCCTTTGTGTCTTAGTGACAATGACCTTTGCTTTACAGAAGCTGCTCAACTTCAGGAGGTCCCATTTATTCAATGTTGCCCTTAAAGTCTGTGCAGCTGGGGTTATGCGTAGGAAACGGTTCCCTGTGCCCATTTGTTGTAGAGTACTTCCCACTTTCTCCTCTATCAAGCTCAATGTGTTCAGATTAATATTGAGGTCTTTAATCCATTTGGACTTGAGTTTTGTGCATGGTGATAGATATGGATCTACTTTCATTCTTCTACAGGTTGACATCCAGTTATGCCAGCACCATTTGTTGAAGATGCCCTCTTTCTTCCATTGTGTACTTTTGGCTCCTTTATCAAAAATCAGGTGTTCGTAGGTTTGTGGTTTAAGATCCGGGTCTTCTATACGATTCCATTGGTCAACTTCTCTGTTTTTATGCCAATACCAAGCTGTTTTCAATACTGTAGCTCTGTAATAGAGTTTGAAGTCAGGGATGGTAATGCCTCCAGAAGTACCTTTATTGTATAAGATTTTTTTGGCTATCCTGGGTTTCTTGTTTTTCCATATAAAGTTGATTATTGTCCTCTCAATCTCTGTGAAGAATTTTAATGGGACCTTGATTGGGATTGCATTGAATCTATAGATTGCTTTTGGTAGAATTGCCATTTTTACTATGTTGATCCTCCCAATCCACGAGCAGGGGAGATCCTTCCATTTTCTGGTATCCTCTTCAATTTCTTTCTTCAAAGACTTAAAGTTCTTGTCAAATAAATCCTTCACTTCCTTGGTTAGAGATACTCCCAGATATCTTATGCTATTTGTGGCTATTGTGAAAGGTGATACTTCTCTGATTTCCCTCTCTGCTTCCTTATCCTTTGTGTATAGGAGGGCGACTGATTTTTTGGAGTTGATCTTGTAACCTGCCACGTTACTGAAGGAGTTTATCAGCTGTAGGAGTTCTTTGGTGGAGTTTTTGGGGTCGCTTATGTATACTATCATATCATCTGCAAATAATGAAAGTTTAACTTCTTCCTTTCCAAATTGAATCCCCTTGATTCCCTTATGTTGTCTTATTGCTATTGCCAGAACTTCAAGCATTATATTGAAGAGATAAGGAGAGAGTGGACAGCCTTGTCGTGTTCCTGAATTTAGTGGGATAGCCTTGAGTTTCTCTCCGTTTAATTTGATGTTAGCTGTCGGCTTGCTGTAAATAGCTTTTATTATATTTAGGAATGACCCTTGTATCCCTAATCTCTCCAAGACCTTTATCATAAAAGGGTGCTGAATTTTGTCAAATGCTTTTTCAGCATCTAATGAGATGACCATATGGTTTTTTTTCCTTTAGTTTATTTATATGATGGATTACATTGATAGATTTTCGTATGTTGAACCAGCCCTGCATCTCTGGGATGAAGCCTACTTGATCGTAATGGATAGTTTTTCTAATGTGTTCTTGGATTCTGTTTGCCAGTATTTTATTGAGAATTTTTGCGTCAATGTTCATGAGTGAGATTGGCCTGTAATTCTCTTTCTTGGTTGAGTCTTTGTGTGGTTTAGGTATCAGGGTAACTGTAGCTTCATAGAAGGAATTTGGCAGTGACTCTTGTGTTTCTATATTATGAAATACCTTAAGGAGTATAGATATTAGGTCTTCTTGGAAGTTCTGGTAGAATTCCGCATTGAAACCATCTGGTCCTGGGCTCTTTTTGGTAGGGAGGTTTCTGATAACAGTTTCTCATTCTTCGCGACTAACAGGTCGATTTAGAGCATTTCCCTGGTCCTGGTTTAACTTTGGTATATGGTATTTATCTAAAAAACTGTCCATTTCTTTTACATTTTCCAATTTTGTGGCATACAGGCTTTTGTAGTAAGATCTAATGATTCTCTGAATTTCCTCTGTGTCTGTGGTTATGTCCCCCTTTTCATTTCTGATCTTATTAATTTGTGTGTTCTCCCTCTGCCGTTTGATTAGTTTGGCTAAGGGTTTGTCAATCTTGTTGAGTTTCTCCAAGAACCAGCTTCATGTTTCATTGATTCTTTGGATTGTTTTCTGTGTTTCTATTTTGTTGATTTCTGCCCTCAGTTTGATTATTTCCAGTCTTCTACTTCTCCTAGGTGAGTCTGCTTCTTTCTTTTCTAAAGCTTTCAGGTGTGCTGTTAAGTCTCCAATGTGTGCTTTCTCCGTTTTTTTAAGTAGGTACTTAGTGCTATGAATTTTCCTCTTAGCACTGCTTTCATTGTGTCCCATAGGTTTGAGTATGTTGTATCTTTGTTTTCATTAAATTCAAGAAAGACTTTAATTTCTTTCTTTATTTCTTCCTTGACCCAGCTGTGGTTCAGTAGTTGACTGTTCAGTTTCCATGAGTTTTTAGGCTTTCTGGGGGTAGCATTGTTGTTGAATTCTAATTTTAATCCATGGTGATCCGATAAGATGCAGGTGGTTACTAATATGTTTTTGTAACTGTGGAAGTTTGCTTTGTTACCGAGTATGTGGTCAATTTTTGAAAAGGTTCCATGAGCCGCAGAGAAGAAGGTATATTCTTTCCTGTTTGGGTGGAATGTTCTATAGATGTCTGTTAAGTCCATTTGGTTCATTACCTCCATTAAGTCTCTTAATTCTCTGTTAGGTTTCTGTCGAATTGACCTGTCATTGGTGAAAGAGGAGTGTTGAAGTCTCCCACTATCAGTGTGTTTGGTTTGATGGCTGCCTTGAGTTCTAGTAATGTTTCTTTTATATAAGTGGGTGCTTTTGTATTAGGGGCATAGATATTCAGGATTGAGACTTCATTCTGATAGATTTTTCCTGTAATGAGTATAAAGTGTCCCTTTCCATCTCTTCTGATTGATTTTAGTTTGAAGTCAACTTTGTTAAAAATTAGTATGGCCACACCGGCTTGTTTCTTAGGTCCATTTGCTTGATAGACCTTTTCCCAACCCTTTATTCTGAGTAGATGTCTGTCTTTGTGGTTGAGGTGTGTTTCTTGTAAACAGCAGAATGTTGGATCCTGTTTTTGTATCCAATCTCTTAGCCGGTGCCTTTTTATAGGTGAATTGAGTCCATTGATATTAAGTGATATTAATGACCAGTGGATGTTAACTCCGGTTGTCATTTTTTATTTGGTAGTAGAGATTGTGTGTTTCCTTTCTTTGAGATGTGCTGGTGAAGGGTCACTAGATGTCTGAGTTATTTTGGGCAATGTTGGACTCCTTTGATTGTGAATTTCCTTCTATTACTTTCTGTAAGGCTGGATTTGTGGCTATGTATTGTTTCTTCTATGGTACCTTCCAGCACTATGAAAGCTAGCCAATAGGAATGAAGCTTCCAGGTGATTACCAACTTGATTTCTTCATGTTCTATGCCTCAAGTATAATTAGCAAAAAGGTCTTGCCATCAAGTTCTGGAAGATAGTCAAGAGAAATGGCAATGGTCTATGATGCTTGGGCTCTATGTGACCCCATTGAACATTACTCAAAAAGAAGCTACCTATTCCTGTTACTGAGGTTTTTGGTTTTTAGTATGAGTGTCTAGTTGGTGTACATTTTCACCATTGTAGAGTAACTCCTTTAAACTTCATTGTTAATGCGTATATGTGAATATTTTAGGTAGTCACTGTATTTGTTTTCCATATTTATCTTTATAAAAGTCTTTAATATGAATAAACCCACTCCATATTCTCCCCTTCACCCTGCCCTTCTCATCAGTCACTCCACCATACAGAACTGCTTACACAGGTGTGGCTTTTTCTCCAGAAACTTCAGTTCATTACCATTAAACAAGAGTTACCAAATAATTTTTGCTCATTAAAAAAATAAGCTTTTTATAAAAAAAATGTGTCAATCGTATTTCCTCCTCATATCTCTCTTATCCCTGTTCTCCTTTTGTGCTCCTTCTCCTATAATTTACCTTTTACATTTACATCATCTATACATATACAACTTTATGCATTTTTGGGAACTCTAAGGAATCATAACTTAAATAAAACATGCAGCATTTATCTTTCTGATACTGGCTTTTAGGGTTAATTTAAGTCATATGGGGACCTCTTAGTGTGTCCACTTTTCTGCAAATGATAGGAATATTTAATGGTGAAAAATTAGTTTTCATACATAGCACATTCTCCTTGTTTATGTATCTGCTTATGGACACCTATGACGGTTCTATAACTTAGTCATTGTTAATGGTGCTGCAATGAACAATGGCATGCAAGTTTCTCAGTGATATGTTGACTAGGAAATACCCCCAAGTAATATATCTAAATCACATGGATATCCTTTGATAATTTTTAAGAAACCTCCAGTTTCATAATGGTTGCATTATTACCCATTCCTATCACCAGTGGATTAGGTTACTGTCTTTCCACATCCTAGCCAATATTTGCTACATAATATTTCAATGACTGTCAATCTAACTGGGGATAGATGAAATCTCAGTGTAGTTGTATCTGTATTTTTCTGATGGATGACAAAGTTGACTATTTTTGTATGTTAATTGGCTAATTTGAGAACTGTCTGTTAATAGCATCAGCCTTTATATTGATTAAATTGTTTGATTTCTTTTTAGTTTTTAATTTTTTGGCCCATTCCAGTTATTAATCCTATGTGTGATATAGAGCTAGAAATTATTTTAATACTACTTTGTAGGCTCTCACTTTAATTAATGGCTTGGTTTTCTGTATAGAAGCTTTGTAATTTCATGAGGCCCCTGTTGTTAATTGCTGACTTCATTTTTCATGTAACTGGAGTCTATCTATCCTACAATCACTAAATTATAGTAAAAGAATAAGAGATCATATGATAAATCCAGAGAGTAAAGAGAATTACAAACAGAAAGTGTTTTAGGGAAAATATAAAGGATATTTTGGAAATAGGGAGACACTTTTCTTGCCCTCCACTTCTTTCCTTTCCCTTCTGTTATCCTCTCCTTCCTTCTGTTTTCATGACCCTGGACTGACTGACAGTCTTTGCTATGTCTCTTTCTCCAGGTCCAGCACTAGTACAATGCCCTTTCTGTGCAGACGTTATCTTATCTATAGAGCAAGTTCTTAAGAATGGTTCTTGGACCATTGGCCAAGAGAGAATGGCCTTGTCCTCACTTTGAAGATTTCAGATTTCCTGGCACAACCCTAGTTTTCAGAGAAGAAGATGAGAAAAATATTACCCATGGAATCCTCTACTCTTGTAGGGAAGAGGAAGGACAAAAGTCTCTCAATTCTGTGGATTTCACTGCACAGAATTTACCATCTTCACTAGAGCATGCTACATGAGCTTGTTGCACTCTGATTATAAAGTCAGAGAAGTAAATTTTGTAACTTTTAAACCATGAACTGGTCTGTCTTCCTTAAAGAACAGCCAGGCACCAATATCCTAAGAAGGTTAATGAATGTGGTGATAGAACCCCAGACATAAAGAGCAGACCAAGAGTATGTAAAATATTATGAGGGATAAGAATAAAATGATTCATGGCTCACTCTCACATTATCAAGTTATACGCAGAGAACAGAGAGATGACCTCCATAGTTCCCTGAACTGGACTGGTTGGACAAAGGAGGATAGAGACAGTTGAGCTGGAATGAAGAAGTAGAGTTTTACCCACACTTGCATTCTCATCATCTTGGATAGACTATGAACCCTCTAAAGTGAAAACAACTTAGAAACAGAGGTTGGTCCTTTGAGAAATTAAATTTTGGCAGGTCCCGTGTCTTGCTCCAGGGACAAGGGCAGCAAACTTGTATTTGCAAAGTTGAAATGCTTAGGGTGTTAGGGTGCAGAAGTAGCCAGATATGGGAGGATGGGAGAGAAGAGACATTTAATAAACAAAGCATAATTGGCCCCTGGAGATTTCTTTCCTAAAGTTTGAGAAAGTTACCTATTCTAAAGTCACTGTCTTCAAATTCCAAGCATTCTCAACCTTGCCACCGTTCAAAGGCATAGGGCAACTTGCTGAGCTCTCCAAAGGTGAGTTGGGGAATTTTCATTACTTTAGCACTCATTTATTAACATTAAATTGCAAAACTGGCTTGTTAAAACTGATAGGCTTCCCTCTTCAAGCCTTAAAGTATAGTGTCTTGATAGAACAGTCTAGTTCTTCAAGTCAGGAAGCCAGTGAGATAAGACTTCCCAGACTGTGACACGGTTGAGCCTCTTAATAGCCAACTCTCTCTAAAAATGTTTTCAACAACTGCCTTGTCTAGTGCTGATCAGAATGCCATGTAGCTCCTCTAGGAAGCGTCTACCCTTGTAGGTCAAAAGTGCTATGTAGCTGGTATGGATCTTAAAATATTCTTACAGTTTCGAGGCTTGGGAAGCAGTGGCAAGTGGCTGCTGGGGTGACTCTCTGGCCAGACAACCTACGTAGTTGATGAACTCCAGGTTTCACTAAGAAACTATGAAAAAATAAACACGTTGAGCAGCACTGGAGGAACACAAACTGAGGCTGCTCTCTGGCCTACTCAAACATACAAACACACACCAATATGCACATATGTACACATACACATAATAACTGTATGTGTTTCTATTTGAAATAAAATGTGGTTCTGTCACTATTATGAGTGTGTTCTACTTAATGTTCATTCTCAGTATTCTGGGACAAAAATGGTGCAAAATGATAGTGTGACAGCTGGACAGGTGCTGGACAGGATGGTGGGAGCAATGGCCACATAGGCAGAGGACTGCAGCTTATTTTTTTTTATTTTTATTTTTGCTCACACCCAGTCTCTGTCCTTTGCCTTGTATTCTCTGTGTGTTTTACTCAGTATTTCTGCTTTGATCTGTGTTTAGCTTTTTGCAAATCTGTTCTCAAGGCTAGAGTGAAGGGATATGCACTTATGGAGGTCAGAAGAGGGAGGTGGATTCTCTGTTGGAGCTGGAGTTACCTACAGTCCAAAGCCAGCATGTGGGTGCTGGGAACCAAACTCAACCCTCTGTAAGAACAGCAAGTGCTTTGACCTCTGAGCCATCTCTCCAGCTACTGATGAATTCTACCTTTTGGTAGGAAATTTGGGGATTTTTGTAAAGACAGTGGGAAAAAACAAAGAATTTCATATGTTCAGTTGACTCTGAAGTTGCCACTGTGCAAAACTGAGGATTTTTTGATGTCGGTGCTTATTATTTGGAACAGAATTTTCAGTGTGATAAACTTAAATTCTAGAAAACTTTCATATAAAGTACTCAACATAACATGTAAAGAGTAAATAACAAAACCAAAACTATTAGAAATTCTGGTGTATAAAATTGGACTTTAACAATGCATAAAACAGGCCTGTGTCTGTTAAGTGACATCCAAAAACTTTTATTTAAAATTCTCTCATAGAAAATATAGGCTTCTAATTGCTCTCCTAGGCGGCTTCTCAATGAGTTCCATCATTTAGGTATTTGTAGTTACACAGATGCCTTGGTTTTCACAATCACTTTTTAGAAGTAAAACACACTTAATTTGGTCAAATAAAAGATCATGTATAAATCTCTGGGAAGTACACTTTCACAATTACACTATTGGGCAAAGACAATATGGCTTTAAATGAATTTTCTCCTTTTCAAAACGTTTTGTAGATAGCTGAGGAAACATCACTTGTTTGGTCGTTGTTATATTTTATAGCTTTAATTCCAAATTGTAGAAGCATAAATAATATAAATAAATGAGCAATTAACCATTCATTTATCTTTTTATTAATAGATTATGATCTTTGACAATTTCATAGAAGTATGCAAGGCTTTGTGATTACTGCCTCTACTCCATCTCTTTTCTCTCTCCTACCCCTTAAGCCTTCTTTCCCCTATAGATCTGGTTCCCATATTCACAACTTTGGCTAATGTTTTGTGTCCCACAGAGTTTAACTAGGGTTTTCTGCATGACCACAGGTTTGGGATTATCCATTAAACCTTTCAGGCTTACCAGTGGGAATTATGTTCCCCACTTCCTGGACTCTATTAGTTGCCAGTAGTTCAGTGGTTTGCAGTAGGGCCCCTGAGCTTCCTCTGCATTCATGGCTGATTGAAAGCAGGACTGACTCCTGTGAGCCCAGTACCAGCAGGTGAAGCTACTGTGAGTTTTATGGTTACTGTGGCCAGGGTAAGTTTACAAAGTGGCATCTTGTAGCCTTTCTCCTTATCTTCCAGCTCTTATTTTTTCACTATACCATCTTTGCAATATTCCCAAGCCTTAAAAAAAACTTGTTGAAGGATAAATCAATGGTACTTTATTCCAAGCATCTTCTTCAGCCTTGAGTCTATTCACTGCAATGAAAGGCTTTTCTGGCTAAGGCAGAGAGTATCCTTTGTGGTATCAACACTGATACTGGAAGGTGGTTTGATACCCTATCAATTTAGTTAAGAAGGCATAGTAAAGTCAGGCATTAGGGGCTATGACTGAGGAGGTACCAAGCATAGATTTCCTTTTGTTGAGTAGCCCCCAGATGCAGCCATTCTTAATATATATGTGTCTTCCCATGTGTACAAACCTGGGAGCATGTGGAGTCTTGGTAGACAGGACTATTGGTTTATTAGAGCAGACTGATGGTTTCTTGTCTAACAGACAATACAGGGAGAATTATTGCTATTCCTTCAAAGAACAGGTCACAGTAAAACACTCTTAAAGTCATTTATCCTTGACTGGTATGGTTCATGTTGTATTTGTTTTAAATTATTGTTTTAATCCTATGGCTAACCAGTAAGCAAAAGTAACTTTATAATTTCAACTCCATATTGGTAGCAATATATACTCATACATTTCTATTTGAGAGAGAGTGACAGGATTTTAAAATAGCAGGACTGGAGATGTCGGGAGCCTTCTCTAATGAAGGAAAGATAACATAAAGGGGAAAGGGAAAACATTTCCACATTAAAGAAACGCACTTCAAATCTTTAGGTATAAACTAATGACCCTAGACAGGTTAGCTGTAATTAATTTTTGCAAAGTTCTCTTGATCACCAAATAGACCCAACAACAGGTCTCAGCACATATTTTCTGAAAACGTCAAGAGAAAGGAGCCATTTGTAAGGAACAAGGTAGGCTGGAAGGATGGATGAGTTTTATATAAAGCTGTATTTTGAAGTGTGTTTTCTTCAGCTGTTGACGGCTCTCCCAGAAGTATTGGAGAGGAAAGAGTGGATTTACATCTTCATAAGAAAACATTGTAAACATCAGTGGCCTTTCAATACCTGGTATAATGGATTTAGAGTAAACTATCTTTTATCTTGTGTAAAACGCAGTGGATTTTTATAAAAAAAAATAGTTTAAACATAAAGAAAAAGTGTAACAGAAATTTATAAAAAAGGAGTGACCATTGCTGTTTTCGTAATATTGTGCATTAATTAATCTTAGGTACCCTAACCACCTGTAATTGATGTGATATCTAATGAGCATTCCAAAAGTTCCTAGGCTGAAAGTAGTCACAATCAGAGAGACACCTGTGTTGGGCACCCCTCTGTAGTCAGTCACATTGTGACTGTAAAAACTATTGGGATATCCACCCTAGTGTACTGTTACAGGACTCTCTTCGAGATCATGGGACATAATCTTCATTCTTGGTTAATAGGCCATTTTCTCCCTTCTGTAAGCAAGAAGGAAAGTTCATTGTGGAGTCAGAAGTTGCTAGTAGTTTGAGGTATTTCCTTGTTGTATTGATTGGCATTTCCCTAACAGCGATGCCGATTTTCACATTCCTGTTGGCCATTTGTCTATCTCCAGAGAAAAGTTCACTGGGTTCTTAGTAATCATTTGACAAAAAGCTCTGATTACTTTGTGCTTCCTTTTGTTTTTGAGTTGCAGAATTTTCCCGGAGGACACTTTGGACACTGGTTTGCAGGTGTTTTTGCCCATTCGGTTCTGCTGGTTGATTTTGCATTTTGTCTGTTCTCTGCTTTGACGTCCAGAAACTGAATAAGCTGCTAAAAGCAAACTGTCTAAAAAGCGGCATGATAATTTTGTTTGCTTTTCTTACTGTGTTTTTAAATAGGACCTCATATTATAACCCAGGATGCCTGGAACTCAACAAACAACCTTGGTTGGCATGTAACTCATGGCAAATCTTCTGCCTCGGTCCCCAAAGTGTTAATATTACAACACAAGCCACCACAGCTGATAAGGAATGTCACTATAACATGTGTTCTATGGTTAGTGCTGCATCTTCTGCTCTTCTCTTCTCACTGGTAAGAATGAATCTCCTTTCTAGTGGAATTGAATAATGTCGTCATTGCAAAATATTATTGCTCAGTAGTAACACAACATTACTGGACCCTTCATTAAATCCACCTTGAAGACATATGGGACTTTTTTTTTTGCTATTATGTAACACCTGAGTGTTGAGATTGACATTTGGAATTGCAGTGGATTGCCTGGAATGGTGGTATATATTATGTGGGTGACATAGAGGCCCTCTACCCAACATTATTAAAGTCAAAGTTGTACAAAATAAGCTTCATATTGCTTGGTGATTGAATATATAAGATCACTTAAAATATCCCAGGTTTTATGAATGCATTCTACTGTGAAGGTATATATTGCTTGGTGATTGAATACATAATAAGATCACTTAAAATACCCCAGTTTCTGTGGATGGTTTCTACTGTGAAGGCATTAATAAGGCATAGTCTGAGAACTCTACAGGAGAAACCCAGTAACAAAAGTTAAATGGAACTGGAGATCATCTAGAAGTTGCTCACAAAACCTTTCTGATCACAAATAGAGAGGTGAAATACTAAGTATTAAGCATTACTAAATACTAAACCAAATAAGATTTTAAACCTAAAACTACTTAATTCTTTGGCCTTTAAGATTAGGTGTTTGGGAAAAGAATGATGTTCCAATAATATGAATCAAGATGATCTTGCTTCTTTTTTCCTTAATTTTCAGTGGCACCATTACAGCTTATCGCTGCCTTAAGTGTGGATGACCTTAAAATTCACAAGTGTCAGCTAGCAGCATGGTTGGAAAAATATCTTCCAGTTCTGAAATTCATGGGTCAGGAATCTGCCAACCAGACATGGGTCAGTGAGTTCATCTTACTGGGGTTTTCCAGTGACTGGGGCATTCAGGTCTTCCTCTTTGTCTTGGTCCTTGCCATGTACTTCATAACAGTTGTGGGGAATTCGCTGATTCTTCTCCTCATCAGGCTGGACAGCAGGCTCCACACTCCCATGTACTTCTTCCTTAGTGTTCTGTCCTTAGTGGACCTTTGCTATGGGAATAGTATCGCCCCGCAAATGTTGGCCCACTTGGTTTCAGCCAGAAAGCTCATCTCCTTCAACGGCTGTGTGCTCCAGCTCTGTATCTCCTTGGCACTGGGTGGTTCTGAGTTCTTCCTCCTGGGAGCCATGTCCTACGATCGCTATGTGGCAGTATGCCACCCGTTGCACTACACTGTCATCATGGATGGAGGGCTGTGTGTGGGGCTGGCTGCCAGCTGCTTGGTGGCTGGTTTCCTGAATTCACTGGTGGAGACAGCCATCACCTTTCGTCTCCCTCTGTGTCACAACGTCATCAATCACTTCGCCTGTGAGACCCTTGCAGTGCTTCGCCTAGCCTGTGTGGACATTTCTTTCAACAAGGTCATGGTAGCTATCTCAGGGTTCCTGGTAATCATGCTTCCCTGTGGCCTGGTTCTTTTCTCTTACACTCATATAGTCATTGCCATTGTGCGCATTCGTTCTACTCAGGGACGTCACAAAGCCTTTGGGACCTGTGCCTCTCACCTCACTGTGGTTTGCATGTGCTTTGGAGCCACAATCTTCACCTACCTTGGGCCACGGTCGGCCTCCTCTGAGGACAAGGAGAAGATGGTTGCTCTGTTCTATGCTGTGGTGGCACCCATGTTGAACCCTGTAATCTACAGCTTGAGGAATAAAGAAGTTATGGATGCTCTTAGGAAACTTGCAGAGAAATTAAGGTAAAAGAATGAAGATCTTAAGAAGTTTGGACCATCTATCGTCAAAATCAAACCAGAGAGCTGATAAATGTAGGTAGAGCTCCTACACTTCCACGAGGAAAACTGATCAAGGCACTCACATCATCGTGATCAAAGAAGCTTACACATGCTTAATAAGATTCATCACAGAACAACACCAAACACTTGCATGCCAGTTACCTATGAGATGCCCCTTGAGATCCTGTCCCCTCTGACATACAATGACTTGGACTTTGTCAATCTATTACTGAAGAAAGGATGAGCCTCAGCTTTTCCAACCACACTGGGCCTCGGATCCTTGTTCTGCCTTTTATTAGCTGTGCTCTCTGGCAAGTTACTGAACTATTTTATGTCAGAAATACTGTTTGGCTAAATTTGGAAATGTACTTAGCTTCCGGAGTGGCCGCAAACATTGGGACAATTTACATTAAATGCCCTCTCACCAGCAGTTACAGGAAGAGTTCACTCCTCTCCCTCCTCTAGGCGCCCAAATTGTCAATTAATTCAAAGACCAACTTACTAACTCAGAACAAACCACTCTGTTTCACCTTCAGAAGTTATGGACATAAGCAGCTGGGCTTTTTGAGATGTGGGCCCAGCGCTGATAATTGTTGCCAAAGAATAAAATTTTCCATCAATTATAAATAAATATCATGAATGCATGACTTTTCTTTTCTTTTGTAACTCCAGTTCTTATAAGAATGAAGTGGGTTCTCTAGAGTTTGTAATTAGGAATCTTTCTCAGATAGCTTAAGAAAATTTCTGAGAAAAACATATCCTTTCAAAGAATTCATGCTGACTTAATGTTCTGTGAGATTTATGTTTGAGGGGCCTGGAGAAATGACTCAGAAGGCCCCTTGCAGAGAACAGCAGTTCCGTTCTTAGAGCTCATGATGCCTTCCAACTTCCTGTACCTCCAGTCCTAAGGCATCCAAAAGCCCGTTCTGAGCTCCAGAAATACTGCTCTCACAAGCACAGCATGTCCACTCCTGCTACATGTATACGTGGTCAGAAAGAAAAATAAAATCTTCAAAACTAATGTGTGTGTACGTCTGTGTGTTTATGTATGTGGGCCCTTATGTGTGTCCGGGTTAAGGAGTAGGAACATGGGCTGTGAAACAAATTATGAAAATTTGTAATATTAACTTATTTATAATGTAACCCAAAGTGATCTGAAAGAAATTTATAGAAGGGTGCATTTTACTTTTGCATCCATTTAGGGAAGTAACTTGGAGCTCATGCTAAGCTGATTGATATAACCATGCTTTCTCTTTAATTCACTTCAAACTTCTGCATTTGCTCTTAAATAGTCTCTACTCAATATTTTATTTTACTGTAAATATTATATTATATTCATATTGTATGTATACTAATTCCTACATAAAACTAGATATTTTGTGGTTACTATCTTTTCCTTTCCCTACTCTAACATTCTCTCTCTCTCTCTCTCTCTCTCTCTCTCTCTCTCTCTCTCTCTCTCTCTCTCTCTCTGTGTGTGTGTGTGTGTGTGTGTGTGCGTGTGTGTGTGTGTGTGTGTAAGCCAGAGACACATTTCAGGAAGATTTTTTTTCTTCCACTATGTGGGTTCTAGGGTTTGAACTCCAGCCATCATACTTAGCAAAAATTGTCCTTGTCTGTTGAGTCATTTGCAAGTCATATATATATGCTTTCCAATGAAAAAAAAGCACTTGATTGCTGTTTTTGAAAATAAAGACTATGATCTTGCATGGCAAGAGTTTTATTTTTGTGTCATACAAACATAGGGTCTTGTCAAACACACTGTGTGTAATGTTGAGTTGATAAATATTACTGACTAAAACATTAAAGCCCTGGTATTTTGTCACTGTTCAATGACTTTTCATGTATTTTTATAATATAGAATATAATATATATAATATATATTATATAATATATATAATATAGAAGCATTCCAAATTTAAGAATCTAGGTAAGACTACTTTCTACTCTCTCAATGTTTCTCAGAGTAGGCAAGATGGCTCAGCAGACAAAGGATCCTTGGCTTGCCACCAAACCTTATTGCCAGACACTGATCTTCAGAACCTCCTAGTGGAAGGAGCAAATGGACTCCATCAATGACATCTACATGAACGCCATAATACAGGCATGCACTCACATATGCACCTATTTGTGCAATACATGCTAAATGAATGTTTAAACAGCTTTTCATATTAAATTCAGTAGGGTTTTGTTTTGAGAGAACACAAATTGGTGGGAGGGAAGAGGAAGTAGATATGGGAGGAGCCAAGGGAGTGAATATGATCAAAATGAATCATGTGTATGGAATCTTCAAAGAATTAATACAAGCATTATGTTAAAAGTGTTTTCATAGTATCCTATTTAAATTTTTATTAGAAAATGACTTCAGTTATTATTATGCTGTACATTTAAGGCTATTAATATTAAAATATTACATACTACTAAAGGCCAATTAAAAGCTTTATAAAGCTAAGTTCTGTGTAATAGGAGCAAATATTTAACACTTGGAAAAGGAAGAAATGATATTTGCAAACTTCTATTAATGATCATTCTGGGTCTTCATGGCTTTCTAAATTGTATATAAACACAGAGATAGTTTACAGTCTGTTTCCTTGATCTATTGTTTTATTCTTTTATCGCATTGCTAACAGGAAGATGAAATCGTTATACACTACTCTAACACTGCCGTTTTCCTCCAGTCAGTATGTCTGTTAGTGAGGCAAGCCCTGCCTCAGTCATGAAGGATTCTGAAGTTCATGGGCTGCAGTTATTCACGTTGCTCTCTTTTCCTTTTACATTACTTATTTCTTTATCTATATATTTGTTTATATGTGTACAAGTGTGTTGCTTGCATGTATGTATTTGCATCAAGTGCATGCCTGCTTCTCACAGAGGTCAGAAGAGGCCATCAAGATCTCCTGGAACTAGAGTTATGGACACCTGTAGGCTATCATGTGACACCTGGGAACCAAGACTGGCTCCTCTGCAAGAACAGCAAGTTCTTTTAACCACAGAACAATCTCTCTAGCCCCTTGGTTTTCTTTCTTATGGTAAAATAACTCTGTAAAATTCACTTTTCTTCAGTTATAATCCATATGTCAATATTTACCGATGTATATGTTCGTCCTGTTTGTTACTCCCATATTTGTTAAATATGCAATTAATATGGCATATGTGATGCTTAATTAAATATGTAAAGGCATTAAAATTAAATATTTTAGTGATTTCTACTTGCTATTAGCAGAAACGATCTTATTTGCTACCATGACTTATGTAGCACGAGTTCTAACAGGTCTTAATAATAAAAGCCTGGAGTCAGATATAGGGGAAAATACTGAGAGATCAGAGAGACGAAGGAGCCAAACCAATCAGTCACCGTACTTACTCAACTTCCCAGCTGAAAAGAGACTGAGTTCCTGTTTTCTCCTGACTTGTCACTTCCTGTCTCCACCCAGCCATATCACTTCCTGTGTGTCTGTATAGACCTCCAGACCTCTATGATTGGCTAGTGGTTAGCTCCACCTTTCTGATCTTCAAGCAAGCATTATTTGTATAAACAAAGTATCAGCACAGATCTAATTGTCCTGCGTGTTCTGTCCCCTACATGACTCCAAAGTATGTGTCTTCCTAGTAGTCCTGGCTGCCGTTCATTTCCCTCCACAGCAGTTTCTTCCTTGCTCCTTCTGTTCACTTTGTGAACGTCTAACACAGCTTGTCTCACTTAAGCAGCAGCTCTCAGGAGGTTTCTATTACGCCTTTCCCCATAATGCTGTTTTTTGTTTTGTTTTGTTTTTTGGTTTTTGGTTTTTTGAGACAGGGTTTCCCTGTCCTGGAACTAGCTCTTGTAGACCAGGCTGGCCTTGAACTCAGAGATCCGCCTGCCTCTGCCTCCCGAGTGCTGGGATTAAAGGTATGCGCCACCACCGCCCGGCCATAATGCTGTTTTCATGGGAACTGGAAGAGTACTGTGTGCTGACGGCTCCTCAGCAGCATATACAATTTCTCATGTAACATCTACAAATAAATGAGTTAGGTAATGCTTCTCTTTACAGGTAAGTCAGGAGACTGTAGAGATTGTCTTATGTTGAGGTCTACACCACTTACAAATCCATGCCTTTACCAACACTCCTCTCTTTCATTGCATTTGTGGCTCATGTGAAATGCTTAATGCTTTTCTCTAGTGTGGAATTTAAACAGTGGTCTCACCCTGCACTCTTCTACAATTATTCTCAATGGTGTTGCTCTGATGGACTAAAAGGAATTTTTGCTGATACTGACTAACAACTCACTTACTTGTGAAGTTACCAAGACCCTAACTGATATAAGACTACATTAGTTCTATTCCCTAGTATCTTTCAAACTCCCCTTCCCCAGGATAAAGAATATTTCAGTGTAAGGGCTTCATGATAGCCAACAACCCTTTTGAGTTCCAAACCAATTCCTCTGCATTTAGGACCTATTGGCAAACTCATTGATTTTAATAGTTCCATTTCAAACTATAATTTGATTGAAGAATGTTTTCTTTTCATTTAAGTTTGTGTCATATTTTATATTTTCATTTCTACCTTCCCAAATATCTCCAGATCTTTCCTATCTTCCTAGTAACCCAGCTTTAAGTTCTTTATCTCTCTCTTTCAAAATAACCCCACAAAACAAAAAGCAAGACAAAATGTTTCAAAACAAAACAAACCAGAGAAAAGAGTCCAGCAAAAGAAGCATAGAAATTGTTTTGTGTTAACCAGCTACTCTTGGACATGGAGCCTACATTGGCATGTAGTTGAAATTTTATTGAACTTCTTTAAGTGAACACCATGTTATTCCAAATTGAGGGAAGATATTTACATTCAAAACAACCTTCAAACTCCAATGTAGATACTTTACCAGACCATAGTCTAAAATAATATGAGTTTTGGTAAAGTTCATTTAACTCAGAAAAAAAATCACTCTGTTCCATTTTAGAAAAATCAGGTTAGTTAAAACAGAGGATCTCATTCAGCATTTAACAGGACCCTCTAAATAAAGAAGATGAAAGAAAAAATCTATTCTTAGAGGTTATATAAATCCAGGGCTTACTATTTTCTATAACAGTTTATTTTTATAAAACATCTATCTACTCTTCCTGGATAGAAAATAAATGTAGGAGGATAGAGACATTTTCAAGGGTTATGAGCCATACATAATGATACCCAGATGCCTTGTTACTCCCACACCCATTCTTTATTGACAATTTAATCTTCTGATTCTGACTTTTACACTGTTAACAACTCTTGTATTCATATGTGAAACTCAACAATATACCTCACTATTAAACCACAAAGCTAGCTGACATTTCATTAAGTATTCCCAAAGTGTTAGAGGTTCATGCAACCCTTTCAGAGGGAACTATTTAGTTAAAGTAGGGAGATGACTCACTGTTGAGATTAATCTTCTCAAAAGGCATCCCCAAGCCAAAGATTGCACACATTGCAGAAACTCATTCAAAAAGGTTTTAAGGGCCTCGTGGATTATAAATAAGAACTAATCTTAATCCCCAACCATCTCCCTTAATCCTTTCCTCTCCCTCAAACAAAAGTCAGTTAAGGGGATTTCTAAGATATCACAAAAAGTGGATCCTGTATTTCTTCATTATAGTTCAAGGTTTACATGAATTACATAACTCATATTGAACTGAAGCTTAAGGTTGGATAGAGGAATCAGATACTATATTTGAGGAGACAAAGGAGATTTTTCCTGGTCCACCTATTGAAAAGTCATCCTGAGAATAAATGCCCAACTTTCTTTTGTTCATGAAATACATAAGAATGAACCAGGAGTTATTCAGCAACATGGAGACTGACATGGCCAATTAGATATCATAGCTAGCAGGTAGTTCCTGTTGCTATTGGTTACCTCTCTGCATGGGAGCAATTGTAGCTATTGGCAAAGCATTACAAGTTTTAAATGAGATTTTTATGACTTACTTGTGCACTTTCTTATTCTATTGAAGGCTTATTACATTCCAGCAAGGCTTGGTATCTATCTGCAAAAAGACTGAGATCCTGTGAAACTCCTTTACTGTGTCCTTCTAAAGTAACTAATATTTAACAAAATATTCTGAATCTCACTACTCTTATTCTTCTCCAATCTTCATATTCTTCATATTTCACTCAAAAACGTTAAAAAAATACCTAGGAATAAACATATTAAAAACAGTAAAATACTTCTATAATAAAAGATATAAACACTTCAGAGAGAAATTATAGGGAGATGGGAGGACCTTCCATGTTCATAAAACAGCAGAATTAATATTATGAAAATAGTCCTATTATCAACAGTAAACCATAGATTCGAAGCAATTTACATCATAATTCCAATGATATTCTTTGTAGAATAGCCAAAGAAGTCCTGAGCAAAAAGAATTACAATGAGGATATCGCAATGCTTGATATCAAACTATACTAGTAGTCATAATAGCAGACGCAACATGGTGCTGTTGCAAAGAATACCTATAAGCTAGTGGAAGAGAACAGAAGACCCAGAAACAAACAACCTGATATTTGAAAAGATGATAAAAATGCACATTAGAGAGTAGACGGCTTCTTCAACAAATGATGCTGGGAACGCTGGGTATTCACTCAGAATAACAACTCTCGACATTGTCTCTTACTCTGTACAAAAATAATCTCAAAATTGGTCAAAGGCATTATTGAAAGTGTTTTCTGGAACTGGAGAGATGGCCCAGTAGCTAAGAGCACAAGCTGTTTTCACAAAAGACCTGGGTCCAATTCCCAGTGCCCACATGGCAGCTCACTACTGTCTGTGAGCCCAGTCTCAGGAAATCCAGTGCTCTCTTCTGAGTGGAGCCAGTTCTGCCCATGGTGCATAGACATGTATGGAGATAAATATATAAATAAAATATCTCTAAATAAAAAGGAAATTTTTTCTTCAATATGTAGATACGAGAAATAAAGCCAATAATGGAAAGAAAGGATTGCTGAAAGTCAAAGGCTTCCATTCAGCAAAGGAAAAAATTAGCCAAGAGGAGTTCCATAGAACGAGAGTAAATCTCTACTAGCTATACATGTGACAGCAGAGTGCTACATACAATGTATAAGGAACTCAGAATCCTAGCTATACATACGACAATGGGGTGCTGCATACAATGCATAAGGAACTCAGAAACCTAAGAAAAACAATAACATAGACAAGCAAAATGAACATATAATTCTCAAGAGATAAATTATAAACAGTCATAAGAATACATAAAAAATGTTCAGCACCTTTAGTCATCAAAGAAATGCAAATCCAACTTGCCAAAAGATTCTGTCCTACCTTGGTCAGAATGCTAGACATTAAGAAAACAAATTTCAACCAACACTGGTAAGAAAATGGGAGACAGGGAATCCTTATTAAGTGTTCAAAAGAGTATAAACGAATGCAACAACTATGGAAATCAGTGTGAAGGTTCTCTCTCTCTCTCTCTCTCTCTCTCTCTCTCTCTCTCTCTCTCTCTCTCTCTTGTTTTTTCAGTTTGTGGGGACAGGGTTTCTCTGTGTAGTCCTGGCTGTCCTGAAACTCACTCTATAGACTAGGCTGGCCTCCAACTCAGATCCATCTTCCTCCCAAGTGATTGAATCAAGGGCATGCACCACCACACCTGGCAACATGGACTTTTTTTTCAAAAACTAAAAATAAAACTAACATTTCCCTTGGAATACATTAAGTAATCCTAGTCACCACATCACAGACACACCTGTGCGTCTGTGCATATTCACAACAGTCGAGTTATAGAGCCTGCCTATGTTCAGACAACTATCTGTCCACAGATGACTAGAAAATGGAATTGTGGTATATGCACAAAGGACTTTGTTCTGCCATAAAGAATTCAATAATTGTTTTGTTGCTGTTGTTGCTTTTCTTCTGTGGGAAAATGAATGGAACTAGAGGTCATCATATTAAAGAAAATAAGCAAGCCAGACCCAAAAGAAAAATACTGTATCTCATATTTTCTATAATATAACAATATGGCAAGAAATTATGAGCATGACCGTCTGAGAAAGGCAAAAGGGCATAGTGGAGGGGTAATAGGGAGAATGAAGAGATCATTTGTAGCAAATATGGACAAAACAAGACTCAGATTTCTGTTTAGACTGTTTTTTCACCTTTTAAAATATGACCAAGATAATGAAATGGCTATGAAACCTATTTCTGTATATAATAAATATACAATGATTTGAAAAATCTCTGTTGTCTGTTTGTTGTAAACAAACAAATTACTTTTCCATCGCTTAGAAGACAGGGAGTACCTAGTCTCTTGATCATATGGAGATAATGTGGTTCACTAGTAGATCTTACCTAAAAAGTAAAAACCATATTGTAGTTCTGTTTATGTCAGTGTTCCTGAGGGAAGCAAAGAAGAAAAGCTATGTCCAAGGCTACCTCAGTCCAATAGATGGCATCTTTTCTCAAGTATTAAATCTTTGATGGATTATTCAGGTGCCTCAGGTTGCAGTGAGCATGAGCACTCATAGGTTTTTTTTTTTTTTCTGAACTGGGAATAGAACTTGAAAATTCCTGCATTCTAGGCAAGCTCTGTACCACTGGGCAACATCCCCAGTGGTACAAATAAGATTGCTGGAATTACTGACAAGCTGAAACAAGAGAGTTTGCTATGCAACTGGCAGGCACTTCCCCTAAAGGATCCCCTTTCCCCTTTGCAATTTTTACTGCTAATCTAACCTCGGGGCAGAGCCCCGAGGTCTTTAATAGGCAGAAGAAAGGCTGATGCTTCAGTTGGAGTTGTAGACCTTCTGTTTACTGGTGCTTTTTTACCCAGTTCTTACTTTATTTTGCTTAAAGAACAGAATAGGTGACAACCAATATTGGGTGAACGATATCAAGTCAAATTTATTAAACAGAGCTGCATTTTAAATCTCTTATGTGGTCAGGGCCAAGTAGCTGACCAGTATTCTCTGGCTGAGTATGATGATTTGTTCTCTAACACACAGAGGTTGACCCAATACTAATATGACATCCATTGGAAGCCATCTTCTAAAACAACTCATATAGTATAACTCAACTGCCAGACCTGCGTGAGAAATAATTCTCCCAAGGAAAGTCATATCCTTCAGCTTCTGGGTCTGTTGAAATATGACAAACAAACTACCCAGGTGTTATCTTCACTAAGGCAAAAAAAAACCTGTGTGTTTTTAGTCATTTGCACAGTGTTCTATTTATGTGGAAGCTTTTCTCTTATAGAGCATAGCAGCAGCAATTGTAAAATATTGTTAGGAAAGGTTATTATGCTCTTGGGGATCACCGGCTAAGGGTCACAGTGACAGAAGACCTCAGACTTCTGGCAAAGAGTTCAAACTGCTGGGGGGACTAAGCCTTTACTCCATTATTTTCATCCTCAGTACTAGGATTAGTGAATGCACTACCAGGAATCCTGAAATCTCAGTTCTCTTAACTGATGGAAATTTGCCAGGAACCAAGGTTCTGTCCCTCAAATACACTCTTTCAAGGAGCAGTTATCAGGTTTCATAGCTATTTCTTCCAAATTGAACCATTCCCTGGTGGGGAGAAGAAGAGGCTCACAAAACTTACAAGAAACTTCTAAGAACTCACAAGGAATTTATGAGTCACAAGGCTCTGCCCCGAGGTTAGATGAGCAATAAAAATTGCAAAGGGGAAAGGGGATCCTTTAGGGGAAGTGCCTGCCAGTTGCATAGCAAACTCTCTTGTTTTAGCTTGTCAGTAATTCCAGCAATCTTATTTGTTCCCCGAAGTAGACTGGGATGGGTTATTTGCTTAGCCTGTCATTTGTATAGGCATCTCCTTGGGAAATTTTACCAACTTATCATTTTTTTGTAGAAACAAATTGAAGGAACTAAGCAAGGGACTTGAAGTTATTTCATAATACTAAATCTTTCTGCAACATATTCCAAGGAAAGAAATAGCATCATACAACCTTTATTCTGGTGATTATATATAAAAGTGCCACCCCATAACAGTCTTTTACATTTCATTTAAAAGAAGCATATCAAGAATTGCTAACTAATCATCTGCTTCTTAACTAAAATAATTTGACTCAGGATTAATATTTCTCATATAGAGAAAGATACCTCATTAGAGTAATGCCAAAGACTTCAAAAAATTTCAGTAAACAGCCGACAATACCTGCCAAGATCAATCAGTCCTTAGATGTAGATTTCTGGGGTCTATACTTACAATCTACTCCTTCTCTAAATATTGTTATACGCTGATGCATTTAACGTCAATGTTTTCCGTCAATAGGCCAATTACATGCTAATTTCTACAAAACAAATACAGCTGTTAGATTTGAAGCCAATTTTTTGTCTAGGACTTCTTTTTATGGACATTCTCATATAAACAAATGGCTACAGAACATTTCAAAAGTATATTTAGTCTGAAGGAGACCTTTCTTATATTCTTCTGATCTTACTAACTGTAATCCCTTTTAGCAAACTAAATAAATTACTGTTTGACCCCAACGAAATTACATGTTTTTGTGTGATGCTACTAGAAGTTATCAATCATTTGTATCTTGAATGTTTTCTAAAGGCTCATGTGATAAAGACATGGGCCTTACTTTGGCCCTATTGAGAGGCAATGAAACTTCTGAGAAAATGCCAACTGGTATTGAAGTAGGGTCACCTTTGGGCAAACAATAAAAGGGCATTGCAGCATGTAAGATAAAATAACCTTTTTCTTTCTGAACTTGCTTTTGATCTTGGTGACCATCACAACAGCAGAAAGCAAAATAGAATAGGAGAATTGGGCCACTGACCCCTTCCTGTTCCTCTGCTTCATTGCTGGCATGTAAGGAATAGACTCTTTCTTCTCCATGTTCCCACCATAATGAACTGTGCTGCCACAAGACCAAGTGTCCATGGACTGATACCACAAGCCAAAAGGAGCCTTTCTTTTGGTTTTGGTTTTGGTTTGGTTTTGTTTTAAAGATTTATTTACTAAGTATACAGTGTTCTGTCTGCAGGCCAGACTGGAGGAAGGCACCAGATCTCATTATGGATGATTGTGAGCCACCAGGTGGTTGCTGAGAATTGAACTCAGGACCTCTGGAGGAGCAGTCAGTGCTCTTAACCACTAAGCCATCTCTCCAACCCCTTCCTTTTAATTAGCACAATGTTTTGTCATAATAATGAAAAACATTAAAGAAAAAATGTCATTGAAAAGTTCACAAAAAAGCCCAGGGATTTTTAATTTTTTTGTTGATTTAGGTGAAAATAATCTCTAATTGTAGGATGGGTTTTTTGTGCCTTCTTGCTCCTTATTTTTAAGGTATAAGGATTTTTTAGTTTGGTAGCAACATAATCTCTCTAAAAAGGTTCGACCATACACAACTTACCAGCATGGATAGCATCCTTCTGGGGACCAGTCCCTTAAAACAATCTTAAAAGACTCTGATTGCTTGTGACTGGTAGTAAATGACAGCCAGTATCTTACCTGGGAGCAAATAATGGAAGCCAGTAAATCTGAGAAGCCATCTTTGTCCAATCCCTCTGACTGGACAGACTATTGTGCATCTACTTTTCCCTGAGATCAGCAGTTTATATGTTTGCTTGGTACTACCCCTCACTAACTCCCTACCCTTAAAGACTGAAAAGGGGGCTGTGTTTCAATTTTTGACTGTTTCATTTCTGTGACTTTCATATATTCAGAGGTCAAAGATTATTGCACACTTAAATACATTCACTAAATATTTCCAGCAAATCTTGAATGGCAGACACTAAGCCAGAAGCTGGATAGGGAGCTGGGGGCTGTGGGCAGGGTTGGAAGGAGGAGATGTGAGAGGGCTAGAGGAAGAAAGAGAAAGTGGGAGTGAAATATCTTCACTTAAAAATTAATTAGAATGAAGTGGATGTGATCCTTCATGTGGCAGGAATGGTGATACAAAAGCCCTGGGGGTAGGAATTAATTTTGTTCACTAACATGTAACAGTTTGCATTATCTTTAATGGCCCAAAGACTTGACTGAATTCTAAGATTGAAGATTAGTTCCATATGTTCATTCTCACCATTTATTCTCAACTGAAAGTCATCGGCAAAGTGTTAAGCACAGGAAAAGTGAAGGAAAATCTTGTAAATCAGAAATAAAATTATTTAAAAATAGTCAATAACAAAAATCTCACAACAGAGTGTCTAGAACTAAAATGTGGGATTGGGAAGTTTGAAAGTTTCAAAAACAATATCTGCTGTGTATATAAGTGGAGATTAGGATTCCCTCCACCAGCGAAGTGGGAGATTCTTACTCACTACAGAGATAACTCATTGGATGTCAAAACTTGTCAGCATTAACTCTTGTCCAACTGTGGGGAAAAAAAAAACTTTCAGCATTCAGGGGAAGGTTCCTGAAGGAAGAAGTCACTGCCCTGTAGTGAGGGAGTTGGGGACCTTTAAATTGCCTCGCATCTCATCAAGATGATGGCCCACACTTCTGATACAGACATTAAGTGAGAGAAATACCAATGTGAACACTATTCTCAAAAGAATTTGGCTGACACCTTCAGTTTATAGAGAAGCTAACTAAAGGTTCTTGAGAAGACTTTATCCTGTTTTCCATTGCTGGGATGTACACCAAATGCTCCAAGGAAAGTTTATTTGAACTCGTGATGACAGCATGTCAGGGTGCCACTAAACATGCCCAACTGTGTCTGCCAAATGTCCCAGATCCATTTAGGATTATCTGTATGAAATTTTTACTTCGAGAATCGTAGTCACTGCAATTCACAGGCTCTTGTCACAATAGGAAGGGCATTTCCTGACTCTGGAGAAGTGTGCTCTGCCTAGAATTCAGTTCATGCAGCAAAAGCAGCCAGGATTCAGTAGAAATTGCGTCATTTTCCATTTACAGTCATTACAACCAAAATTTAAATCCATGGTGGAAATTTGATTAAATGATCCATTTTAAGTGATGTCAGAGCAAGTATTTCTGGAACTTGAAGGCGAATTCATATATAAAGCAAAGAAGTACCTAATTTTTACTATTTTATAATTTCTTTTCTGTATTTTAGTCCTATGAAAGAATCTACATGTAAATTTTTTATTACCATAAAATTGAGCACATAAAAGTAGCACCCCAGCATGGACTGCTTATGACTTTCAATGTTTCCACTTACTCTTTTTAAAACCATGGTGAATATGTCATCTTTCTTTGTTGTGAGGCCTGCTTGCAAGTCCTGCACACACAGAGAAGTGATATGTGCTGAACTGGAACGTTCTCTAAGGCTATGAAATATTATTATTAGTCAAGCGATAGCCTGCAGTTGACAGTGACAGTCACCCATTATGTTAAATTCGTTGAGCATACTTTATGATATAACTTTATAATTTACTAAATGATAGACTTCCATGTAAACCCTTACTAAATTGTCATAATACCAGTCTAGCTCAGCAGTTGTGGTCTGCCTTGGAGAACTGATATGGTCATCCTGTTTCCCGAAAGCCAAGATAATACTAACTGACTATCTGAAAGAAGATATTTAATTACAGTGCTCTCTTTCCTCTTACTCATTTGACAAAGAATAAAACATGGTTCTTTCTAAAGTATGTGGCCATAAGTAATTTTCCTCCAATGGAACCCACATCACAGGAAACAAATGAGATGGCCACAGGACGCACAAATTTTCTTGATACCACAAGAGACTTGGACAGCTGTTGTCTATGTTCTTTCCTCTTGGGTCCTGGGAGAGATGCCAAGATCTGGATGCTGTATAAAGTCTTCAGAACAACAAAGACATTCCCAGCTTGTTGTGCCCTAGAACAGCTCTCATCAGAAGGCAAATGGGATCTCTGACCCCACAGTGCTGGAAGATCCAGCCTGGTGCCACCCTGGACACAAATGTAGTCCTAGTGTCTGGGGACATCCTCTTATATAGCCCTGGCCACCTGCTGGGAAGCAGTGGGGTAATCTGTGCCCATTGGGTTCTTCTAACTTTAGGGAGTGGGTTCCTTATAGTTAATCAATACCTGAATCTTTTCTTTGTACTTCTTCCTATTTTAGAATCAGTGAGGAATTTCTTTTTACATTCTGCCCCATCAGAAGCTGCTAAGTCAAGGTAAGTGATTCCTCCTGCAACATCTATAATATATAGGCAACTCTAGGGGACAGTTGTATCTAAACTCTAAATGTTTCATGTCTTTCCTTTTCATCCACAATGATAATCTTATTTTCTGAATCATATGTGAAAAAGAATTATGCAATAAACCAGGGGAACAGGCTTCTCTTACTACTTTTTGAGAGAAACTTCCTAGTGTTAGGTCATAAATAAACACCCCAAAATATTACCATCACCCTTAGATTCCTTCATGCTCTCCAGACTCACTATGCTGCAGACTCCTTGGTCTTTCCTGTGTAAGCAGGTAGATCCTGGTATTGCTTATATAGATAGAGCTGAATATGTTTATCTCGGTCTCTTTAACAATCAGTTAGTCATCAGCTAGTGATCCTGATCTTCCTAAAAATCTGTCATCGGCTAGAGATCTTGCTCTTCCTTGTTTGCACTGTAAATGTCTGCTGTGAGAGTAATTTCCAGCTTTTCCAACTTTTCATTTGATAATCTTTTCCCACCCAATATATCTTCTCATATCAACAACTAGTGTGAAAAAATAAGGTTATTATCATCCTTCTGACAAACATACAGTCATCATTTATTGTTCTTTCTTTAGAATAGTTCTTTAACTCCTTATTGCTATGTAAGGAGCTCCCCATGATTTGGACCCAGATAAGTCTCTCTGCCTCCCTGCTTGCAACCCTGTTCAATTCATTCAAATATACAACCATCAGGCTGCTAAGCTGTGCATAGCATTCCTTTGTGTCTTTTCTTTCTGAATCATTTGCTACAATGCCTCAGTTTCTCCCTGATATATCCGAGTGTATATTCAGGGCTTATCTTGTCTCTGGTGCACATGACAAGCATCTCTGTATGTAACTTTCTGCTGTGTATGTTTTGGGTAAAATATACGCTTGCTCCTATGCTCATTGCTGCTCCAATGACCAGTGCTTTTAATGAAGTTTCAGCAGGACTTGGGAACATCCAATAAAAGAATCGTGAATTTCAAGTGTTTAAATTAGTGATGAGACTAAAATCTGGCTTTCTTTCTCTGTGGGAGAGTGAGCCTAGTGGTTGATTTTATGGCTCAGAACGACCCGGTCTTCAGTATAATTCTCACTGCCTCCCTCTTTATTTAGGAACTGTTACTTTATGTGCCTGGGCTACAGGGCCTCTTCTGGGAAATTAGAGGAGCTGTGTCTCATTAACATTTTACAAGTTTTCATCCATTTCCATCCCTTTGGTTATAGGGAAAATGCCCATGAAAGCCTTCCAGTTTTCCTATATTAGCAAATGGCAACACAGTATGTGGTAACCGTGATGTCTGCTTGATCTTTCCTCCAAACTTCTACACCCAAATCTGCTAATTTATGTTAAAGATTTTACCTCTAAAATGGATCTTAAACTCATTTTTATCAAAAAATGTCTTCAAGGTCTCTGGCGCCTCTCCTGAAGTCTGTATCACTGCTCTTTACTTCTGTCTCCAGAAAGTTCACTTTGAAATGATAGTTACTTTTCCATGACACGATAGTACCTGGCCCTTTAACCTCTGCTCTCCTCACATTGCCTTTAGGCCACTCTAGATTCTTTTTTGAGCTTTCAGATCTGGTCTACTGGTTCATACCTACCTTCTCACCACTTCCTAGCTCCTCTTCTGTCGGCTAGAGTGAAGCAATAGGGGTTTCCTCTTAGCTTGGGCCTCTGTTACCTAAGGTTCTCAAAGAGCTGACCCTGGAATCCTCTGCTCAAATGTTACCTCCTCAGAGGTCAGAGGAACATCCCACCCCAGATCATGTGCTGTAACTTTATGGCTTTTAATCTTCTTTAAAAATATCTAAAATTTTAAAATACATTTCTATTTTAGTGTAGTTATTACATGCCACCCCAAAACTCTATCTTTGTCCTCAGAAACTGGAATCCCACTGACCAGGGCCCCACCTTTCTGTTCCTCATGATTTACCTGGATTATAGCACTTACACCTCCCCAGTGCTGATGTAGATTCATCTTTACTGCTTTAATATGGAGCAAGAGCCCCTTCCACACTCACTGTCATATACACTTTGTATGAAACACCATTTGTTTGATGTCCCAATTTCATTATAATCCATGGTGACATCCACTGAACACATACTAATAATTGTAATAAACAAGAGGGTTTCAAAGAGAGCATGATTTCAAGGACATAAAAGACTTGGGAGTCCAATGAAATCCAGAGATTTCACAGATATTGAGCCTGACACTCCCTGTGTCTCGTGATGGCATACAACTCATATTGTGGCTGGCCTTTTCCATCTCCACTAGTGTAGAAGAAATATTAAGCAGGTGACATGTGAAGATCACCCAGCTGCAAGGAAGAACTTCCAGACTGTGAGCAGACGACAGCACAGGAAAGCCAGTGCGCTTTTTGAAACTGGCAGCTGTAACACAAAGTGGCCTTTGCTAGCTTGCTTTCAGGTATTTGCAGAGGCAGTGGAGGATATTAGACAGCACATGACTTTAGGCTTAGACTTGAATACAATCCTTTTCCTCCTCTCAGAGAGAACATAGAAGTGTACTTAACAGCTCTCTAATAACATATTATTAAAATAAAAGTAACAGGGTACAGGTAAAAATGCTATGTAGGAAATTGAGGCAGAGTTTGATATATGACAATTATGTCTGTCATATATTAATTATTAGTCTATCTAATTAATAATATGCTGTTAATAAGCAACTGTTACTGCTGTTGGTATGCAAAGAAGGCAGGGATGAAAGATGTTTAATAGACCATGGACTCTGACCAAGTGACTTTTTTTTTCTCAGAAGAGCTAAATCCTGTGTGTTTGATATGGATTTGGAGAACCAGACGCAGGTCACCCATTTCATTCTGGTGGGGTTTCCTGGGAGCTTGAGCACACGAACAGCAGTGTTCCTGATGTTTCTTGTGGCCTATATTCTGACTGTGGCTGAAAACGTGATCATCATCCTACTGGTGCAGCAGAACCGGCCACTGCACAAGCCTATGTACTTCTTCCTGGCCAACTTGTCTTTTCTGGAGACCTGGTACATCTCTGTGACTGTGCCCAAGCTTCTGTTCAGCTTCTGGTCCTTGAGTAACAGCATCTCCTTCACCCACTGTATGATACAGCTTTACTTCTTCATTGCACTCATGTGTACGGAATGTGTGCTCCTGGCTGCCATGGCCTATGACCGTTATATGGCCATCTGCCACCCGTTGCACTACCCCACCATCATGAGCCATGGGCTCTGTTTCCGCCTGGCTCTTGGTTCCTGGGTCATTGGCTTTGGCATCTCGTTGGCAAAGATCTACTTCATCTCTCGTTTGAGTTTCTGTGGTCCCAATGTCATCAACCACTTCTTCTGTGACATCTCTCCAGTACTTAATCTCTCCTGCACAGACATGTCTGTTGCAGAATTGGTGGACTTTGTCTTGGCTCTGATCATCTTCCTCTTCCCCTTGTCAATCACTGCTTTGTCGTATGGGTGCATCCTGGCCACTGTGTTACGCATGCCAACAGGAAAGCAAAAAGCCCTTTCGACATGTGCTTCCCACTTTGTGGTGGTCACTATCTTCTACTCAGCCACTATTTTCATGTATGCCCGACCCCGAGCTATTCACGCCTTCAACATGAACAAAGTCATTTCCATCTTCTATGCCATTGTCACCCCAGCCCTTAATCCTTTCATTTACTGCCTAAGGAATCGGGAGGTCAAAGAAGCTCTGAAGAAATTGATCAGTTGCCAGGCTATTAGATCTGACTAGTCTGTAATGACTGATTGGAAAGAAAAGATTATCTTCTCTGTGTTCCTATATCCTTTCTCTTCCAATACCCTATCTAAAAATTGATGATATTAATATGATTACAACATGTCCACACCAAGTTTGGACCCTTGTATGTATTTATGCATAAGAACTGTACTTTAAGGACACACACACTATGTAGATACCTATAAAAAGAATTCTTTTTAACTCTAATCCAACATAGAAGTTATAAGGTTTTAGAAAATTAAGCTAAAAAAGGTGTGGTATTGTACTATGTGGCTTGGCCTAATTTGGGTCCTATAAACAGAACAGTTCTGAGGTTAAAAGATTCCATGATGCCCTTGATTTCCCAGTTATGTGACTTGCAGAGGAAGTACCTTCCTCAACAGTCCCACTGTCTATGTGCTTGGGGTCAGTGACAGAGTCTAGAAGGCAGATCCTCATAGCCTTCCAAATCCTTTTTCTAACACTGACTTCTCCATGTAAGTACTCCTTGAGTAGTACTTTCTGCCCGACAATGCTTTTATAAACCTATGAGTGAATTGTACATTATGTAATCATATCTTGTAGTCTGATACAACTTATGCAGTTGCTTTTTCTTGAAGTCCATAATTCCCTTTAGAACATTTGTTTATATCCTTTGATTGATGAATGCAAGGTAAATGATGAATAAATCTTAAATATATTCAGTGTGGATCACTAGCCTTATTAATCCCCTTGTCTTCTAAACCCAGTATTTTCTCATTTATCCTCTTCCTCTCTTTTCCTTTCACAGCTTGTGCACAGATACAAGTAACAATACAATTTTAATGATTGACATGGATTTTTCTTTTGTGACAGTGATACTTAGCTCTTTTTATCTTTATCCTACATAAGAACTTTTCAATTAACGCTAGAGATATGCCTTGTTTCACAGTTTTGCCAACAGTGAAGGGAGTTCTACTGTAAGCTACATTCAACATAATGGCTCTAGAGGTCAGAATTTATTTTTTCTTATGAGCAGTTTTAAACAATAATATTTATTACACCAGTTACAACTTTCACCAAAGCTCAAAAAACACTTTGAAAGTAAGGAGTATTTAGGTGGGA
The DNA here is from genome assembly GCF_903992535.2 of Arvicola amphibius. NCBI lineage: Eukaryota > Metazoa > Chordata > Mammalia > Rodentia > Cricetidae > Arvicola > Arvicola amphibius. The sequence goes on from NC_052048.2 coordinate 189,737,318, forward strand.
TTTCCTTTCCATTTTACAAATACCCAGAACAGATATTCACGGAAGTAAACAATATTTTCCCCCAAAATATTGATTGCAAAGGTCGAAAGCCCAGGTCGCTTGGTTCTGAGCTCTGGGTCCTTCCTCTAGTGCCTGTGTCTCCCAAAGGAAAAGAAGCTTCTTCCGAGGCCAGGTGTGCAGACGCTAATTGCAAAGGGACTGAGTAGATAATGAACTTCTACAGTAAGAAGCAGCTAGTAAAACAGAGTGGACACATGCGAAGCCCAGATCTTAGGAAAGGCAAGGAAAAAGGAGAAATAGGCATGTACTTCACTTCAGGAAATAAATGTGCAATAGCAAATGGTGTTCACAGGGAAAGGATTTAGTGTCAGGTTCTGGATGGATTTCCTTTTCTGAGTCGATAAAATGTAGCTATGAGTGCCTTTAAATCCCATGTATATAAAAGAAATTATGTTCTGAATAATTCATATGAATCAAACTATCAGAGCACTGTCCAAAGGGAATATTAAATGCATGTCTGAAACATAGGCAAAAAAAAAAACTCCTGTAGAGATCAGAAAACCAAACCAGAACAAAGCAATAAAAGTTACAGGCCATAATCTAAATTTTTGCTCTGGATGTATTTTTACAGTGGGGCCTTGAAAGAACTGTTCATACTTTCTGGAACACTGATTCCTTATATGCAAAACAGGAATGATTATGTCTGCTCTGCTTGGCTTGAACAATGCTTGTGAGGCACATCTAGTATGATCCAAAGGCCTTGGCTATTCAGTGCCTGGGATAGTATAAAATCTAAGAAAGTGTCCTTTGATTGGGACTTGCATGGAGAAATGAGCAGGAAGGGGTGTGTTATTTCACTTGTCAAAAATTATCCTATACACACTGATTATGTCCGTGGACATAACCTGGAAGATGGCAAAACCAAGGGAGTGTCTGTTTTTCTATAATTTCCATGATGTCTGAGTAATAGAAAGGGTATGATGGGGTGGATTTTTATGGGGAGTGTAAATTTTATTAAACTGTGTTGCAAAGAACAAATGAGAATTAGTAATGCATCCTTGACCTCTTTGTGAAAAGAATCCCTAATGGCATAGCGGGAAATTACAGGGTACAATTCAGAGTAATGCAGAATCTGCCTCAACAGAAAGAATACAATTCTGGGAAGTTTAATAGGTAAATTATGACAAAACAAGCTATTTGCAATATGCAACACCACATTTTTTTCTGTCTTTAATGCCACTGTGACCATAACACTTAACTCTTTAAATTATTGTTCAAGGAATTGAGAGGTCAAAGAAGTTAGTTTATTGTCAGATCACTGAATCTGACTAGTATGCTATGATTCATTAGAAAGAAATGATTGGCTGCTTGTTTTTGATATCCTTTCTCCTTCAATGGCCTAACTAGACATTGATGGTATCAATATGATGTCATTATATTTACACAAATTGTGGACCCTCATGTTTATGTGTTCATGTGGTTTGAACTCTAAGGATACACACACACACACACACACACACACACACACTATGTAGATACCTAGAGAATGAGTTCTATTTAACTCTAATCCAACATGGAGTGTCTAAGATTTTAGGGAAACTCATTACTAAGTTAATTTGGGTAAGAGGTAGGAGTGTGTGTATAGGACTGCTTCAGAAAGAAAGAAAAAAGAAAAGTTCTGAGGCCAAAGTTAATGTCCTGTGCTTTCTGGCCCATCTGTTAGCCCATGGCAGAACACCAGCTTCCCCAACAATCCATTTATGCCAGACTGTTGTATTAAAGTGAGTTTATAGTGAGTAAAGATGATACAAGTCTGGTGGTCAGTTGACACAGAGGGCAAGCTCTGAAGTTATGGTTATTACCAAGCAAATTTATAAAGATTTTTATAAAATTAAAAATAAAATATTGATTTTACATATATTTCATGAATAAAAATAAATCTTTAAAAATATAATAAGAACAAAAAATTTTCCTGTTGCATAGAAGACTGAAGACATGGTTTGATTTAAAAGTATGATTCTATCAGAGACTGTTTGGTTAGTTAGGGTGCCTGTTTCCATCTGCTCTTGTTACCTTTTCTTTCTAAGTCATACTCGGTTTTCCTTTCTTTTTTCCTTTTATTGAAAATAAATTAATTTTCCTAAAATAATATGTCCTAATTATGGTTTCTCCTCCTTTTACTCCTCCAAGTTCCTTTCCACCTTCCCTCCCATCTGGATCAACCCCTTTCTGTCTCTCATTAGGAAGCAAACAAACTTCTAGGGAGGATAATAAAATAAATTTTAATATAATAGTCTAAAACAAAAATTAACACACTGTAATTGGATAAAAAGAAGAAGCAGAAGTAAAATAACCCAAGAAATGGCGCAAGAAACAGTTGTAGAAGCAGAGAACTAGCTGGGCATATGGTAGCACATGACTTTAATCCCAGCACTTTGGAGGTAGAGGCAGGAGGATCTCTGTGAGTTCAAGGCCAGCCTGGCCTACAGAGTTAGTTCCATTACAGTTAGAGAAACCCTGTCTTGAAAAAACAAAAACAAAAAGAGAGATTAAAAAAAGAAAAGAAAAGAAACTGAGAGCCACTTGTTTGCACACTCAGGAGTCACCGAAGAACACTAAACTGGAAGTCATAATATACATTGACAGAATTTTGTATTTTGTATTTCTGCATCTCTGGGATGATGCCCACTTGATCATGGTGGATGATCTTTTCAATGTGTCCTTGAATTAGGTTTGCCTCTATTTTACTCAGTATCTTTGCACCAATGTTCATGCGGGAAATTGGTTTGCAATTCTCTTTCATTTTTGAGTCTTTCTGTGGTTTGGGTATCAGGGTGACTGTGGCATCATGAAAAGAATTTGGCAATGTTCCTTCTGTTTCTATTTTGTGGGAAAATTTGAGGAACAGTACTATTAGCTCTTCTTTGAAAGTTTGGTAGAATTCTGCACTAAAACCATCCAGCGCTGGGCTTTTTTTGCAGATTGGGAACTTATAATGACTGCTTCTATTTCCTTAGGTTTATAGGTCTATTTAAAGTATTAATCTTGATTTAGTTTTGGTATGTGGTATTTGTCAAGAAATTTGTCTATTTCTTTTAGATTTTCAAATTTTGTAGAGTATGGGTTTTGAAATATGACCTAATGATTATCGGAATTTCTTCAGTGTCTTTTGTTAGGTCCCCCTTTTTGTTTCTGATTTTGTTAATTTGGATATTATCTCTCTGTGTCTTGCAGTTAGTTTGGATATCTTGTTGTCTTTCTCAAAGAAACAACTCCTTGTTTCAGTGAGTCTTTGTATTGTTCTCTTTGTTTCTATTTTACTGATTTTAACTCTGAGTTTGATTATTTCCTGTTGTCTGCTCCTCCTGGTTGTGTTTGCTTCTTTTGGTTCTAGAGCTTTCAGTGTGCCTTGAAGTTGCTAGTATGTGATTTCTCTAAATTATTTATGACAACACTTGGTAATATGAATTTTCCCAAGCAATGCTTTCATTACGTCCTATAAGTTTGGGCATGTTGTGCATTCATTTTCATCGAATTTGAGGAAGTCTTTAATTTCTTTTTTTATTTCTTGCTTGACTTTGTGGTAATTCACCTGAGCTTTGTTCAGTTTCTATGAATTTGTATGCTTTCTATAGCTTGCATTGTTGTTGAATTCCAATTTTAATCCATGGTGATATGACAAAATACAGGGAGTTATTCTAATTTTTTGTGTCCATAGAAACTTACTCCATGACCAAATATGTGAACAATTTCGGAGAAGATTCCATGAGGTGGATTTTTCCTTTGATAAATATGAAATGCCCTTCTCAATCTCTTTGGATTAATTTTGGTTTGGAGTGCAATTTTTTATGTATTAGGATAGCTACATCAGCTTTCCTCTTAAGTTTGTTTGACCAGAAAATCTCTTTCCAACCCTTTATTCTGAGGTAATATCTATTTTTGATGTTGAGGTACATTTCTTGCATACAGCAGAAGGATGGATCCTGCTTTCATATTTATTCATTCGGTCTGTTAGCCTGTGTTATTTTACTGGTGAATTGAGTCCATTGATAATGAGAGATAGTGTCTTATAGTTAGGACTTCTATTGCTATGAAGAGACACCATGACCATGGCAACTCTTATAAAGGAAAACATTTAATTGGGGTGGCTCACTTACAGTTTCAGAGGTTCGGTACATAATCATCACAGCTTGGAACATGGCAGTGTGTAGGCAGACATGGTGCTGGAGAAGTAGCTGAGAATTCTAAATCTTGTGGGCAACAGGAAACCACTAAGACACTAGGCAGTATCCTAAGCACAGGAAACCTCAAAGCCTGTCACTTCTTCCAATAAGGCCATACCCACTCCAACAAAACCATACCTCCAAATAGTGCCATTCCCCATGAGAATATGGGGGCTAATTACTTTCAAACTATCACAGGTATTAATGACTAGTGATTCAAGTGATTGTTAATTCCTGTCATTTTATTGTTGTTATTGGTGGTTGTGGTGGTGGTAGTAGTATGTGTATATGCTTCCCCTTGTTGGACTTTGATGGTTTGGGATTATCTATTGCCTGTGTTTTTATGTGTCCAGTTAACTTCTTTGGGTTGGAGTTTTCCTTCTAGTATCCTTATAGTGTTGGATTTGTAAATAGATACTGTTCAAATTTGACTTCATCACGAAATATCTTGTTTTCTCCATCTATGGTTGCTGTGGGAGCTCCTTCAGCTCCTTCAACCAATAGCCTTTAAGAAACCAACCCACTTGGGAATGGACTCTTATGCTATAAATGCAGCTGTAAAGCTTGTGCTCACTCTCTTGCTACTGGCTCTCACATCTGGCTGCTAGACTCTATTCCTGTTCCCTGTCTGTGTAGAGGACTGTGATCTAGAACAGTGATCTGTGAGTCTCCCCCAAATAAATAACCCTTTATTATATGTGATTCTGAACTAGTGTGGGGTTATTTTGTATCTTTTGCCATCATCTGATGCCCAAATATGCAGATCAGGCCACACTTTTTGGGATTGGTCCCCCAGCTGCATTGGGCACTGACTTTTCTGCCTCTGGCTCTAGCCAGCCCTTAGAAGCAGCAGGCTGCTGCTCAGATTTCCCTAGCTTGCAACCCACACAAGTTTTATGCCAACCTATACACTGATGCCTGCAATCCCCATGGTACACACAATCTGCAACACACAATGATGGAAAACTTTGGGTTTTCTCTTTTTCCTGGGCCCCAACTCTTAGAATCATTTGATCGTCTTAATAACTGCTCTTATTTGTTAAACAAAGCATATTTTTCAGTACCTAAGTAAGCAATATGTGCTGTATGCTGCTGCATGGGCCACGTGTTTGCAATTGCAACACCTGCTGGCTGAAAACGATTATTACACTTACTCCAATTCATTGTAATTGCCTTATGACAGGAAAGATCTGAAAAACTACAAAAAATGACTGATAACATCCATGAGTTCAATAATTATTTTGCTTATACTATGGAAGGTATTCTGCAAGACTTACATGATTTTCCTTCTACATCCCTTTATTTGATTCTAGGAATTGGCTTTGTTTTTAATATTATCTCATTTTTTTAAAATAAGGTTCAATCCTACAGAGAGGGATAGCATCAATTTGACAACATTATCTGAAAGAATATGTGCTGTTGGATTTAACTATTGGAATTTGTTTAAAAAGTTATGATAGATTAATGGATAAGATATCTCTCCAGGAAGGTAATATGCACACAGTCAAAATTATGTCCAAGGATGAAACATTATCTTTACTGGACAAGTTTCATACCTTGGAATCCTCAGTGAGGACATTAGAACAGAACACTGGACAAGGGATTCAGACTTTACAAAAGCCAGTAGTAAAAAGACTTGAAAAGATTGAGGAATTTATTGAAATTGATGAGCAAGGACAGAAGGTACAATGACAGGATGTAGCTTCATCAGTACATGCCAGACCATGGAATGACTTACACAGAGTTTCAACTGCAAATTTGCTAATTTCCTCAGAAAGACTATCTGGCACAAATTACCCTAAGGTAATCAAAGAATATGCATGGGAACCAATATGTATGAGCGACTTAAAAGAAATAAAACTAACAATAGTTTTTTTTTATGGGCTACATTCACCATTTGTCAGGGAAATGGTGGAAATGTGAGCTTCAAACACTAAAGATACCCCACACAATCAGCTTCAATTAATCTTAGCAATCCTACAAAATGGACCTCTGACGCTTTGGAAGTGTTATTGGAGAAAAGAGGCAAAAATATTAGAGCAACAGGGAAAGCAAACTTGAGACTTCCCAAGATCAAATTCTTGGTGAGGGTCAGTACTCTGATCCTCAGGAACAGGCTCACTATGAGGAACACACCTTGTCCCTATGTATCACAGCAGCTTTATATGTTTGGGACAGAACTCAGACTAAGAAAGAGGACTGAGTCATATGTTAGGGTTAAACATGGCCGGAAAGAACCCTTTTAACTACTTCTTACAAAGATTAACTAAAGCTGTACAAGTAGGAGTGACAGACCCTGAAGCTAGATGTGTACTAATTGAATCCTTGGCTTTTGAAAATGCCAACTTAGAATGTAAGAAGATCCTTGGGCCTTTAAAGATTAGATCAGCACCCATGAATGAATGTATCTTGAATACAATGAATGTTGAAACATTTGATTATAGTACTGAGGCATGGGTAGAAGAAGCAATTTCCATGAGGAGACACCAAAATGCCAAATATTTAATTGTGGAAGAATAGGACACCTTAGAAGGGACTGTAAACACAAAATTCCTAGGAATAATATCTCCTCTAGGAATGGCAAGAATAGGAGGATTCAGCTTTCTGGTATATGTAGGAGGTGTGGCAAAAGCCAACATTGAACTAATGAATGTAGATTGTCAAAAGACAGACAAGGCAACCTGATACCACCAGAAAACTCCTTCGGGGACTTCTTACAGTTCACAATGTTAAACAAGGTCCAGTCATTCCCAGTCACTGTGGAGAACATGTCTCACCAGGAAAATTAAACAATCTAGTGCCTATTGTAAAAAACCATACTCTTCTGGATGATTGAATAGACCTGGAGGATGAGTCAGAAACTCCAGTAGGAAATAGGAAACATATATTTTGGTAGATTTTCTATAATAATCAAAGACCAAAGCTAAAAGTGCATATAAATGACATTGTAACTGAGGTTTTAGTAGACACAGGTGTGGACATGACTATCATTACTCCAGAATCTTGACATCCAGATTGGCCTCTTCAAGAGGCAGATATTCAACTCCTAGGAATTGAAGCCCTGTCTCAAGTAAAGCAAAGCCAAGGTGGGTCGAATGCATAGGGCCAGAAAGACAGAAAGAAAGGCTGAGACCATATATGGCTAATATTGCAGTGAGTTTATGGGGCCTGTTTATTTTATACTGATGCAAATAAATCAGGAGAGGAAGGTTGCAAATCACAAGAATTAAGTAAGGTAGAACAAAGCCCTTATAAGTCTGTCAAAAGGGCAGAATTATATGCTATTCTCATAGCACGAAGGGATTTTAAAGAACCTTTAAATATAGTTACTTATCAGTATTCACACACTTATTAGAAGTTATGGCCATCATGGGTATACCTGCCCAAATAAAGACAGAAAATGGTCCAGCATATGTGTCTAAAAAATGGAAGAGTTTTTTGCTTATTATGATATAAAGCATATTACAGGTATACAAAATAATTCTACAGATCAGGAAGTTATAGAAAGATAAAATAAAACTTTAAGGGTTATGCTTAAGAAACAGAAAGGGATGGAAAATAAGCCCAGAAATAGATTGCATAACACTTTATTAACCTTGAATTTTCTTAATGCTATTGAGAAAAGAACAACAGCAGCAGAGAGACATTGGGTAATAGAACAAACTTCTGAATAGATCAACAGTGAATATTGTTAAACAATTGTCGTTGTCGTACAATGAAGTATCATTTGAGTATATGCCATTCAGTGGTACAGCTAGATTTTGAGGTAAGTCAATTCCCATCTTCCTAAGGAACTGCCACACTGATTTCATAGTGACTGTACAAGTTTGAGCTCCTGCCAGCAATGGATGAGTGTTCTCTGATTCCATATCTTTGCCTTCATGAGCCATCACTTGTTTGTTGATCTTAGTCATTCTGATGGGTGGAAGATGAAATCTCAAAGTAGTTTTGATTTGCATTTCCCTGGTGACTAAGAATATGGAGCATTTCTTTAACTTCTTATCCATTTGAATTTCTCTTTTCTGAAAATTTCTTGTTTAGATCTGTACACTATTTTTAAATCGAGTTCTTTTCTTAATATCTAGTTCTTTTAGTTCTTTATATATTTTGGATATTATCCTTCTATCTGTAGGCTGCTTCCTTGTGTAAATGATAGTGTTATTAGCTATACAGAAGCTTTTCAGTTTCATGAGGTCCCATTTATTAATTGTTGATCCTAGTGTCTGTGCTACTGGTATTCTACTCAGAAAGTCTTTTCCTGTACCAATAGGTTTAAGTTTTTTCTCTTCCTCTTCCATAGGGTTCAGTGTATCCAATTTTATGTTGAAGTATTTGATTTCATTTGGAGATGAGTTTTGTGCAGGGTGATAAGTATGGATCTTCTACATGCAGTTATGCTGTGAGATAATGCTTTTGTACACTGTAAAGATTTGTCACTCTTATTGGTTTAACAAAACACTGGATGGCCAGTAACCAGGCAGGAAGTATAGACAGGGTGATCAGACTAAGAGAATTCTTGGAAAAAGAAAGACTGAGTCTTCAGTCATCACCCAGATGCAGAGGTGACAAGATGAGAATGCCTCACTGAAAAAAGATACTAAGACACATGGCTAAACATAGACAAGAATCATGGCTTAATTTAAATTGTAAAGGCTAGTTAATAATAAGCCTGAGATAATAGGTAAGACAGTATATAATTAATGGAGGCCTCTGTGTGTTTCTTAGGTACTGAACAGCTGCAGGACCAGGCAGGACAGAAATATCTGTCTACACTGCTGTCCAGTTTGACCAGCACCATTTGTTGAATATGCTGTCTTTTCTCTAGCATGTATTTCTTTCTTCTTGATCAAAAATCAGGTGGTCATACTTATATGAATCTTTGTCTGGGTCTTCTATTCAATTTCACTGATTAACATACCTGTTTTTCCTCCAACACCATGTAATTTTTATTTCTGAAACCATGTACTAAAATTTAAGGTTGGGAATGGTGATATCTCCAACAACTTTTTATTATTCAAGATTGTTTAAGATATCCTTGATTTTTTAATTAAGTTTCCATATGAAGCTGAAAATTATCCTTTCAAGATATGTAAAGAATTATGTTGGAATTTGAATGGGTTGCACTGAATTTGAAGACTGCCTTTGGTAGATGGTCATTTTTACTATTTACTCCTACTTACTCATGAGCATAGGAGATCTTCCCATGTTCTGATATTTTCTTAACTTTCTTCAATATCTAAAGTTTTTGTTATAAAATCTTTCAGTTGTTTGGTTATAATTACCTTGAGATTTGTATTTGGAGCTATTATGAAGTGTTGTTTCCCTGATTTCTTTCACAATCAATTTGTCATTTGCACATAGGAGAGCTTTCAATATTAGTTGAGTTAATTTTGTATCCAACTTCTTGCTAAAAACATTTATCAGCTGTAAATATTTCCTGGTGAATTTTTAGGTTCACTTAGTATATTATCATATTATCAGCTAAGAAAGATACTTTGACTTCTTCCTTCGCTATTTGTATTCCCTCAATCTCCTTCAATTTTCCTTATTGTTCTAAAACTTCAAGCACTATATTGAATAGGTTTGGAGAGCACAGACAGCCTTGTCTTGTTCCTGATTTCAGTGGAATTGCTTTGAGTTTCTCTCCATTTAAGTTGATGTTGACTATGGGCTGGCTGTAAATTTCCTTTATTATGTTGAGTTATGTCCCTTGTATTTCAGATCTCTTCGGGACTTTTATTATGAAGCAGTGTTGAATTTTGTTACAGGCCTTTTCTGATTCTAATGAGATGATCATGAGGTTTTTGTGTTTGAGTCTGTTATATGGTGGATTACATTTATCCACTTAAGGCTATTGAACCATCTCTGAATCTCTGCAATGAAACCTACTTGATCACAATGGATGGTCTATAGGATGTATTCTTGGATTTGGTTTGCAAATTTTTTTTGCCTTTTTCCTATTAGTTTTTTCTTCATGGTATATTTTTTATATCTAAAAATTTCCATCTCCTCCCCTCCTCCTCCCCCTTCCCTCCCCTCCCCTCCACCCATACCCCCCTCCCTCCCTCTCCAGGCCAAGGAGCCATCAGGGTTCCCTACTTTATGTTAAGACCAAGGTCCTCCCAAATCCCCCCAGGTCCAGGAAGGTGATCAACCAAGCTGACAAGGCTCCCACAGAGCCCGTCCATGCAGAAGAATCAAAGCCCAGAGCCATTGTCCTTGGCTTCTCAGTCAGCCCCCACCTTCGGCCACATTCAGAGAGTCTGGTTTGGTCGCATGTTCCATCAGTCCCATTCTAACTAGGGTTGGTGATCTCCCGTTAGTTCTGTCCCACCATCTCCATGGGTGAACGCACCCCTCACGGTCCTGATTTTCTCATGTTCTCCCTCCTTCTGCACCTCATTAGGACGTTGGGAGCTCAGTCTTGTGCTCCACTCAGCGGTAAAAAACAATGACATCTTGAATTTTGCATGCAAATGGATGGAAATAGAAAACACTATTCTGAGTGAGGTAACCCAGACCCAAAAAGATGAACATGGGATGTACTCACTCATAATAGGTTTCTAGCCATAATTAAAGGACATCGAGCCTATAATTCGGAATCCTTGAGAAGATAATAAGAAGGTGAACCCAAAGAAGAACATATAGTAATCCTCCTGGATACTGGAAGTAGACACGATCGCCGGGCAAAAATTGGGAACTTGAGGGTGGGGCGAGACGGGGCCAAGGGAAGATGGGGAGAGAAAAGCGTGAAGGGGAGAATTGGGGGAGCTCGGAGGAATGGGTTGCTTGGCATACAGGATGGGTGGATATGGGAGCAGGGAAGCATATATCTTAACTAAGGGAGCAATCTGAGGGTTGTCAAGAGACTTGACTCTCAAGGGCTTCCCGGGCTTCCAGAGTTTGCAAATATTTTATTGAAAAAATTTTGTATGTATGTTCATAAGGAAAACTGGTCTGTAATTTTCTTTGTTGAGTCTTTGGGTATCAGGATAACTGTGGCCTCATAAAACAAATTGGACAATGTCCTTTTTGTTTCTATTTTATGGAATAATTAGAGGACTTTTGACAGTAACTCTTTTTTGAAAGTCTGGTGAAATTCTTTGCTAAAATCATCTGTTCCTGGACTTTTTGATGGATGACTTTTAGTTACTGTTTCCATTTCGATAGGTGTCATAGATGCATTTAAATGGCTTACCTTATCTTAACTTTGGTAACTAATACCACTTATGTATTGGGAAAAATACCAGTTTCTTTTAGATTTTTGAATTTGATAAATAGGTTTTTAGAGTATGCCCCTGTGATTCTTTGATTTCTGAAGTGCCTGGAGTTGTGTAACCCCTTTCATCCACTGGAAATTCTGGTTAAAATGTGTTTCTGGATATTGAGAGCTGACACTTAAGAATGGGAATGGCTTAGGAGGGTCTGGATGATACATAGGAGAAAGGAAAGCAAGGTGTTCCACCAAGAACTGTTTAGTTCTAGTATTGGAGCAGGCAGGAAAGAGAGGTAGTCTGCTACAGAGTTGTGGATGGGATTGCAAGACTGGATTTGTGGGGGCAAAGGGTAAGTGAAGGTCTGAAACTAGCCTACCTGTTTCACTGGTCTACTTCTCTGGAACGCTTGGCTCGTGGGCTCACAGAGAATGCCTGTTGGAGTTGGAATAAAGAGATAAGTAGAGAAGAATGTTAGATGAGAAGATCAGTGTAATCAGCTGGAAATGGTGGCAGAAACGGGGGGAGGCCACAGCAGATGCAATAATTTACCCTTCACCTTAGAAGAAATATCTCTGCACAGTCCATATCATGGAACTTCTAAGAATTTCACACTAATAGAAGTCCCTTGAATTTTGGAAGGATTTATTTCCCATCTTCTGATTTGCTGTGAATTACTAGCAAATCCAAAGTAGTTGCTACTTCCTGCTCATTCAGTTCAATCAGTATAATGTCATCAATATGGCAAACCATTGTGGTATTTTGTGGAAGAGACAGATGATCAAGATCCCTTTGAACTAAGTTATGACTCAGGGCTGGAGAGTTAATATATCCTTGAGGTAATATAGTAAAGGTATACTGCTGGCCTAGCCAACTGAAATCAACTTGCTTCTCATGGTCTTTATGGACAACTCAAGGGAGAAAATGCATTTGCTAGATCAATAGCTGCCTACCATGTCCCAAGAGATGTGTCAATCTGCTCAAGTAAGGAAACCATATCTGCTACAGCAGCAGTAATTGGAATGACAAACTTATTTGACTTTTCAATAGTCAACGGTCCTTCTCCATGATCCATCTGTCTTCTTAACTGGAGAGAAAGGAAGTTTAATATTCCTAAGTTAAGGAGTGATGCAGTGCAAACCACCACCCCTGCAGAATCCAAGTCCTTGGTGGTGGCACTAATTTCTCCAGCTCCTCTGGGAATATGATACTACTTTTGATTCATTATTTTCCCTTGCAGAGGCAACTTTAAAGGTTCCACTTAGCCCTTCCAACCATAATAGCTCACACTCTACAGGTCAGGAAACTGGTGTGAGAATTCTGCTAACATGTAAGTGTATTTATCCCAATTATACATTTGGGGACTGGAGAGAATATCCACAGGATGAGTTTGGAGACCCATTGGAGATCTACTGTGAGTCAGACATCAGACAAAATTCCACCTGACATTCATCTGACATTCATGAGTCCCTACTTTTAATTGGAAGGTCACAATGTTTCTTGAGTTCTTCCAAAATCAGCATCAATTCAGAACAAGTATTAAATAGACCCCAGACAGTCTGATTGTTTGCTTTACCCCAGTGTACAGTTAGCCTTGCCCAAAGCCATAGATCCCTCTATGAGGAAGAACTAGAGAAAAGTGAACAGTAAAACTCTTATGGATTTAGCCAGGTTCTTCCTCAGAAAAACCTGGATGTCCTTTCTTTCAGGGGGTTCTGGGTCTACAAACTGGCTCAAGTCAGAAAATTGGTTCATAGGCCAAGATTCCCTTTTGCCACAACCCAGTGGAGACTTTCTTTCATTTGTTTGAGAAAATTTTATTCATACAGATCAAACAGAAATACAGTAGGCTTCTTATCCATTTCATTCCTAGAAACACCATGATTGCTTAGTTAGTACCAAAGGTCCATATGAGTAATGACACCATAAAATTCACTTTGCCAGTCCTGACCATTGCAGGTTAGGCCATTATGGATAATGCTTTATCTGTAATTATGATCATTATGATAATGATTGCCTTGCTTTTGCTGATTCAGTGCTGCCACCTCACCCCTGCTAACCCACTACACTTATTTCATCCAACTGAGCAGAAGAGTCTCCAACCCTAACATCTGACACATGGCCAAGGGCAACAACAAACTTCTTCAGATGTGCTGGTGTCCCTCTCACCATTTTGCATCTTACTGGGTTAGTGAAAGGCATGTCTTTTGGACCTTCCCACTGAGGAGGCTTACATTTTAGACAGCATAGTTGTTAGTATTCAAGCAACTGTATTGGCCTGACTTTGGGGTGCTGACAGGATATGTCATCAGCTGCAGCCACTAAGAGCACCTCCTGTGCACATTCACTATGTTTCCTTTGAAAAGGGCCCTGCCCATCTCCCATCTCCCTCTCTTTCTCTGTGTCTATCTATCTTGCACTGTCTTTCTCTCTCTCTTCTCTCTGCCTTTCTCTTCTTTTCTGCTTCTCCTGTCCCTAGAGGCCAGTCTCCTCCACAACCATCCCCTTTGTTCATTCCCTTTCCCCCAATTAAAAAAAAAAAAACACTATCCACTTGAGTTCTGTCACATGGCATATTTCTCACACCCCTTCTAAAATTTCAAAAATAGTCACTCTAGCAATGCAATTTTCCCTGAACCTTAAAATCTCTTCATCAACTGTCTGACAAGGTATATCAGGCATCTCCAACTCCTTTTCTGTAGGCTGACTTTAACAAATGTTTTTGACAAACTTTTAACAGATTTATCGCTGTGTGAATTTCTATATTAAATCTATAAATTTAAGGATGTGCTATGAGACCATCATGAATTATCTTGGTGAGCCTCCAGTACTATGTAAAATCCTTTATGTGGGAGTAGGAGATAGAGAAGGAAATCCTTGTGAAGATGGGATAGAGAGTCATACTATGCAATTCACCCCAAAGGTTACCTTGAGACACCAATCTCCCCTAGAGCTTCAAAAGAAAAACAGCCTTATTGATACTTTAATTTCAGCATTCTGGATTATAAAGTAGCAAAATATATGGCTACTTTACACAACCAAGTCTGTGATAACTGTACTTCCCAGTGGGGAAAAACTGGAAGATAGCCTCTTCTTTATAGAATGTTTTCAGGACCAACATCACATCTTAACTTTTCCTTGAATAGTCATCTATTCATCTAAGTCTGGAATTAAGAATGTTTAAGCAATTTTCAGGAGAGAGCCACAATTTGTCTTGGACAATCCCTGAGTTAGAAGAATCCTTCTAGCAACCAAATACAGAATCAGCAGGATTATCACTGTAATTTTTTGTTTTGTTCACTATTACTTAATTATCTGATTATTTCTTAAATTTCTTGTGTTGATAACCCACATCTTATTCAGTGATTTCTGGTCTCTTTCCTCTAACTTGTGAGGGATCCTGGGGATGAACGAGAAGACTAATGCTGCCTCCATTGTCCGGGGTTTTTAGACTGGTGACGTTGAATAAATTTGACTTAGAAGTAAAAATGCCACTTTCTCAGTAATATGTTCTCGGAGCCAGTGGGTTAAAAGCTTACAGCAAGAATAAAATTATAGAACATCTTGCTGGCATGAGGATGCTATCAGGTAATGTTGTTCTTGAGGTTTGGAGCAATGTTAACTCATTAGCCCTAGTTGAATTACTTTCTGCATGAAATCCTCAGGAAATACCTCCAAAGAAAAGGAAAAGAAAAGAAGAACACTAGAGTGTTTCAAATACACTTTTTTGCAGGAGATAGAAAATCCAGAAAAAAATTATGAAAGCATTTTTATTTCATTCAGACTTCATCTTATTTAAAGATGAGTCAAAGCAATGATAAGAACATGTACCTGTGGTCATGAAGAAACCACAACACATGAAGACTCACTGGAAGAACTTATTTCTGAAAAAGCTTCTAATGGCAAATCTCAATTATCAACAAAAATACACTGAGCAATACCTTTGAGGGTGTTCTTATAAATGAATTGAGGAGCTGCAGGCTGCATTCCCGCTCGGCTCCTGGCCGCCTGGCTAGCTTATGCTCCGAAATAACAACACAAAAATAGTATTCATTTAAACACTGCTTGGCCCATTAGCTCTAGCCTCTTACTGGCTACTTGGTTAACCCATTTCTAATAATCTGTGTAGCACCATGAGGTGGAGGCTTACCGGGAAGATTCTAACCCACGTCTATCTTGGACCAGAGCTTCATCACGTCTGCCTAACTTCCCTTCTTCCCAGAATTCTGTTCTGTCTACTCCACCTATCTAAATCCTGCCCTATCAAAAAGCCAAGGCAGTTTCCTTATTAACCAATGAGAATCCTCCATCAGATAAAGAAGTAGGGTAGCATGGGGGCAGGAGGACTCACCCTGAGTACAGTGGCATCATCCAATATGGTAGGCAGGTAGATGGAACGAACACAGAAAAGAGCAGCATCCAGTCATTGAGACCAAGCTTAAGTCTTCCTGAGATGTTTTCTCACCCATGGGCATCAGGCCACAGCTTCTATAGCTTTCCAAGGTGGACTCACATCAGATTCTCATTCATATCATTGGTCTTTCTTATTCTGAGTCTTCGACCTTCTTGGACTGTGGTCCTCCAGCCTAAAGATACTCATCGTGTGACTATCCTTCCTCTGAGTGTGTAAGCCAGTCTTTTACACCATTCAACATACAGTTATTATCTCCGTGTAAGGATTAATCTCAGAGAAATTCAAGAATTTTTTTTGTTGTAAAAGTAGTTGACTAGAAGAGTATAAAATTAAGAGAGTTTCAGTTTTCCAAAGGATATATATATATAGCGCACACATTTATCTAACACATTTTTCATATGCCTATCTGAACCTTCAGAAACTGGATTACACAGCAACAGAGGGTGCTATTTTGAGCAGTTTCACAGGAGATTGACATGTTTTGGGTAGGAGTTCATTTCCAGACAGCTGTATTAAAATCACAATTTTCTCTATCTCACTTCCTGCCTTCTCTTTGGACTTGGTATCCTTATTCTCACAGTATATGTGACCATATGTTCTTATGTTCTGTCACTATCCCCTAGGACACCGTACCTCCCCAAATAGGTAAAACAAATTCCCATTAAAACAAAGAATTTTTCTTTTCTTTTCTTTTTCTTTCTTTTTTTTTTTTACCAGAAACCTTGTAAGATTTTTTGCTCAGATCTTATTGGCTTTAACTTATCACTGTGTCCATCCTTCCCCCTTGGAAATTATTGTGGTCAAGAGGTTGGAGTGAGTTTCTGGGCTTGTACAATCAGAGATCACACCTGGAACTCAGAAGAAGATGGGAAGACAAAACCCTGAATTAAACCTGTCACTATTCACCTGGCAAGAATCAGAAGTTGATGCTGATGTTTTTTTTCTGTCGGAAGATGTGAGGATTTTACAAAATGACCAAAAAGTCTATTTAGAAAACTTAAGCAAGTACACAGTCTCAAAGACCTAAGCATTGAAACTGCTGACAGCGTAGGGAGAATTTCTATCCCAAAAATAAATAAGACAGACAATTGAATAGATTACTCCGTTGTCAACCTTCATTCCTCCTGTTCCACTTGCTTACTTTCCCAAGTATATACAAGCCACATAACAGTAAGTAGCTCATCACTTAGCTACCAAGAGGGATAGCAACATCAAGCTCTTTATAAAAATTGACAGTGATCATAATGACTATATTCTAATATCATTAACCTGATGCTGAGGAAACAAACAAGAAAGAATAAGAAGTTATTCCAACATTAAAGGCAAGGAATTTAGTCATTCAGAAAAAAAATAACAATGGAGTTACTAAGAAACCAGAAACTAGTGAAATTCCCAGGAATTCACAAGGATTCATCTAAGACTCTAAGCAAAGGTGGAGAGGTTCCCTGAACTGGCCTTCCCCTGTAATCAGATTATGACTGCTTTAATTGTCATCATAGAACCTTTGTCCAGTAACTGATGGAAGCACATGCAAAGATCCACAGCTAAGTCCTGGGCGAGCTTTTGGAATTCAGCTGAAGAGAGGAAGGAGCAATAATATATGTGAAGGGGTAAAGACCATGGTGGGGCCGGGCGGTGGTGGTGCACGCCTTTAATCCCAGCACTCGGGAGGCAGAGGCAGGCGGATCTCTGTGAGTTCGAGGCCAGCCTGGTCTACAAGAGCTAGTTCCAGGACAGGCTCTAAAAAAGCTGCAGAGAAACCCTGTCTCGAAAAACCAAAAAAAAAAAAAAAAAAAAAAAAAAAAAAAAAAAAAAAAAAAAAAAAAAAACCATGGTGGGGATATCTACAGAAACAGCTGGCCTGAGCTAGTGGAAGCTCACTGACTGACTCCAGACTAACAGCTGGGGATGCTTCATAGGACCTAATGAGACCCTCTAAATTTGGTGACAGTTGTGTGGCTTGGGCAGTTTGTGAGACCACTAGCTATAGGATCAGGATTTATCCCTAGTGCTGCATGAACTGACTTTTTGGAGCTTATTCCCTATCGAGAGATACCTTGCTTTACCTAGAGAGAGTGGAGCAGGCCTTGGTCCTGCCTCAAAGTGATGTGACAGATTTTGTTGACTCCCCAAGGGAGACTTCATCTTCTCTGAGGAGTGGATGGGAGTATGGATGGGGAAAAGGTGGTGGGAGCAAGAGGAGGGGAAACTGGGATTGGTATGAAAAATAGAAAAGATTGCTTTAACTAGAAAAAGCTATAGTAAAAAATCAGGATAGTATTGGCAGAAAAAGAGACAAGTTAAACAATGGAACTGATTTGAAGTCCTAGATATAAATTCATACACCTATGGATACCTGATTTTTTTTAAAGAAGACAGAAATACAGAGTTGAAAAATTATGTCATCTTTAACAAATGGTGCAGGCCTCAGTGCATGTGCTGAGATAAACAATTAAGAAATATGGCCACATGAAACTGAAAACTCATCTAAGGCAAAGGACAGTGTCATTCAGACAGTAAGCACTGTCTACACCAGCCTACAGATGGAAAAAGATTTTTACCAACTCAATTATTTCTGCAGAGGACTAATATCAAAAAAAAAATGGAGAACTCAGGAAAGTATCAAAAGCTAAATAATGCAATTGAAAAATGGGGTACAGATATCTATACAAAATTCTCAAAGGAAGAAAGTTAAATTTCTGGGAAACACTTAAAGAAATGTTCTTTTGCCTTACTGTTAAAAAAAAAAGGAAAAGGAACATCAAAGTAAGTTTATCGAATTAAACTCAATCTTAAGTACATTTCTACAATCTAATAATCTGTATCAACATCAGTTCAACTGTACTAACTATACTATCAAAGTATAACACCAGATACATCTCTATAGGTTAATCTAAAGCCACGGAGATCTCTAAGCTCTATAATTTTTACATAGCAAATTATGGGTAAATAAATGTCAGCATTTCCTGGGAATACTACACTAGGATCAAACTTAATAGAACTGATTCTGCAATATGCAAAAGGCAAAATGTCCAAAAAATATTGACTATTGATACTGTTTGGGACAATTGAAACTAGTGAAATAAGGGATGCTCTTTGCATACACAGTGAGAGATGTTTACTTGCCTGTGTTTATCGATATACAACTTGGTGTGATCATTGACACTCCTGACTATCTCTACTTACCCTTGATGGAGGAGGCTGGAAGACAATGCATTTGCTTGAGTCTTTATTTTTGTTGACAGTAAAATTTTTAGAAAATTCACCTTTTTTTTCTTCAAATATAAATCCCTTAAAGTTTGATATTATTTAAAATGTCACCAACACCCATGGAAGTGAATATCAGAGGCCTAAAGGGCACACTATGACCACGCATTTTTTTTTGCACTTCCCAAATAGTTTTGTATTTCAGCTATTAAGGTTATTTCCCAAACTAACCTTATTCTTAACAAGTAGAGCTTTTAGGTCCATTTAATCACTCTTACACCTTTATGGTCCAATTCATCTGTAGACAGTAGGAGAAACTGTCACCAGGTTCTTTATGCCATGAATCCACATGACTCCCAATCTTTATATAACGTCCAGTTTCATTAAAAAATATGGGGTGGCTCAAAATAGGGCCGCATAGATGAGGAAGTTCAGAATAGAGGAGATCACATCCTCCCACCTCTTCAGCGTCATCTCCTAGGGGTCTAGCTTTGACAAAAGATCCTAGTTCCAGATCATTACCACTCTGCCTCCAAAGCTTGCAGGCACTACACTCTGTTCTCCTCCGGTGACTGTGTTGCATCCAAAATTCAGCCAGCTAGACTATTTATCTTAGGGACTAAGTTACCTGGAAAATGTAGACAAACAAAATGGAGGAGAGTCATGACCACTTTGTTTGTGAACAATTCAGCATCCTGCTGCCACATACCAGCTACAGAATCACAGAGTCCCACGTGGGGGTACCCATAGCTGTCTGCATGTGAGAACCCAGATTGAGTGGTCAGGGGTTTCAGAAAGAGATAAGACAAATTTCTGTGAATTGAAAATCTCTTGGTCCACAAGAACCACTATTTCCTGGGAGATAAGGAGAAGACGTATTTGTCCATTTGATAAGGAGACACTAGATGTGCCTCCCACCCCCAGCTCAACACACACACACACACACACACACACACACACACACACACACACACACTTCCAACAATAGATAATAGAATATTAGGAATATTAGGATAACTATTTATAGCTATTGTTAATGACAATCAGGGTTCTAAGTCACCCAAAGAATTGTGGATCACTTACACAGTTGACATACCATTCTGTCTGGTTTCTGGGTTTATAGGTAAGTGGTTAAGAGCATTGCCTGGTCTTCCAATTCAATTCCCAGCAACCACATGGTGGCTCACAACCATCTGTAATGAGGTTTGGTGCCCTCTTCTGGCCTGTAGACATACAGACAGACAGAATATTGTATACATAATAAATAAATATTTAAAAAAATAATTGTAAACAGGGCTTTTCAATGTGGTTGTTGTTCCTTGTATCATACATTGTGCCACAGTGATAGAAAATTATTTCCGATTTATTTTTTGTTCCCTAAGATGCTATAAGCTGACTGGACTAGGGTTTATCTATCAATAAAACTTGCACAAAAGATAAATGGGCATTATTTTTCTCTTTGGTTTAATTAATGTGAGCCTGTACTAAAAGCAAAATACTTCAGAGCAAAGTTGGATATAGATACTTGAATGTGTAATGAAAATGGGCCTTGCATGCTTATTCGTCTATTTATTATTGTATGCCATATACTTGACTTCAGCATCAGCTACTGCCACCCTGAAATAAACTGAAATAATGTTTTTATGAGATATACAAATAACATGCAGTTGGTTCCCAGACTGTATCCCTGTGGATAAGCAACTATTCACAACAGAAAAATAATTCTGCTGGAGCAGCAAGGATTTCAGAATTTCTCTGAATGAAATTCATTTTATCTAGAATTAAAGTCTGGATTTTTTCTGGTTAGTTAGATTCAAATATCAGAAAACTCTAATTTAGGTCTAAAGAAAATAGAATTTATTTTAAACTAGTTATTTGCTGAGTATGTTATCACAGGCCTTTATTCCGGCACCTGGGCAGGTTGATCTCTGCAAATTCAAAGCTATTCTGGTCTATATAGTAAGTTCTCTGACAACCAATCATATAAGGGAGACCATGATAGAAAAGGCAAATTACTACTACTACACTACTGATGACGATGATGATATGATAGGTTTTTTTTATTAAAAATTTCCGCCTCCTCCCCGCCTCCCATTTACCTCCCCTTGCCCCCCTCCACTCCCCTTCCCTTTCCTGTCCGAAGAGCAGTAAGGGTTCCCTGCCATGTGGGAAGTCCAAGTCCCCCCCCTCCATCCAGGTCTAGGAAGGTTAGCATCCAAACAGGCCAGGCCCCCCCCCCAAAGCCAGTATATGTAGTAGGATCCAAATCCAGTGCCATTGTCCTTGGCTTCTCAGCAGCCCTCATTGTCCGCCATGTTCAGGGAGTCCGTTTTTATCCCATGCTTTTTCAGAGACAGAGCCACACATTGGTGCACCGGACTGAGCTCCCAAGATCCAAATGAGGAGCAGGAGGGAGAACATGAACAAGGAAGTCAGGACTGCGAGGGGTGCTACCACCCACCGAGATGGTGGGGCTGATCTAATCGGAGCTCACCAAGGCCAGATGGACTGGGACTGAAAAAGCACGGAATGATAGGTTTTTAAAAATTTCATACAGTTTATTTTGATCATATTCACTTTCCTCTAACTTCTCCCAGCTCCACTCCACTTTCCCTTCCCAACCAACATTGGTAAGCTTTTGTAATTTCATCAAGTCCAGTTTGTGCAGTTCATATACTCTTGCATGTATGGCTTTCTACTGAAGGATGGACAATGTATTAGGAATCACATTCTTAAAGTAAATTGACTCTCCCTCTCCCATCATGTGTCTGTTGCAAGTGGCTGTCATAATGTAAAAATAAGACCATATGTTGGTGATACTACATACTTGTGTCATAAAGCAAGAGAGAGAGAGAGAGAGAGAGAGAGAGAGAGAGAGAGAGAGAGAGGGAGAGAGAATCCATCCTCATGTGGAAGCTTCATCACTACTGGATAGCTTTCATAGTGCTGGGAGAGGCTATGCATGCTAAGGTAGAATAAAAGTGATAATCAGTCTTGCCCATCTGTGAATACTGATAACTAGAATAATTATAGACTGGTGTAGGAGGTTTTTCTGTCTATGTGCTGCTTTCATTGGTTGAATAAATAAACTGCCTTAGCCTTTTGCTAGGGCAGCACTTAGGTAGGCAGAGTAGACAGAACTGAATGCTGGGAAGAAGGGCAGACAGAGAGCCACCATAGAGCTGCCAGGTCAGACATGCTAAATCTTTCCCAGTAAGCAATGACCTCATGGTAATATACAGATTAACAGAAATGGGTTAAATCAAAATGTGAGAGCTAGCCAATAAGAGGCCAGAGATAATGGGCCAGGCAGCGATTTAATTAATAAAATTTCTGTGTGATTATTTTGGGTGAATTTGGGTGTAAGCTAGCCAGAATGACAAGCAGCCAACTTGTCCTGTTAAAATAGACATTGCAAGACATGTCCGCTGCTGCAATAGTATCATTGTTATTGAAGGAACCAACCATTTTGTGATTGAATTTAAGGCCTGCTTCCCAAAATGAAACATGTACCTGTCACTGCTATTAGGGTTAAAAGGAGACTTAAAAATATAAAAAAAGAAAATAAAAGACCTATTTGCTTCTCTCTGTCCTCAGATCCAGCCAAGATTCTTTCTCACTGAGCTGGTAGAAGTAGCTGAAAATCTGTGATGGTCTGAAATCTTTTTGTCTGGTTTGTTTCCTCTCTCCCTACTTTCAATCAAGCTAAGTAAGTGTCTGCACCATAGGACAGCATAAGAGGCATTTAACCAGCTGGTATGACCCATTGTGAAGACTGTCATCATTCTTATCTGAGAAACATATGTTCTAATTGGCCATCCTATCTCATTGCAGCCAATTTCCACTTAAGCTTTTATTGCTGCACCCATATCTGGTACAACATTAGATACAGAATTAAAGATCCTAGCTTAAATTGGCTGAATACGAAGAAGAACATGCAGTCCCAAATATCTAGATAGCTTGGATGCCATGTACACAGGTTTACTGTTGAGGTTATAGAATCAGATCATGAGATTGCTGGCTTCACTCCTTATATCATTACAAACATTAAATTCATGAGGATGAGACTCCATGGGTTTCCTTCACCCTATTCCAAGTTTTCTTCCTCCATATTCTCTTTTTGCTAACCTCCCACTTTATCCAAACTCTTAGCTGAACTCCAGCCTTCTAAGCCATCCTCCAGCTGCCCTCCTGTGAGAACACAGCCTCTTCAGCTGAGGATGTCCTGATGATCATCAGATAATTTCTTGGAGCCTCAATCATGTTCAAAGCTTGATCCAGGCAAGTATTTTTGTGCACTTCCCTTCTGTCTGTGAGAAGAGGTGTAATTTCTAGAATTAAAATTCCTTTTTCTACCAATCTGATTCTTACTAATATGCTTCCTGCTAAGGATAATTTTGAAGGAAAACCATTAATTTTAATCACTAAAAAGTACTTTATGATGGCGAAATACCTCCGTGATTGGTGTGCTTCAGACAAGCTCTACAATGCAGTGGCTGCCAGAAACTGTGTAGAGAGGCACAGGTATCCTTTCTACTCCTCCAAGAACACAGAGCCCACATCAGTCTGTTACAGGCTAGTCTTTCAGTTCTAGGATGTATTTGGGACCAAATAAAAATGTTTTTGTTTAGACTATCTTCTTGATAAATAAATATTTTATTTCCTGGGGCAATTACGTATGTATACATTTTAATTAATGAATCAGTAGATAAGGAAATAATACAAATAACTATGATACGCTTAAAATACAAAATTGAATAAAGTAGGCATGATCTTTCTGTTTCAGAATTTTAAGAGCTGAGCTGTGGAAACAAAATTTCAAAGTGAAGATTCAGATTATAAAGGAAGTCATGAAGAACACAGAGAGAAACTTTGATTCTATTAGTCCCGTTCCCTCCAAGACACAATGCACCTTTGTTCATTCTCAATGAAAGGGGTTTGCTAGAAGCTACACTAAGAGGTGTGGAGCAGGCTTGGGAACAAATTTGGATTGTGGAGGTTCCAAGGAGGAGCAACACAGAGATACCACTAGCATTTCTGGAATGTGCAGGAGAAGCAACGGAAGCTGTGCTACTCAAAGCTGGTATGAGCTGGAGAGGCGATCTATGGGTCATCAGTGTCAGGGGCCATTTCAGGCCTCTCCTTTCTTACAGGGCCTTGACATAAAATCTTGAGTCAGAAAACTTAAAGTTAACTGAAACATTGAGTGCTAATCTTAGAGACTCAAGGTCCGAAAAGCACCATAGAGTGCCCCCATTGTTCCTTGCTTATAGCTAACTGCAGGTGTTCTAACCACTGACCTCGCAACTACTCGGCATAGCTGCAGAGCTGCGAGCCGCGGAGACCCTCCTTCCCTTCCCCCCTCCCTCTGCCCGCAGTTCCTCGCTGGAGAACTATTTAAGATGAAGGGCTTGCTTCAATAAAAGGAGACCTTGACAATTGTACCCTGCTTGGTCTCGTTCTTCTCTCCCCCCATGTATTTTTCAGATAGCGCCTCTTCAGACCCTGAATAGCTGACCCGCTGGGCAGGTTACACATCAGGAGGGAGCTGCAGGCAGAAAGGACTGAACTTAGCTGTGGTCATAGTATGAAGCTTAACACGGATTAGAAAAAAACCTTGCCACCAACCCCAGTTTCCCCCACACACACCTCTTTCTTCCTTTCATCTCCATTGGTTGGATCCATCTAAAGGCTGGGTAGTTAAAGAACTCAAGACACAATGATAAGCAGAGCTAGCCTCCTGACCACAGAAAGGTGGAGACCAGATTTGGACAGCAGAAAGGAATGGAGCAAACAGATAATCATCAACAAGAGGAGAGGTGTGGTGGGTTTCTGTAAACACCAGGGCCAGCAGAGGTGTTAGTCTGTAAGGTGCCAGAAGGAAGTCCCTCTCAAGGTGACTCAGTAGCCAGTATCAGTTCAAACTTCTAAAATTTATTTTTAAGCATATTTAAACACAGCAGAATTGGGGGAAAAGTTTTCTGGTGAAAATCAACTCAATCTCATGTGTACAAGAAAGCTTAAGACATGATTATACTGAAACTGTTGTAAAGTACAAGTGATATTTTCCATAAAGATGGGTTCTAGAGATTAACCAAGAAAGCAGACTCAGGGAGAAGATAGGGCTGTAGACTGACTGATACAAACAGGCTCAAGATAAAGGTCTGGGGACTTGGCCATACAGATAGCACAGCAGTCACCAGCCTATCAACACCCCCACTCCCTGTCTTCTGGACAGAAAACAAATTTCATATCTCTCTTTTTGAAGAGACAACCCTGCAGTGTTTATCATTCCTGGTTTCCCTCCTGCTTACATGTAAGCACAAGGACCTCCGTGTCTCCTACAGAGAGTTACTGCCATAGAATCTCTAAGAGGAGAAATTAAGGACTGCTGGGAAGGAGGACAGCTTTTTACCCTGAAGTCCAAAGAAGAAGAAGGGCCAGTCATGAAAAGTGCAGAATGGGAACCATGTTGGGAGCTGTGAACCCCCTAGATCCTGAATTTCTGTAAACAACTTGTTTTCCTTTGCTCTGAGACAGCTTGCAGCTGCTCTGAGCACAAGACCCTCAGGAGTTCCTGATGGCAGGGAGTGGTTTCTGGTGCATTTGGCTGGGGCGTGGCTATCAGTTTAGGATCTCTATATAAGCGCCTGTGGTACACAATAAAGGGGCATTCCTATTTCAAGGATGACCCGTGTCTCTGTCTGTGTGTCTTTGTGTGTTTCAATGTCCAGCCCCTTGCCCAGCTCACAAACTGTATGGTGGCGCATGGAGCACAGATGGGCGTGATGCACTACAGAACCAAGTAGCATAAACTCTGAGCCTGGTTAGAAGAACGTTCTTGCTGTGTGAATTTGTGCTATGGGCAGGACCTCTCGGCTTGGTCCATGAGACACACTAAAACTGCGGAAAGTACGTTAAAATGTAAAATGGATGACCTTCCAATGTAAATAGTTGCACTAAATATGTGGGTATGATTATGTAAACACAACTGCTAAGATGTTATTATGATGTTTCAGAAGACAAGAGAGGCAGCATGTTGAAAAACAGAGCAGAGAGGAGGAACATCTAACAATTCCCTGGAGGGCTTAGGAAAGCGGTACAAAGTGTCGTCTGACGAAAATGACAAAAATGTCTCCTGCTATTGAGTGAACAATGATGCATAAATAAATAATTACAAAATGATGTGCAGTATAATCTCATAAAACATAAATATGTATAGCGTGTTAGTGTGTTTATGGAAAGAGGAAAGAGGGCATTCACCATAAGGATGCCAAGGTGAGAACAGATGGGTCCAATATTAGAAGGGAGACTAATGGGCAACAAGATAAGAGAATAGCGGTGCCTGTTTCACAAATCTGCTTTTTCTCGTGTTGTGCTAGGGATGCCACATGAAGAAACCACAAGAGTAGTTAGTGGGGGAAATATGCAGAATATGTTTGTGCTGTTTTACTTGTATTCACTGTCAAATTCAGTTAGAAAACCTTTGCACCGAGCCCCTTCTGACCAGCGAATAAGCACATCTTTGCTTCTACGTCAGTTATTCTTCCCTGAGTCCCTTGCCGCCTCTCGGCCGTCACTGTTTTCCTGACCCTCCTTTAAGCCATCACTGACTCCCACGGGTATGTGTGTTCTGTCACACACCTTCGGCCTGCAGCTCTGTCGCTCACTTCTCACTCCTTCCAAGAAGCCAGCAGACGCAACTGTAGACGGTGGCTCCGCCGGTGAGACTGGGTGAGAAAGTCTTCAACTGAGCGAACCCCCGAGACTTGACTTGAACACTCAGTGTTCTCCATGGCACATTTCAATGTATTTTTCTTGTATAATGTGAAACTGGACCACAAGATTTTCTAAAATACCGCAATTCTAATAAATAACTCAGCGAATTCTTCAGCTGAAAATGGTATCTGTGCAGTCAGGATTTTCTCTTTTGTATTTATGTTATGGTTTTTGAAACAATGTTTCATGTCTTTCTGTTTATATCTACTCTTACCAAGAAAAGTAATGAAACCATGCTGTCTCAGACAACTGTGATACTGTATGTACAGGGCAAACAATCAGTACATATTTGGTAGATAAGGTTTTTGAGTTTTCCTTTCACCCTTCCATAAAGCTTTTAGAAGGATATCTATTTGGTTTTATTAGCAAGTGTGTTCAATTTCAAAACTAGAACAGCTATGTGATTTTCTGTTCTTAGATTGTGAATTATATTTAAAATGACAGATAAGATAATCATTTTGTTGAGCCTAGACATATGGGTAGATCAGTGGTAAAATCTCATGTAAGGTGTAGAGAGCCCAACTCCAGATTGAGGAGTGAGCAATGGGACCCTGTTGCTCACTCAAAATAAAATTTCAGTTTTATAAGAAGTTCTAGATATCTACACCTCAAGATGATGTCTGTTGTTCATGTTATATCATGCATTTTGTGTTAAAACATAATATGTTAATTTTTCACAAACAAAAATAAAGAAGAAACAAATAAGACTCATGAAAGAATGGGAAGACATTTCCGATTATATTTTGTCCCTTGATTGGTTGGAGGACATCGTTGGTGTCTGCAGAAATCTGACACTGATCTCTCCAATGACAACCAGTAGACATAATAACCGACCCATTATATTTCTGTCACTAATTTAAAAATTTACAGGTCCTTTGTGTACATATTATGGTTTTCAGTTTTGTGTTTTTATGGGTTTTCTCTGTGTGCAGGTATGGATGTCACTGCATCTCTCTCTCTCTCTCTCTCTCTCTATATATATATATATGTGTGTGTGTGTGTGTTTTCATTTTATCTTCCTTCACTTTTTTTTTCTTTTTGGATGCCTGCTTATATTCTAAAGAGAAAGAAAAGGTGTGGCTTTCGGTGAGTGAGGAAGAGGAGAGGGTCTGGGAGGTGTTAGGGAGAGTGAGACCATAATCAGAATGTATTGTATGATTTTAAAAAAAAAACCTCGATTAAAAAATGAAAATAGATTGAGATGCTTCCAAATGGTGTTTATTTGGTGCTGGCTCCATCTAGTGGTCAATATAGGTAGTGCTCAGCTAGGGAATGACTGGCTTGTCAGTGCTGAGACAGCAAGGCCCCTCACCTGGTCCAACATCCTCTATTATTAGGGAAAAAAAGTCAATATTTGAAACTAAGAATCTCCCCATGATATACATTAGGCTGAATATCTCTTACGTGAAATGCACTCACCTCATGTAACCTACCACAACAGGAGGACATAGAAATGAATTAAAATGGATGGAAAGATATATGAATTAGTAAAAAAGCACGGTGATTAAATAAAATGAGTTTTCATTTCAGGAAAGGTAGACTTTGCATTGGATTTTGAAAGCTCTGTAGAGTTTGGGTAGCTAGAAATGCCAGAATAGGATACTGACAGTGGAGGGATGGGGAAGAGGAAGGCTGTGTTAAGGAACAGAAAGCATGGGACGATATGAAACTGGAAGGCAGTGTGCTAAATCACAAGTAAAATGCCAGTCGGCAACAAAGGAATGCTTTAAATCTATGAATGTAGGGCACTGTGCCCAGCTAGTGTCACACGTGAAATCAGAGGCACAAGTAGTCGTTTCAGTGCTTAAACAATCAGAGCCAGGACCAGCCTGCAAGCAGAAACCCACCTCAGAGCTGCACCACTCCCAACCCCCACTCCCCACCCCCGCCCTGGCGCTACCCACTGGACTCTACCGATTAACCCCATGCACTTGAACATCTTCCCCATGGCCAGCCCTCCCCATCAATCTCAGCAGACTACATATGCCCATAAATTACATCAATTGGAAAAGCAGATGAGTGACTGGCCTCCAAGCTGGACGTCCCCAAAGTCCAGACTCTCAACCTCAGGACATATCCTGTGCCCCTCCCCCTTCCATCCAAGCACCAGCAAGGGAACTTGCTGGTTCAGGTGGAAATCCACTGCTCTGGTGCCTCCAGGCTGCACCACCACCCCTGCTGTCTTCTGTACTCTGTACCTCCAAGACCCATTCTATCGCCCAACCCCATGCACCTAAACATCCTCTCCATGGTTAGCCCTTCCCTACAACCCCGGCAGAATGTATAGGCACAGCCACAGGCACAACCCACACCAGCGTAAGAATACCTTCAACCACTGAATGTACATGGTTCTATCAAAACCCAGTGATCCTATAGCAGCAAGACTGAACATTCTAATGCATCTGAAGCACAACTTTTAAATAACTTTATGAAGATGGTAGAGGCCATTTAAGAGGAAGTGAAAAATTCCCTTAAAGAATTTGAGGAAAAAAAACAAACAAAAAACAAGAAATCAATAAATCCCTTAAAGAGAGCCAAGAAAAAGAAAGTAGGTGAAGAGAACTGTTCAAGACTTGACAATTGAAATAGAAACAATAAAGTAAACACAAACCTAGGGAATTCTGGAAATGGAAAATTTGGGTAAATGAACAGGAACTACAGACATCACCAACAGAATACAAGAGTTGGAAGAGAGAATCTCAGGTATTGAATATACAATAGAGGAAATAGATCCAACAGTCAAAGAAAATGTTATATCCAATAAACTCCTAATACAAAACATCCAGGAAATCTGGGGCACCATAAAAAGACCAAAGCTAAGAATAATAGGGATAGAAGGAGAAGAATCCCAGGTCAAAGGCACAGAAAGCATATTCAGTAAAATCATAGAAGAAAATTTCCCCAACCTAAAGAAGGACATGCTATAAAGGTACAAGAAGCTTATAGAACACCAAATAGTTTGGGGGCAAAAAAATGTTCCCATACAACATAATCATCAATACACTAAATATAAGAATAGTAAGAGCTGCAAAAGATACAGGTCAAGTAACATATAAAGGCAGACCTATCACACCCAACTTCTCAATGGAGTCTCTGAAATCCAGAAGGTCCTGGACAGAGATTTTGCCAACATTAAGGAACCAGAGATGCCAGCCCCTACTATGATACCCAGCAAAACTTTCAATCAACACAGACATAGAAAACAAGATATTCCATGACCAAACCAGAATTAAATAATACTTATCCATAAATCCAAACCTATGGAAAGTACTTGAAGGAAAGTTTCAAACCAAGGAAGCTAGTTACATCCTCAAAAACACAGGCAATAGATAATCTAACACCAGCAAAACCCAAAGAAGGGAAACACAGAAACACATACACACATACACTCATGCACATACACACACACACACACACACACACACACACACACAACTACCACCCCCACCAAAACCAAAAATAACAGGAATTAATAATCAATGGCCATTACCATCTCTTAGTATCAATGAACTCAATCCACCAATAAAAAGACACAGACTAACAGGATGGTTATGAAAACAGGATCCATTCTTCTGCTGCATACAAGAAACATACCTCTACTTCGAAGACAGACGTTACATTGGAGTAAAGGAAGTAGAAGAGAGACTATCAGTGAAAGGGAAGAAGGCTGGAGAATAGAGAAAGGAAGAGGGAAGAAGATGGAAATGTACAATACATGATAGATGCATGTGGTGAAGTATCAGAGTGAAACACACGTGTTTGTAACATGCGTTGATGCATAAAATAGCAATAAAATGAAAAGATATGCATATTGGAAAGTAATAGATAAAGTATTTCTGTTCAAAGATGACCTGATAGTTTCTGTAGAATCTGCACAAAAACTCGTAATACTGAGGAGTCTAGCTCATAATTTAGTATGAGCGAGACATGTCTGCTGGAAACCTGAAGGTTATATGAGAGAAATGGAATTCTTAAAGTATTGTGTTTATGGATGGGAAAGTCCAAAGGGAAACTATATTGTTATTTTATTTTTTTAGTCCTTATAGTAACTTGGAGAAATGCAATTTCATTTTGGAATTCTGTTCATATTTTAGGTCTCAATTTTAGTCTTTCCTCTCAATAACTTATTTTTTTAACTTCCTAATATAGTAGAATAATTTTCCTTTGTTTCTGTGATGCATGAGATTAGGGCCTGATGAATACTAAGTGAACACTCAATTACCAAGTCATATCCTTAGCCTCGATCTATATTTTGGGACATTCTTCATCTTTCGTTTCATTGCATTGAATTAATTATCTGCTACTGGTAGGTAATTGCCTGCTATGAATTAATGAGCGTTGTTCTATGAGCTCATTTTCCTGCCTTCCTTCTCTCTCTTCTCTCACCTGATTTTAGCTGATCATGTCATCATTACTGATATTGAGTTTTATCATGCAAATGTACTCCTCAAATCTTTAATCCACTTTTACCAATCCAAGTGGAATATTTTGATCTCTGGATGTGATCTCCCATCATTTTTTATGTTTAAAATCTTGTTGTTTATTTTTACTTGTCTATTTCTTCAGTGTTTATTTAGCATTTATATTTTTCCTATATTATCATCATACTGTAATCATCAAAATCACTTATGTAGAGTCAATGCTTTCTACTGGACCTTCCACTGTGAAGTTTTGAGCGGATTGGTATTCTTTTAATTGAATTGCATTCTATACCATCTATGCCTTTTGTTTGAACAATCACTTGGCTGCATATAAAACTTGGGAGATGTATTCTTTCCTGAACACTGTAGATGTTCCTCTACAGACTTCTGCTTTGGGTATTGCTTTGGTAATGTGTATATCTGCACTGGTTCTGTAGGTAACTGTTGGCTTCTTTGTTTGTTTGCATTGCTCTCACTGTGTAGCTCAAACTGTCCTTGAACTGATGTTCCTCCTTCTTCTTGAATTGGAAAGTCAAGAATTCTGTTATCATGTTTCCCTGGGACAAGAAAATGAGAAACCCTTCACAGTTTAGCCCTGGATGGCGCACAGATTTCACTGAGAACAGAGACGGAGAAGCATTCAACTTGCAATCGGGGCAAATTTCACAGATAAGGAAGATTATGGAAGAATTGAAAAAACACTTGTCTAGTGGAAGAGTAGGTTAAGCTGATGAAACTGGCTTTATATGGATATCAGCAAAGGAACCTGCATAAAATGTTAGGAGTAGAGGGATCCATAAGGACCTAACCTAACCTTTCCTGTTGAGGAAGCTGCTCAGCATTTGCACACGTGGTACTTTAAAGAGCACAGTTGTTATAGATAATAGGCCTTAGCAGTGCTTTATGGCTCCTTTCAATTACCTTTGAAGCTGACAGTACTCTCCTAAATAACTTTGATGGATTCATGAGACAGAAGAGCCCAATCATAGCACTCTTCCTTATTAGCCAGTTTTCTATGTGCTTCTGAACTGCACTTAAAGACATCTTTGGGGGTTGTTTTTACAGTGAAAATGATCTCTTACTAGCCTTTCTCCACAAAGACCCTCTTTGTACCATCATCTAGAGTGAAAATACTTAATTTATGCACCACAGAGCAGAATCTTAAGAAAATGGGAATAGATGAGAGAATCAATAATTGGAATCAATAATAGAAATGAAAGTTCCTTGCATTACAGGCTGCTCTGTACTTAGAAATATTGCTACCTGGCTTCAAAATAGCAGGTTATCATCACATGCTTAATTGCTCCTCAAATAATACTCAAAAATATTTCATAGGAAATAAAAAAGGCCACACAAATATGAGATTTTATCTTTAATGCAAACAAATATTTTTTTAATTATAAACTGTTTGGCCTATTGTTACTAACTAGCTCTTACAACTTAAAGCAACCCATAATTCTTATCAATGCTTAGTCACGTGGCTTGGTACCTTTTTTCAGTAAGACATTCTCATCTGCAAGCAAATATTTTATATGTGCACAAAATCAGGAAAATGTGATCCAGAACTCTATATTGCTGGGTGCAGAATGCATCAGAAGGTGGCTTTAAATGCTAAAGATGCTGAGGCAAGTGTCACACCCTCACAAAACATGTTCAGAAAGGCAGAAGAGTTGGGGAAGTGGCTTAGCAGAGTGTTTTCTCTGAAAGCAGAAAGATATGAGTTCAAATCTCCTGCATAAGTGTCTACATATCCTTGCAACCCCAGTATTGAAGGGTACAGACAAGTGCGTCTAGCAAGTTCTTAGATCTGTCAATCTAACTGCAGCAATGAAATTAGGGTTCAGTAAGAGACCCTGTCTCAAGGAATAAAATGCAGATTGACAACAGAAAGTAGTTAATGCCCTTCTCTGGCCAATCACAAGCCTTTGTGGGTGTACACCTCTGCACACAGACAGATACACACAAAGTAGTCAGAAGCATAAACATCAACATAAGAGCATGAAAACTTATAAACACATATCACACTTCTCAACTACAAATGATACAGGAAGTTCACATCATGGACTCTCTACTAATACTTGGATAGACTTAATAACAGAAAAAAGGTTGTCTTAACCTCTGTTAATATAATTAAACCTATTATCAACCAGAAAATAAAAATTATGTGACCATCCTGATACAAGACAAATATTCTTTAGGTTCACCTGTAATAAATGTCACACAAAAATAGGTGTGTAAATTGGAACATCTTCAAATGTCCAAAGAACCAAATGATCCTCACTTAAAACATGGAGAAGACAAAACATCAACTCTGTAGCTTATCTAGTGTGCACAGACCACAGTCATGGTACATGATGTATAGCCAGGCTTCATTTCATTTTCCAACCTAAATATCCTCTTTCTTTCTTGTGTTCAGTTGTACTTCCTGTATCATCCATACAGTACTGAATTCACATTCTTCCTGTTCCTGAGGGGAAATTATTTAATATTTTGTTATTGAAGCAGTTCCAATCTTTTCTTCAACTGAGCAGACTATACATCACAGCAGATTAATTCATTTTCTCTAAATTTTTACTATTACAGAATTTTAATAATTAGTATCTAAATATTTATATCTCATTCTCATATATTTACTAGTTCCTGTTATTGGTACTTAGACCTTGTTTCTATTTGTCATTTATGTCATTTTCTCAAGACAGCTAGACTCTCAGACACACAGAGACACACATCAGAGAAAGTACATATATGTGCCCCCCAAAATACATGGCACTGTCCAGGATTTTTTTTTATTGCCCTTGACTAAGGGTAAAGGATTCTGTAAGCATCTGGTAGATGGGTACTGAGAACAAAGCTAAAACTCTTATAATGCATAAAATTGCTCTCTCTGCAAGAAAAAATTATCCAGTCAATATGCTGAGTTTAAGGAGAAATCTACAAGTGGGGTGTGTGTGTTTGTGTGTGTGTGTGTGTGTGTGTGTGTGTTCACTTAAAATAAGATTTAGGAGCCCCTAAGAAACCCCAGAGGGTAAAGCACTTACCATGCAAGTGTGACAATGACCTTTGTTCAATCTCTGAAAATTAAGCTCTGCATAGTTGTCCTTAGCCTCCACATGGCATGCACTCCTACACTCATACACACACGGACCTCTAACAGCATGCACTCCTACACTTACACACTCACACACAGACCTCCAAAATCATGTAAAGGATTCTGCAAACATCTAGTAGATGGGTATTGAGGATGAAGCTAAAACTCTTATAATACATAAAATTGCTCTCTCTGCAAGAAAGAATTATCCAGTCAATATGTCCTACACTCACACACACAGACCTCCAAAAGCATGCACTCCTACATTCCCACAAACACACATTATGCACGCTTTATATTCACAAATGAAACTTAGAAAAATATTAATTCAGATATTGAAAAACCCAATAAAACATGTGCAGTACACTCCTTTCTTCATCCCTGAGTAATATAACCAGTATTACATAAGAACAAATATTAAACACAATAAACACATACAAATCACATGAACAAAATTAAATATTGATGAAACAATATCACCTAAAAAAGGGATGTCTGAGGTTAGTTTTAATTTCAGCATCTAGTCATTGATGTGGGATGTCCTTCTGTATATGTGTTGCTCTTATGGGTTAATGAATAAAGCTGCTTTGGCCTATTAGCTCAGGCATCTTATTGTCTATCTCTTATATCTTAAATTAACTCATTTTTATTATTTTGTGTATTGTCACGAGGCTGTGGCTTACCAGTAAAAGTTCTGGGCATCTTTCCCTTTTGGCACATACATGACATCTCTTCGACTCCTCCTATTCTCTCTATATATCTTTGTTTGGTTTTCCTGCTTAGTTCTTTTTTTCCCTGCCATAGGCCTAAGCAGCTTCTTAATTAACCAATGGTAATAAAACATATTCATAGCATACAGAGGGGAATCTCATATCAAGTCATGATTTCTTTCCTTGGTCAGCTTTGTATTTGTTTAGTCTCATTTTCTCTCAAGGGTTTCTCTCTTCCCTTGTCTAATATGCTACTGAAATTCTTTGAAGACTCTAGGCTGTTTGCTATGCAAAATGCCCTGGAGTTTGAATACCTCCTGTTTTAGATCAAGATATATCTTGGTTTTGGTGAGGAGAGAACTCTGCCCAGAACACACTATGCTGCTTCTCAGCAGGCATATGATGTCAGTGTCTCGTGACTGATAACACAAAGTTTAGTGTTTTGATTTGTGACTCCCACCAGATTTCTCCATTGGAAAGGGAAATCTCCCTGTCTTAGTAATTGAGAGTAATTAAGGCATAGAAATCTCCCTGCCTTCGTAATTTTAAGCACTCCACAACATGGTAGTATGAGTCTTGAGGCCATATTGAAGTCCTAGTTCCTAATATCATTGCCTACTTGAATCTGTCACTAAGGAAGCTGGTAAATTATGGTTTTCCACTTCTATTTTTTACATGTGTGGGGTGGTATTATTTCCTGCCTATCCATCTATATTACCCCATTCTCTACCCTCTTCACTGTGAGAGGAAGCTTTAAGAGCAAAATGGGGCTTCCAGCATTCTCCAGATTCCTCATTTTTTCCCTCATGATATTCCCACAATTACTCTATTATACATATGATCTTATTTCTCCTGATTCTCGGGGGATCTGGACACACTCTGTGATATACTAATCCCAAATATGTCCCATACCATGATCTGTGATAAAGGCTCACAGAGGGGCCTGGGCAAATTGGTACCAGTTCATTATCTGTCTATTCAAATAGATTCTATTATATTAGCAAATTTCTATCAGCAAATCATCAAGGGTGGAACACATGTCAAGGGAAGGATGGAGTTGTACGTAGTGGTAATAGCCACTGGAATAGGCATTTGCTAGGAGTATGAGATGTTAAATGTGGAATAGTGCTAACAAGTAAATTCCAGCTTAATATCCATTGTACACATTTTATTAGCATCAAAAGAACATGGAAAAGGGAGTAGTCCCTGTCTCCCTATTCATAAAGAAAAAGCAAGTGCAGGAAGTCTTGTGAGTCCAGCAACAGTTCTTGGATTTACAACTGAATCCAAGCCTTCTTTATTTTTCTGCTGGAAGCCCAGCTTGAAGGCAAGCATGTTCACACCTACTCATAGTCCCTTGCATCCCACCTTAGACGAGGTAAGAAAATATATAAAGGGCTTACTGCAGTGTCTAAAGTGTATGAAGATGTATTTGATTTATTATTCTTCAGATAAATGTGTGTGAATGGGAAGAACTTCATTCATTAATAAGAAGTTGGGATCGTCAGTCTCCCCGGGAGGGTAACCGCTTGCTCTAGTGCCCCTTAGCTGAGTAACCCAGACTTTACCCTAAGACTAAGGGCATCTGGTCTCCTGAGAAGATGCCTGGGGAGGACTGCTTTTGTAATTAATAGGGCTAAACTTTTAATGAACCCCACAAGGAGATAATTTTCGTGACACTTTTTAAATCTTGCCATGGTTTCTTTTCCTTGGAGATCAATTAAAAAGGTTTTTTTTTTTTTTTCCTTCCCGTTTCATCTTTGCCAAGATGCCAGAGGCAGCTTTCCAGCTGTGTGTCTTTAATGAGTTCTCTAAAGGGCTCCTGAGCCTGGAGGAGTGGGCAGGAAATCCAGGGCAGCCAAGGTTTGGAAACTTCTGAGAAACCCGAAGTCGGTTACCTTGGACAGGCTCAGAGATACACATTCCTTTCAACTGGAAACCCCCTGGACCCAGTCACAGCCTCAGAAGAGGACAGGAGGCAGACAGAGAACCCAGAGCTTTAACAGATCCTTTATAGGAAAGGCTTTCCCAATTAGTGTTTTGATTGGGGTGCGGGTTCTGGGCCACTCAGTTGTATCCTGTCATCATCAGGAGGCGCTCCAGCACTGGCCAAGTCTTCAATCGGCCTCATGTGTTCTGTCTTAGGAATTCTGTACTCAGACACAGACTGCCCACAGCTTCTTAACTCAATGGATATGTTGGTTGATCCTCACAGCCTAGAATATCAGGCCTCAATGTCTATATAAACCTCTCTCCCCAAAAAACAGCTAAAATTTTTGATTGAACTGATTAGTTACCTCACAATGAAAATTATTTAGTTTAAGCTGCATTGTAGAATGAAGGTTTTGTCCCTGTGATCAATTAATGAAGTATAATGACTTTAAAACAAAACAAAAAAATGTAATTATTTAGTGGGCAAGGGGGCACTGGAAAACCATGATTTCTGTGTCTGGAGGCCAGAGGACAACTTTCTGACGCTGACACTGTGTGCTCTAAAAATAGCCCGCTACCTATGCTTATAAAAGCAAATCTAATTAAACACAATGGATCAAAATGGAGTGGGGCATGGAAATTGGAGGAAAATACTTGTAAAGAAGAGGGTCGCAGGAGAGGGAAGAGTTCAGAGGGGGTAATGAGTGGTGGGTATGATCTCATTTCATTGTGTATATATGAAATCTCTGAATACTGATATTAAATTTCACTGAATGTCCCTTCCCTAGCATCATGATTGAATACTATAATTAAAGTCTCTTGATATTTTTAAGAGCTGTCTTTGTGAGCATGTCTTTGTGCAGACATAAGTCTTCTATCTCTGAGAAATGTTCCGAAGTGTTTGCTTGCTGTTCCACCTAGTGAGACCTCTGTGTCATTGGTGAGTATATATGTTACATGACAGTGACTCTTGTCCCAATTTATATTTTCTTAGTCAGCTTTTCATCACCATGACAAATAACTGAGATAATCAACCTACAAAGATTAAAGATCAGGAGGATGGAGAGAGACCTTAGTGGTTAAGACAATTTACCGCTCTTACAGAGGACCCAGGTTCAGTTCCCAGCACCACAACAGGTAGCTCATAATTACCTATAACTCCAGTTCTGGTGGATCAGATGTCCTCTCTAGCCCTTAGGGCATCCACACATAAATACACA
Organism: Arvicola amphibius; assembly: GCF_903992535.2. Lineage (NCBI taxonomy): Eukaryota > Metazoa > Chordata > Mammalia > Rodentia > Cricetidae > Arvicola > Arvicola amphibius. The sequence continues at coordinate 189,775,526 of NC_052048.2, forward strand.
TAACCACGCACAGATACACATACACTTTTTAAAAATATTTTTTTAATATTAAGGCTTATTTTAAATTGTGTATGAGGAAATTTTAGTCTCTGACTTGTTTGTCGTGTTTCTCTTGGACCTGTGGCAATGCAGCTCATCACGGCAGGATTGCATGGTGGAGCACAGTACAGCACATCATGTCAGGACTGCATGGTGGAGCACAGCACAGCACAGCACACCATGGCAGGACTGCATGATGAAGCACAGCACAGCACACCATGTCAGGACTGCATTGTGGAGCACAGCACAGCACATCATGTAAGGATTGCATGGTGGAGCACAGCACAGCAGGACTGCATGGTGGAGCACAGCACAGCACATCATGTAAGGATTGCATGGTGGAGCACAGCACAGCACAGCACAGCACACCACGGCAGGACTGCATGGTGGAGCACAGCACAGCACACCATGGCAGGACTGTATGGTGGAGTCCTTCACTTTTCTTCTTAACTGTTTCATGTTTTATTCTGCCAGGTATCAGCTCAGAACATTTACCTACCTTAAATTAGGCCATTTATATTCTTATTAAATTTTACAGTTTCATTAGATATTCTGAATAGAGGTTCTTTGTCAGAAATATAATACATAATGAGGCTGCTCCAATGGTGCCATTAGTCAAAACACAGTACGTATACACTATATTATACATATTCTTGAATAATTAATATTTTATTGAATATGGTAGTTTTTTTACTTTTAAAAGGTGATCAATATTCTCTGCTTTAAGAAGAACTTGAATTTTCTTTCAAAATAATTTATACACTTATCTATTTATTTGACTAGGGAGGTGAGCACAAATGTAGAAAGAAGTCAGAGAACAACTTGCAGGACATTGGGCCTCTCTACTGTATAGGTCCCAGTGATCAAACTTAGGGTGGTCAAACTTGACAGCAGACCCCTTTACACACTGAGCATTCTTGTTAGCTCCTTTTCACATTCCTAATGGGGTTTTTCAAAGAGTGACATATTTTCACCCTAAGAACAATTTATTATTTGGGGAATTCTATGCTTTTTAAATGCTTGAATACAGAAATAGTTGTGGATGTGTGTTTAAGGATTCAGCTGTGCCACTCTAGAAGAACTGGTTTCCTGTTTTCATTGAGCACACTGAGAGCCAGGTCATGAATTGTAAACAGTTCTTACACAGAGCATCAGGACTGCTTGAATAAATGGCTCATCCCAGAACAAAAATATACAAGATGCCATTTATATGATGTTGTGTATACCAGAAACTAAGAAATTTCTCCAAGAATGATAGAGTGTGTTGAAGGGAACTGATACTACCCTAGAAGGAACTCTCACTGTCTCCAAAATCATAGTACTTGGGAGAGAGAGAGAAGAGGATCAGAAGTTCAAGGCCAGTTCTGGGTATATCACAAGTTTAACATCAGCCTGGACCACAAGAGAACCCATGAAGAAACAAAAGGGTGATGAAGGAGAAGAAAATAGGAGGAAGGGGAAAGGATGGGGAAGGACAGCAGGAAAGGAATAGATGACAATCCACAAACATTTCTGTTGGAGGAGGTCGCTTGTTTTTCCCAGCCACCCAGAACCAAGATAACTATACAGAAACTATATTATTTAAACCATTTCTTGGCCCATTAGCTCTAGCTTCTTATTGGCTAACTTTTAACCCTTCTCCATTAATCTGTGCATCACCACAAGGTTGTGGTCTATCAGCAAACTTTTAGCAAGCCTGTCTCCAGCAGTGGCTCCATGGCTTCTCTCTGACTCTGCCTCCTTTCTCCCAGCATTCAGTTTAGTTTTCCCCACCTAGCTAAGTTCTGCTCTGCTATAGGCCCAAAGTAGTTTCTTTATTCATTAATGGTAATCACAGCATACAGAGGGGACTCCCACATCACATTCCTGAGTTGATGCTGATCTAAATGAATATAAAACAGTGGAAATGTAAAAAGCTCCCTTAACAGGAACAACAGTCTTAAATGCAAAGCAACTGTGGAAATAAGTTTTCATTTGGCAACTTTACAGTATTGATGTTTGTAATGGATCTGCAAGATGAGTTAAACCTTGTGCTAAATCTCTGATAGGAATCAAAATGTCCCCATGCTATGAAAATATCTATCATAAACCCTAATGAACCACAAAGAGAACAAGAGGCTTTCTGGTCAGAAAGCCTTACAACAACGAATTATTGAAGTTAAAATGTTACCAGGAGCTAATGGTTCAATACTACATGGCCCCTGATGTATAGACAATATCCCAGATAACTTCTTATATGCTCTAGACAAGCAGCTCTAACCTATGTTTGTTAGGAATCATTGGATCAGATAAAGGCACACATTACAGAACACAAGGTCCATAATCTTTAAAATTATTGAGGATGTGAAAGGCAGGGAAAGACTGAGTGCCTAGAAGAGGGTGTAAAATGGATAAATAATGCAAAATCCTGGAGCAGAAAATAAAAGAAACCCTGCTGGAGAAGTCCCACAGATTCTGTATACAAGACAATGGTTTCAGAAATGTTTTCTCCATAGCTGAGCACATTGTGTGGCCGCTGTGTGAGATCGTGTCTGTGGTCAGGGGTTCGTGTTGGAGAACTGAGCGGTGATGAGGAGACTTATCTACTGTTTGCTTTTAAATAGTTCTGAAGACAAGGACAGTGGACGAGACGGTGCGCATGTTAGAAGAGACTTGAAGAAGATTTGAAAGGTCTTGGTAGTGTTTTTGCTAGGTTTTTTTTCCTGTAAACTGCTTAAAATTTACTTACTTTTGGCCGGGCGGTGGTGGCGCACGCCTTTAATCCCAGCACTCGGGAGGCAGAGGCAGGCGGATCTCTGAGTTCGAGGTCAGCCTGGTCTACAAGAGCTAGCTCCAGGACAGGCTCTAGAAACTACAGGGAAACCCTGTCTCAAAAAAAAAAAAAATTTACTTACTTTTAACAGAATGAAGAAGAAAAGAAGTTCATTTCTGAGGTGAAATTATCCTTTACAATTTGTATTGAAATTTTAAAACCTCAGCTTCAAACTATGAACTGAAGTTTTACACTTTTCAAAACCATTTTTGCCAATAAGCAAATGTTTGGATGTCGTTTCTTTAATAATGCTGGAATTCTCCACATGAACTAAATTTTTAAATTCAAATTTTAATTAGATTGGCTTAATTTATTTTCAGTCAAAAACCAAAGAAATATTGAACATATGATATGACTCGGTGAGTTTATAAAGTGTAAAAATAATGAAATGGCTAAAGAAATTACAAAGCTTCTGCCACAAGAACTCAAACATTAAATGGGAAATTTATTTATAGCAATTGAAACACAGCATCTATAAATCTTAATAAAAAGTAGCATGACTAGAGAGAGGGGTCCGCTATTAAGAATACATTGTTCTTACAGAGGGCTTGAGTCCAGTTCTCAGTATCCACATGGCAGCCCACAAGCATTTGCAAGGTTAGCTCTTGGGGACTGGATGTCCTTTTCTGGTCTCCACAGACACCATAGACCTAAGGTTCACACACAGACATACATGCAGGCAGTACAACCACACACATAAAATAAGAACAAATAAATACGTCTAATTTAAATGACAACAATAATACAAGTAAATTAGCAAAGTTCTTGACCAACCTTTATTTTCTCCTTCCCTCATTCTCTTGTCTCCTCCTTCCCTACCTCCCCACTCTTCTGTCAGTAAACCACTCACTCAGCAAGCATTCAGCACTTATCGGCTAGGCCCTAGGATATGCACTATTGGCAGAAAGATGTGTCAAGTGAACAAGGGGTGTAGACAAGTTACTCAAGAAAAATGAAAATCCAGTGGCCTAATTGTCTATTTGTCCTTTCATCTTGCTCCAATTAGGACTCCCAGTGTTGGTTTGTATTGTACCTAGTTTGCCAATGAAGAAATGGTTCCAGCATATTAGACCTTTATCCACAGTAATACAAATAATAAACTGCAAAATAAGACTCAGGTCACTACCTCGACCTACTCAAGTCATGAATGTGAATGTGTTTCTAATTTTACTCAGTAAGTATTAATTTGAAAATGAGAGTTAAGCCAACGTACAAAAACCGTTTGGTTCACAAAAGATATTAGCTATCTAAAAAATAATTCAGTTAATTATGTTTTGTTCCCATGGTAAAATATTATTGTATTTATATGCATTGGTAGATTACCTAGATCATTATGATAAGTTGTAAGCATCATAGGAAATGTTATACACAGTATGAATGCTATTATATTAAAATCTGTAAAGTTAGCGAATTTAGTTCTGAGTGATGATTTTTATTTTTTTCTACCACAAGCATGTATGCCGAAGCACTTCCCAAGATGTTCTGTGTAATAAACATAAGGATTATTGAAGCTGAGCAGACAGCAGAGTGTCTGGCCATATGGCTTGTACATCAACACGTCTCTGAGTTTCTCACAGTGCAACACGCCAGACAAAGAACAATGTGGTAGTTAAATGCATGGGATTTAGTGTTACTCATACCCAAGTTTAAGGTTTGAGATTTCTTTAATCTCTTGGATTTTTAAGGTTCTGATTCATATGCAGGCATTCCATTTTGAGTATGTATTTTGCAATTGCTGCATAGAATGCATAGGAAAGTTTTCCAGCCCAGATCCTAGAAGACTCTAAGCCCTGAACCTATGTTTCTGTTACCATTACTTATTAAGCTACTAAAGTGGGGATTATCTTTCCAGAAATAAACATGAACTCAGGTCAAGGTTTTTATATACAGAAAGCAGCGAAGCATGCATCGACACAGAGTATCTACTAAGGAAAATATATACGTTTAAATCAGAACTTTCTAGTATATGCCAAAGGAATTTATCCATCACTGGCCACTGAGAATTTCACTGTAATGGACAATGCTCTATGTTCCAGTTCAAATGATCGAGATTGGGCAGGCACATCTCAGATATTTGATCTTCCCTACATGACCAAGGAGAGGTATCTCAGAACCTTGAGTCTTTGAGGCCATTTAAGATTCTGTGGGAGGACACTTCCACATCAGACATCATTAAATAATGTGGATCTCACCTAGACCTTAATCTGGGCAGATGAAGAAAAACACATAGTCTCAACATTAGCTTCCCATATTCCTGGATGTTCTTTTGATTTATCCTTATTTGAGTTATTAAAAGATGAGATCTTTTTACTTGTTTGATCAACAACTCTTTGATGAATATTCAGATATGTCAAGTGTTTTACAGAAGTTATTATTGAGGAAAAAAGTCTCCTGACTCTTCTGAGACTAACCACTATATGATGAAAATCGTTGATCACTTGCAAGTAACTCACTGTAGATGTTTAGGGAAAAGCAATTATTTAACTACTAAAGATCAACCTACTAGCTATTGGTTGAGAAAGCAGGAAGAATGAATTAAAATTAATATGATGTTTTCTTAAAGTGAAGCTTCTTGGATAAGGATAAAAAGCTATGTCACTAGACTCTGACTTAACCACTATACTCTTCCCACTTCTCCAAGATGTGGAGGCAGGGGATCAAGGAGACCGTGAATTAGCTATCAATGGACCTTCAGAATAATGGTTTGGGGAATTTTCTTGTTCTGTTTTATTCATTTGTTTTAGATTCATCTGTCTTTGCTATTTTTAACCTTGATACCAAAATTCTTTTGTCTGAAATTCTTCATTAGTTTACGGTCAAACCATGACTGGACGCAATTTATAGTCTGAAGAGGGAAAGTATCCTGTTGAGGAGAAAGGGCAGAGAGCACCGAAGCAAAGGGGCAGTGACAGGAAGACAAGAAGACTAGCAAGGAAGCAGGGAGATAAGAGAAGAGAAAAAGAAAATGGGAAGGGAAGTAAAAGAGAAATGGAAAGGTGAGAAGAACTGAGCATAGAGCTTACACGTGAAGTGTTGAACCAGCAAGCAGGAGGCCCTGGATTCGACCCACAGTTTGCAAACACAGCAATGGAGGAGAGAGTGAAAATGTTAGGAGTTACAAAAACAAGAACTTAAGCCAAGGAATCGCAATATCTGAGTGCCTCACAGTCCTGCTGTTCAGTGACATCAGCTACCAGAGCAAAGACAGCGTTTACATACAGCCAAATACACATATACACTAACAAATAAAGTAGAAAACATGAAATAAAATTTTAGAAATATATTTGTCATAAACAATACAAAAAAAATCTCTTCTTTTTTTAATCTCTTGAAACCTTTGTTGCCCAGTCTTCAACAATGTAAACCCTAATTTCCCTTTAAATATTTGAAGACACAAGATCCTCTTGCCCTGCTGCTTCTTTAACCACATCCTTGTTTTTTCTCTCTGGTCAGGACTAAAAAGACAATGGACCAGAACAATGTGCTGTATGGTGCTCAGCTTTTTCAAGCCTCCAGTTCTCTACATGTTTTTTTGCCCTTAATGCCAGGAGTGTGTTATGGCCTAATGTTCTCACGTATTCTTGTCACCAGTGACACTCCCAATATCTAGCAAAGCAGCACATGTCACAAAGTAAAATCACACAGTTGCTTTACATTCCTTTTTTTGTCTCCTCTGTTAGAAGCTCCTTTCTGATCAGCAACTGCGTCTAGTTTATGTCCTTGTCCAAAAATCCACAAATAGTGTGTGCTAAATGACTAAGTCAGTGAATAAATCATGCTTCGGCTTATTTCATAGCAAATACTGAGAATATATCAAGGATATTATATATTAGTAACTTTTTATACTTTCATGGAATATGTGCTGTTTAAAAACTGTGTTTTTTGTAGTTCACATCTGGAATCTCTGCACTTGGAAGGCTATGGTAGGAAAGCTATCCATGATTCTGAGGCAGCCAGAGCTACAAGGTGAGACCTTGTCTCAAAACACAAAAGTGATTTAAGGGGAGTAATAAAACTTAACAGGACAGAGGGGGGAGACTCAGAAAGAAACTAATCACCTCATGTTGACTCAAGCAGGATTGAGATGCCTGAGTTATCTTAAATCTGCTCTTGATCTTGGAGAACCTTCACCCTTCTAGCTCGAGAATACTTATGGTGAATTTGACAGTCTTGGATGAAATCTCTTCATGGTTCTTCCTACACTTTAAATTTTGTAATGTATTTTTGGCTCATTCAAAAATAAAACACTGTCTTTGGGCCATGTTTTGAAAAACACTCCTATATGATACGTAAGCCCCACCAAATATTAACAGTGGAAAGATGGTGGAAGTAAGGGTGATGGGAGGGTTTATGATTTTCAAAACAAAAACAAAAGAAGAAACTCACAGATATGCAGTTCATCTTTGAGAATCATATTATTAATACCCTTTAATTCCTCTTGTGTATAGCACTGACTTTTCTGTGTTTGAAGGTGTCATTGTTCCTTTTCCTTTCCTTTGGGTCTGCTATGATCTTGGGAGATGTAAGAAGCTGAAGGGGCTCTAGTCACATAATTGGAGGAGGCATGAAATGTAAAATTCCATGACTTTTCTCGCCACCAGCCTATTCTGAATGCGTTGAGAGATTACGAATATGTCAGTGGCCAGAGCACAAGGTGTGCTTCTGGGGTAGTGCTAGAAGCTCTCTCTGTTCTAACACAGTTGATTTCTGCCAGGGAGACCTGTCCATGCCCTTCCTTCTGCAATCACTGATTATACATTCATCCACTTCATGGCAGCATATTCTCTCATCAGCTCTAATTTTATTTATCTGGTAGCAATTACTTTTTTTTAGCTTTCTTTATACTTATTCTTTATGTCTTTCACATCATGCATTTTGATCTCATTCATTTCCCTGTTTATTCATATCTGCCCTCTGCCCTTACAACCAGCCCCACCAATAAAATAAAATTTATAAGAAAAAAATACAAAAGGAAAAAAATAATCTTGTCGCCGAAGCTGTATTGTGACACAGTCAGACACGCAGTAAACCCTTTTACCCATATATGAACACTTCAAGTGTTCATTGCAAAGTGTCATTGGTTTGGTTGGAGGCCTCAGGTTTCTGCTACACTATCGATGTTGGGCCCAACTGGGACTCCTCTTCAATATCCTTTTGTTTCCCTGTGTCGTGGAGGTCCTGCAGCTTTGGGTCTTCAGGACTGGTCCTTTCACATGCTCCAGCAGATCATAGGCGGGGTGGATGTTGGGGTGTGCCAGCTCAACCGATCGGCCCTCCAGCTCTCCCTTGTCCTCACACCAGGGTGAGCTCTCCTGCATTGCCCTGCCTAGTTCATCCCTTGCAGCAATGAGGAAGTGATGGTACCAGCCAGGAGCAGGGCACACTTTCCTGAGTGCTTCAGCTGGTAAGGGAGAGGGTCAGCTCCCTCATCTGATGCAGGCAGCAAGGGGCAAGGAGTTGGTAGGGGGCAACTCTTCCCCAACCACGCCTCTGCCTGACAGCTTAGAAATGAGGCTTTCTCACCTACACCTCTCCCAACAGGGTGAGCTCTACCGTGCTGCCCAGGCAAGATGCAGGACCTGATCTCCTGAGTGCTGCAGCTGGTGAGGGGCAGGGGCAGCTCTCCTGCTCTTATGACCTCAGGGCCAGCTCTCCACCTGCCTCAAACATAGGGAATGGGGGTGGGGTGGGGGGATTGCTCCCCAGTTCATGTAGTCATATGGCAGATGAGAAGCGGAACCAGATCTCCTACACTTCCTTCTCTGACCTGCTCGTTCCCCCCTCACTCCCCCTCTCCTCTCAACAGGGTCTGTGCTGCCCTGGTGAAGTGCAGAGCTGGCTGCTAAGTCGCAGCTGGTAAAGGAAAGAGTAAGACCCCTAGGCAACCGCAGGCAATAGGGGTGAGGGGTTGGGCATCTTTCCCTCTGCTACACCACAGACAAGAGAGGCTTTGCCAGCTATGTCTCTCTCACAGCCTTAGGGCTGACTCACCTACGCACCTGTTTAGAGCATCAGCTCTACTGTGGTGCCCAGAGGAGGCACAGGGCCTGTTCTTCCAAGTGCTGCACCCAGTGAGGGGCTGTGTCAGGTCCCCCACCTGCTGCAAGTGGCAAAGGACAAAGGGAGGTATTTTTCCCTCACCACAAGGCAGGTACTGCCTGCTCTCCCATTCTCACTCCCTGAGGGTCAGCTTGCCCCTGCTCCCGCGAAGAGGGCCGGCTCTTACCGTGCTGCACACAGAAGGCGTATGGCCCTCTCTTCTGAGTGCTCAGCTGGTGGGAGTGTACAGCCCAGTCTTTTCAGTTTTTGGTGGTATCAGGAGCCACAGAGATCAAAACAGACTACGGCTGCATCAGAGCCATGGGCCCAGATATGAGCCCCAGCGTCAGCCTAGGCTCAGACGTCACCACGGCCCTAGCTGGCAATGAAGCCACCCACGTCAGCCTGCTCCTCAGCTCTTTTACCTCTTCCGATCTGCCTCTGTCCAGGGACATGAACCATGTGTCCTGGCTCTCTCTCTCCAGTGCCACACCATACTTTTGCTCGCCATAATAGCGCCCTGTCTGCCTAGTGCTACATGTGGGTCTCCTTGTCCCACTCAGTCTGTCATGTCCCTGGGCAGGACCGTGCTTTCAAGAATTATAATATTGCTTGATTGCCTAGTGCCAGAGGCTCCATGTTGGCTCATGAGTGAAATTCTTCCCGCCCCAAATCAAAAGACCTGAGGTGGAACTGCCAGCAAGTACTTTTAATTTTCATAGTGTGTTGCTGCAAACATGTATTGAAAGTTTGATTGACAGGCTAATGACAGGCTCTTTGGAAAGTAAGATTAGTTGTTTCTGAAAAATCACTCTGTGCAGGTCAGGGAAAATGGGAAACGATGCTAAGATATGTTGTATCTTTTTCCTGCGACACTGATGGTTTCTAGTAACTCCAGTTTTATTTTATATTTATTATAATGCTTATTATTTATATTTATATAGATTATATGTAAAAATATACTTAACAGTGAAGGTGTAAAACCCAATGGGAAGCTCCACAGCTTCACAACAGCTATTCTAAGTACAAGAAACTTTACTGAGATGTATAGACTTTAAGTCTGGTTAATTTCAGTGTGCAATGTCTTTATTTGTAAGTCTTTTATAATAAATTTATGAAATTAAAACAACTACCACAATATATCTTTGTCCATGAAAGAAATTATTATTTCCGAAAAGGCATCAAAAGTGCTCACGATATGGCCGGGCGATGGTGGCGCACGCCTTTAATCCCAGCACTCGGGAGGCAGAGGCAGGCGGATCTCTGTAAGTTCGAGACCAGCCTGGTCTACAAGAGCTAGTTCCAGGACAGGCTCCAAAGCCACAGAGAAACCCTGTCTCGAAAAACAAAAACAACAACAACAAAAAAAGTGCTCACGACTAAAGTGATCATTTTATTCCACGTCTCTAAACCACTAGCCATACTAAAATGATCTTCATGTTCTTTCTTTTCTATTGTTTTTATTAAGCTATATATTTTTCTCAACCCCCCTTCCTTCCTCCCTTTTATCCTCTTCCCCATACTCAGATTACTCAGGAGAGTTTGTCTTTTTCTACTTCCCATGTAGATTAGATCCATGTATGTCTATCTTCGGATCCTCTTTGTTGTCTAGGTTCTCTTGGATTGTGATTTGTAGGTTGGTTTTTCTTTGCTTTATGTCTAAAAGCCACTTATAAGTGAGTAATATGATAATTGTCTTTATGGATCTGTATTACCTCACTCAATATGATGTTTTCTAGATCCACCCATTTGCCTGTAAATTTTAAGATGTCAATAATTTTTTTCCATTGTGTGGTCTCCATTGGGTAAATGTACCACATTTTCTTTATCCATTCTTTCTGTGTATTGTGTCATCATTAATTTATATTATTTGTTACCAGGACCTTAACAATCAGATGTATCCCAAATACATATCTTTTTCCCAGGCATGTTGTTTTGAAAAATTTCTTTTTCTCTTTTTTTAAAAAAACAAAACAACCTATCTTTTTTCACTATACATACCAATCCAAGTTTCCACTTCCTCTCCTCCTCCCATTCCCTCTACTTACTTCCCACCCCAAACCCATCCAACCTTTAGACAGGTAAAGCACATTGCTTTGGGTAAGGTCCAAGGCCCTTCCTACTATATCTAGGCTGAGCAAGGTATCCATCCAAAAAGAATAGGCTCCCATAAAGCCAGTATAAGCAATAGGGATAAAGCCTGGTGCCACTGCCAGTGGCCTTTCATTCAGTCTGCCCCAGCCATGCAACTGTCAACCACATTCAGAGGGACTAGTTTGGTCCTATGCTTGTTCCTTCCCAGTCTGTCTGGAGTTGGTGAGCCACCATTAGCTCAGGTAGACTGTTTCAGTGGGTGTCCCCATCATGGTCTTAACTTCTGTTCATATCCTCACTCCTCCCACTCTTCAACTGGACTTTGGGAGCTCAGACAAGTGCTCTGAGGTGGGTCTCTGCCTCTGTTTCCATCATTTGCTAGATGAAGGTTCTATGGTGAGACTTAAGATAATCATCGGTCTGACTACAGGGCAAGGCCAGTCCTGGCACCCTTTCCTCTATTGCTTAAACCTCTTAGCTGGGGTCATCCTTGTGGATTCCTTGGAATTCTCTAGAGCCAGGTTTCTTGCTAGCCCTATAATGGCTCCCTAAATCAAAATATCTCTTTCCTTGCTCTTGCTCTCATCTCTGTCCTCCTCCATCTTGACTGTCCCATTCCCTCAGGTTCTCCTTGCCCCTCTCCTTCTCTCCCCCTCTTCCCCTTCCACCCTCGCTTCTCTCCCGACCCCTATAGTCCCAATTTTATCAGGCGATCTTGTCTATTTTGATTTTCAGTTTGGATTTATATATGCTTTTCTTATGACTGATCTAAAAAATATATAAAGAACTCAAGAAATTAGACATCAAAATTCTAAATAACCCAATTAAAAAATGGGGTACAGAACTAAATCAAGAATTCTCAACAGATGAATCTCAAATGACCGAAAGACACTTAAGGAAATGTTCAACACCCTTAGCTATCGGGAAAATGCAAATCAAAGCACCTCTGAGATTCCATCTTACACAAGTCAGAAAGGCTAAGATAAAAAACACCAATGACACCTTTATGCTGGAGAAGATGTAGAGTAAGGGGTACACTCATCCATTGCTGGTGGGAATGCAAACTTGTGCAACCATTTTGGAAATCAGTATGGCGGTTTCTCAGAAAACTGGGGATCAACCTACTTCAGGATCCAGCAGTACTACTCTTGGACTTATACCCCAAAAGATGCTCAATCATATTACTTAGGTATCTTTAACGAACTCTAAAGTAGACCAGCTAATTCCCTGTTTCACAAACCCTTTCCACAAGAACGGCACATCCATTATGCTCAGATGCATAACCCTCTGAAAACCTGACTTTTAAGTATGCTCCTTTTTGCTGAGATGTGAAACAGGAGAGTTCCTCCTCTTTCCTGTTGTAGCCCACAGATTAACAGCATGAATCTCTCTCGACTAAAGTTTGAATCTTATTCTGATTAGTGGGTCTTGTTTATTTCTCTGTAGGTATTCACCTAAACGACATACACACACATGATAATCAGAAAACACTAACGGATCCTCCTTTTATAGTTTATCACATGAATATGAATACGAACCTCTCTCAGTCTGAGGCATTATTATTATTATTATTATTATTATTATTATTATTATTATTAATTACTATTGTTTTGGTTTTTTGAGGCAGGGTTTCTCTGTAGCTTTGAAGCATGTCCTGGGACTCGCTCTGTAGACCAGTCTGGTTTCAAACTCACAGAGATCCACCTGCCTCTGCCTCCCTAGTGCTGGGATTAAAGGCGTGCGCCACTACTGTTAAGGAATTATTGATCACCAGTTTCACTGCACTTTATGGTCATATTATCAGAATCATGGAGATTAGATACATTCCATCCTCTAAATGCCAGAGGATTAAGTCATAATATCTCAAGACCAGCTTTACTTTAGCTTCTGTCTTTCCTTTCTTCCTACATCTTGTATCCAATTCAAACACTATATGGAATGGCCTGACAGTATATATGTTTATATGTATATATGTATGTGTGTGTGTGTGTGTGTGTGTGTGTGTACACATACCACCGTGTGAAATGGTCAGTAAATGTGTTTTGTTTTTTTTGTTATCTACCAAATTCCATTTTGGAATTATCTTAGGAGTAAACATAAAGATAATGCATATTCTGCTTTTTGAAAGCCCTACTTAACCCACTATGAGGCAAGACAAAGGCTCATGAATCCATTACCATCTGGGAGTATAATCTGTAGCATGGTCCCAAGCGTGTGCATGGTCCTCTTACTGGAAGAAGTTACTATGTATTAATACAGTTGGGTATTACATCATCACCTGCCTGTTCTTTACTCTAAACACCATCCCCAAAGCCCATAGAAGCAAAGACAGAATGATAAACATCACTATGCTCTCCTGATACACATTAAATGTGAGCTTTGCAGATCATTGTCCCCTCAGGGATTCTTGGAGATAATCAGGGATGGCTTGGTGAAGATGAGCCCTCCATAAAACCTACTTTGCAGGTATTCTCATCACCCTGCAGGCTCCAGACCCTGCATGAGTTCTCATCCAGAGCATAGTGAGAATTCTTGTATGTAGGAAGTCTTTCTGCAGAAGTCACTAGAAGAGGTAAGAGTCTCAAATCTGACTTTCAAATCTCCTCTGACCTCAGTGCAGCTTTCTATAAACATGATCACCTTTATGATGCAAACCCAACCCTGGGACAGCTGTGAGTAAAGGGTCTTTTGCAAAGCACAGCCGTTTAGTGAAGTGAAGCTTGGTCTGAGGGAAAGAAATCAGTACACGGAATGGGAAACACTGGGTCAAATTCTCAGTGATGAGTGTTTTGTGCTTAAGGTGGAGTTGGCATTTTCAGACGCTGAGTCATAAACTTCACCTTGGGAGTGATCCCTTGGTCATTTAGTATTTCTGTATTTGTATGGAATAGTCAATTCCTTCATTCCTGAAGCTCATATAGCAATATTTGTGGTGAGTTGGAAACTAGAAAGTTGAAAAACTTGGGTAATATTTATTATACTCTTTTCATTTTATTCTTAATGCAATACAAATTCCATTCATGCCATCCATCCATCCGTCCACCTACTGCATTCAGTATTAAACCATGTGGGTTACTGTTCCAGGAACAACATCCTGAAAAAGCAGCTTTGAAGAGGAGGGGGATGATGTAGGTATTAAGAAAATCACATTGTTTAATCTTTGATTAAATAACCTCTTACCTTAACACTAGCTCAAGGATTACTTCTGTTGATGGTCATGGGAACAACCAGGATGGCCATGTTACCTATGCATTCTTTCCTCATTCCTCCAAAGCAAATAGCCAGAGTGGGGGTATAACATCAAAAACAAAGTTAATATAAGCTTCATTTGCTGAAGCATTAAGACTAGTAAACACAGAGTAAAACTCTCTCTGACATCGCATTTGTAATCACTTCTTAATTAACTCATTTGCATACTTACCTTTAATCATGTCCATGTGCAATGGACTCTGCATAATTCATAAAGTAGGAAACAGTTGGGAACAGAGAGACAAAACAAGAAAACTGAATATAAAGCAAAATGTATGCTATATGGCTACAATCACTTCTCAAATAATGAAATAGCTAGTTATTCTGAAAAACAAAAACTCTGCCTGTCACCATGATAGCAGAAATGTGAAACTTGCGATCAAAAATAATCCACAAGGATGACCCTAGCTAAGATTCTAATCAGTCATAGAGAGGGTACCTAAAATGTCCTTACCCTGTAATCAGATTGATGGCTGCCTTAATTATCACCATAGAAACTTCATCCAGCAACTGATGGAAGCTGATGCAGAGATCCACCATGAGCACTGGGCTGAGCTCTCAGAGTCCTGTCGAAGAGAGGGAGGAGTGATAATATGAGTGGAGGGGTCAAGACCATGATGGGGAAACCCATAGAGACAGCTGACCCAAGCTAGTGGAAGCCCACTGATTCTGGACTGATAGTGGGGGAACCTGAATAGGTCCAAACTAGGCCCTCTGAATGAGAGTGACAGATGTGTGACTGGGCAGTGTGTGGGGACACTGGCAGTGGGACCAAAATTTATCATCCATTCTCTTTGGAGGGATACCTTGCTTAGCCTAGATATAGCAGGGAGGGCCTTGGTCCTACCTCAAAGTGATGTGCCAGACATTGTTGACTCCCCATGGGAAGCCTTACCCTCTCTGAGGAATGGATCTGAGAAGCAGGATGGGGGAGGGAGAAGGAACTGGGATTGGTATGTAGAATGATAAAAAATTGTTTTAAAAAATAAATTTAAAAAATACCAAAAGAAACGTAGAAAGAGAAAAATCATATGAAAGCTTGTGATCATGTGTTATCGGTAATGGATTTTCATTCTTTGTTACCATGGATTAAACATTTGATGTAATGACTCTGAAAGTGATTGCTCATAAAAAGACACATGGTGTGCATGATAAACCAACCCTCTACTTATGTAATAACTAATCCATACTTTGCTTTTCAGCACACATTTCACTGCTTACAGCCGAGACCATCACAGGGACTGCCACAAGGGTATGACAGAGAACCAGACATGGGTCCCAGAGTTCATCCTGCAGGGATTCCAACTCAGCCCCAGGATACAGATGCTTCTCTGTGGCCTCTTCTCCCTGTTCTATACTTTCACTCTGCTGGGAAATGGAGTCATTCTGGGGCTCATCTGGCTGGACTCCAGACTGCACACCCCCATGTACTTCTTTCTCTCCCATTTGGCCATTGTTGATATCTCGTATGCTTCCAACAATGTCCCCAAGATGCTGGCAAACCTTCTTCATAAGAAAAAAACTATTTCTTTTGCCCCATGTATAATGCAGACATTTTTATACATGGCTTTTGCTCACACTGAGTGTCTCGTCCTGGTAATGATGTCCTGTGATCGGTATGTGGCTATCTGCCACCCCTTGCAATATTCTGTCTTCATGGGCTGGAAAGTGTGTACTATCATGGCTGTTGTTTCCTGGGCATGTGGCTCTCTCCTAGCCCTGGTCCATGTAATTCTCATCCTGAGGTTGCCCTTCTGTGGGCCCCACGAAATCAGTCACTTCTTCTGTGAAATCCTGTCTGTCCTCAAGCTGGCCTGTGCCGACACAACACTCAACCAAATTGTTATTTTTGCTGCTTCCGTGTTCATCTTAGTGGGACCCTTATGCTTGGTGCTGGTCTCCTACACACGCATTCTGATGGCCATCCTGAGAATCCAGTCAGGGGAGGGTCGCAGAAAGGCCTTTTCCACCTGCTCCTCCCACCTCTGTGTGGTCGGGCTCTTCTTTGGCAGCGCCATCGTCATGTACATGGCTCCCAAGTCTCAGAACCCAGAGACACAGCAGAAGATCCTTTCCCTGTTTTACAGCCTTTTCAACCCCATGCTGAACCCCCTGATCTACAGCCTGAGGAACGCTGAGGTCAAGGGTGCTGTGAACCGAGTGTTGTGGAAACAGAGATCAAGGTGAATACCCAGGGGAGACTTGAAGATATCCAGTGTACTTTCTATGAGATGGTGGGAAGGGAAATAAAAATGCCCCAGTCTGTGCCTTTCAACTGTGTTTTGAGATCTCGTTAGTATCGGTGATTAGGAATAAAACCAAATCAATATATGCGCATGACCTCAGAAATCTACAAGACTAGGCTGGAGGTGGCAACAAAGCATGGTAATAAGAAACCATGAATTCTCTTGTCTCTTCAAGAATCACCTGATGTTGGAGGAGGGGCCACTTGTTGGTTCCTGGCTGGTCAGCCAGGAAATAACCACACAGATACTGTATTCATTAAATCACTTGTTAGCTCATTAGCTCTAGCTTCTTATTGGCTAACTCTTATGTATTAATTTAACCCATTTCTAGTAATCTGTGTATTGCCACGTAGCTGTGACTTACCGGATAAAGGTTCATCCTGCTCTAGCAGAGTTACATGGCTTCTTTCTGATTCTGCCTCCTTTCTCCCAGCATTCTGTTTAGTTTTCCCCACTTAATTCTGTTCTACTCTATCAGGCCAAACCAGTTTCTTTATTCATTAACCAATAAAAGCAACACATACACAGAAGGACTTCTCACACCAACCTGGGATGTGATTTCTCATAATTTAAGATGTAATTCTCTTTGATTTCCATCTTCCTTATTGACACAAGTTTATGTGTGTGTTACTCCAGTAAATACCTCTTGCAATGTAAAGTAAATACTGGTTGGTTTTGATTAAGCAACCCCTACTTAAGGGCTGGGGGCAGTGCTTAGTACATGACTTTATCACCCAAATGTGCAGATAAATCTAGTCCTCTGAAAAACAAAGCTCAATTGTATATGTTTTCTTCTTTTTTTTAAATGAAAAACACAGAATACTCAGTGTATTTGTTTAATTTCCTTCCATTCTACACCATTTAACTGGAACAGGTTTTCAGAGAAATCGCATTTAGAATAAACATGAAAGAAGGCTTTTGAGGAATCCAGATTACAAAGAGACGTGGGTTGCAGTTCACCATTATTGCATTTGTATAAAAACTGTATAAGAATCGAGGAAAGGTGGGGGAGAGGGAGCTGGAACTGGATTGACTTGTAAAATATGGTTGTTTTAAAAATAAAAAAAAATACTAAAAAAAATCAGAGTGAAGAATACTACATAGGAAAATAACATCAAAGAAAACAGGTAGCTGCTTACATCCTGTAAATCACTAGACCAAAGGTACAGTAAATATGACAACAGGACTTTATGGAATACCAGCAAAATTCCAAGTGCATGTACCCTAGGTGATGTAAGTAAGCCCTTCGGTCCTATTTAGTCCAAATATGAAAGACTTTTTGGGTTTATTTTAAGAGAAGATAAGGATCTGAGCAACCAGCCTGTTGAGACAAAGTGATTGCTTTAACAGTGTGTTTCTAGAGTATCTTCTCATCTACGTTTCTAGCATTGGTGACATTCAAATGCATCATCCTTGCTTCTACATTATTGCCTGCTGTCCACAGATCTTTCTCTTCCACTTCACCCCTTATTAATGTCTTCTGATGAGATAAAGCAGAAGGAAATGTTTTCCTTCCACTTTCTCTTCTCGGGTATTATTCTGTTGGCTGGACTGCATTTTCAGTATATCTGAGAAAAACATCTTGCCTCTTGTCACAATAGGCAGACTCTTCCAGCCATCAGAAATCTGCAACCTTTTTACAAAACCTACACAAGAGGAAAAAGTTGAATAAATCAATTTTGCCTTTTAATGTCACTATAAAGTATGGTAGAATCCTTGTAGTATCATTATTGCTAGATAAAATCAAAATTTTTCTCATCTATCTTGGACCATTTTTATACTCTTTAAATTGTCTACCACATAATTAAGGATTACCACATAATCCTTAAGGCTCATTGGAAGGAAAAAACTCAAGAGATATATTCACTCTCATATCAGTTATAAAAATGCTGAAAAAATTAGACCAAAAAGATTAAACTTGTAGTGTAAATCAATCAAACTTGTAACAAGTATACATGAATTCTACAGTCTTGTCTTCCAGCTTATCAGAGAAATTCTGATAGAAATATACACACACATGTAAAAAAAAGCCTCAGAAAAATCTGAGCATAGGTTGCCATTGTCTCTATATTTAAATACACATTTCTTAATAAACACATTATTAGTGTCATGACCTATTTAGATATATTCATTCCACCTTAGTCATAGCCTTCAAGGGGCTAAGGGAAAGTTAAAAGTTGCTTGAATTTATGCTTAAAATGCTCCCCAGTGCTCCCCAAATGTTACCCCATTTTCCCCAGCAACAGATGAGAAAAGCATTATTTCCCCCAATTAACGGATAAGGGAACATCATTTCAGAATGATTTCGTAGCCTGTCCTATGCTGCACAGCCAGTTCCCATACAGAATTGAGAGATAAGCCTGGACCATGCTCTTTGCAAAGCCCTTGCCATTACTCCTTCCCCAAACCACACAGGATGCCTCTCCGCAGGCACTGGGCTCAGCAGTCGAGGGAGTGGAATCTGTAGAGCTTACTTTATTATGGTCACTTTATCCTTGATTATAGTAGACACTGGTTAGCCTCCCACAATAGCTCCCAACTCCTTACCTCTCAATAAAAATCCATGAAGCTGTTCTCAGGGTGGGGCCAGGCCTGTAATCCCCATCTCCTTCCTAACTACAAATTCACCACCTTATTTTCTTTGCCTTTACAGAGACTGTTTTCCCAGAAGCTTCCCATTCGACAGATGCTGGGCGGAGCTCTGACCGGAGCTCCATGGGCACAGCACTGAAGCAGAGCTAGCATCTGCTACAGACTAGGCTGAGATGCTTGCTCTGCTAGATTTGTGTTTCAGTTGTGTCAGGATTTCTAAGAATGGTTTAGTTTCTGCAAGTTTGACTGTATCACAGGTCAGGCAGTACAGATGATAATGTGTTCCTAGTCGCTTCACATGACTTTTGCCAGTGCTAACTGACATTATACATGTGAATCTGCTTTGAAGACTGGGGGAGGGTAAAACAAAAAGAAACAGAAGCTGAACTTAGTCTTGAGCTTGGGCAGAGCTTGTGGGTGTTGATACAGCAGGTGCAAGTTTGTAGGTTAAACTTCACTATTGACATCATTTCTTTATGGTCACACACTGCCTATAATTCTTTTAATGCTTTTATCCCCCTTTCCACAATTCCTGAGTATTGGGATGGAGGAAGTGTGATACAGATGTGTCATTTAGCACTGAGCTTTCTGAAGGCACTTTGAATACTTGTGGATCTCTGTATTTATTGCAGAATAGAAGTTTTTGTGATGAGGGGTGGAAGAGTCAATAATCTAAGTGCACAAGGATACATTCTTAAAAATCAGTTGAATACTACCTCTACCTAAATCCTGGCATAAAGAAAGGAGATGGACCTGAAACCCCACCCCTAGCTGAAGGGTATTGACAGCTGCTGGGAGGAAGGGTCCCTTTTCTTTAGCAGTGGGTGTGACCCCTGGTAGGTTGTTCATGCTCCAGTGGATAAACAAAACCAAGTGTGTATCAGCAGAAAATTTGGACTTATCGGATTCTTAAACAAAGAGGACACAATTTGGGAGGGTAGGGAAGGCGGGGCCAGTCTGGAAGAAGCTGAGGAATGGGAGCAAATATGATCAAAACACATTGCATGAACTTCTCAAGGAACTAATAAAAAAAAACAAGAAGAAACAGAGTAACCATCATCCTTCATTCCAAAGAGCAATGGATAAGAGGCAAAAGTAGCTGCTTATTGCCTTTCCAAAGGGAAAAATGAGTCAATAGGTAGGTTTATTAGAAAGGCAGAATTAAAATCAGTACAAGAAAATATGTTCTGGCAAAATGAACTGCCTATCTGGGAGAAAACTTCAGTCCAAAGGAGGGAACTATTTCAGATGTCAAGAGGCAGATAGGGACAGTGAGGGCTTCATTCCAGGCACTAGGAAAGGTATGGTCAGCAACAGACATAATGACAACATCAAAATTACAAGGATATGTGACGCTTGTCGTGAGCGGCCTTCTTTACAACTCTGAAAATTGGACAATGAGACGCTCCTCAGAACAGTGGCTGAGTGTGTTTAAGATGGCGTGTCTCGGGAGGATTCTAGGCATCACATGAAGAGACAGGCTGTGCAATGATGACATTAAGAAACATCTCCATCTACAGAAGGAAGTAAACTATGGGTTATGGCAACGGTGCTTGAGATACTTCGGCCATGTTATGAGAATAAATGACACAAGATACACAAAGATAGCACAGCTTGGAGGAGTGCATGGGATAAAGAGAAGAGTAAGGCTCCCAAAAATGCTGAATAGACAACATAAAGGAATCCTGTGGAACCTTGAGTATGACAATAATACCAGCATCTGGGACTGTCAAGGATAGGAACAACTGGAGAACTGCCATAAACGGGCTGCCCATGAATGCTTAAGCATAAATGATGATGGTAATGATGATGATGATGATGATGATGATGATGATGATGATGACGATGATGTTGAGTATGAGCTCTCCAACAAACAGGTCTTGTCAATGACTGTGGGAATGTAAAGAATTCATATTGGAAAGCCATTTCAAGATTCTCTCCAAGTTCTCTTCAATCTTTAGCATTTTAAGATCTCCAAACTTATCATTTTTTGAAGGTAAAAGAATTTAAGCTGATTTGAAACAACTTTATAATGACCCAAAGACATTTAAATGGTATCTCCGAGAAAACACTCAAAACCCTGCCTTGTTCTCCTGAGGAATGAAAGGAGTCATCAGAAGAAAAACTCAAGTAGGAAAATGTAGCTGCAAATGATCCATATTTGTAGTTCTCTTTAATCCCACACCATCACAAAAATACTTACAAATGCACATGCTTCCACATTTTGAAATATCAGTCATATCTCCAGTGATAACAGCTCAATAATTTTTTGTTTTAAACAAAAAGCAGCAACAGATAAGTCCGAAATAGAGGAATTAAAATATGAAGTCAGTCTCTACTGTAAATAACCACCTCTGTGGAGAAAAGCAGAGCACACATACAACCCTGTGAGAAGTTCCAACACCACGAGGATGCTGGGGGATCTACAAGTTGGCCTCAATGGGAATTGTGTTCTTAAGAACTAAAGAACTTAAACTGTTTCATATAATAATGAGACTATATAATGCTAGCTGGGAATACATATAAATAATATCTGTAAAATTTTCTTTCTTTCTTTCTTTCTTTCTTTCTTTCTTTCTTTCTTTCTTTCTTTCTTTCTTTCTTTCTTTCTTTCTTTGGTTTTGATAGACAGTGTTTCTCTGTAACTTTGAGACCTGTCCTGGAACTAGGTTTGGTAGACCTCAAACTCACAGAGATCCACCTGCTTTTGCCTCCTGAGTGCTGGGATTAAAGGCATGTGCTATCACCGCCCAGCTCCTATAGATTTTTCTTAAAAGTAGGAGATGGTGGAGGATGGGAAGAGGGGGACTCCTTTTAAACAGTCTGCCGCAGACTGCCTTGTTGACAGCAGCCCTGTGAGAACTACAAAGTGAAGTTATGACAGGGCATGAGCATTGTTCAATCCCTGAAGCCAACCACGGCTGCAGGCGCAGAGCCTCAGTGCACACTCTCTGTGAAGGGAAATAATTCAGAATTATAACAATGAGAGAAGCTGAAGAGGCAGGGAGAGTACTGGCTCTAAGCAATAACCTATCAGTGTGGTTTTTGAAACTGCCAAGAAAAACAAGACAAATGTAAATTGGAATATGGAGTTCCATATCATGGCAATTACCTTGTGCCATCAGGAATAAGCTAACTCATAAATACTTCATATTTGTGTGTTTTAAACTTATAAATGGGTCTTTAAGTATATAACCATTACTTTAAATGGCTATATAAAAAATTACCAAGAAAGGAGGAAGCAACAGATCACTAAAGGGCATATTACAAATCATAGAAATAAATAATATGCTCACTTAAATAAAACTAAACTCGCTCAGTTAGGAAGAAATTCACCAAATATGCTCATTTCTAGACTAACCACATAAGATGGAGAAAAGAAATGTATCCATCGTGCCCTGTGTTTTTCTTAGTTGGGAAATATTTTAATTACTGCTTCTATCCCTTGGCTTGTTAAGTCAACTTATTTATCTCACTATGATTCAATTTTGATAGGTTGTGTGCATGCATGAATTCAAGTTTAATCAAATATAGATGTTTAAAGTAGGTCCTTTTTGTCCAGTCGTAGCCATTAATGTTTCTACCAAAGACATAAGGCAGGAAAATTTTATAAGATTTTGTAGCCAAATATGTTCATTTTTCTTTTTCTTTTTTTTTCTTTTTTTTTTTTTTTTTTTTTTTGGTTTTTCAAGACAGGGTTTTTTTTTTTTTAGAGCCTGTCCTGGACCTAGCTCTTGTAGACCAGGCTGGCCTCGAACTCACAGAGATCCGCCTGCCTCTGCCTCCCGAGTGCTGGGATTAAAGGCGTGCGCCACCACCGCCCGGCTCATTTTTCTTTTTGAAGTGATGGTTTAGCAAGGAATAAAATTATAAAGTAGCCTTTTACTTATCACTTTGAATATTCTTTCCTGGCATCTACTTAACAAAGGGAGTGTTGAGCCGGGCGGTGGTAGCGCACGCCTTTAATCCCAGCACTCGGGAGGCAGAGGCAGGTGGATCTCTGTGAGTTTGAGACCAGCCTGGCCTACAAGAGTGAGTTCCAGGACAGGCTCCAAAGCCACGGAGAAACCCTGTCTCGAAAAACCAAAATAAATAAAATAAATAAACAAAGGGAGTCTCGAAAAACCAAAATAAATAAATAAATAAATAAACAAACAAACAAAGGGAGTGTCTTCTAACACAATACTTATTGTTATTCAAGATGCCATGGATCTGCAATCCTAATACTAGGTAGAATAGGGATAGGTGGATCTCAGTGGGTTGGTAGACAGTAAAGCTCTAGACCCAGTTAAAGACCTAGTCTCAAATTTAAGATGACTTTAATAAAACATTCAAACACAGCCTCTGGCTTCCATATGCCTAGATATATGGGCAATTTCATTGGCAACCCCCCCCCACACACACACACACACAACTGGGTCCATTATATGTTGCTTATATGTTAGTATCTACAACTGTTTAGAATTGACCACTTTTGGACTCATTTAAAATGATCATCTTTGAAGACTAATTCTCTCTCTCAGGAGTTTTAATTCCCTATAGCTCTTCATCTAGTGGTGGGGTCTTATGAGATTTCCTCCATCTTCATTGGAACATCAACTGGTGATGTTATGATACAGGTCCTGGCTTGACAAACACACTGTTGATGTGTCATGCCTAGAAGATACTATCCACAGCATGCAGCCTGATCCCCCATCTCTTACAGTCTTTTTGTCTCCTTTTTTGTGACAATCTCTAAGCCTTAAGTTTAAGACTTGTAGATGTACCAACTGGGGCTACCTAATCTTTGCATTTTGATCAGTTATGGATTTATGTAATGATCTCTGCTGCAAATAAAGAAGCTGCTTTGATGCAGGTTTAGAGCTAGACTTATCTGTGGGTATAAGAATAAATAACTAAAATACAATCATGTTGGAGGACGGCCTGTTTGCTCATCCCAGTCACTCAACTAGCTTAGCTCCCAAATAACCACACAAAACTGTATTAATTAAATCATTGTTTGACCCATTATCTCTAGCTTCTTATTGGCTAAGTCTTACATCTTAATTTAACCTATCTCCATTAATCTGTGCATCACCATAAGGTCATGGCCTATCAGCAAAGTTTCAGCGTGTTTATCTTTGGTGGCTCCTTGGCATCCCCCTCGCCACCTTCCTTCTCCCAGTATTCAGTCCAGTTTCCCCCACCTACCTAAGTTCTGCCCTATCAAGAAGTCAAGGAAGTTTCTTTATGGTAATCACAGCACATAGAGGGGACTCCCACAAAATCAGAAATTATATTTATCTAGGAAACTAGCAGTAATAGTTTCTACTTTAGGCTCTATAACCTCTGTACTAGAATACAGTATCAGAAATTAATTTCCTTCTATTGAGAGGCCTTAATACTTCTGGAAACCTGTCCGACCATATACAGAACAGTCAGGAGACAAAAAAGAGGAGGCTAACATTAGTTGAACCAGTCATGCATACCTGTTTCCCTCTGTTTAAATCTAAGTTTTATATCAGCACCTCAAAGATAGACTTGGGGAGTGAAGAGCCTTCTTTATTTGTTTCTTTTTCCAATATAGCTATTTTGAATAAATCTTTAGCTTCTTCCCACTAGTACTTATCTCTTCCATTGATTTAATGAGTTCATGTGGCCAAATTGCTCAAACCCAGCTCTTAGAACTTACAGGGTCTGACCTCTGACCCTCACAACTATGACAATAGTATCAGTGATTAAACCCTACTGTTCAGAGTTCCATAAATCGTCCTGGCTCTGAGACATTCCTGATTTCACTTCATTTTTATATTGTTTTCCATTGCTCAAATATATTCTACTTGACAGAATTGGTTTAAGGAGTTTGTTCATTATAATACTCTACTTTCTGGAAAATTGTGTTTCCATTTTTTTTTGTTTGCTTTTTTTGTTTGTTTGTTTCAGGACAGAGTTTTTCTGTGTAACTGCTCTGGCCATCCTAGAACTCATTCTGTCCTTGAACCCAGAGATCCACCAGCCTCTACCTCCTAAGTGCTGGAATTAAAGGCACGGACCTTGACTAGCCCTGACAATTTTGTTTTTGTTTTTGAACAAATATGGTGTGACCCTGATTGAGCATGATCAGGAATTTGTCTTCCCACATGGATATGACTAGGTTTCCCTAATTAAAACACTTTGCTCTCTTAGTTCTGAGAGATCCTGATCTGAGAATTATCAGAATTGACTTCTTTTTACCTGAAAATATTAAATATTTCTTCATACTTTTATTTCCAAGTTGTGCTTATTGGTTTTGTACTAACCAAGGGGAAAGCCTTTACATTCAGTCAAGGATTATTAAAATGAAAAAATTAGTTAACTACACATTGAAGTAAAGAATTTAGTAACTAAATGTCTCTAAGGAATCAATAGCAAATATTAAAATGAGGAAATACAAGTTCAGAGATACAAACATACATGCTTGATGTAATAGATGCATAAGATATCCTATGCTCAAGAAATAAAGCAAACATATTTCATTAAAATCATTACAACAGTTAGCAAAATTGATTATATACAAAGGAATAAAACAAATTTTCAAAGTCAATACTACATGGGCTCATTTCTTATCATAGTGACAATAAATTTAAAATTAGCATTGAAAACAATAAAGGTTGAAATTTAAAAACTAAAAAATACATACATGTAATTTGTCTTTAATGATAAGACATTGATAGTTCTAAATAATAAATTTGAAATGTATAATTTAAATAGTAAAATATATAAATGGAAGGTGCAAATTATATTTATTAAAAGAAGGGGCTGGAGAGATAGCTCAGTGGTTAAGAGTACTTGCTGCTCTTTCAGAAGACCCAGCTTCAATTCCCACAAGGCAGATCATATTTGTCTGTAGTTCCTGTTTCTGGGAATCCAACACTTTCACACAGACATACATTCAGGCAAAACACCAATGAACATAAAACAAAAATAAATTATTAAAATAAAATGACACATTAAAAGAAAACTTAAATGTTTAACTGAAAGCTTACAATGACCATAGGACATTATTGATATAAGAGAAAATGTTATTTTAAAAATGTAAGGTAATTAAAATAAAAACATGGTTCTATACTATATTAGAAAAGACAGTACAATAGTTGGCATCATAGTAATAAGGAGATGGGAGCATATATATAAATGAAAACAAAAAATTAGAGAAAATGCGGTAACTTAAAAATGAAAATAGAATGCTATGGATAAAGTTTATTTCAATACATTTTAAAAGATAGAAGAAAGCTTAAATTTAATTATGTAAAAATAGGAAATTTGAATAATAAATATTCAGGAAAATGACTTTATCATAAAAATTTCCTAATTAAGAAATTTCAATACATTTTCCAAATCTTTAACAGCTTACTGTCATGTTATATGAAAGGTTTTGAAACTAGAAAAGAAGCAAGTGACCCAACTCACTTTATGAAGTTAGCAGAACACTGATACTAATCATGGAAAGGGACAGCAGAAGAAAAGTAATTGACTGAGCACACCTTAGTAGGAGACCTTACCACAAGACTCTAAGTGCAGTAAATCAGATTAGTATTATTAGGGAGAAAATGTGTTTTCTGAGTTTGTATGTTAGTGAACCGGACAATAAACAATGTATGGGTAAGACTGACTGATCACCTCAGACGTGCACCTAAGTAAGTGCAGCAGAAGCTCTCACCACCAGCCAGCCTCCTACCGAGCATTGCTGATGGGCAGAAGCCCATTCTAAAGTCATCACATGGTTACCTTTTTGTCAATTAAATATAATTAGGTCATTACTTCCTTAGTAGATTGATATATACAGAGAAGTAACTATTATGGAAAATATATATTTTGTCTTTTCATTTTTGACTATAAAAAATAAACATATAAAAGAATCAAAGAGTACTTCAGCCACAAAGACATCATCAGTTGTCTTTGTTACAGTCCATGAAGTTATAAAACAGGGTCAGCTCATCTGTAGTTCAAGCAGGAGAGAAAACCGTAATATTGATAACTCTGGAGTAATCTTAACATTTTTCCCCTCTGGGGTCAAAATCACTAGAAATTGAAGAAGAAAAAATGTCTCCTGATGAAAATATTCCCTCTTTGTTTGTGCCCAGTCAAATTTACTGAAGAATATTTAACAAGTCCCTTTGGGATATTATATCCACTTTCTTGACTCCTGAACATGTTCCCCACAGTGGCTGTTGGTCTTATTATCCGATCTTATTTTATGAATTATACCTCTTGTGGAGCCATGTGTTATATACACACACATACACACATACACACACACATGCACGCACGCACACACACACACACACACACACACACACACTTGTTTAAAGGAACAACAGTTAACAAGCATAGAAATGGTTCCAGCTTTCCTTTAAATTCTCTTTGGATATCAGTGGGTAGGGATATTTTGAAGATCTTGAAATTAAAATAAATCAAGTGATGGCATTATATTGAAGACATCCTGACTTAGAAGTCATTGTATTGATTCTTGGATATGTGATCATGGACGCCAGTGAGCAAGGACAGTATGAGTACTCTCACATCTTGTCATAAACGTTTCTCCGGATAAACCAGAGTTAAGAGAAGTGTTAGCCCTTTTTCAATGAAAGGGCCAAGCTCCAGTGTGCGTGGTAGTTGTCTTCTCCACCCCTTTCCAAGGTATCAGCATATGTTAGAGGTGACTAAGCTACCAGGAAAATGAAATCATCTCATTTGAGAGAAACTCCATCTCTGAGGATCTGCTTTGAAGGAAAGAATTTCCACGCTACCAGCTTCCTCTTTCTCTCACGCTGTATCAAACACGTCTTCACATCTTCATTTTGAGGAAAGTTCCTTATATAATCTAAACTTTATTTATTATGCAACTTCAGATTGAATGAAAATCACAACTTAAAAGGTAACTATTACTGTCTATTGTCTCTAAATCCCTGCTATTAATAGACTTAGCTACCAAGACAATCTGAAAGCTACCAACCCTTTAGATATACCTAATGTGGGTAATTTTCTTCGATGCTGCTGTATTTCGTATTAAAATTGTTAGAAAGATTAGCTCTTCAAGATATTTACTCATAAAGATTTCCATTTCCTCATGAAATTACTGAAGAAATGAGTTAATGGCACAGAACAAAGGCACCCTGGAGGATTTATTTTTAAATGTGAAACTCTTTTTTCTGAGGGGAAGAAGCAGGATAATTACTGGCTGTGTGTATCTTTCAATGAAAGGGCTATCTGTGCCGTGAGGAGGGTTATCTCGTACACCTGTCACCACAGCATGTAGCGGAATACAGTACATGGTCAGCAAATGTTGATGGGTTTTTACAGTTTGTACTTCTGCCAATAATTAACTAGCATTGATATTACTTTTTTATGAGACTCTACAGTCATCATATGAAATTTTAGAAATATCTTACCATGAAGGTAAGTTACTAACATACTCTAAACTTTAAGTAAAATTGTTTTGAACATGAAAGTAACATTTTATCTTCATTGCTTCCAAAGATTATAGAAATATTGTATTGAAATAATCACTTTTCCATACCTTGGATTAACTGAATTCTCTAGTTGAATTAGTATCCTACTTCATCTTCTCCAGTGATGTAGGAATCTGTCTTGAATAAATGGTCAATGAATCTCTTATGTAAAAGACCAACTGGAATGAATTTTAATCTTAATTTAAAAATCCCCTTTGCGGGAGATGATTCCAATAGTCACAAATATATTTCATGGACTAAGATTATATTGTCTCTCGATAATTTTTTTGTATTTTGCTTAAAGTAAAACAAAAATTTATTCACTCTTGTTTATTAAACCTTTCAAATATTAAAATATATCTGAGATATATTGAGAGGAACTAAGTTATAAATTTTCTGATATTTTGCTTTGGATGTGAAATTCACATGAATTCTGGACTACAGAATGGTACAGAGTTAAGCAAACAAACAGCAGCAATGGTTTTAAAGTTGCAGCTCAAAGCTTGTGAATTGCTCTCCTCTGTTGAAAGGGTTTTAAACATCTGAACAGCTGCAAAAGACAACACCACTGGGATCATAGAATAATTCATTTTCACAGCAGATTATTTAAATATGAATCTACAGTGAAAGCCTAAGCTCTAATCTTTGATTCAAACCAACATTTTCATATAAAACTTAAAAATATTATTAAATTATCTACATGGCATTTTTATGAATGAAACTGAATAGAATAGGCCAAAATAAAAGCAAATATGACAAATGAACTGAATGATATTAGGATCCAAGAAAATATATCCATTTATATGTGTGCATTTTGAGCATGTACTTCATAGATGTTTCTTAAGCAGGATGTGGGGGAGACGACAGAACTTTCTGAGTCTGAACAGGGAAGGTTATGTGCATAAAATGAAGCATAGACTGTAACAGAAGTAAAGATAACTCTGTTCTGACCCCAGGCCATCTGTGTGGACATAGAGGAAAAGACGGTGGTCCCTAACATAAACTCGGATAGAGTTATAACAAACTTATAATCTCTCTACATCATATTAAGTCGTTGCTGTAATACATGTTAGTAAAGATCAAACTTATAACATACTTTGCATGTGTAGAAAAGTTTGATACTTCTGTCATTGGCATACATACCCCTCACCCTCGTTCCACATGTAAATGACCATGCACAGCATACATGTACACACCTGTCTGCTGCAACTGAACCATACATCCACCATAATAATGGGAACTTATTAACATGTTTTAATGAAAATTGTTTTGAACTTGAAAGTAATATCTGCTGGAAAATGTAATATGATATTAGCATTTTGCTTTCAGAATGTATATTTTCTTCTGATTCATTTGGAACATACATCAATTTTTAGCTAGTGACTATCAGGTCAAGAATATCATGAAAGATTTTCTGAACAACACTCAACATAATATGCAAAGGTGCATTGCTTAAATACCTACCTTGAATATTCACACTGTGTTCAAACTAGGTGAGGTTCCTTGTCTCTTTCCCAGGAAAATGGGGAATCAGACTTCGGTTACACAGTTCATTCTTCTGGGATTTCTACTCAACCGAAGGTTGCAGAAGCTCCTCTTTACCCTCTTCTCCCTGTTCTACGCCTTCACCCTGCTGGGAAATGGGACAATAGTGGGGCTTATCTGTCTGGACTCGAGACTTCGTACTCCCATGTACTTCTTCCTGTCCCACTTGGCCATCGTTGACATTGCTTATGCCTGCAACACCGTGCCCCAGATGCTGGTGAATCTTCTAGATCCAACCAAACCTATCTCCTTTGCTGGATGCATGACACAGACTTTTCTCTTTTTGACATTTGCACACACAGAATGTCTCCTTTTAGTGGTGATGTCCTATGATAGGTATGTGGCCATCTGCCACCCGCTCCGATACACTGCCATCATGAGCTGGAGAATTTGTATTATCCTGGTGGCAACTTCCTGGATTCTAGGAGTTCTCTTGGCCCTTGTCCATCTAGTATTACTGTTACCATTGCCCTTCTGTGAATCTCAAAAAGTAAATCACTTTTTCTGTGAAATTATAGCTGTTCTCAAACTTGCCTGTTCAGACACCCACATCAATGAGGTCATGGTTTTGGCTGGGGCTGTGTCTGTGCTTGTGGGACCATTTTCTTCCATTGTGGTCTCCTATGCTCATATTCTGTGTTCCATCCTGAAGATCCAGTCACGCCAGGGACGCCAGAAAGCCTTGTCCACCTGTGCCTCCCATCTCTGTGTTGTCGGACTTTTTTATGGTACAGCCATTGCCATGTACATTGGCCCTCAACATGGGAATGCCAATGAGCAAAAGAAATATCTCTTGCTATTCCATAGCCTTTTCAATCCTATGCTCAATCCACTGATCTATAGTTTGAGGAACAAGGACGTCAAATATGCTCTGAGGAGGATGGTCATGAAGGATACTTCTCGAGAGCATTAAAAAATGAAGACCCTGCAAAGATCTTAGAATTACTTCCATTCAGAATTGGCCAGAACTCGTAAACTTGTTCAAAGTCTTCCTTTCCGTTTTCTCACAAGAGACTTCTTGCACCTGCCAAGAACTTCCCTGTGTTTTATCTTCTCTAGCTTTGAGAATGGAGGAGCACAAGCAACCCAAACATCCACTTGAATGACAGTGAACAGGCTTTTAATGTGGTTGAAAGTGAGCATCAGTCTCACCTGCGAGCTGCAATAGCAACCAGCCTGAAAGATATACCCACTGGTACAATAGTGGCACAAAACGCTGCTTTAGTCCTGGCAAGAAATGCTGGCTAGGATCTGCTTAAAGATGAACACATGAAAATAGAGTGGGCTGGGAGTAAAGTGGTAGACAAGAAGGAAAATTAGGCACTATTTGGGGACAAAATAACTATAAAGAATCAATAGAGGGAAGAACTTTTATTTTGCTGAAGAAGTATAAAGAATCTGTTGGGCTTGGATTCTTCTGCATGGACGGGCTCTGTGGGAGCCTTCTCAGCTTGGTTGATCACCTTCCTGGACCTGGGGGGAGTTGGGAGGACCTTGGTCTTAACATAGAGTAGGGAACCCTGATGGCTCCTTGGCCTGGAGAGGGAGGGAGGAGGGTATGGGTGGAGGGGAGGGGAGGGAAGGGGAAGGGAGGGGAGGAGATGGAAATTTTTAAATATAAAAAATAAACCATGAAAAAAATTTTAAAAAAAGAATCTGTTCATCTCAGCAAAAGATCACAAGACAGTAACTCATGTGAGCACTTCTCAGGATAACGTATAAACATTTTAGCACACCCTCTACCAACCAGCGGGTGTCACCCTCTCTAGCAAACTGAGCAACTTTGACCTTGACTTCTAGTAGATTATTTAAATGTTGTGATTTCTTGGACTTGATACCAATGGAATATAGGCCCCTCAAAGTGTTCCTTGTTTTAATATACCCTCTCAATCACTGTTCTGTTTGTAAGATTTGTCCATAGTTTGTGGAGGCATAGTTTGTTCATCTCTATGCACATCACAACATATTGATTCTATTTGAGGGAGATACTAGAACTGCCTACAATGTAAGCTGTAATAAACCATTTGTTTGTAAATGTTGCTATACACATCTATCAGAAGGTATCCAGGATCACTGTTTTTAGATATACAGCCAAGGAAGTACTGGGTAATGGATGTCCCAGACTTGGATCTTCTTTACTATGAATGCCTGACAGTTTGGCTATGAAATTACTATCATTTACTCATGAACTGGAATACCCTCACATTGAACAGGAATTGGTAATGTAATAATGAGCTGAATGCTTTTTCTACCCATCTAACTTTGTGGTCTAATAAGGGTGCTAGTTTTGTATTAATACTCTAAGATATATTAATGGCTCATCAGCCTAGCTAACATTCTTCTGAGCAGAATGAACAAGAATAAGTCAGGCATTTGTGACTGATTTCATCTTCTCAATGAACAACAACAAAAATCTGGGATACCAGTAAAAATGAGGTTTAAGTTATAGAATTGTATGCAGGAGAAAAAAAAGGAATTTAAACATTTATGTTGACAATGTCTTAGCCTTGTTTGATATAATAATCCTGGAGAATAAACCTGGGCCTTTCAAGAGTCAGGCAAACACTCCACCACCGACGTAGGCCCCTAGCCATAAACCTCTTTTTAATCTAAATGTATTCTGACACCTCTAATTATTTCCTGAGAATATATATTAGATTTGGGTGAGGGTTGAGTGTTTTATGCTAACTTTGATATCTCTGAGTCTATTCTAGGACCTGTCTAGTCCTCTATCATGGATCATGCAGCTCTAAAGATGTGTTCTTTGATTATACTTTGTCAACATCCACAGCTCAGTTGTATCAGTCCCACCACACCCCAAGTGATGTGGTGCACCTCTGTCCTCACATACGGGGGTTCTTCTATTCTAATTGCAAGCGTAGCAATAGCACTGTCTTGCTTTTCTGGCATAAGCTCTGACCAATGCCATCTGGGAGCCCATACCTAATTTCCTTCCAGAAAACACAGAGGTAGTGAGGAGCTTGGAAAGGCCCTTCAAGTGAACCAAAAGCATTCCCAGGTGTCCCTGCTGGATTTATTGTGAAATGACTTCCTTTCTTGATGGTCCCATGCCAGAAATATAACTAGGGAATGGAGGGAAACATTTCCTATGCTTTCAAGTCTGTTGTTAGTATTTATAGCAATACTCTGTCATATAAAAGCATGAGAAACCTAACGTGTAGATGCACCCGGTGTCGGTGACCATGCTTCGACAAGGAAACCAGTTACCAGGGCAGGGACATGGGGATTAGAAAAATAAGTTAGGAGTGCAAAGATATGAGTGAAATAATAAGCATAGGATAGTATCAGGAAGGAATTCCAATGAATACTAAAATTCACCTGCATTTAATTTTCCTTACACTTTTATACCCCAGTACAACAGGGGGAAGAAGACAAAAGTCTGCTTTAAAATGATATAAAGAACAATCAGAACAGTTATTTGCTTCAATACTTTAAAGACATCAAGTCATTACCATTCTGTTGTTTAAGCAATGAACCCACCCTAGACCAGGTATCCTGAAGGTAGTCACTCCCAAGGCCAAACCTCCTCTTTCAAAAGAAGGAGCAGTAGTAGCTTGAACCCTCTGACCTTGGTCAAGATGGAGTAGTGGCCATCCTCAGGACAAAAGCACCAAGTAACTGTTGGGGCAGCTGGCCCAATCCCTGCGTTCAGGGGCGTGGCTGCGCCAGGGGAGAAGGGTACCTTTAAAAAGAACCGGTCCGGGAGGGAGCCCTGTTTTTTCCCGCATCACGCTCTGCTTTGCTGGATCCTTGGCTCTGTAAGTTCCCTTATTCTCCTTTTATTAAAACTGATTTATGCTAAAAGGACTATTTTCGGTTATTTCCAATTTCCAAATTCCTCCGACCGCCGCTACAAATAACCACATCCTAGGTCTGAGTGTGTAGCCACACTTGTCAACAACATCGAACAAGAAAAGATTCTCTGATCTTCAGAGAAGGTGGAAATAGGCTCACGTTTTTGGGCCTCTACAACCTGGCCAACTATTTTTTTTTAATCTGTGTTCCTTTCCCTTACACTTCAGTGGTATTGACAGACAGACTTTCCAATCTTCCCAAGTAGCCTGACTTTTCTCTACCAGTTGTGTCTAGAAACTTCAGTGGATCTATTTGCCTAGACATCACTCTCTAAGTCAAATCAAGCCAGATATGTAAAAATTTCTACAACAAAATCATATTAAAAATGAGGAAAAACAGGAGTGGGACAAGAGAGTAAAGAGACAAAGTTCAAGAGAGACTCTTGAAAGTAGCCACACTTTGTGTGAAAAATAAAAGATTGTTTCTTGCATGGAATTGTCTTTGGGAGATCTTGTCAAATGTTTCATGCCGGACAGTCCACCCAGACAGAGCTAGAGAGAATAATTTGCTTGCTGGTTGTTGTTGCCCATATTGATCAAAGATATGCCTGACTCCAATGTGTATTAATTATCATACACTGGAGGTAGCATATGCATTGCCATCATGGCTAACAGCTACTATAAGACTCATGCCCAGGGGCCAAAAGTGATCCACAGATCAGACAGCAATAGAAATGCTAGGTGATGGGAGGCAAGGTTCTGTTGGGTTGAATTTGGCTAGGAACAACTGAACAATGGAGTGTAGAATAACTCTTTTTACCTATGAATATGATTAAATTATTATAAATTGAACTTTGTATCATGGGGCTTATTTGTGAACAAATAATACTAATGTAGCATCATGCCATGGTCACTTAGATTTAGCATCCTACCTTCTATCTACAGGAATACATAAAGGTTAGAAGAATCTGTTCTGTTTTCCTGATTACCTGGTTACCTGTTTTTTTTTTTCCTTGTTTTGTTTTCTTGGAACAAGTGTGGGAATGCTACTTCTATTATATGCCAGTGAAAACCATATCAAGGCAAAATACCTTCTTAAGATAAAATATTAGGAGTGCAAACTTGTACAGCCACTTTGGAAATCAGTATAGCATTATCTCAGGTAATTGGAAATCAATCCACCTCAACACCCAGCAATACCATTTTTGTGAAAATGATGCTTAATCATACCACAAGGATATTTGCTCAACTATGTTCATAGCAGCATTATTCATAATAGCCAGAACCTACAAACAACCTAGATGCCCGTCACCTGAAGAATGGGTAAAGAAAATGTGGTACATTTGCACAATGGAGTATTACTCAAGAGTAAAAAAACAATGACATTATGAAATTTTCAGGCAAATGGATGGAACTAGAAAAAACATCCTGAATGAGGTAACCTAGACTCAGAAAGACAAACACGGTACGAACTCACTCATAAGTGGACATTAGATGTAAAGCAAAGGATAGCCAGACTACAATCCACATCATCAGAGAAGCTAGGTAACAAGGAAGACCCTAAGAGGGGCACATGGATTGCTCAGGGAGGGGAATTAGTTGAGGTCTCTTGGGTAAACTGGGGTTTGGGGGCAGCAAAGGGAAGAGGAGTGGGGGAGGAGAACACAGGAGACTGGGATGGTAGAAGTTGGGGAGGGATGGAGTAGGACAGCAATGGAAAAGGGATCATGATACAGAGGGTCATTATGGGGTTAGGGAAAACCTAGTGCTAAGAAAATAACCAAGTATCCACAAGGATAACCCCAGCTAAGACTCCTCGCAATAGTGGAGAAGGTGTCCTAAATGGCCTTCCTCTATAATCAGATTGATGAATACCCCAACTATCATCATAGAGCCATCATCCAGTAACTGATGGAACCAGCTCCAAAGATCCACAACCAAACACCAGGCTGAGCTCCTGGAATCCAAAGAGAGTGAGGAGGGAATGTATGATCATGGGAAGTCAAGATCATTATGGAGAAATCTACAGAGACAACTGAACAAAGGTCATGGAAATTTGTAAACTCTACACCAACATCTGTGGAGCCTCCATGGGACCAAACTAGGCTCTCCATATGTGGGAGACAGTGATGAAGCTTGTACTATCTGAGGGGCCCCTTCCAGTAGGACCAGGATCTATCCCTGGTGTAGGAGCTAGCTTGTTAAAGCCTATTTCCTATGGTGGGATGCCATGATCAGCCTTAATAAATGAGGAGTGACTTAGTCCTCCCCCAAATTAATGTGCCAATCTTTTTTTGACTCCCATGGGAGCCCTTACTCATTGGGAGGAGTGGATAGGGGGATGGGCTGGAGGGGAACTTGGGATAAGGGGTAGGAGGGAGAACTATGATTGAAATGTAAAATAAAGAAAAAATAAAATAAAAAAGAAATATAATCTATATCTCATATAAAAATGTTACCTATATAATTAAGCAAATGAATGTTATTGTAAGTGCATAATAATTTTAAAGTCAAACAAGCTATGCTAAAAAAAAAACTGTGCTTTCTTTTTGTGTCTTTACCAATTCTCAGCAATAAAGGGTTGTAATGCCAGATACCATTGTTACAAACTTTCAATATGTAAAGAGTGAAATAGCCTTCACACGACAAAGATCTACATCCTTAGACACCAGGCGTGAACAACAAGAAGTTCGTCTCACATCTGATTATGACTAAGGAATTCAGAAGACAGTAAAACTATGCTATAAAAGAATTAGCTGACAGTAGGAATATTATTTTAAACAACATTAAGATGAAACAAAGGAGTTTTAATCATAAAAGTGAAAAGGGAAGGGGTGGGGAGAGGAGGAGAGTGAAAGAGTATGAGGTAAGAGATGAGAAAACACAAAATTAAAAGAGCTACCACTTTGTAACTTGTTTTTTTTTCTGATGCTATTTATATTTATTTTTCTTATGTTTAAACCAAAGTTTTTGATTTTCATTTTTTGGGGAGTTTTTTGTTTTTTCTTTTTATTTTTTATTATATATTTTTATTTTTCCATTTAAAAATTTCCACTTCCTCCCCTCCTTCCATTCCCTTCCTGCTTCCCCACTCACCCTCCTCCCTCCCCCTCCAGGCTTAAGAAATGGCAGGATACCCTGCCCTGTGGGAAGTCAAAGGCCCTCTCCCCTACATCCAGGCTTAGGAATGTGTGCATCCAAATAGACTAAGGTCACAAAAAACTAGAACATGCAGTAGAAACAACTCCCAGTGCCATTATCAAAGGCTTCTCAGTCAGCCCCTATTGTCAGCCACATTCAGAGAGTTCGGTTTGATCACATGCTCGTTCAGTCCAAGTCCAGCTGGATTTGGTGAGTTCCCATTCGATCAGGTACACTGTCTTAGTGGGTGGACCAACCTCTCGCTGTCCTGACTTCCTTGCTCATCTTTTTTCTCCTTCTGCTCTTCAACTGGACCTTGGGAGCTCAGTCCAGTGCTCTGATATGGGTCTCTGTCTCTATCTCCATCCATAGCCGAACAATCGTTCTGTGGTGATATTCGAGATATTTATCAGTGTGACTATGGGACAACACCATTTCAGGCACCTTCTCTTCTGCTGTCCAGGGACCTAGCAGGGGACATCCCTGTGGATACCTGGTATCCCCTCTAGAGCCAAGTCTCTTGCCAACCCTAAAATGGTTCCCTTAATGCTCCTATATCCGTCCTTCCTCCATCTCAACCCTCCCACTACCCCAAGCTCTACCCAATCCTTCCCTTCTCCCTTCTCTCCCCCCCTCTCCCCTTCCCCCCACCCTACCCTCATCCCCATGCTCCCAACTTTTGCCAGGTGATCTTGTCTGCTTCCAATTTCCAGGAGGATCTATACATGTTTTTCTTTGGGTTCACCTTATTATTTGGTTTTTCTAGGCTTGTGAACTACAGGCTCCATGTCCTTTGTTTATGGCTAGAGTCCACTAATGAGTAAGTACATTCCATATTCATCTCAACTTCCTAACTTGTAGTGCAGAAAACATTGAAACAAGTTCCATCCGGCTGAAGGAGAGCTCCCTGATGGGCATGTGCAGCTGGGATGTACTCATGACAGAACCATGTTTGTTTTCTTTTCTCTTGTCTTGCTTGTGATTTGTGGAAGCTTAGGAATATAGGAAAAGTTACTCTATCATAGTTTTAGATTCACAGACAAAACCCTACTTCACCTGTTTTGATTTTTTTTATTCCTCTTAAGCATTTCTTAGACTTTTATAACCAAACTATGTGCACTTCAAAGGCATTCCACATTATTTTGCCTTTACTCATTTGTTTGAAACTTTTCTATTGGTAGTTTTTGACTTAATAAACGTAATTTCTGTGGTATGCCTTTAAATCAATCAGTGTTTATTAAATTCAAATTTCATGTGGTAAGTAAAACGGATGATAAGTAGAAAAGTTGAAAAACAGATGTAATGTTTTCATAAAGTCTTAGTGTTTATAAAATAATTAAATGGTTCTGTAAGACAGCAGCACATGAGATGAAAGTCTCACTATAATTTTCATTCTCATTTCTTTGATGGATAGAGAGGCTGGATAATTTTCATGTTTATGGACCATGTGTACTTTATCTTTTGAGAATTATCTGCTCATTTCATTAGCAGTTCATCATTGACTAAGTTATTTTGTTTCCCGATATTTCCTTGACGTTTTTGTATATCCTAATTATTCATCTTCTCTCAGATGTGCAGTGAGCAAAGATTTTCTTCCAGTCTGTGTTTGTACCCACTTGATTACCCATTTCCACGTATTGCAGAAGTCCCTTGGTTTCCTACAGTCTCATATGCCAATTGTTGATGTTTGCAGAATAATTAGAGTCCTCTCCAGAAAGTACTTGTCTACATCTGTGTTAAACTAATTTCCATACTTTTCTTGTAACAGTTCAGAGTTTGATGTCTTATCCTAAGGTCTTTCATTCATTTAGAACTGCTTTGTGTAGGTTGAAATATGGGATGATATCTAGTTTCCCCAGATTCATCTAGAAAGGTTGTGCTTTTTTTGTATTTCTTTGGAAATTTTGTCAAAAATCAGATGTGGCTATAGTTGCATTTATATCTGGGACCTTTCCTATTTCATTGCTCTACATGACCCATGCTTTTGAATTAGTACCATGTTGCTTTTGTTACAGCGGCTCTGTAGGATAATGAAATCAAGTATGTTGATAGCTCATGCGTTATTTTGTTGTTGCTTTTAAAGATTTCTTTCGCTGGTCATGGATTTTTATGCTTCTACAATAATATTGTATTTTTGGCATTATTGTGACAAATGGAAATAGGAAGATTTTCTTCATTTCCTTCTCAGAATGTTTGTTATTAGTTTATAAAAAGGCTATTAATTTTTGTATGTTAATTTTTTATCTTGCCACTTTGCTGAAAGATCTTATTAATTCCAAGAGTATTTTGTGAAGTCATTAAAATCTTGAGCGCAGAACCAAAACATCCACAAATATGGATACTTCTACTTCTTACCTTCTTATTTATGTCACTTTCTCACACTGAGATCAACAACTAATAAAGGAGACCTCCTGAAACTGAGGAGCTTCTGTAAAATAAAGGATGCAGTAAATAAGACAAAACAGCAGCCTTCAGAATGGGAAATGATAGTCACCAACCCTACATCAGACAAAGAGCTGAACTCCAAAATAAAGAACTCAAGAAACTAGACATCAGAATACCAAATAATCCAATTTAAAAATGGAGTACAGCTCTAAACAGATAATTCTCAATAGAAGAATTTCAAATGCTTGAAAGACATTTAAGGTATTGCTCAACATTCTTAGTCATCAAGGAAATGCAACTCAAATTAACTTTGATATACCACTTTATACCTTTTAAAATGACTAAGGTAAAAAATACTGATGACAGTTTATGTAGGAGAGGATATGGAGTAACATATTAACAATAAAACTGGCCAACCAAAAAAGAAAAAGAATAAGAGGAGTAGAGAATGCAAAAGAAGACTAAAGAAAGTGTCTGATGGAAATAAAAAATAATAAAATAAATACATTTTACCAAAAACAAATGAATAATTTTTAAAAATAAGAATATATGCATATATCTATCCCTACTACTTCAATCCACTACTGTATTACAATTATATAACTAAGATAATTTAACAAGAACAAGAAGTAAAGGACACCAAAGTTGGAAATTGGATAACTGATACTATTTTGGTTGGAGAATATCTTAACAAATAAACAGACAGTTACAGATATGAGTGAGATAAAAGAACAAAACATAAAAATAACTATGTATCTTAATATTAGCAATGAAGTATATGCAGATATAAAGTAATTTCTTTTGTAATGGTATGAAAAATAAAAAATTCAAGACACACACCATAAATAACAAAATATCATTGAAGGAAATAAAATATGAATGGATGACAAGGCAGTCCATGCTGACAAGCTAGAAGGCTTGCTATTGATAAAAAATTAATACTGTGAGATTTTACTGAAAGACTAAGCATCATTTCCCTCAAAGTCTCTCTCTTTTTTTTTCTCAGAATCTGACACGATAACGGCTTTTTAAATTTTATTTATGCTTTATGTATGAGTGCTCTGCATGTATACCTGCGTGCTAGAAGAAGGAACTGAACTCAGGACCCCCAGAAAAATAGCCAGCACTCTTAACCACGGAGCAATCTCTCCAGCCCCAATGAGAGATTTTTAATTAAAATATAATCACATAATAGCCTCTTTCCTCTTTCCTCCTTCCAATCCCTCCCATATAACCCCTCTTGCTCTGTATGTCAAACTCATGGTCTCAAGGTTTTTTCTTTAATTATTATTATGTATGTGCACACACACACACACACACACACACACACACCTCTACCAGATGCAACAGATTTGTATTTCATGCTATTTAAATTAAGATGTGTAGAAGGAGCAGTGGGCTGTGTTCCCACCCAGCTCCCACATGGCTAGCTTTACACCCGAAATAACAACATACAAATTGTATATTTAAACACTGCCTGGTCCATTAGTTTTAGCCTCTTTTGGTTAATTTTTACATATTTAGTAATCTATGTAGCACCATGAGGTGGTGGCTTACCAGGAAAGATTCTAGCCTGCGTCCATCTCTGAGAGGAGAGCTATGGCATATGCTTCACTGCCTTCTTCCTCCCAGCATTCTGGTCTGTCTTTCCCACCTACCTATGTTCTGGCATATCAGGCCAAGCAGTTTTCTTTAAATTGTTTTTTTAACACATAGACAGATGACCCTCCTCCATCAAAGATGGATATGAAACCAACCAAGAAGAGCCAAAATACCTTGAAAATAAAAAATTTAAAAGAGTTCCACTTTCTGGTTTTAAAACTTAGTACAAAAACACAGAAATTTAGACTCTGTGATACTGTCACAGAGCAGATGTAGAGTTCAATGGCAAAGAACTGAGACACTAAACATAAACATGTCTACTTACAACCAAGGGATTTTCAGATGTGAAAAGTAATTTACATATCAATGTGACAAGCTAAATGATGCTAGAGAACTAGTTGTTCAGAGAGTCCTTGTGAAGATGTGTCCCTGTGAGATTTATAATCTAACTACTAGACTAAATAAGCCAGATTGTCCCCCACAATATGAGTGAGCTTATTCCAGTCTTCTATGGCAAGACTATGACAGAAGTGTTTGAAGTTTTTCTGCATGATGCTCTTGCCGCTAAGACGTGCGTCTTCTCCAGCTTTTGGACTGACTCTAAGGACAAGAACCACATACCCATATCTTCAGCATCTCAGTCTTGAAAATCATATCCATTTGTCATAACCTCTCTTCTCCCAAGATAGATGGATGGATGGACAGATAGATGATAGATAGATAGATAGATAGATAGATAGATAGATAGATAGATAGATAGATAGATAGATGAGATAGATTATAGGTAGGTAGGCAGATAGATAATAGATGATAGATAGATAGATAGATAGATAGATAGATAGATAGATAGATAGATGATAGCTAGATAGATAGATGATAGATAGAGATATAGATGATATATAGTTATATATAGAGAGACTATAGATAGATTAAAGATAGATAGGTTGATAGCTGATAGATGCTAGATAGATGGATAGATAACCAAATATATGACAGACAGATACTGAACTTCAAATATACCTTTATAGAATTTGTCCTAGTCTTTGTGTGTGTGTGTGTGTGTGTGTGTGTGTGTGTGTGTGTGTGTATGCAGGTGCGCACGCCATAGCATACACATGAAGTTAAAGAACAACTTTTGGTAGTCAGCTCTCTTCTCTCCCATTTGGGTCTGGCACCGACCTTCTGTAATCAGACCTTCTGTAATCATGGTGCTACATAGATTACTAAATATGGGTTAAAACAAGTTAAGTGCTTTTACCTGCACAGCCATGTCCTTGGCCCAATCTTCTGGTAATAAAGGCTCAACTGATGTTTACAATCATAAAGTTAAAATTGTCTCAGATGTTGTTGCTGGATTTCAACATGTCCTTTGTCTTGTAATTGTGATCTAACATTGAAATAATATATATATCTAATATAAAAATTATATATATATATAAAACATTGAATATATACACACACACATATGGGGAAATGGCAGAAAGATTTTTTTTAAAGGAAAAATGTGGGAGTGGTCTCAAAGCAAAGGAAAAGGGGAAGACAACAAGAAAGAAATAAGATCCAATCTCTTTTATCATTAAATAGAAATAAATATATGTAAAATGGAGACTTTTGATAATTGATGCCTCATTTAGACTTTTCAGTAAGCCAAGCTTGCAGTCTCCCAGGGGAGATCACAGCCCTGTGATTGTTGTCTTAAGAAGCTCCATGGGGGGTACATTTGTCACCCATGAAAACTCTCGGTCTTTACAGAGACAGAGTGAAGAGGCTGCACCAGCAGGAAAGGGGACAATGCTATACCACGGTTAAGGAAGGCACAGAATGGCAGGAAAATGCTTTGTGCTTTGCTACCTGGACCCACAGGTATGTCTCTGGGGAAAGGGCTTGTCTAGATAGCTCTCTGTAAAGGCCTAGGGTGGAGAAGTTGCCAGTGTACCTGCATCTTACCACAGTCTGGGGACTGGGAGAACACCGAGGTCTCCTTTTTCTCCATCCTGTGTTAGAATGGGTAATTTCACTTCAAGCTCATGTCTCTGTGAGTTTTCTGATGTTCAGGCCCAATGTGTAGAAAATACCCAGAATATCTTCATCTTAGTTGTAACATTGTCTAGCTGCCGGGAGAGGGAGAGTCAGTTTACTTTAGAATACAGCCCAAAATAGGTTGACCAACAGTTAAGACCACACATATAAGCATATATGAGCCGTACAAACTGTATTTAGTGAGTTAAAAAAGAAAAAAGTAGACAAATTTGGTTGGATAGGAGAGAGAGATGAATCTGGGAGAAGTAGAGAGTGTGGGGAAATATGATAAAAATAAATCATAAGAAATTCTCAAAAAATTAATAAAAATGAGACATCTGCAGTAAAATAATTTTCATATATACGATATAGTAAAAAAAATGACAAAGAACTAAAAGCACATCCTGTCTCCCTCCTTGGGTTCATGTTCTTTCGGAAAAGAAGCTACTTCCCAGAAAAACTCTCTCTCGGCATAGGTTTCCTTTTATTCTTTTGCCTGAGTGAATGAAGTGACAGTCCCTCACCCTAAATCACTTACCATCAAAGAAAATGAAATTAAATGCTTGGAATGGCTCCATCATAGCTGAAAACCCTTTCTTGTGGCTCAGATAGGCATTTCTCAGAACACTGCCTCACCCCTTCAGAAAATCAGTAGAGGATCAGTAAGAAAGGGAAGGACCAGAGTGCAGGCAAGTTGTTCATCTGCCTGTTGGTCCAAATAAGTCTTATTAAATCTTGAAAGGAAACAGGACATTTAATGAACAAGCTTTCTTGCTCTTCAATGGTAGAGACTGAATCAACAGTTTCAAGACAAAGCACAATGGAGCTAGAGAGATGGTTCTACTCTTAACAATGCTTGGTGCTTCAAAACTCACACTGCTCTTGCAGAAGACCAGAGTTCAGATCTGGCACCCAAGTCAGGTAGCTCATCATTACCTGTAACTCCAGCTCAAGTACCATTGGGTGCTTCTTTGGCCTTCACAGGTACCCGAATTCAGGGGCACAGACACAGACAAATGTGTATTTTGAAGTCTTTAATAATAGCTAAGTCACAGAGACAGATGAGCATGGGGGTTCACCCTTGTAATTGGGAGGCTAAGCAAAGAAAGATTACAACAAA
This sequence comes from Arvicola amphibius, assembly GCF_903992535.2. Lineage (NCBI taxonomy): Eukaryota > Metazoa > Chordata > Mammalia > Rodentia > Cricetidae > Arvicola > Arvicola amphibius. Next base: position 189,819,694 of record NC_052048.2, read on the forward strand.
TTTGAGACCAGCCTGGGCTGCAAAAGGAACCCTGTTGAAAAAAAATAACAACAGCAAAAAGGGACACACAATGTTTAGAGCTGTAATGACTATATTTTTAATTTAATAAAAGAAATCTTAAATTGAGGATATTTCTTTAAAAAATTACTTAGAGTTTAAAATTATGGATTAGAAATTTTCAGTTATAGTAAATATTCTTTTTCTGTTTTATTTATATGCATACATGTTTTCAAAATAGTATGATTATCAAATTATTTTTTTAAATAAAACATAAACTATCATTTAAGGCTGCTAGTTTGTTATTTATGGAATTTCATAGAAATATTTAGAATTCAATTAGCTAAATACAAGTGCGATCTAGTTATATTTTGCTGAATTGCCTAATTTATTTCCAAATGTGGAAAATAGTCCTATATAACACAAAGTGAAAATGTTTTCTTAGAATATTGTGGGATGGCATTTTTTTTGTCTGACTGTACTATTAAGTTTATATTTAGAGCAATCCGGATATCAATCATGATGTTCATTTATAAGTACTGGGATCTAGAAAAAATTTAGGTATTTTGCTATAACCGTGATGCTCAATTTTGATTGTCAACTTGACTGGACAGAAAGATGTCTAGAACACTAATGAAGCACACCTCTCAAGGTGTTAAGAGGTACCATTTTTAGTGACAATTAGATCATAAGGGTTTAATCCTTACAATGGTTTGATTCCTTGAAATAGCCACATAATGATATGACTTGGAGTGGTAAAGGTAAGGAGCTAGGGCATAGCTAGAGGGTGTAGGTCACTTTTGAGATGAATTTTAAAGATTGTATCTGTTGTTGGTTCCTATCCATTTCTGATTCCTAGCTCCTTATAAAGCCCTTCTCCACCACCCCTGTATTGCTACATGGACCTTAAATAAATCCTCCCACCTTTACATATCATTCTGTAGGGTATTTGGTCACAGCAATACAAAAGTAGCTGCTGCAATACCATCCAGAATTCTCTAATGTGTACTCGTTAGGAGGCTATTAAAATTAGGCTCTTTTCCCTAAATGTGGGTAAGTGGAAAAACTATAATAAAGGAAAGCTGAGACTTAAGAAAGAAATAACAAGGAGCATAGATCTCCTGGTCAGCGTAGTCTATGAACAAAGGGATACAATCTTCCTCCGTCCATTTCTCCCTGAATCATCCTTAATGTAAACTGTGCTTGAACCTTCCTGGTCTGTGAAAAACCTGACAAAGATTATACAGAACCAGTGCAACAACCTAACACAGCAGCAATGCAAGGCTACATTGTGACCTCATTACAAATCCCAGATAGGTAAACTCTTGAGAAGGTTGATTGTGTAGGAATTCACATGCCCTGGACATCTCTCAGCACATAGCAGATAAGCCCTGAAATCACGTTCAAAGAATACTCTAGCTACAACTAGTCTCAATCTGAAAGTTTCCAGGCTTGTATTTTGAATACTTGTTCCCAAACTGGTTACGTTACTTAGGTAGACTGTAGAAACTTTAAGAATTGGGACCACATGATGGAAATAGATCATGGAGGACGAGTATTTAAAAGTCATGGTCAAAGCATACTTTGTTGCATGGTTCACCATGACATGGGCAGCTATTGCTGAAAGCTTGTACTCTTCAAAGCACTGCAACTTCATCCATCCCCTGTCATCATGGTTTTCTTACTGCTACTTTGTTAGAGAACATCTTACGATGACTTCATTGGGTTCAAAAGATACATCAAAACAGACGCGTAAGCAAGAAAGTCGTCCTCTACATTTCAGTGTCCCTGTGCTTATATTGCTTTCCTGTTTTTAAATATCCCACTGAAATTACCTGTGATAAGTACACACAAAAAGAAAATGGAAATGGGGAGACGACTCAAGGCCTACAAAGTACTGTTGTGTCAGAGACAACCAAAGCTAAAGCAAGTGTAAACCTAGCTATAAGTGCAGTAATTAATGATAGCAAACACTTTGATTTCAAAACTGACCTTCACTTAAAAACTTTGTCACAATTAATAGAATTATTTGTATTTTGGAATATTTATTCTCACTAAAATATAAAATATTAAGAAAAACCTTCAAACCCCAAAAGTCTAAAACTTCTCTCAGTGACTCTAATCATTTCAATGATTGAAAATAAAAGTAGATTTAATACTTAGAGGAAGCTGTGATAAGTATCACTTAATATTATTGCCCTCAACAAGAGAAATCCAATTGTGCTAGTCATTACTATCTGTAATAATAAAAATAAAATATCCTTGGCTTTGTCCATGTATTAGTGAGTGTGTGTACTCTTCTCAAATGCTTTTGCTTGTAGGTTAAAGAAGCAATAAAAATACTGAAAATAAAGAATAGCTTGAGCAAAACTGTAAAGCATACCTACTGCACAGGCTTTGGTCTAAGGGTAAAGTTCTTTGAGTTGGAATTATTGAGGAAGGCTGTATGGGTGCTATGAAAAAAATGGTACCGTGTTTAAGTCAAATGGTAAAGGCAAAGTAAAACTTATCCAAAACCATGTATAAGAATTTAAGTTTAGGAGCTATCTGAAATGGTACACGAAGAAAAACAGAGTTGTATCTGGGAACAAAACAAGATAAATGGAAGGAGAGGCTGCCAGTCTCACAGAGGACGTGGAGAGAGAAATAAATCCTGCCAGTCTCCTCTTGGTGTTCCTTCTGTAGCTCAAGAAGTAAGAATGAAAATTAAGAACAGAAATTTAGAAAGAAGGAGTTAGAAGTATTTAAAATTTCAAAAATCATTAAATAAGTAACACACGCAGAGAGACTCATTATTAATGGTAGGACCTAGTTTGGATTGTGGAAATAGAAATGAAGAAAGCTAACAGATCTGAAAGGAAAGAAGAAAGCATTGTGTGTGTGTGTGTGTGTGTGTGTGTGTGTGTGCGTGTGTGTATACTTAAAATGCACAGTATGAAGTGATTGCTCTCCAATATGATCGTCTCCACTTGAATGGTCCTATTTCTCTGTAAACAGGGTCCATGTGGTTTGTTTCTCTTTAATCCCTGCACTGAAGAGACAGAGACAGGTGGATCTCTGTGAGTTTAAGGCCAACCTGGTCTCCATAGAGAAACCCTGCCTCAAAAAATAAAGAAAGAAAAGAAAGAAAAGAAAGAAGGAAGGGAGTAAAGTAAGGGAAGGAAAAAAGGGAGGGAGGGAGGGAGGGAGGGAGGGAGGGAGGGAGGGAGGAAGGAAGGAAGGAAGGAAGGAAGGAAGGAAGGAAGGAAGGAAGGAAGGAAGGAAGGAAGGAAGGAAGGAAAGAAAGGTACTAGTGACTCTCAAAATTACATGTGAGTTGTATATAGTTCACACCTATCTGTTGGAAATGTTAAGAATTTTATTTATTCCCTTATTTCCTGACTTTTAGGCTATTTATTCTGGTCTACTTCTTTCAGAAGTTTATATTTCAAAATCACATGCAAAATTACATGATGCCAGATGCATTTGTTATTAATTTGATTAGTCAAACAATTCATGCTATTCGGCAATGCCATTTGGCTAAAGGAATATGTTCACATTCCATTGAGATGCTGAGGACTCTATCCTGGGTCCCCATACTGTACAGTGTAGAAGCTTAGAGAATATCCCACAGGTAAGAGCCACATGGGTTTGTACATCTGGCAGCTCAGGACTCAACTTGGGTTCACTGATTAGTCTCCAGCTCTCTGCCCTTGATCTTTAAGGTCAAAGCTCAGCTCCCCTCTTGCATGTGTCCATTGTATCATCCAAATTACTATCTCTATCCCAAAAGTTGTCTACATAGTTCCCCGTGCCTTTGTTTCCTAAGGAGATAAACTGAAGGCATTGTAAAGATGAGAATATTTAAAAGCATTAGCACACATCCTGTATGGCAATGTTTCATTGCTTTGACCTGTACAGCAGCAACACTGCTCAGGTGTGTGTCCACAGTTTGGTGGATGTCACCATAAGTTTAAACCTTGATTTAAGATATATGTTACTTTTGTCCAATGCATAATATACGTCATTTTTAAATCGAAGTATCTGAGGGAAAAGATATATTTTTATATAGAGAAATGGTATTGAGTTTTTAATTTTTGCTCAACTCTTAGTGGTTGGTTATTTACTATTTCATAAGAGTGACATCATTCCTTGGAAGATCCAAGGACATCTGCCCAGATCAAATATTTCTACTAAAACTTGCTGAGCAAATGAGCAAAAAGTGCAATTTAATTGTATCTTACATTGTGTCTGTCTCCCAGATGGAAATAGTTTTATCTCTTCTAAAATTTTTTTTGTTTTTTTTTTCGAGACAGGGTTTCCCTGTACTTTCTAGAGCCTGTCCTGGAACTAGCTCTTGTAGACCAGGTTGGCCTCGAACTCAGAGATCCGCCTGCCTCTCCCTCCCGAGTGCTGGGATTAAAGGCGTGCGCCACCACCGCCCGGCTCTTCTAAAATTTCTTATAGACTGCTTATTAAAACAGCAAAATAAACAGCAGAATAATGGAAAACTTTATTCAGGATACAAACCTGCCCCTTTTGTAAAGATTAGCAGTGGAAATAGTTTTGTCCAGTTTCATAGACTTTCCAAAGTGTATATGTATATGTGTATGTGTATGTGTATATGTATATATACATATATATACACACACATCCAGACAAAAAATGCCATGCATATAAATGTTCATATTTTAAAATATAAATTATAACATGTTTTACACAAATCATCCATGTAGTATAATAAAGATTGAACTGATCCCTAAGAATAGCTGCATGATATATTTCTGTAATTTCAAAAGACCTTAGTATATTAAATCCATCAACAATTAATGTGAAGGATAAGTCAAAGGGATGTGAATACATTTCCTTAGCCAAATGACTAGAATTATCTGACTAATAGAAGGTCATAATAAGTGAACTTAGGTCCCATGTAAGTTTTCAAACAATTTTTAAAAAGAAATTTTTGAAAATGTGGAAGTTGTCTAGAATAAATACTCAACAAAAGACAAGAATAAATAAAACATGTTAAAAACCAATACCAGTGTATTAGTAAAAAAATGAGAATAGAATACAAGAGCCAGTAAAAGTTACATGATTTTGTTACTGATGAACTAACTGTATTGTCATTTCAAATTTTTAAATTTGTATTCATGGCTTATAGAGTGATAATATGTACACAATATAACATACATATGTGTGCATGGTTATAATGAATACACACAATGTCTTGCACACTATGGTAGAGGCACGCTGAATTCATTTCCACCTTTCCGTAACCCAATGTGCCTCACCCACATTCCTGCCCAAAGACTTTGTTTTTCTCCATTGTCTACCACCCCAGTTCTGTGAACCAGTCTCTGGAAGCTCTGGTTAGGGCTGAAATATTTTCATCACTTCGAAGACACATGTACCGCCTCTTGAGAGATGCTACCTGTTCATCTTGCTTTGTGAAACTCCATGACTCCAGGTAACTTTTTGCCATTTCACCTTGTTTGTTAGATTAATCATTACTCTGACCCTCAGTTCTCACTTGCTTATTCCTGAGCAGAAATAATAACAGACACAGCCACTCTTGGTTTCTTTGCCTGTTTCACAAATTATATAAATTTGGCTAGGCACATTCCTGGGCTACAGAGGCATTATTCCTGAATGCAATTTAAGGTGTGAAGTGTCACTTCCACTGGGATAATTGCTTCATTAGCCACAGTTTTTCCTCCAAAGCCCAGAACAGAGTGGGAGAAGGTCCTGCACTCAAGGGCATGAGTTAATGTTTTGATGAAATACAAATTGCATGACTTTGTTTACAGTTCAAATAAGCAAAGATCATACTTTGCTAAGAATACTTCCCATTGATGGTCCTGTAACAAGGAGCCATGGTATTCACACAATCAGTAAACCTGTAAAATTTATATTTCTAAAACATTATGAAATTTGTGTTTTCTGGAAAGCAACAGGCTACAGATAATTGCAAATTTTGAGAAGTTTATATTTTAGCACCTGCAATTTTATTTTAGAGTACACCCTCGGGAAATCATCAACTGGAGAAACATCTATGTGTGCAATAAACATGAGAGAAAAATAAACCAAGAATTTCTGAAAATGTCAAGTAAGTTGTGAAATAAAATGCTGTACCACCTTCATGCACTTATACTGTTAGATACAATTTAATATTTCTTTCTCTGTGTATTATATGTGTATATATATATATATGTATACTTGTGTCTTCTAATACAAGATACATTAAAATAGAACCTATTGGGTTAACACTTGGTTACACATAGGACACGTGTGTGTGTTCCTATTATTCCATCAGTACATCAATATTTATACTCATGCTACATTACATCTTGCAAAGTATCAGAAGATAAATCTTAGGAAATCCCTCTTCAATGGTATATTTTTTAATTCGATCCCTGTAACAGTCATTAACTATGTTGTAACTTTTCTCTGCAGTTCTTATCTTTTTATCTTGAACAAGTCTTGTCTTTGCCACAAGAGGATGGGAAGCAATGAGACGTGGATCACAGAGGTTACCCTGCTGGGATTCCAAGTTGATCCCACTTTGGATTACTTCCTTTTTGGGATTTTCTCAGCCTTTTATACCTTTACCCTGTTGGGGAATGGGATCATTCTTCTAATAATATCTGTGGTCCCAAGGCTGCACACCCCCATGTATTTCTTCCTCTCACACCTTGCCATCCTTGACATGTCCTATGCTTCTAACAATGTCCCCAAGATGCTATCTAACCTTGTGACCCAGAAAAAAACCATCTCCTTTGTTCCATGTATCATGCAGACATTCCTGTATTTGGCCTTTGCGGCAACAGAGTGCTTGATTTTGGTGGCAATGTCTTATGACCGGTTTGTGGCCATCTGCCACCCCTTACACTACACTGTCATCATGAGCTGGAGAGTGTGCACTGCCCTGGCTGCTGCTTCCTGGGGCTTTAGTTTACTGCTGGATATGGTTCATTTAGTCCTCCTGCTGAGGCTTCCCTTCTGTGGACCTTATGAAGTCAATCACTTCTTCTGTGAAATCCTGTCTGTCCTCAAGCTGGCTTGTGCCGACACAACGCTCAATCAAGTCGTCATCTTTGCAACTTGTGTGTTCATCTTAGTGGGACCCTTATGCTTGGTGCTGGTCTCCTACACACGCATCCTGATGACCATTCTAAGAATCCAATCAGGGGAGGGTCGCAGAAAGGCCTTCTCTACTTGCTCCTCCCACCTCTGTGTGGTCGGGCTCTTCTTTGGCAGCGCCATCGTCATGTACATGGCTCCCAAGTCTCAGAACCCGGAGACACAGCAGAAGATCCTTTCCCTGTTTTACAGCCTTTTCAACCCCATGCTGAACCCCCTGATCTACAGCCTGAGAAACGCTGAGGTGAAGGGTGCTCTGGAAAGGGTTCTGTGGAAGGGGAGACATATGTGAGAAACATCCTGGGGATATCAAGTTTGGTGACTGTCATTTTCTTTCCCTTGCTAGAATACATGAAACTTTACAATGGAATATTACGTACTTTCATTTAAAAGCAAGACCATGTAAAACTAAAGACAGTGGGAAAGTAGATGAATGCCTTCATTCCTTACTACAAATCCAGCCACAGAAAAAGCACAGAACACAATGGTATCAAATAATGCCTACTTTCTTAATTTTAGACTTCTTTATTATTATTATTATTATTATTATTATTATTAAAAATTTCTGCCTCCTCCCCACCTCCCATTTCCCTCCCCCTCCTTTAACTCCCCTCCCCCTCCCTTTCCAGTCCAAGGAGCAGTCAGGGTTCCCTGCCCTGTGGGAAGTCCAAGGTTCAACCTCCATCCAGGTCCAGGAAGGTGCACATCTAAACAAACTAGGCTCCCCCAAAGTCAGTACATGTGGTAGGATCAAAACCCAGTGCCATTGTTCTTGGCTTCTCAGTCAGCCCTCATTGTCCGCCACATTCAGAGAATCCGTTTTGATCCCATGCTTTTACTACTCAGCGGTAAAAAAAACAATGACATCTTGAACTTTGCTTGCAAATGGATGGAAATAGAAAACACTATTCTGAGTGAGGTAACCCACACCCAAAAAGATGAATTTGGTATGTACTCACACATCAGTGGATTCTAGACATAAATAAAGGTCAGTGAGCCTATAATTCCTGATCCTAGAGAAGCTAAATAAGAAGGTGAACCCAAAGAAAAACATCCTCTTGGATATTGGAAGTAGACTAGATTGCCAGGCAAAAATTGGGATCTTGGGGGTGGGGGTGGGGTGGCTGTAAGGGGTAATGGGGAGATGTGGAGAGAAAAGTGAGGAGGGGAAGATGGGTAGACCCTGGGGGAATGGGATGGTTGGGAGGGAGGAAGGGTGGATAGGGGTGCAGGGAAGAAGATATCTTAATTAAGGGAGCCATTTTAGGGTTAGCAAGAGACTTCACTCTAGAGGGCTTCCCAGGAGATGTCCCCAGCTAGTTCGTTGGGCAGCTGAGGAGAGGGAGCCTGAAATGGCCCTTTCCTATAGCCATACTGTGATGTGGGAGGGTCTTCTGTTTTAATAAAGAAACTGCCTTGGCCAGCCCTTAGGAGGGTGGAGTATACAGAACAGGAAAAAGGAAGTGAGGTAGATGGCTCAGACAGATGCCACGCCTCTCCTAAGTTAGCCAGACTGCAGTGCCTCTCCTCAGGGAGAGAGACGCGATGGAGCCAGCCACCAGGTCAGACGTGCTGAATCTTTCCCGGTAAGACACCACTCGTGGTGTTACACAGATTATTCGATATGGGTTAGTCAAGATGTGAGTAAGAGGCTGAAAATAATGGGCCAGGCGGTATTTAAAAGAATACAATTTGTGTGTTGTTATTTCGGGGCAATAGCTAGCCGGTGGCTGGGAGCCGGGCAGGATGAAATGCAGGCCCTGCCTGCAGCTCATCACTACAATACTGATGAATATCTTGCATATCACCATAGAAGCTTCATCTGGTGATGGATGGAGATAGAGACAGAGACCCACATTGGAGGGCAGGACTGAGCTCCCAAGGCCCAAATGAGGAGCTGAAGGAGGGAGAACATGAGCAAGGAATTCACCCACTGAGACAGTGGGGCTTGTCTAATGGGAGCTCACCAAGGCCAGCTCGACTGGGACTGAATATTAGACTTCTTTAAGATTACAAATGCATCATCAAGAAACAGAACATGAGGTTATAGACCAAATGGTAACTTTTATACCAATTTTTTTCTGTTGTTGAAACAGAATGGAGCTATGTAGAGCAAGCTGACCTCACACTTCCAGTCATCATCCTGCCTCTGACTCTACAGTGAGGAGCTAAGATTTCACCCTGCCCATCTCATACTACCTAGTATATAAAAAGCTTTTAGATGAATAATAATAAATTAACTTACAAAAGCAGAGCAATAAAGTTGAATTGAATTCTCAATATAAACACCATAGTTGATAACAGAAGGATTGGTGTACATCACCATTAGTCAACAAGAAAAGTGTGAATTACATCACCATGGTAAACCATTTCATACCCAGCAAAGTGTTTAAACATGTTAATGGTTTATTCGTCATGAGAACTATCAGAAACATAACTCCAATAACTGGAAAGTGATCCCTAATACTAGGTAATAAATACTGAAAATATCTTAGCCTATTAAATACGCAAAAGCACATTTGTGCCTTAAACTGTGGGTCACAACTCCACCTGGAGACATTCAACTGAATGTGTGGCTGAAAATAAATCGGCAGCAATAGAAGGTTTTTGCATCACTGAAGGCGTGGTTCTGAACACACAAGGTGTGCACATGCCATCACATCAAACAATGTCAGTAAAAGCTTCCTGAATTCTCAGATCTGAGACTACAGTATGAGCTACAGTGTTTTTACCTTACAATCATTTCAGTTCTTACATAAATAGTTGTCTAAATGGAGAAAACAAAGACTTCTAATACTTTCCTTCTCTCATCACTCAGTATCAAATTAGTATAACTTTTAATTTTATTATGTTAGAATAATGGAGCCTAAAAGTTGCTATTTGAGTTGCTGGCTTGTGTTTTATAAAAAAAATAGTTACATAAATTTTGACTTGAAGTTAGAAAAGAATTTCTAACAATTAATAAAATGGCTCTAAACATATATCTGCCAGTATTCTACATATTAATGCAAATTTACAGTCTCACTAAGGCCAACCTGGTCTACAAACTAATTCCAGGACAGCCTGTTACACAGAGAAACCCTGTCTCAAAAAAAAACAAAAGGTAAAATCACATGCCTCCCTCAAAATTGTTTTCAAATAAATTTCTTTATGATTGCTTCTAAGTGCAATTTCTGAAGCTGTTTTATAGACCTATTCCTCTGGGGTCACATAAAACTTCTTGATGTGAAGGATCACAGTGGGAAAAGTTTAAGGAGCCCAGCTCTAGACCAATTCAAGTTTTCTATAAGTAGACAAGGAAAACACTTGAGTTTGAGGATGATACTCTGGTTTCTCTTCATATCGTATAAATCGTTCGCCTTTTACTTGAGTTTGAGAATGGTTTTACTTGTCATCATCTATCTCTGGCATAGGCATCCATAGGTAATATGTGTGTGAATGGGTAAGCATATAATCTAATGAAACCTTGTTTACAAAGCAAATAGCTGACCTAGTGGGTCACATGGCTAAACTTCAGTGAACCCCTGGTTTTAGAATCTAGTCTAGTTTCTCTTAGTACATGTTACAGTCCATTACTTGGGAGGGCAAAAGGGAATCAGGGTCATTAAGAGTGGATAAAGGCTCAACTATCACTTGGAAGTCACTCTGAACTCAGAGTTCTTTCCCCCAGACAACCTCTAAAACTTACAAGGATTCAATGGCCTATGGGCTATGAATGTCCATTGTTGATCCATTGAATTCAACTATTAATTATCTTACCAAATAAAGGAACATCTAATACAAATTAAGTTTTAAATAACAAATTTGAAGGAATTTTATACTTTCTATTTTGTAATAGATAAAGCTTTGCAATTTTTTTCTTACTAATCTTTTTGAAACCCATTAAATTTAACCAGGGTCATCTCTATGACCATGAGCAGGTAGCTAGACCAATGGAGATATATATGACACTACTGCCTACTCTTCCCTTATAACATTCAGTAGCCAATAGTTCAACCGGGATAGGTAGGTGCTCATGAACCCCTCCACCATCTATAACTGGCTCCTGACAGGTCTGATCTTGCACAGGCTCAGCACAGAGAACTGCAGCTGCTGTGACTTCATGACTGCAATGGCTGTACCGTGCCCAGAAGACAGAATTTCACCTCCTTCCTCCCTATATTTCAACTCTTACACTTTTTACAATCCTTCTTCTGTAATTTTCCTTGAGCCTTAAGAAGATAGTATGTCTCTTTCTCTCAGTATCTTAAGCAGCCTAGAATTTCTGCATTCATAAATCAATGTGAAAAAAGTTTTTTCTGATTATGGGTGAGGGAAACATTTTGTCTGTAGGTTTAAAAATGGATGCCACTGTAACCAAACATATGGTAGTAAGTTCTCTTTTCAGGGCTATGACCTCCACAGTCATGGGTTTTTGACCAAGTTTTCAGTGCCAGGCTTAAAGCATCTTCTTCAGATCAGACCACATCCAATCAGAGAAGAGATGGTTGTACCATAGCAGTCCTGTCACTCTGCATGAGAAGGCATATCTTTCCTGGTAGGTTGGTATTATGGTTCATGAAGTTCACAGCCATATTAGATCATTGAAGTCTTTTCTCCAATGCAAACTAGAACTATATTATAACTATATTTTGTGTCCATAGTAGGCTGCTCAAGGTAATTATATAGTCCTCAAAAAAAAAAAGACTTGAAATTTTGTTAATTCCATTTACTTTATTTGATGAAGGCACAAAATACTGTATTTCTTTCTGAGAAATAAGAAGTCATTTTTTAATTCATTGTAGGAAAGCGTCTCAGGGTTTTGTTACTGTGAAGAGACACTATGACCATGGCAACTCATATAAAAGAAAACATTTAACTGCTTACAGTTCAGAGGCTTAGTCTATTGTCTTTGTGGCTGGAAGAATGGTGGCATGCAGCCAGTCAAGCTGCTAGAGAATGATCTGAGAATTCTACATCTTGATCCATAGGCAGCAGGATATGAATGTCACACTAGATATGACTTGAGCATTTGAAACCTCAAAGCCCACCCCATTAGTGATGTACTGTAGGAGGAGGGTGCTTGTTCATCCCGGCTGCCCAGAACCAAAATAATCACACAGAAACTATATTAATTAAAACACTGCTTGGCTCATTAGGTCTAACTTCTCATCAGCTAACTCTTACATCTTAATTTAACCTATTTTTATTAATCTGTATATCACCACAAGGTCGTGGCCTACCAACAAAGTTTTAGCACATCTACCTCCGACTGCAAATCCATGGTGTCTTCTGACTCTGCTCATCTTCCTCCCTGCACTTCCTCCCAGTCCTCTCCACCTACCTATCAGGCCAAGGCAGTTTCTTTATTCATTAACCAATACAAGCAACACATTGACAGAAGGTCCTCCTATACCAATGTACTTTCTCCAACAAAACTATACCTACTCCAACAAAGCCCCATCTCCTAATAGTATCACTCCCTATGGTTCTATAGGGCACGTTTTCTTTCAAGCCACTACAGAAAAAGTAACAAGAAAAAATATGAAAATTAAAAAACAAAAATGTGCTAGTCTTGCTAGGGCTGCACAGTGAAACACTGCAGAAAACCACTAAGCACAGTCTTGAATCTTACTAACTTAATTCTAGCAAGCTAGAGTCCAGTGAGAGCAGAGGCCATTGCAAATGGCTTCATGAGTGTGATGAATAATTAAGACTTTAATTTTGTGCATGATTGTATTTTGCTTGAATGTATGTCTGTGCCTACTGTATATGCCTGGTGCCCACAGAGGCCAGAAGAAGATCTCAGATTCTCTGTAACTGGAGTTACAGGAAGTTGTGTATCAGCATGTAGGTTCTTGGAACTGAACCTAGATCCTCTGGAAGAGCAACAACTATTCTTAACTGTAGAGACATCACTATAGCCCATGGATTGGATGTTTGAAGTCAGGGCGTTATCAAGGTTAAGAGTGGGAGTTTTTTGGGCTTGGGTTACCTCACTCAGGATGGTGTTTTCTATTTCCATCCATTTGCATGCAAAATTCAAGATGTCATTGTTTTTTTACCGCTGAGTAGTACTCTAATATGTATATATTCCACACTTTCTTCATTCATTCTTCCACTGAAGGGCATCTAGGTTGTTTCCAGGTTCTGGCTATTACAAATAATGCTGCTATAAACACAGTTGAACAAATGCTTTTGTAATATGATTGGGCATCTCTTGGGTAAATTCCCAAGAATGCGATTGCTGGGTCCTGGGGTAGGTTGATCCCGAATTTCCTGAGAAACTGCCACACTGCTTTCCAAAGTGGTTGCACAAGTTTGCATTCCCTTACTCCACACCTCTCCAGCAAAGGCTATCATTGGTGTTTTTGATTTTAGCCAATCTGACAGGTGTAAGATGGTATCTCAAAGATGAACATGGGATGTACTCACTCATAATTGGTTTCTAGCCATAAAGGACATCGAGACAAATAATTTGTGATCCTAGAGAAGCTAAATAAGATGAATCCAAAGAAAAACATATAGTTATCCTCCTGGATATTGGTAGTAGACAAGATTGCCAGGCAAAAAAATGGGAACTTGGGGGTGGGGTGGGATGGGGGGATGGGGAGAGAAAAGTTTGAAGTGGAGGATGGGGAGAGAAAAGTTTGGAGTGGAGGATGGGGAGAGCTTGGGGGAATAGGATGGTTGGGATATAGGAAGGGTGGATGTGGGAACAGGGAATTATATATCTTAATTAAGGGAGCCATTCTAGGGTTGGCAGAGACTTGACTCTAGAGGGGTTCTGCCACGCACCGTGCCCCCGTGTCTGCTCTCTGTGTGCTTTTACCCAGTTACCGAGCTTTGGGCAAGGGGCAGGAGGTTAAAATACACAAACACAGACAGACAGAAAGACGGCGACACGGGTCATCCTTGAATTCCCCAAGAATGCCCCCTTTATTGTGTTCAGGGGCAGATTATATAGAGATAGCCATGCCCCAGCCAAACCCACCAGAAATCACTCTCCTGTCATCAGGAACTCCTGAAGGTCTCGTGCTCAGAGCAGATGTAGGCACTCAGATCAGGGGATTACAAGAAATTCAGGATCTGGGGTCTCACTGCTCCCAGTAGGGTTCCCAGGTATCCAGGAAGATGCCCCCACCTAGTTCCTTGGACAGCTGAGGAGAGGGAGCCAGAAATGTCCAGATCCTATTGCCATACTCATAAATATCTTGCATATCACCATAGAACCTTCACCTGGCGATGGATGGAGAAAATGACATAGCCCCACATTGGAGTACCGGACTGAGCTCCCAAGGTCCTGATGAGGAGCAAAAGGAGGGAGATCATGAGCAAGGAAGTCAGGACCGTGAGGGGTGCATTCACCCATGGAGACGGTGGGACAGATCTAACGGGAGATCACCAACTCCAGTTGGAATGGGACTGATGGAACAGGGAACCAAACCGGATTCTCTGAATGTGGCTGACGGTGGAGGAGGACTGAGAAACCAAGGACAACGACGATGGGCTTGGACTCTACAGCATGGACGGGCTCACTGTGAGCCTTGTCAGTTTGGTTGCTCACCTTCCTGTACTTAGGGGGAGCTGGGAGGACCTTGGACTTAACATAGTGAAGGGAACCCTAATGGCTCTTTGGCCTGGAGAGGGAGGGAGTGGGGGGTATGGGTGAAAGGGAGGGGAGGGAAGGGGGAGGAGGAGGGGAAGAGATGGAAATTTTTAATAAAAAAAAATACAAAAAAAGAGTGGGAGTTTTTTAATTGCTATTGTTTTGTTTTATTTGAAGACTGGAGAAGTATTTTCTTTATTGAAAACTGTAAGTTTGCATCTCACGTATTCTTTGTTTAAATACATTTATTTATTTATTTATTTATTTATTTATTTATTTTTTATTTTACATCCTGGCTGCAGTTTCCCCTCCCTCCTTTCCTCCAAGTCCCTTACCCCATTTCCCCTTCTGTTCCCTTCACCCAATCCACTCCTCCACCCTTTCTGTTTAGGAAAGGGCAGGTCTCCCATGAGCATCAACAAAACGTAGCATATCAAGTTGTAGAAAGACTAAGCACCTCCTCAAGTATTAAGGGTGGGCAAGGTGACCCAGTAAGAGAAGTCGTCCCAAATTCCTGTAAGAGTAGATGTCCCCTGTTCCCAAGAGTGGGAGTTTTTTGGAGGAAACCTGGAAGAAGATGAGAGTGATTTCAACAAGATCGGTGGCCAGAAACACTATTAGTTACACTGATTGATTGCAGTCAGAAATAACCCATTGTCTTTCCATTAAATACTTTATCCATGCACTGCAAAAGATGATAGATGCAACGTTTATTTCAAGTTGCTCCTCATTCACAGTTTAAGAACAAAATTATGGGTATATGTGTCAGGAGTAAGAACTAGAATTTTTTTATAATCTCTTGACTTTACTTCTTAATGGGTAGATGAGGTGGTTAAAATAAAAATTGTCCCATAGGCTCATATGTCTGAATGCTTCATTGTCAGAGAGTAATACTATTTGAAAGGATTAGAAGGCTTGAGAGGCATGGCTTTGTTGAAGGAAATATGTCACTGCGGTTGGGTTTTGAGGTCCAAAAGCCCTTGCCAAGCCCAGAGTATCGTTATCTGCCTATAGATGAGGATGTAAAAAAAAAATTCTCAGCTACTTCTCCAACACCTGACTGCAGACCACCATGCTTCCAGGCATTATGGTAATGGACTAAACCTCTGAAACTGTAAGCAAGTATCATTTAAAAGCTCTCTTCTCTAAGAGATGACTTGGTCATGATGCATCTTCACAGCACTATAACAGTGACTAAGATAATGGGCAAGACTCATTTTTATCCACAGATTCTATCTCAAGATTGGAATGAATTCAGAGCTGTTCTGAATGTCAAACACATCCAAATTTTTTTTTTTTAAAAAAAAAAAAAAGAGGCAGGTGAGGTACTGTGAGTATCAAATTAAAGTGGGCTTGAGATTTGAGAAGTGTGGGATAGATATTTTGTAATATCTCTTCCACTTTGAGAAATCTATTTCTCTGCTGGCATCTTACCAGGCTCCATAATAAGACATTCACCACCCCAGTTGGCACCAGAGGTGGAGCCATGTAAAGACTGATAAAATATGTACTAACAGTTATTAACTCATGGCAAGATCTGCTTTTTTCTTCTGAAGCAGAATCTAGATTCTGACTAATCCCCATTGCCATCTGATCTCAGGCAACCACATATAACCTGCCCTGGGGGAATAAAAAGCAAAAAGGCATGGGAAATGATGGCACTGGTCCCCAGGCGGCATATTCTTCACTTCTCTCTAGAGTGTTGTGGCTGCATCAGCATCGCAAGGCTCCATTCCCTGGATCATTAATTTTTGTCTGTTGAAGGATCTGGATTCAAAGGGTGATAAGCAAAATCTTCACTTGCAGAATCAAGTTCATCACAATAGTCAGAGCTCTGAGCTTTGGCTTCTCCTGCCAAGGCCCCTTTAGAAGGAAAGAGCTCACCCAAGTCCTATACTTTCCGGCTTTCCTATTTGGGATTTCTTCTAAGCTTATGACTACAGTTGAGGAAAAGATTGCAGCTTATGCCACTGTAAGTGAATGTGTTTTAGATTTTTTTTATTGTTTTGTTTGGGTTTTTGTTTGTTTATTTTTGGGGTTTTGTTTTTGTTGTTCATTGTTTGGGTTTTGGAGTTTTTGGTTTTTGGATTTTTTTCTTTGTTTATTTGTTCATTTGGGGGGGGGGGGTTGTTGCCTGAGAATGAGTGAGAGAAGAGAAGTGGGGTAGAGGTCAGCAAAATACCTGGCTTGAGGTCGTAGTGAGGTATCTAATCCTAACCGGGGTATGACCAGGGTCGCTAGTACTTCTATAGGATTCACTGACTGCTCCTTTGTGTCCAGGGTCCCTGTATCCTCCTCAGATCCTTAAGCTATACCCCATGGCTGCTCTTGCCAGGAAAATGTATAAGAAAGATGTTAAACAAGGCTTTGATCTGGTTGGTGACCCTCAATGATTGTGTAGCACAGGATCCTCTCCTCCCAGATGATATACTGGAATCCTAGGAGTATGAGGTTTTATGGGTCCTGAACCTCATTTTCCTACATTTGCTCCCTGCTTCCCCTGTGTATCTGTGGGAGCATTATCTCCTTCAAAAAACACACACCACTGAATGAGGGAAATAGGTGGCTTCTTCCTCAGAGAACCCAGTGCCTGCTGGGAGCTCCATTCTCTCATGTTCTTCATTTTATCAGAGAAATGATTAGGTGAATAATATATTCCTTGTGAATTTTGACTCTAGAAGCTACTGTCTAACAATCGATATCAAATCTCTAATAATAGTCAACACATTTAAGCATTTAGTTAAATAATATTGTGGTAATCTAACTCATTTGAACAGAGAGAGAGAGAGAGAAACTCATATTTTTGTTATAATTTTACTTTTTTAAAAAGAAAATAAACTATATTTTTTCATTTTACAAACCAATCCAAGTTCCCACTCCCTCCTATCTTCCCATCCCTTCCACCTTCACCCCTTCTCACCGCCCCCCCATGCCTCAGAGAGAGTAAGTCTTATTGCTTTTGGGAGAAAGTCTAAGGCCCTACTATTTCTAGGCTGAGCAAGGTATCCATCCAAAAATAATGGGTCCCCCAAAAGCCAATATAAGTAGTAGAGATAAATCCTGGTGCCACTGCTAATGGTCCCGCAGTCTGCCCCAGCCATACAACTGTCACCCACATTCAGAGGGTCTAGTTTGGTCCTCTGCTGGTTCCTTCCCTGCCTGGCTGGAATTGGTGAGCTCCCATTAGCTCAGGTAAACTGTTTCATTGAATGTCCCCATCATGATCTTGACCTCTTTGGTCATATTCCCAATCCTCCCACTCTTCATCTGGACTTAGGGAGCTCAGCCCAGTGCTCTGCTGTGGTTCTTTGCCTCTGTTTCCATCAGTTACTGGATGAAGGTTCTATGGTGATATTTAAGATATTCATCAGTCTGACTACAGGACAAGGCCAGTTCAGGCACCATCTCCTCTATTGCTTAGGGGCTTCTCTGGTGTCATCATTTTGTATTCCTGGGAATTTTGCTAGTGTCAGGTTTCTTGCTAGTTCCATAACGGCTCCCACAAACAAAATATCTCTTTCCTTGCTTTCACCAAAGAGACTCATTTTATCAGGTCATTTTTATTATATATCCCATCTTTTAGATGGGAGAACTGAGGCAGGAAGTGACACAGAGAAATCACGAAGTAGTATTCATAAAGACATGACTTGAACTCAGGGAGGTGAGATATAGAGTCTACAAGTGCTCCCTGCTCATAATTAGTACTAAGCAAATGTTAAAATTTCTCAGTGCATGTAAAGGTTTAACAAATGTCTGCTGCCAGGACTCTAGCTTTAATGGATCCAGGGCTCATGTTCTGAGACACTGACTGTAGAAATGCATCATTTCAGTCAATATTAGTTATCTTAAATATTTCCTACCCCATTTCCCCAAACTGTTTACTCTCCCACCAGAATTGTCCTGTAGTTTTAAATCTGTATATATATATATATATATATATATATATATATATATATATATAATATTGGATTTTGGTCACTCAGTGTATCCTTCAAAGATCTTTGTAATTATAATTTTAAAATATAAGTATGGAGATAAAAATAAAAGTTAGTGATGTAATCAAAATTTAAGATAAGTTAAAGAAAACTTATGTGCTTGTGGAAGCCTTTGAAATAACAAGGCAATGGCATCGAACTTCCACTTCCAGACATCTTTATTCTTCCTTCATATTTGTGATCTCATTAATCCTGTTATTGAAAACTAATTTTTATTGGCCTCACATTGAGCACCTGTGTAATTGCACTTCTTCTTCCGTCACACTCAGGATCAGGTTTTCTATCATTGCTAAATTTGTCCTACCAGAGAAGATCACAGAAATGAATGTGTGAAGCCTTTTTTCTCCCTGTGTTGCTGAAGATGTTATTTAGTAACTATCTATCATTTCAGAGATCTAGTTATTAATCGCATCTTTCTTGGAGGAAAATTATCTGTCTTTCTGATATTCTAAACCTAAGATGCAAGTTCATACCAGCAGAGACTAGGTAAGGGTTTTTCCTCCTTTCAAAGTGTTGCTCCACCTTTACTGGCTTTACAGTTGAGTTATTGAGTGTGTGCATGTATGTGTGTGTGTGTGTGTGCATTTGTGTGTGTTCAGAGGACATGGTCAGCACTGTGGACTTGTCTTTTCATTGTCTTTGCTACAAAATCTTAAAAGTAGAATTGATGCAGCCTTACATGTGGTTTAGATTGGTTCAGATTTGATAAAAATATTTCACTATGAATTTTTTGTGCCCTTATTTATGTCTGACTTTCAGAAATTGCTTATCAAAAATACAACATGTAAGATCCTAGCCTTTATATAGGTATACAAAATCATTTGTGTATATAAGCCATGAAAGCTGAATCAAACTGTTTGGTAAAATAAACAGGTCTAATTGAGATACCTCTCCTCCAAGACAGGGTCTCACCATGTAGCTCTGGCTGCCCTGGCACTCACTATATAGATGAAAATAGCCTTTAACTCACAGTGATCTGTCTCCCAAGAGCTAGGACTAAAGTCATGTGCCACTGTGCACAGATATACACCCAGACAAAAGGGGACTAATCAGAAGGGAAATAGAGGAGATAAAAAGAGGATTTGGATGGACAATTTGCTCAAACTACATTACACACTTGCATTAAAATGTTCTTTGGAAGCATAGGACTCTCTACAATGAATATATGCCAATAAAAAGATACATGGAAAACTCTAATGCAGGTTAATCTAAAAGTGAACTTGATGAGTCAAACAATGTTATTAGATTGAAAGCTTACATTTGACTTATGAGCTAAGTGGCTGTGCTTGATGTAGCAGGGACTCAGTTACATTACAGATAATGAACCTTTGCAAACATCAAATGGCTATGCCTCTGGAAGGCTCAAGAAGGTCTTATTGGGCTCTTTCTGCTTGACTCAGCAGGACGGTACCCCAATATTACTGCTGTGTGTTTAAAACATTTCCATCCTCCATTCTGTCAGGTTAGACAGATTTACATCTTATGTATCTGCCAAGTAGAAGCGAAATATCAATGCATGCTCTCTGTATTCTGCTCATACAAGTCCAACCACAAATAAACCTGTATGAAGCCAAACGAGCATCAATCTGTTGAAATAAAATCAATTCTACTATATATGACCAACTGCAGGCTTTATCGAACAAATTCTTCTTCTGTTTATTGGAGTTCTAGTGAAACACCTACACAAGACCTTGGGAGTGAACTCAAGATGACTATCACCTTTAAAAAAAAAAAAACGATCAAAGATGTATCAGCACAGAAACACTCAAGTTCACAAACAGAACTAAAGTCCCTTTCACAAGCAACACCACTGTATGAGATCAAATGCGACCATTATCAGGCACATTGGTCAACTTCAGAAACAAAGGAGGGGGAAAATCGCAGAGGCAAAACCTGCCGCAGGTCTACAACAGTGTTTAGACAAAGAAGAGGACTTCACAAACAGACCTGGAGTTCAGGATTCTAGACTTTTCCCAAGAACACAGACTCCAAAAGTTAAGAAAGTGAAAGTCTCTGTTGTTCCAGAGTTTTCATTTTATCCACTCTTTTTGCTCCTGTTTCTGAGTTTTTGTTTTCTAACTGGAAATTCTTGGAAGCTACATACCAGACAGGGAACTTAAAATGCACTGGATTGTACCTCTTCGATTGACAAAGATTAGGCTTTTTGACCTATGCCAATTCAGGTCTGTTTTACATCAGTCATCACTGGGTGTTACAATCATGTCCAACCCCGCAGGCGGTGGCGCACACCTTTAATCCCGGCACTCGGGAGGCAAAGGCAGGTGGATCTCTGTGAGTTTGACGTCAGCCTGGTCTACCAGAGCTAGTCCCAGGACAGCACCAAAGCTAGACAAGGAAATCCTGTCTCAAAGAAAACAAAAATAAAAAGATACAAAATCATGTCCAACCCAATTTAAGATCCATTTCTACTGTCAGTCAACAGAAAATCTTGACCATTGTATCTACCAGCATAACTCAGAAAAGACTTTCTTCACTTTTATACAAATAAATACAATTAAAATTTCCTGTCCATTTTTTTGATAAGGGCTAACATTTCCATAATACAGACTTCTTTTTCTCTACTTGAAGCTTTCAGTAAATCTCAGAAGGGACACTCTCAGTTGTAGTGAGAGTTACTTCTAAAATGAGCCTGAATAATGTGGAATTTTATTTTCATAGTATGCTCTAGATTTTTCCAAAATAGAAATGCTAAATTTTACAGATTAATATTGCAGGTTTATTAGGAAAAGGGGAAAGCAACTTATTTAAAAGGTAAGTCCCTATACAATCTTACTCTGTGGAGATACTCAGTATAAACAAATGCACATTTTGCTTGCAGTGTTGTCTATGGGTTGAAATAAGGTCAAAAGATGAATATAAAGGTGCTGGTATTTAAAACTATATGTCACATCATAGGTACCCACATAATGACTACATGTGGACAATTACATATTTCTCTACATTTCAAGGTCTATAATTGGGTCAGAAAGATTGTTCTATGGTTAATACATTTTTCTCTTGCAAAGGATCCAAGTTTGATCATAAGAACTTAAATTGGGTGACAGCCAACTGCTTGTAACTTCAGTTCCAGGCAATGCACCACAGTCTAACCTCTGGGGGCACCTACACACATGAGTAACAGGTTAACTCATACAGACAAACACATGCATAAATAAAATACACAGTTTTTGAGTTTTACTTATCTTTTAATTGCTGTGTATTTCTAGTCAAATATATGTAATCTACACCCAATTGATGAACATTTTATGTCAATTCCATTTAAAAGAAATAATCATATGCTACAATTAATACCTATAATCTCTTGTCCATGTTGGGGCAGGCACACTGAATTCATTTTCTTTCCTGTCCTGGGATTTTGCTTTCACTGTTCTTTACTGTCCTCAGTGTGGGACATGGTGTGCCTATGTTTCTGAGCAGAATATTGACCCATCCCTTCATTTAAGTTCCACTTATACCTTATTCGAGGTAGAAATTTTCTCATCATCTCACCTAAAAACCACGATCTGTAGGCAAACTTGGTAGCATCCACTTGAGTCCCAGCTACTCAGGAGGCTGAGGTAGGAGCAAGCATCACTTTAACCCAGGAGGCTGGAGTCAATCTGTGTACTTAGTAAGCCCAGTTCTTAAAAACGGACCTCTTTAAACGATATAGCTTTCTGTGCTTCATCCTACTTGATTTCTTCTTAGTTCTCTTTACACTTGATTATCTTGATAACTTGTTTTTTCTTGGTGGTGTGAGAGGCGTAATGAACGAGGACTGAACTCTATTTAAATTGGGGGAATGGAGAATATATCAAGAGATAGAGGAATCAGGTAGAAATTAACATAAATGTTATGCTAGTGAGGCTTATTGGAAAACATATCTTTAACCAAAAATTTATCCAAATTAAAATGACAACAAATAACCCAACTTCAGCCAAAAATAAGCAAAATGATCTAAAAATGCTTAGGAGACAAAAATAAATAATGATAGATTTACTTGTTTCCTAAATCATATAAATTGGCAGATAAAGATGGAGAGGTGCAGGTATATCTATCTCAAAGCAATCTCACCCGATGGTACTGAAGATTTCGTTGCTATATGGAAATCTGAGGGACCAGAACTACACTAACAGTAATTCTTCATCTCTTCCAATTTAGCATATATCTTCCCAGCTCAATTATTCCTTCAGAGCCAATACAAAGTGGGAGCAGACCTGTACTTGGGGACATTTATTAAGTGATTGATGATACACAAATGTAAACTATACAAAAGTATCTACTTGTTAAATTATCAAAGACAAGACTATTGGTTTTTTTGTTTGTTTTTTTTTTTTGATGCTCAGAGTGTTAAGTACTGAACCTAGGGCTTGCACCTGTTAGGTAAGCACACTACCAATGAGCTGGATCTATAGTTATAAATTAGCAAAGATTTGACTATAATATCATGTGGAAAAGAGACCTGGTGCCCACCATCAGCAAGAACTGAAACTGCTTTTCATCAGCCGTAGGGAATGTTAGAAAGATAAGCATGTTAAAAGTTGTAAAAAAATTTTTTCAACATATCCTAAGGAAGTACTTACTCATGAGTATGAGCAAAACTTGAGAATAAAAGAAAATTCACCTGAAGAATAGTAGAAAGAAGAAAAATGGAAACAAAAAATGCCAAATTGTAAGACATTGTTCTGGCTTAAATAACAAGCATGCAATATAATTTTATATAATGAAATTGTTTCTTTTATTAGGTGAAAAATTACTCTATTAGTATAATCCAACTTGTAATAAATAGCTTAAGGCTCTAAATAGTTTAAATTGTAAAAAAAAAAAAAAACCCACCCTTTAGGTTTAAAATGTTGACATGATTTCTTAGAGCTAAGGTTTTTTTCTCTGGGGTGGTGGTGTGGGTAAAATGCCATGTGACAGCATTTTAGACTTTGTAAGCGGTATTTTCTCCCATCCCTTTTATCACCTGCCTCCATATTCTGGCTGGACAGACCCAAAGCCCTCTACAAAAAAGCTCTCTAAAGTGAACTAACCACTAACTCCAACTCAGCATCCTTGTAAGTGTCCCAGGACGAATCTGAACTGCATCAGGTACTGGCAAGCGAATGGGTGGTAGGGAAAAACTTGGATTTGTTGGTCATCTGACTTACCAAACTGCAAAGACACTGAAGACAAAAGGTGATGGCCAGAATATGTTAGGCATTTTGTTATATTAAAGAAAAAGAACCAAACAAAATATAATTAAAATGAAATTATCATTTTACTGCTAATGTAAGCTGCTTTTCCCCTTTTGAGTGTTTTGTCTAAAGAGAATCAGAAGGGCAAATATTGACTTGTGAAGTCATCTGTTATTTAATGAGAGGCACTGCCTAAGAAATCTACTTTGGATGATTCTGTTATTGTGTAAGCACCACTGAGTGCACATCACAGATTAAAATGCATAGGTGTGATAACTTTATGGGACCACCACCTATATATACATCAGTGTATGGTACATGGCCATACATCGTTAAGGCATATGTTTGTGCCCATTGTACAGGCCTAAAGTATTCTTTAAATCATGATGAAAATGTGTATTGGATATTGGTGAAAAAAATACACAAACCTCAAAATAAAGTAACAAACACTAAAGAAGGGTACAAATAAGCCCAGAATATTGCTGAAGAGGAAAGTTTTAAGTTTTAAAGAAAGTACAGCATTGAGGTTATTCAGACATGTGTATGAAGCATGTGAGCACCTGTGCAGTCTAAGGGGAAAATACACGAAGAACAAAGGGACTCAATCATGTCAGAACTGTACAAAGAAGGAAATCCTGGGAAATGAAAGGAAAATACCTAGTTCGTTATGTCGAGACGATCTGTCTTCAAAACATGTGAGTGGTCAGGACTCTCATAACTAAAATGCAACCAGAAAATGTGAATTCTCCAACACAAGTGCATATTTGAATGTGAATCCTCTTACATAGGGCACACTAAAACACATTGTTTTGTAGTATCACATTTTATTTTATATACTGATGTGGACATGTACACACTGATCTTTAAACACATTGATTGACTGATTGTGGTGCACATGTGTTTACACACACGGGGATGTGACCCCAGAGAGTATGTGGAAGTCAAAGGACCACTTGTGCAGTTGGCTCTTTCTTTCTACCATGTGGGTCCAGGAGACTGAACTTAGATTTACCCACTGAGCTATGTCGCTCACTGGTCTTTTCTCTTAATATCCTAAGCATATAGCTGGACATTTCCCTTATTTTAATAACTACCGTGAAGTTTATTTTGCAATGTATCTGAAAACAAAACCCAATACTCTGTTCTAGATATGTTTCAAAATGTTTCCCCTATCATAATCATTAAGTACTTTGTATCATCGATTATTCCGCAGCTCTGATATTTTGTGGTCTTTGCCACAGGAGAATGAGAGGCAACCAGACGTGGATCACAGAGGTTACTCTACTTGGATTCCAAGCTGATCTCACTATGGAGTGTTTCCTCTTTGGGCTTTTCTTTCTCTTTTATTTCTTTACTCTTCTTGGGAATGGGGTCATCCTTGTAATAATATGCCTGGACCACAGACTGCACACACCTATGTACTTCTTCCTCTCACATCTGGCCATTGTTGACATGTCTTATGCTTCCAACAATGTCCCCAAGATGCTGGCAAATCTTGTGTCTAAAAGAAGAACCATCTCCTTCGTTCCATGCATAATGCAGACATTCTTGTATTTGGCTTTTGCTCACATAGAGTGCCTGATTTTGTTGGCGATGTCCTATGATAGGTTTGTGGCCATCTGTCATCCCCTACACTATACTGTCATCATGAGTTGGAGAGTGTGTACTATCCTGGCTGCTGCCTCCTGGATATTAAGCTTCCTCCTGGCTCTGGTCCATTTAGTCCTCATCCTAAGACTGCCCTTCTGTGGGCCCCATGAAATCAATCACTTCTTCTGTGAAATCCTGTCTGTCCTCAAGCTGGCCTGTGCTGACACAATGCTCAATCAAATTGTCATCTTTGCAGCTTGTGTGTTCATCTTAGTGGGACCCTTATGCTTGGTGCTGGTCTCCTATGCACGCATCCTGATGGCCATCCTGAGGATCCAGTCAGGGGAGGGTCGTAGAAAGGCCTTCTCTACCTGCTCCTCCCACCTCTGTGTGGTCGGGCTCTTCTTTGGCAGCGCCATCGTCATGTACATGGCCCCCAAGTCTCGGAACCCGGAGACACAGCAGAAGATCCTTTCCCTGTTTTACAGCCTTTTCAACCCCATGCTGAACCCCCTGATCTACAGCCTGAGGAACGCTGAGGTCAAAAGTGCCCTGAGACGGGCACTGTGGAAGGAGAGACCAGCATGAGAGACATCAGAGAACAACCTGAAGAGATGATTTTGTTTTCTTTCAGACACAGTAGTTGGCATCCCTTTGCCCTTTCTGTTATAAACACTCCCTTTAACAGAACATAATAGACTCACAGACATAGACCAAAGATATAATACTTTGAGAAAAAAACTTATGTTTACCTATAGTCTTAAGTCTCTGGCTCCTGTAGTTTGGGATAATAGGCCTATACCTCTTAGATTGAGGAGACAGAGGCCACTGGATCCATACTACAGCTCTTAAGCACTCAGAGGTTAAGAATGTGACATTGGAAGAGTCTCCCCATCCCTATGTACAATGTTTATCGGAATAGAGCCTGTTGATTAATAACAAAAATACCTATCAGTCCAGATGGAAGAGCGAATGGCACTTAAAGTGAACTCCTTAAAATAACATCAAAGTTAAAAACCAGCACATCTGTGTAAAATTAACAAAGCAGATAACAGTCAGTTGTAAAATAAAGAATACATGTACCTGAAAAACATGCAAAGTTCTACTTCTTACCATTAGTCAATAAGAGGTTAGACATTAAAGATAATGTGGGAATTTACTGAAATGAGTAAAATTACAAGTAATCACTGGAATTTGGGTACATACAATATCAATCATTGGTGAACAGTCAAAATTGGCAGTGTTAATATAACATAGTCATCAGATTGAGCTAATAAACACATGGTACACATCCCTGAGACTAATTGTTAGTCACTTTTTTAAAAATGAAGGAAATAAGAACTTACAACTTGAAGGGTCAGCTTTTCTATCAGCAAGTAAGCAATGGACCATAAATGCCTGTGATTTTGCTGATATATCCTGAAACTCAGGCAGATCTTCATGCTGTCAGTCACAAATTTTAACCTAAAAACAAGGGCATAAAAGCTTCAAAGTCATACCAGCTATTTCATGTCAAACTGACCACCACTGCTGCCCAACTGCACTTCTTATATTTAGGTTAAGATAGTCTTACTAAATCCATATTCTGAAAGGTGCTCTCATTCTAACCTTGATTACAAACTATGTAATTCTTGGCTTTCATCAGATTCGTATGTCATAATAATTTTTCATGAAGAAAAACATTGAGTGAAAATAGGTAGGAGGAACACCCAGAATAAGATAGATTCTTTTGGTAGGGAAATTGTGGAAACTGTTTAGACAGGGGATTCTAAATGTAGGGGTTATTGTGACACTAAGATCCTCAGTTATCTCCCTTTCAATGTTTTAAATCCATCTTTTTTAATTCATGTGTGTTGTGTTCATGTGTGTACGTGCAGGGGAGTAGCTACAGAGACAAAGACAAACAGACAGATGATGCAAGGGATGGAAGTAGAGAGTTACTTTTTGGTTGGTATGATTAATGCCCAGAGGGAGAACAATGTAAGCAATTCAGGGAGTATTTTGACCTCCACTGGGTAGGTATATTCATCATGGCAGAGAAGGTCTGCAAGGAAGGCCTTTGACAGAGACAAGAGTCTGGTTACATTGCATCCTCACTTGAAATAGGAAGTGTGACAGACTATAACACCTCAAGGTCCACCTCCGTGACCAATTTTCTCCAGTCAGCCTCCACCTCACAGATGTTCCTCAACCTACTCAAACAGCACCATCAAGAAGGCACCAAGCATTCGAGCATGTAAACCTGTAGAGGACATTCATATTTATATCACAATAGTATGTAAATGGTATTTTCCTTCTTAGGGTTCCTTGGCCAATGTTCAAATCAATGTGCCAATCTTTAGACTTTGTACAATAGTACACAGATTTCCTCTCAGTATTTACCATCTTGGGAAGCAAAGACTTCCATGATTAATAGTACTATATCATTTAATTTGAAATATCTTTTTGTTATCTCCTTAAAAAGCAGGACGTTTCTAACTACCATCCATCTTGTTCAAAAGTGCATTTAAAAAGAAATATAAGGACTGCGAGTGCCTCTCAGTTAAAAATGTGCCTCATATGTATTCCTCATGATAACCACATTGGTCTTCATGTATATTTTTAGCTCATCAACAGCCATGCATACTGAGTCTGCCTCCGAAATCCTCCATGATGGAAGCAGACCATATGTCGCTCAACCCCTTTTCTAAAGGATTGGTTTCATTTGTTGCATATCACGAAGAACTTCAAGTAAAGTGGTGACCAAAAAATAGTAGAGGTGAATGTAAGAAGGAAGTTAAGAAGAGATTAGCACATTAATTGGGAATGCAGGTAGAACTTTAGGTTGGCTAGTTTGGAAGAACAAACTGGAGATAAACAGCCTGGAGGAGAAGCCCTCAGATGAAAGAAATCCCTAACTGACTTTAGGACTGTTTTTTCAAAGGAGCCCAGTTTGACTGGTTCATGCCCTAGAACATTGTTTGAAACCAAATGCCAATCAGACCATAGCTAGTGGAGTTGACTGATTAGATGTGGTCAAGAAAGTAAGCTGACAAAGATCCCTGCCCCAGTTTTTCATCCAGAATGACACCAGGTGCACCCAAGGCTGTGCGCTTTGCAGAACAATGTCCTTTGACTAAAATAGGAGGAAAGGGGACTATAGTTCACAGAAAGTATCATGTGACTAAATAAATATACAAGTCCCCAAATAAAGATTAATAACACAAAGTCTTAGATTAGTGGCCGGGAGATCATTACCTATTGTGTATTCTTCCCCCAATTATCAGTCATATTCTCTTATTGATGGTGTCCCTTGACTCACAGAAGCTTTTCAGCCTCATGGAGTCCTATTTATTAATTGTTGTTTTTAGTGCCTGTGCTATGTGTGTTCTGAGGCATCATGAGACAAGCTGCATTTACTTTTAATGAAGAGTGAGACAAATTGTCAATTAAAATTAGCAAATTATAATAATTGTCTCCTGGAGGGAAAGAATGGGACTTAGTCCAAATATGAGGACACTTTAGTGAAATGTGCCATGCAAGTCAGAAAATAATTTTATTCATTGATGAGGCTTAGAGGAGGGTCTTGTATGCTGACCCAACAGTTTCTTGACTACCTTGACACACACGTAGAAGCCAACATTACCACAGGAAATTTGTTAAACCTGTTTGCATAAGCAAAAGGGAAACACTTGAAGGACTTTGCGGTTGATTGAAGTTTTCTAGGCCATACTTATTTTAATTGAGGAACTGTGATGCCCATATCCTGAGAATGTGTCAGAATAAAACATAACTTATAATGCAGCTGGGAAACCATTCTGAATTACACCATACCCCCATCACAGGACAAATGTGGTCCCTAAACACAATAGAAGCTAGTGGACTTTGTTCCCAAACTGTGTAAAATGCAGATAAAAATATGCCATTCCAAAATACAATGATTTCTTTATTTAACAGCAACCTAACTTATGCCCAGTCATATTTACCGGAAAACCAAAGCTGCTATTTCTCTAATTACACTAACTAATAATAAGACTGATTGTGCACTGGTCATACTATAATATGGTGTGATACTGGTATTGTTCACAATGTGTCTATAAAACATGTATGAATATTGAAAGTTAGAATTAAATTTATTGTGAGAACATAACAGCAGCAACAACAAGGTAATTCTCATTATAAATTGTTTATCACATGGTAAAAAGTAAAGACAAGGCTTGTGGGATCAAGTTACAAAACTGATGCAAACATATGAAAATGTATCATGACCTTATAGGGTGGATTAATGGTTTCCTCAGGTGTATCTTTGACCCACACTTATTTTTCCATCTTTGGAACCTGGCATGCTGACCTAACTGCGTGTGTTTCATGAGCATGCCTTTCAATGAAAATTGTCACTATAA
Organism: Arvicola amphibius; assembly: GCF_903992535.2. Taxonomy (NCBI): domain Eukaryota; kingdom Metazoa; phylum Chordata; class Mammalia; order Rodentia; family Cricetidae; genus Arvicola; species Arvicola amphibius. Next base: position 189,849,545 of record NC_052048.2, read on the forward strand.
TATACAAAATAAAGCCTTGAAAAAGGGGATGGTAAATAGAATGTACAATGAATGTCAACTCAGTAACAACTATATAAATCTGGAATCCAAAGAAATTTTGCTATGTTCTACTAACCACATCACAGAGTAAAACATAGAAATTTAAATGGTTATCTTCCTAATTTAAGTTTTAAGTCATTATTATTATATTATTACTGCTTTCATAACATCAACACATCAATAGTCGTACCATCAATAGCAGAGATAGTTTGTGGATGGTGGTATCGAAAGCTCTAATCTGGATACTGGATAAGGAACTTGGCAAATCAATGGCTCTTGCTGTGCAGAGGTTCTCCTGGAATAAGCAGGTGAGCCTTGTAACTGCTGGATGTTTTCGTTATCAGGTGGAAGAGGAAGAAGTCAGAGGGACCTGATGTACATGACAACCTCAGTAAACTATTGCTTGGTTTGCACATGGAGAGGCATACTCTTGAACCTTGAAGGTACCCTGCACACTCATATTTTGAACAGTAGGTCCTCAGTGCGCTATTATAACTGTTGTGGAACCTGTGAAAGGTGGGCCTGTTTGGCAGAGTTAGCTCTGGGTAGGGGAGGTTGTGGAAGCGACCACCACTATTGGTTCTAGCCTAGTTCTTTCTGCTTCCTCTGCCACACACTCACGAACTCAGTCATGCCTTCCCTGCCATAATAGACTGTGTTCTCTCAAATCATGGGTCAAAATGAACCATTTGTCACTTAAGTCGTTCTTGCCGGGTATGTGGTCATAGCAATGCAAAAATAATTAATCTAAGTGGAGTAATATAGAGAGAGAGGGTGGATCCAAGTTGCTCAGATCCGTCTCAGACAGACAGCGACCTTATAATCACAAGGCTTACAGTTTCCCCAACAATCATTGAGTTTGGAGGACCTCTACCCTCCAGTGACTACATAGACCTAATGAAATCCTTAGTCAGTCTTGAAGGACTGAGCATACAAAAGCTTGTGACCAATGAAACTGTGAGATAAACAGAAGTGTTGTCAGTTTCTTAAAACAACAACAAACATGAATACACTTTATTGTTTTGTTTTGTTTTTGAGATGGGATTTCATGCACTCCTGTATGGCCTCAAGGTTTCTACATAGCTGAAGATGAGTTTGAACCTCTGATTCTCCTGCCTCTACCTCCTGAGTGCTGTGATTACAGGCTTGTGCCACCACTTCAGATTGTATTTGGTGCAGGAATTCAAATCAGAGCTCTATGCATGATAGACAATCATTCTACCAACTGGGAAATCACGCTAACCTTGTTTCTGAAAATAACCGAAGATCAAATGTTTCTAACTCTAATCTTTACTAAAATGGTGATTTATCATTTACTGAAATTATTTTCCAATGCTTTGGTCTCAGAAAATCTTTATACTCTTAAAAGTTACTGAGGACCTAATGGTATTTTAGGTAGATATAGGTATAATAGAAATTAAAACAGAATATATTGAAAATTGCTTTTAATTCATCTTTATTAACACATGCCATAAGCATTTATTGCGTATCTGTTTTGTAACCCATAAACTGTGAGAAGTGTTGCAGGCAGAATACAGAATACAGAAAGGGTCTTTAGTTTTGAAAGACTCCCCTAATAAGTTAGTATGAATACTATCATTTATGAAAAATTTTGTTTCATTGAAATCTGCAAAAACTGCAATACTCCAGAATTTTGTAAATTTTAGTACTTGGCTTAATAGTCGAAAGTTCCACTTCATATCTTTTGCCTCCTGTGTGTTGTAACAGCCACACATAGATAACATGCAGAAAAATTCAGTGTGTATGCATGAGAGAATGAAAGAGAAAAAGGACCAAACTTGTCAAAATATTGTTGTGGAAATGGTTTTGATTGTGTTGTTCTTTTGAAAGATTCTCAGTCATTCTCAGAATCCTTGAACCACACTGAGAAAACAGCTGTCAATGTCATCTTCATACTCTGAACCGAGAGGAATAAGATTAAGGCACTGAGACCTCATAAAGAGCCTGGTACATTGTCTGAAGTACAAAGGGGATTCAATGCTGTTGCTTATGGCTGCAGGCATTAATCTTTCACATCCACAGTAAATGGTGCTACACTTGGCATTGGGAGAGTTCTGTTGTCTGGGGAAGAACAGATTGTAGTGATGCTCGAAGCCATAAAGCCTTAACTTCAAAAGACTGGATATTGTGTTTTGATTTGCCTCAGTTTCATTGCTCTCAAGAGATGTGAAGGCTGTGCAAACAGAACTGGCCTGCCCACTGCCTAGAAGTTTGCCTTCAAGCTCAGTAGATACAATATTTTTCGTCTTCTAAACAGAAAACGCTGCCCTAGCTGCCCCTCAGGGAGAAAGTACATTGGTGTAACGTTGTATGGCATCTCTGGGAGTTTGAACTCTCACTAGAGACTCTGAAGTGTTTGTCCTCTGGTTTTAAAATAAGAACTATGCTCCTGGGGTTCCTGGAGACATTTCCGCGAGTCCTTTAATCTCCTATTACCGATTTCATCTGATGAAGGCTGTCAGGAGGAGTAGGATTCTACAAATCTTTTAGAGGTACGACTCTCTTCTCTATGGGGTTTATTCTAACTCAAAGTATCTTCCTCAGAGAAAACCCAGGACTAATATCTCTTTATACTAAAGAGATTCATTTGAACCTGAAAGTGGCTTTTGGTATAGGTAGTTGAAACAGAACAGTATGACAGTAGAAATCACCACAGCAGTGTCAAAAGGATGTAATTCCTGAGTGATCTTCCACCCAGGCTCAGAATACATGGCAAGTAGTTAGAAAAGACACCAGTGCCCCCTTACTGTCATGGCACCTCCTCATGCTGTGCAGTAGACAGGTAACTCCCAAAACTCTCTGGTAGCCCTCTACCATCCTCATCCAGTGGCAGTGAAAACCAGAATGTCACTGTATTAAAAGCAAGGAGTCTTGAGACCCCCAGAAGCTGAAATAGCCAAACTAATGATATTTGATTTTAACTGCCTAAATAAAGATACTAATATCCAGGACACCTATTTTAAAGGAAAATTGAATACCTGTTTGAGTCACGTGTTTTCTGAAGCGTTTTGATAAATTAATTTGTCATACAATTATTTAATTTTTAAATATTTAAATTTACCACACTAAGATATAAGTATTAGACATAAGGTACTTTTAAAAAGTGTTCTCTGGTAGCTAAAGAAGGAGAGAGACAAAGAAAATAAAGACAGAGCCACACAGAGAGAAAATGAACCATCAGCCAACTCTACAGAAAGAGAAATCAAACTCCAAGCTAGGTAAATCATCTCTGTGGTAGAACTGTCTAGTGCAGCTGTTCTCGGCCTTCCTAATGCTGCAACTCTTTAATATAGTTCCTCATGTTTTGGTGACCCTCAGGACAAAATTATTTTCATTGTTACTTCATAACTGTCAATTTGCTACTGTTATGAATCATAATGTAAATATCTTTGTTTTTCAATGATCCTTCAGCGGTTATGAACCGCAGGTTAAGAACCACTGGTCCACGAGGAAAACTACTCATACCAACCATGAAAACCTTTTGTTTTGTCAACTGCTGTGGTTTTATTCAACTTATTGCAAATACAAAAATTTAAGCTCTAATTCTGTAGCATTTTCTTCTCTATTCCCATCATGGAGGTTTCCTTCAATATTTTGTTTTAACTTAAATTTTATACCATCTCCATTTTTATAAAAGCAAGCTGGGAATGATAACTAAGATATAAAGATTTATTAATTCAGGCACAAAACTGTGAAGACTAAAGAATCAAAGAACTGAAGAATCAAAACAAAAAGGATCCTGTGAAATAGCAATAGGTTGAATTACTTTCAACAGTATTGTTTTCTTTAATGCTAAGAAGACAAATGTAAGTCTTTAATTATAAGCAAATTCAGTACAGATGTCACTATTCACTGCTTAGAATAATATAGGGATATTAGTTGATTGTACCAAAAATAGTTTTGCACACACTTCTCTATAGCCTTCCTCAATAAATTCAATATATTTATAGAAATTAGAGAATCTATTGTTTCATCTCTCTACCTCGTTAAGGTTTTCTTTCTCAAAGTAATTCATGTAACTGATCCCTTTCCAGAGCTCAGCGATTGGAGAAGTTTGCAATTCTAAAATACATGTATATATTCAAGTCTCCCTCTCACATAACTGTAAAGCCCTTCCTCCAAAGCTCTTCCTGTGAAACTGTCTTCCCAAAGTCAAGTCAAAGCAGATATAAGATGTTATTTAACCTCTATAAAGTTCATATTTTTTAAGTAGCAGAAATCACATCTGCAAAGATGCTCTACTAAAATAAGATGTGAATATAGCCTTTGGAATTTATCATTCGAGCCATAGCAGATATCAATATATTTAAATATGATTCTTAATTGAATATGCAATATAATACACTTCACTGATACATGTAATACATTGCATACGAGATTTAATTCATAATAGGAAATGCCTTGTCTGCTTTACAATAACCTTGCTAAAAGCCATGTATGATAAAGATGTAATTATATCCATTCAGAGTTTCAAATGTTAAAAATGTTATTTTATAAATGATTATTTTAAAATATTATTAATTTATAGCTCCCATATAGGTACAGACTTTCTTTTCTGTTAAATGTGAGTGAGGAATCACATTGTAATAAATTTTATTGTTCCTTGAAGTAGAATTTTTCTAAAGTCAGAAACTGGAATGGAAAAAAAACACATAAATTAGATATGGCATAAAATATATATATGTGTATATATATACTATATATATATATATATATATATATATATATCTTGTTCTTACTAATAAAGGTAGAATGACATCTAGGAAGAAAATGTAAAGAGATGGTTTTTTTCACATGTAATCACATGGAACCTGGGGAGTAAGAAACCCAAAAGTCACATAAACGTGTCACTTCCCTTGACGTAGAAAGTGAGTTGAAGGTAGAACAGGTGAGCATTTGTTCTGGTAACTGATGACTTCACATCACAAACCAGGTTGCAGTTAAGCTTCGTAAACAATGATGCTCCAGGATGGGTGGTATTGGTGCACGCCTTCAATCCCAGCTCTGGGCAGGGGGGCAGGCAGAGACAGGCAAATCTTGGTGAGCTAAATTTTTTTTTCTTAGTATCTATATCATGCTATGAAGGATCTTAAGAAGGTTAATTTTAGGCACATTTTATCGAAGTATAAAGAACTACTGCCTCTGGGATTCACTATAAAAATGAGACAATAATTACCATTTCAGGAAAATACGGCTAGATTAAACACCCTCTGGGCTGTCTTCTTATTGTAATAATCTTAATGTGCCTAGATATTTTGCTGTTCTGACTTTTTGATGATTTTAAATAGATGCTTTCATGTGTAGGTAAATAGACTCAGTTGATTGTGCGCTTAAAACCCTCTGAATTTGCAATAGAATTGTGTGAAAGAACACAGTCCCACTACTGTGTGTGTGTGTGTGTGTAAACTATTAATTACTGAAGCAAATTGCACACAATCTAGTGGTGAGATGATATATGAAATAAGTAACAATCTTTAAAGAATAGCAGGTTCGGGTCAATGTGTGTTACAGGCATACATTTTGGCATGGGAAATGGTTCACTGCATATTTACAAATGGTAGAAAATAATTGAGCAATGCTGTGTTATGATTTTAAAATCCATAATATAAACAGACAGTAAAAAGCAAGAATCATCAACACTGATCACTTTTGTTTTTGAAATTAATCTCTAAATCTAAATAGTTTATGTGATGTTGAGGATCAAACTCTTGGTTTCACGAAGCGAGGCAAGCACTCAACCAAGTGACCTACATCTCCACCCTAATAATGACCTGAAATTTCGGGAAGCAAACTCTAATAAAACCAGAATTAAATCATCAGAAGTATAACCTTTTCTCAGAAGAAAAAGTTGGATTTTGGTTTTGATTTTTAAAAGCAGTCTCAATATGCAGACTAAGAAACAATCCTGTCTGCTCAACCCCTTGAGTGCTGTGATTAACAGGTGTGTAACATAACTCCATGCCTGCCCAGATAATATATCTTCAAATCTCTATGGTCAAATAGAGTAACATTTTTAGATTTTAGGAATTACAATGTAGGACGACTTTGAGGGTTCATGGTTCAGATTCCCACAAATTGAAATAAATACAAGTACTAACAATGTAGTATATAATAAGGCATTGCAAATCAATGGTGGTAAAAATCTTTTATTAAATGGTACTAGAATAGCTGCGTAGCTAGACTTTTGTTGTTATTATTACTGTAACAGGCCCTCAGACCTTAGCACATCTGATACCACAATAGAAGTACCATTTAGGCCTAGGAAACCAGATTGTGACATTCCAGCATGGGGTTGGAATTTCCACTGTGAGTTCAAGGCTAGTCTGGCCTGTTTCAAAAAATAAAGAAAACCAACTAAACAACAACAACAAAAACCCAGAATAGTCTTTTGATGTGACTTTATTTAGGCAGCTTGTAAAGGATAGTGAACCAGAAGCAGACAGGAAACAAATTTTGTTGCAAGTCCTAGGAAAAAGGACAGCATGTCCTTCAACCCAGAATTGCTCCATAAATACTCAAATTCACAGTGGAATTTGGGCAGAGATGTCAGTATGAAGTATGAGTCACTTTAGTTTTTGTTGAGAGGCAAGTTTTGCCATGTAGTCTAGGCTAGCCTCAAATTTAACATGCTACTTCTACTTTTCAAGGACTGAGATTGTAGGCGTGTATCACCATGCCTACCTACTTAGGTATTTTGTGGGTTTACATGGCTAGGAATATAGATCACTGAACCTTAAACTTTGCTACAAAGAACAATTTAAAAAACCACCCTCCATCTATACATAGCGCAATGAGGATACTTTTTGCAGAAAATAAATAATCTGAATCAAAGGATTGGAAACATACATAGTATATTTTCAAGTTGAAGGACATCCTACTATTTAGTATTTACTCTTCAGAATGTCAATGTCTGGGAAAACACATAAAGGCCAAAGATACTAAGAAAATGTTACATTAAATATAATGTGAAATCTTAGATTAGGTCCTGAGTGGGTGGAGATATTAGAAGACACAAACATGTATGTTAAATTTTATAATTATAATGGGGCAATGGCTTCAAATGGTTCAAAACATTAAGTGTACAGAGACAAAGAGTATAAGAAAGAAAGACATTGGTGCACACTGAATCTGAGTGAAGGAACAAAAGGGCTCTTTGCACAATTCTGGTTATACATTTTATTGTTTGAATTTACTTCATAGTAAGGTTCAGAAACACAGACGGATGTCAGGAAGTGAAATAAGAGGAAGCACTGAACTGTGTCCTGCACGTTTTCTGAGATAAATAAATCCAGCTTTCATTGATTGTCCAGTTCTGGCCTTACCACCGCATGTCACTGATACTCTGGCTGTCATAAAGGAATGGGAAGCAACCAGACATGGGTCACTGACTTCATCCTAGTGGGACTCCAGCTCAGCACAAAGATGGAGACATTCTTCTTCTGGATCTTCTCCCTGCTCTACATATTCAGCCTACTGGCAAATGGCATAATCTTGGTGCTCATCTACCTGAACCCCAGCCTGCACACCCCAATGTACTTCTTCCTTTCACATCTGGCCATTCTTGACATCTCCTATGCTTCCAACAATGTCCCCAAGATGTTAGTCAACCTTGTGACCCAGAATAAAACCATCTCCTTTGTTCCATGCATCACACAGACATTCTTATATTTGGCCTTGGCTGCCTCTGAGTGCTTGATATTGGCAGCAATGTCCTATGATCGGTTTGTAGCTATCTGCCACCCACTACACTACACTATCATCATGAGTTGGAAAGCCTGTGTAGCCCTGGCTGCCACTTCCTGGTCATGTGGATTTATCCTCTCTGTGGCTCATACAATTCTCCTACTAAGGCTGCCCTTCTGTGGGCCCCGGGAGGTGAACCACCTCTTCTGTGAAATCCTGGCTGTTCTCAAGCTGGCTTGTGCTGACACCTTCATCAACCAACTTGTTATCCTTGCTGCATGTATGTTTGTCTTAGTTGGGCCTCTTTGCTCAATGCTTGTCTCCTACACACACATCCTCAGGGCAATCCTAAAAATGCAGTCGAAGGAGGGCCGCAGGAAGGCTTTCTCTACCTGTTCCTCCCACCTTTGCGTGGTAGGGCTCTTCTTCGGGATAGCCATGTTGGTTTATATGGTCCCTGACTCTGAGCAACGAGAGGAGCATGAGAAAATTTTATCCCTGTTCCACAGTCTCTTTAACCCAATGCTGAATCCCCTCATCTACAGCCTGAGGAATGCCCAGGTGAAAGAAGCCTTCCACAGAGCACTGCAGAAGAGATTTGTGTGAGATGCACATAGAATGTGAGTTGAGTAAGGCTGTGCTCCTGAAACATGTGGTTAGTTGAAGCAAAATTCAGGAAGTTTCCCAAAAGAAATCTGATTCTCGCTGTTTATTTGCTTATTTATTTATTTAGTTAGTTAGTTAGTTGTGAGATAGAGTATTACCTTGTGGCTCTGGCTGTCCTGGAAGTCACTATGTCGACCAGGCTGGACTCCAACTTCAAAGGTTCGCCTGCCTTTGCCTCCCAAAAGCTAGGATTAAAGGTGTGTGCCACCACACATGGCTAAACGTTTGATTTTAAAAAACTATAATTGCTCAAATTCCAGATCTGGAAGTGGTACAAAATAACATAGGAAATGATACATTCTTTATTAACTCTATGAACCCAATTTCTGGATTGAATTCCAACGAACCTAAGTTCTGGATTAAATTCCAATTTTGAGAACCTTTCCCAAGTGGAACACTATTTCTCACTCATGTTCTCAGCAATATTTACATTTTATCACCAATCATGTATTTTAAAGGAAAGCTAATTAAATACTAGAGCAAGCAGAAGAAATTATAGATTAGAAGATATATATATATATATGTAATATCAAAAACAGAAAACATTAAATAAAATTAGTGGTTGTTAATATATTTTTCTATTAAAAAAATCTGACAAAATTAGCGAACTTTAGCTTAGTTGACTAGCAGATCAGCAGAGGAGAGTGGTGGAGACCTAGGGAGATGGTCCTGCCTCTAAGAGCATTTGATGCCCAATCCTGAGAACCAGATTTGAACTCTCACTGCAGATTTAAGAAACTGGGTGTGCCTGCACACACTCCTGCACCCCAGAGCTGTAGGGCTCAGCAACAGGGAGTTTGCTAAAGTCTGATGGCTGACAGCATAGCTCTTGTTTCAATATGGGACTCTGTCAAGAGAACTAAGCAGAGAGTGATAAAACAGGACACTTAATGAACTAAGCAGAGAGTGATAAAACAGGACACTTAATGTTTCCACCTCTATAGCCACCAGACGCACTCACACACAAGCTTACACACACGCATACACAAGGGGAAAATATTCAAATAACTAAAATTAGCACTGTAAAGGAACATCATCACCAGTTTCGCAGATATGTAAATTAGGATTTATTTCTATAAATACCAAATCTACCATCTCATTAACAAGATCTAAGTAGATTCATAGTACATAAAAATTAGTAAATTTAAAGTTTATCAAAGACAGTTATGGACCATATTGCTATTTTAGCAAACTGCACCAGAGTTTAAAAGGAAGAATTAACATTATTTCTTCATAAAGATTTTTAAAATAGTAACAAAGAGAACATTTCCTAAGTTTTTCTATGAGGTCAGAATCATTGATATGAAAAACATCACAGGAAATACAAACTACACACCATTATCCTTCCGTATATAAGTGCATTGTCTCAATCAATACCTCAACAAGAACTTGTAAACAGGCAGCACAAATATTATGACCAAGAGAGATCTATTTCAGAAGTACAGTAGTAGGAACATAAAAAACTCAATCAATGTATTATATCATGTTAAAGAAAGAAAGAAAGAAAGAAAGGAAAATATAATCTCTTTTTACATTTACATTTATTTAAAGCAATGGACAGACAAGTCTAACACTTTTTCATGAAAAAGTCACATTCAACAATCTAGAAACACAAGATAACCCCTTTAATCAGAAAGGGATGCATGGCAACACCATAGCTACAATAATAATGAACTGTTAATGACCAGATGCTTCCCCCTCAACTTAAAAAGAACAAATCCAAGAGTATCACCCTTCATTTCTTTTATTAATCACATGGAAAAAAGACAAATTAAGTTATGACATGAAAACCAAACTATAGTAAGATGCCATCCTACTCCACTTAGAACTTCAGTCATTAAAAATATCACTGGCAATAAATTCTGGCAAAGAAATAGTCACAGGGAATCCATGAACTCCACTGATAGAAACATAAACCAGTCTGTGAAACTTTCTCAAATCAAGCAGTCAGTGTGGAAGTTTCTCAGAATCTAACAATATAAATGCCCCCATCTATTGCTCAGTATTCATTGGTACCAAGCATTCTTAGACACAAGGCTCAGGGAATATCTCAGAAGAGAGGCAGAAAGAATTTAAGAGCTGAAGAATGAGTGAGTGCTGTAAAACACTGTCCACTAGACACAACATGGTAGTTGCATACCTGAACACACAAAAGCTTTTTTACCTTTTACAGGATCAAGTCACTTAGAAACCTCAGCATGATTTTATAAACCTATGATGGAGTCAGAAGATCAAGAAAGGGATGTGAGCAGAGGAGTAACAATAGCTCCTATAATTTAACAGGATCACTCAAGATCCCTCACTGAGTGAAACTGAAGAGGTTCTTATAAAAACACAGGTGGTGGAAGAAGGTAGCAGAGACAAGAGTAGCACTAATGGGAACTAGAAGATTTGTATTTTTATTATAATTATTATTATTGTTGTTATTATTAAAAATTTCTGACTCCTCTCCGCCTCCCATTTTCCTTTCCCTCCCCCTCCCTCTCCAGTCCTAAGAGCAGTAAGGGTTCCCTGCCCTGTGGGAAGCCCAAGGTCCTTCCCCCTCCATCCAGGTCTAGGAAAGTGAGCATCCAAACAGGCTAGCTCCCACCCCCAAAGCCAGTACATGCAGTAGGATCAAAACCCAATGCCATCGCCAGATGAAGGTTCTATGGTGATATACAAGATATTCATTAGTATGACTATAGGATCTGGCCATTTCTGGCTCCCTCTTCTCAGCTGCCCAAGGAACTAGCTGGGGGCGTCTCCCTGGACACCTGGGAACCCCTCTAGAGTCAAGTCTCTTGCCAACCCTATAATGGCTCCTTTAATTAAGATATATGTAGTGTGGAGCTGTAGGCGGCTTCCTGCCGCCCTGCTCTCGGCTGCCTGTCTAGCTTATGCCCTGAAATAATTAGACAGAAACTGTATTCTTTTAAACACTGCCTGGCTCATTAGTTTCAGCCTCTTACTCACATCTTGACTAACTCATATCTAATAATCTTTGTAACACCACAAATGGTATCTTACCGGCAAAGATTCAGCATGTCTGACCTGGTGGCTGGCTCCATCGCATCTCTCTCTCTTAGGAGAGGTATAGCAATCTGCCTCAGAGAGGAGAGGCGTAGCATCTGACTGAGCCATCTACCTCACTTCCTTCTTCCTGTTCTGTCTACTCCGCCCACCTAAGGGCTGGCCAATCAAATGGGCCAGGCAGTTTCTTTATTAGCCAATGAGAGTCCTCCATCAGATATATACTTCCCTGCTTCCATATCCACCCTTCCTATATCCCAACCATCCCATTCACCCACGCTCTCCCCATCCTTCCCTTCACGCTTTTCTCTCCCCATTCCCCTTACCCCCATCCCACCCCACCCACAAGTTCCCAATTTTTGCCCGGCAATCTTGTCTACTTCCAATATCCAGGAGGATAACTATATGTTTTCCTTTGTGTTCACCTTCTTATTTAGCTTCTCTAGGATCACGAATTATAGGCTCAATGTTCTTTATTTATGGCTAGAAACCAATTATGAGTGAGTGGAGAGAGAGACAGAGCCTGACATTAGAGCACCGGACTGAGCTCCCAAGGTCCAAATAAGGAGCAGATGGAGGGAGAACATGAGCAAGGAAGTCAGGACTGCAAGAGGTGCACCCACCCACAGAGATGGTGAGACTGATCTAATGGGAGCTCACCAAGACCAGCTGGACTGGGACTGAAAAAGTACGGGATAAAACCGGACTCCCTGAACATGGCAGACAATGAGGGCTGCTGAGAAGCCAAGGACAATGACACTGGATTTTGATCCTACTACATATACTGGATTTGGGGGGGCCTAGTCTGTTTGGATGCTCACCTTCCTAGACCTGGATGGAGTGGGGGAGGACCTTGGACTTCCCACAGGCAGAGAAACCTTACTGCTCTTCGGTCTGGAGAAGGAGGGGGAGGGAAGGGAGAGGGAAAGGAAAATGGGGGTTGGGGAGGAGGCAGAAATTTTTTAATTAAAAATAAATAAATAAGAAAAAAACAGTAAACCATGAAAAAAATCTAAAAAAAAGTAAATAGTAATTGAATTTTAAAATCTACTCATACCCTGTTTATGTTGGCACCCTAGATGAGTAGAGCAATACACAGCTCTCTACAATAAACTCTATTAAAAACTAGACCTTAAAAAAAAAAAAAAGAAAAAACCCAGTGCCATTGTCCTTGGCTTTCAAAGGTCTACCATTAGTGTGTTCCTGTGGAAGACCCAGCATATCAGAGACAGTGTCACACTGATGTTTATTGTATCCCTGTTCCTGTTAGCTAAGTGATAGAACAACCTAAGTTCCAAATAACAGAAATATGAATAAGAGTGTATATATAAACAAGGGGATTTTTTCAAACATAAAGAAAAATAAAGTTAATGCCATTGGTAAGAAAATAGATGCAACTGGAAATAATCTTACTAAGTGAGCTTGAAAGACAAATATGTGTTTTCTCTTCTTTGTGTTTCTTAGATTTTCTTTAGTCATATAAAATCATGAATGTGTCTATAAAATGGCATTAGAAGTGAATGATGTGAAAATAAATGAAGGGAAAAAGAAGACAAATGGAAGAGGGGAAGAGGGGTAGAAAAATGGAGGTGAGTGGAAGAAGGAACAGGGCAGTAGAGGATATCCTTGCCATACAAAGTATACCCATAAAAATATATTAAATGAATAAATAAATTTTAAAAATTCAGCATGAAGCGGTAAGAAGATCCCAAGGCCCCACCTCTCTGAAGAGACTTTGACACTTAATAACTGCTGAGGATATAAGAGTCATTTTCTGCTCATGCCCCATGATGGTCACAGGCCCATGCACACATGGACAACACTAACTGCATTAAGAGAGTAAAAAAAAAAATAGAGCCATGAAGGTGGGCAGGAGATGTGATGAAGGGTACAGAAGGGACCTGGGGAAGAGAACAGTGGGTTGATATCATCAAGGTATATTGTATACATATCTGAAGTTGTATAAGATTAAATAGGAAATATTAGTTTTAAGAGTAGTTAAAATATAGGTAGAAGAAAGAAAATCTTGACCTAAAAACTTTCTAACTGTATTTCATTGTTTTTCAAATAAGTGGGGAGAGGTATATCCACTAATACATCATGTTTTTTAATTTGTTAATCAATAAGTACATCTACAATATAACCCAGCTTATACTACTCCTACATATTTACCCAAAGACTCAAAGTCAACATATCACAGATAATCGCACACCAATGTTTATTGCAGTACTGTTCCCAGCAGTAGCTAGGTTAGGAGACAAACCTGGTGTCCAATAACAGATGAATCAACAAGTCCTAGGGCTTCTACATCCCACTCCCATCTCCTGGCCCATGCTTATTGTTGAAAGGTCTGGGTTTCTAGAAAATATCAATAATTTAGACTTTGTCATTCAACTTCGTTTTCCTACTGTCTTTTGAGTAGCTAGAAAATCAGACTAAAGAATGTATGGCTAAAGGGATTAATTTCAAGATTTTATCCACAGTCGATAACCAGGAACAATATCTTCATCTGCCACTAGATCTCTTGATTGTTTGAAGATTGAAACAAATGAAAATTCATAAAGCTACAACTATCTGTATATTGATGTAGCTATGGTTCCATGTATGACTTTGTGTCAGCATGTACTACTACTCCTTAACATATGAAGATCCATGTACTACTACTCCTTAACATATGAAGATCCATGTACTCTTCTTCCTTAACATATGAAGATCCATGTACTACTACTCCTTAACATATGAAGATCCATGTACTCTTCTTCCTTAACATATGAAGATCTCATTAGCATATGGCTTCCCCAGGCACAGAAATGGAGAGAGACTCAAACCTCTGTGGGATAGAATCACAGTGGGTGGATTCTTCCTGTCCCTATAGGAACCATGATGGTGTAAAGAGACCTATTTCCCATGCACTACACAAGGCTCTCACGACAATTGAAAGGATGACCCGTGGAGGTGACAAACCCATAAAGCCTTCTCATCGAAAAGGCACCTTGAAAAGCCATAGTTTTTCTCTGTCAGTTCTGAGACAGTCCCCAAGGCTTCCAACATCATCACAGAATTGCAGAAATGTTTACATTTTCTGAATGAAGGTTTACCAGAGTCTTGTACAACAGCTTTCTCTAGAAACCCAGTCTTCTTATTTTTTTTTTGGTAAGTTCTGATGAAATATAATGCTATTCCCATTGTCTGTTTGCTTCTACAGTCACGAAATTACAGTTCTACTTTCTTTATGTTCAAATTCTGCCTGTCGACAGTTGCAACAATTTGTAAGACGTACAAATGTTTATTGGTTTACTATACATTAATATGTCAATGTATAACTTTAATCAATGTACTAATGGTTAATTTGGAAATTAGCTTGTCATATATGAAATAGAGGCATGTTTATGCAAATAAATTTCTGAAAAATATTATGAAAAAATAAAGTTTATACTTTTTAAAAATGGGCTTCTGTGAGTTTGAGACCAGCCTGGTCTACAAGAGCTAGTTCCAGGACAGGCTCCAAAGCTACAGAGAAACCCTGTCTCGAAAAAACCAAAAAAAAAAAAATGGGCTTAAATTATCATGTATAGAAACCTGCCAAATAAGTATACAAATGTATATTTATTGTGCACAACCTTACTTGGATGCCATACAGAGTCAGAGCAATGAGGAGGTAATAGTTTAATTACAAACACCTCTACACTAAGAAAAAAGTTGTACAAATTATGGGAAATGAATAAACACCTGCATATGGTTTATTTTCAGCTGCCTTAACATGCAACTTATTTCTCTGATAGTATAATGAGGTCCAACATAAAATTAATATTTTGACAATGAGATCGTTCAATCTTAGATGTAGAATTTCATGGATATTTAAATAAAGGATTATTATTCATTCCTGTTCACCCACATAAGTGGAATTCACATAAAAACAAGAGGATAAAATTATACAGCAGGGGGAATTATGTCTGTACTTACGTTTTTGCTATAGAATTACAGACTTAGGGAGGTGAAGTGAGTCAGTTTATATTTAGCCTTGCTACACCCTACTGGGCCCTTTGATACTGAATGCAATACAGTTTTGAAATGTTGGTCCATCATTTATTGTTCATTGTTTATAATTAAAAATAATTAGGGAATAACTCTAATGTTAGCCAAGACAAGTAGAATTTATTTGAAAACTACAATGTAACCTGTAGAATCAAATTTTGACTTTATTAAAATGGGTATATTTATTAACAAATTTTAGATCCATCAAAAAAGTTAAAATCATCAAGCCAACAAGATATCTCAGTGCTCTTAAAGTCACAGCAGCGTATGAGGAGAGACACAACTCTACAAAGTTCTCCACGTGTACATATTAGCAAGGGCAATCACACAAACACTCTGTACACATCCACAGTAATACTAAATAAAGATATCTTAAATGTTAAGAGAAATAGATTTGTGCATGTAACATAAGAAATCTTTAAAATCCACTTAAAACAAAAATAAATATCAGCTATCCTTACTTTGCTAACCTACAAAGGGTATATGAAGCTAGCACAAAGCTGTACTTAAAGTCGATTCTTGAAACAATCATTAACTCAGGTTCCTCTGTCACAGGGATATGGGAAACAACATGACATTGATCACAGAGTTCGTCCTCTTGGGATTTCCACTCAACCCAAAGTTGCAGATACTCCTCTTTACTCTTTTTTCCCTATTCTATGCCTTCACCCTGCTGGGGAATGGGACCATCGTGGGGCTTATCTACCTGGACTCCAGACTCCATACTCCCATGTACTTCTTCCTGTCCCACCTGGCTGTCGTTGACATTGCCTACGCCTGCAACACAGTGCCCCAGATGCTGGTGAATCTTCTAGATCCAGCCAAGCCCATCTCCTTCGCTGGCTGCATGACACAGACATTTCTCTTTTTGACATTTGCTATCACAGAATGCCTCCTCCTAGTGGTGATGTCCTATGATCGGTATGTGGCCATCTGCCACCCCCTCAGATACACTGCCATCATGAGTTGGAAGGTCTGCAGCACTATGGCTGTGACTTCTTGGATCATTGGGATTCTCCTATCTTTGGTTCATCTTGTATTACTTCTGCCTTTACCCTTCTGTGTGGCTCAGAAAGTGAATCACTTTTTCTGTGAAATCACAGCTATTCTCAAACTTGCCTGTGCAGACACATACCTCAATGAGACCATGGTCCTGGCTGGGGCAGTGTCTGTGCTTGTGGGGCCATTCTCCTCAATTGTGGTCTCTTATGCCTGTATTGTTAGTGCTATCCTGAGGATCCAGTCAGGGGAGGGTCAAAGGAAAGCCTTTTCCACTTGTTCCTCCCACCTCTGTGTGGTTGGATTATTTTATGGTACAGCCATTGTCATGTACATTGGACCCAGACAGGGAAACCCCATGGAACAAAAGAAATACCTCCTACTTTTTCACAGTCTTGTTAACCCCATGCTCAACCCCCTGATCTACAGTCTCAGGAACTCTGATGTGAAAAACACTTTGAAGAGAGTTCTGAGGATGCCGAGAGTTCTGTGACAAGTTTGCAGCATCCTGTTTAACAGCTGACAGGAGAAATCATCCTCTCACAAGGGTCCTAGCCATCCGGAACATACGCATTCCCTTTATTGAGCTTTGCTGTCTCGTGCCTTCCATTGGATGACTGACTCATCAGCTGTGGGAGGAATTCTAGAAATCTGTAATTTCAAATGCTGACATTAACAGATTGTAGTGCAGTTAGTCCCCCACCAGAGCCAAGATTCCAAAGCCACAGTTCCAAATGAGTACTTCTCAGAGAGCCAGCTAGTCATGATGCAGTGTTCTTTCTCCCCAAAATACTTTGTTCAAACGATAAGCCTTCCAGTGGACTTTAAAAATGCCTTCTGTGATGGCATGTTATATTTCTCTGTAAAGATGACATCTTTATTAGTACACTGAAAGCTATAAATTTTCTTTTGTTTGAAAAAAAGAATTCTATTGCACTTTTTAAAGCCTTGGCTTTCACCAAAGTTAATTGTTGTTGTGCCGTATTTTTAGACACTTAAGTCATCTGGAACAGGGGAGATTGATTGACCACTTGAGGATACTTTCTGAAAATCTCTTCTAGGACAAATACATTTTTTTCTTTATCCTGCAAGGAAGTCTCTACCGAGTATGTCGGTTTGAGGACAGTAACCTACATCAGTGAATATCAGACTCTGTTTGGTTATGGAAAGTGAGGGTCTCTGACTTCTATTGTTCAATATGATCCTTTGGAGACAATGACTCCAAGCATCTCTTGCTTCTTGGTCCAGCACACCATTATAAACCTTGGGGAATGAGCTTATTCAATCTCACAATCTTCCAAATTTGGCATGAAACCATGTGTGAGTGTGTATAATGAATCTAACTGTGTGGAAAGGGGCTGGGGATGTGACTCAATGAAGTGGTGCTTACTTAGCATGAGTGAAGTCTGAGGTTCAATCTCTAGCTTCTAAAAGAGAAAGAGACGACAGAGAGAGAGAAAGAGAGAGGGAGAGGGAGAAGGAGAGGGAGAGGGAGAGGGAGAGAGAGAGAATGTGTAAGATAAGAAGAAAGAGCAGAGACAGAGAGAAACAAAAAGTTATAGTTGGAATGAAATAAAACTATAGTATAGTTTGGCCTCAGAGTTTTAAAATACAATTGATTTTCTTATAGAAATCTGAAAAATGTAAAAACCCACAGTTAAAAGCTGTGTCCACCTGTTGTGAGGTAAAAAACTTATTTTTCAAGTGATTCCCTTTCCTAGCTTAAATTTCTTGAAATATACATGTACACTTAGTTTCTTATCCTCTTCAGATGTTTTTCTTTTGTAACTTAGCATTACTTTGCAGTGACCAAACATCATTGGACGTTGGACCACATCCTCAAATAACTGTTTCCCCAAATGGATCATTTTGTTAATGCCTCTTTTCTTTTCAGTGTTAATTGCTTGATGGCCACAGTTTGCAGATGACTTGAAACATAACAGAAAGAAGTTGTATTATTTATGAATGGCTAGGAAAGCACCAAGGTTTCCCTGTAACCAGAGGCTCGAATGTGTCACCCCGTGCTTCCTGTCGTGGGAGGAGCAGAAGTGGAACATGGACTGACATGCACTCAAAGGCAGACAGTTACGACAAATCGCCCTGCAAGAACACGCTATATGGAGCCAGTTTGTAAATTCTGTGATTGATTGACATGAAATCTTTTAAAATAATGCTCTGACAGCTCTATATTCAGTAAAAAAAATAATTAAATATATTATGAAGGCTATGACAGTGTCTCAGATGGTATTTTAAGAACTTTCCATAGATAATTTTCCAGGGGAGGGGTCATGGAGGGGGGTCTGTTCCTCCCTCCTTTGAGAGCCTGAACTCAGATCTTTACAATTCACAGCCAGTTGTCTCTATGGGAGGCTTGTGCCCTAGAGGAAAATCCCCACCAGCCCCACTGGGATACCTTGGCTCCTCCTTGGACTATCCATGCCTTCCTTACCAGCTACCACAGCACCTTCTCACCTTGAAATGTAACTTGGCTCTTGTCTTCCGACTTCTACTACACCTCAAGGGACCTGAGATCCACTGAGGAGAAGCTAAGCTTCACAGTGGATCCTGGTAACTCAGCAACTGGTCCTGCCACCTGGCAGGTTCATCAGAAATATCCAGAGATTGGGGACAGTGAAATTCTGGGAAGCTTGAGGACTGAAAATGCCAAAAGTCTGAGAACCATAATGAGAGTTGAAGCCTCATGGGTGTGCTGGATATTTTCTAATTGTGAGCTCTGCTAGGAATGAGAAGAGAGATCAAAACACAATTATTCATATCTGCTTCCCAGCAAAGGTGGTTGAGCATGAAGCCCCATGACCCTATGCCTCCCCTGAGCCCTCAAGAGCTGCCAAGTAGGCTAAGTTCCTCCGAGAATAAAGCCAACTTCCCTGAGGATTCTGTCATATTACAGAAAGGGGCAACAGTGAGGATTTAGCACATACACAGAAGCTCTAAGGAGACAGGACCTATGCCAGCCTACCACTGCTTCTGCTTCTGAGATTCTTGGGTCCTTATGTGGAAGCTGTCAAGGTTACCTGGATTTACTCTGTCTTTAATTCCTACAAGACAGTTGTAGCATCTAGATTTTATTCAGCTATCACACTCATTGCCATTCTTTCTGTATCCAGCAGAGAAACAGTCATTGTGTGATGTGTGTGTGTGTGTGTGTGTGTGTGTGTGTGTGAGAGAGAGAGAGAGAGAGAGAGAGAGAGAGAGAGAGAGAGAGAGAATACAATGTGTCATTCAGTATGAGCAGTTAGGAGTCTCCATTTTATGGGTTTAAATGAAATACATGGAATAATTTTCCTACTTAATAGAAATTATAGTAGAATAGTTTATTAAATGATGCTCTGCTCCAGTGATGTTAATCTATTTGGTTGTTTTTAAATGTTCCATCTAATTCTTGTCAGCACTGTCAAAACACACGCTGTGTTTATGATGATATATTGACTGCAAGGAAACAGAAAGCACAATGATTGCTAAGTGTATGCACGTTTTATACTAACCATCCATATTCAACTATATAGACACTTAGAAAATGCTCTGCAAATAAATAGATTTTTCTGTAGCAATGAGGATGAGTGTTTGGGATAGAGATAGAAAGAAAATGGAAAAGATACTGTGTGTCCAAGGTAACACAGACAGTGAGAGAAGGATGAGCTGGCCAACTACATTTAAGTCTTCTTTTCAGAAGAATTTTATATCCAATAATCATATCTAAAGTGTTCTTTTTTTCTTTCCCTCTCCTCTTCCTCCTAAAGCACACGTTCACAATGCAATCTTCCCTGTCTCAGACCTATCATCCAGTTGCACATTGTACTCCCATAGTACATAGTACATGGAAGTACTCCACAGATAATCAGTTATTACCAGACTTCAACAAATTATGGAATGGATCATAATCACACGAGAGTGACTTTCTAGTTCTGACTCATCCAGGATAGTCTCTACCCCTAGAGAAAGCATTTGCTGCATCAATTCTCACTCCTTAAGATAATTTGTCAAAGCCTATCTTTATAATTATGAAAGCAAGAAACGTAATATTTTTCAGTTCTTCCTTATTATTTACAAATAAGAAGTCAACATTTGGGCTGAACAATTGACTAACAATGTGGGACTGATTTATGAATTCTGCTTTACCCAATGCCTAATGCTGTAGGAAAGAGACTGACTGTTCATGCAAACTTAGAGATGTGTTTTATTAAGTAAACTTGTTTTTGACAAAATTATAACTATCTCTAATGCATTCTGATTGCTCTCTCCTCCCACCCTCTGCCATCCCCCGCTCACCTCCGTTGAGTTTCTTCTCCTCTCTTTCAGTCTTTATCCCAGATTCCCGACTCTGAGCTTGTTTTGTGGCCATTTCAGCTCATCCAGGATCACTCTGTGAGCACTGGATTGTAACTGACCATGGGAGCCTGTTGAGAGCACCAGCGGATGCACAGCTGAAGGCAATGACTTCCCCTCTCCCTAAATCTACCATTAGCAAATAGCCCAGCAGAGAGGAGCAGGGGCCCCTGAGCTCCTCAACCCATGCTGACTGCTAACAATCCCACAGGGTCAAATCCCTGCAAACTGCAAGAAAATGAATCTGTTTGGCTTCCATCCGTTTTTACATAGCTATCAAAAAAAAAAAAAAAAAAGATAAAAGAGAGGTGTGTTCCTGATTCAAGTGCCGAACACTCTGTGAATCCTTCTACTGCCCTTATCTAATTTTAAAGGTCTTCCTTTAATACAGATCACAGGAATGAAGAGTTTCGAGAATCTAGGACTCACTTTCTGCTAGAAGATGGGCCTGAGCTGAGCACAAGTCTAGCAGACGTCACTTTCAGTGGACCAATCCCGTCACACAGTAGTTGCTTGTTCTTCATTAACTTTGCATCTAACAAATGTGTGTGGGATGTCAGAGTTCACCACTCGACTGCTTTCTGAAATTGGATGCAGAGGAGCTTCTGGACTGACCTTTTCATTTCGTCTTTTACTTTAGCTTCCAAACTTTGTGTGTTCTAACAACAGCTAGGGATCAGTGAGATAGCTCAGTTGGCAAAGGAGTCTGCCACCAGCCTGGCCATCTGAGTTTCCTCCCTGAGACCCACAGGATGGAGAAAGAGGACAAATACCTGCAGTTGTTTTTTGACAGCCACATGCAAGCAATGACACACACATGACTTCATGCACACTAAATAAATACATAAAATATAATAGACTTTATTAAACAAAAAAATTAGATACTTTGGCAACAACAAAAAAATTCTTTCTACCCTGTCTTGAAATCAGTCTATCATGCATTTAAAAGAAATAAAGAAAAATATTATTTAGATTATTTTCATATCAGTGAAATATGACCATTTCCTTGCTCAAATAAATCAGAGATATTTTCTGTTGTTTGAAAGGAAAGCATATTTTACTCCAAAGCTTGCTTAAAGGGAATTTTATTGGTCAGGATCTGATCGATACACTTTAGATCCACCGTTAGAAATGTCCTTTGGGGCCAACATCTTGTTATGCCAAAGTGCAAAGTCAAGGAACAAGCTATAGTATTTAAAAACAGCTCATTTAAAATTCAAAGCACAATTTTTTTTCTAATAATATTTTGCTTTCCTGTAGAGATATTTGTTCACAAAAAGGAGTTATTACCTGATGGTTGAAGAACACGAAATTACAGCAAGAAGACTTAATCAGAGATCATTATGGGTAAGGCTATTGATAACCAATCACCAAACCCATCTCTGCATCCTGCAGACATCCATCCACCAAGTAGCTAGCATCCTTGTGTTACCTGGTCCCTCAGTTCCCCTTCCGGAAGTCGTTTTACCTATGCTGTTGAATTCTGCCTTCAGGCCTGATGTTTATTCTCCATAGCCATATCCTCCATCATTTTTTTAAATTGTTCTCCAAATGCGTGTGTCATGAAACTGACCACATTTCAGCTCACCGATTTGGCCAACGCCTACTGCCCTGCTTCTGGGAGACTGCATCCAGCAACAGTGGCCCTTGAGAAGTCCCTAAACTCCAGTCTCACCTTTCCTTACGCTGTCTTGTTTCCACCTCTGGGTGGGTTGTTATTCTCATCAGTTGTGAGTATATTTTGCAATATTCTCTCTCTCTCTCTCTCTCTCTCTCTCTCTCTCTCTCTCTCTCTCTCTCTCTCAGAAGGCAATCCTTCTCTCATGATAACTTCTTCAGGGAACATTCCTAATGTCACCCTGTGTAATGATGACAGTTAAACAAGATGAAACAAATTTGGTGTTATTATTCCTCACGCTGTTCATGGAAAGGTAACTAAACCTTAAGTTATTTCGAGCTCATAACAGCTCTGATAAATGTTAGCACGCCAAACTATATTGAATGTCAACAAAACTTCTTGGGGAAATTATGTTTTTTTTTTTTAAAAAAAAAGCCAAGTTCCTCAATTTAGCATGCAAATAATGTATAGAATATTTTATCACTAATTTGACAATGGAGGTAATTGTCAAATGTCAGATAAAGGGACTTTTCAATTTATAAGCATTTTTCACTGCCTACTTGTAAAGAATATGTGCATCCTTTTGTTTTTAGAACTCTGTAGACCAGGCTGACCTTGAACTCGAGATTGCCTGCCTATACCTCCTGAGTGCTGGAATTGAAAGTACGTGCCACCATGCCAGCTAAAGAATATGAGAATTCTTGATGAAGAAGTCACCTATTGTTTTTAAGTTTAAATAGAAAATTATTGTTAATTTTCTATTTAAAAATTTATAAATAAAATTTGAAAATTTCAACTATGGTATGTATTGTGAATATAAATGATTTAATTAATAATGAAATGAGAGTCCTATCCAATTTTCATTTTAGGATCTTTTATGAAAAAGAAACATAGAAGGAATGATCTGATCAGATAGTGCATAGGAAATTTTTTCTGTGAGTGTTTGCATGTAGACGCCTGCTGTGCCCAGCACAAATCATGGAGAGCTTATGTATTGTTGGGCTTGTAAATACAGCTGATAAACCACAAAATTCCCTATTGTTTATGGATTGCAATGGAAAGATTTCTGTGGTAAATTAATGATTCTGACAATGGCTTGGTAAACCAGTTTTCAAATTAACAAATGTTAGTTTGTTTCTATTTTTCAAGACAATAATACACATTTTTCACAGATATAGCTGCATACATTTTATTTATGTATCTAGATAAATATATATGCTACCATAAATAATTATTAGATATTGTTTCTAGAAGCCCTTTCCTTCTCACTAGCTCACAACACTCCAGATTGTATTCAAGTATCTAAACTTTAAATTGAACTCAGTAAGTAAATACCCAGAATTACTCTTGTAGAGCAAAAACAATATTAATAATAAAAAGTTGTCGTTTCATAATTTCCTTTTGGTAGAGCTATGAAAGGAATCTCTAGTTAGTTAGTATATAAATATTTATAGTAGCAATCATAACTTCTACCATAGCAATTAGAATTCCTTTCTAAGGCTGTTCTCATTTTGAGAGCTCTTTTTGAAAATCAGCAATTCCCCTACAGATTTGTTAATATGAAGCCAGAAACGATCAGTGCTTCATGCTTATTTTATATGTGTGGATTAACGAGTTCTTGACTGCCTCATGGTCAGGGGTTCTAAATAAATAATCACTGGTGACACATTTTTCCTCTAAAAATTGAATGTCAGACTAGTTATTTTGCTTAAAGGTAATTTAGTTTTTGTAAGCATTTAGTTATTAATTTTAATTACTTAATTTCCTAGTGGAGGTTCTTAATATTATTCCAAGTCTAAGACAAATAAACAATAGTTGTGTCCAAAGTATCTGGGAATAGCAGAGTCGTGTTAGAATGTCAAAAACTTGACAGCTATATTTGAAACAGTTTGGTCTCAGTTCTCTGCATCTCTCTGTCATAGTGAAATGGAGGAAAATCAGACCATGGTCACAGAGTTTGTCCTGCTTGGATTCTGCCTTGGTCCAAAGATTCACCGAATTCTTTTTGCATCTTTCTCCCTATTCTATGCCATTACCCTGGTGGGAAATGGGGTCATCCTTGGAATAATCTGTCGAGACTCCAGACTCCACAGCCCCATGTACTTCTTCCTCTCCCATCTGGCCATCATTGACATTGCCTATGCCTGCAACACAGTGCCCCAGATGCTAGTGAACCTCCTAGATCCGTTCAAACCTATTTCCTTTGCTGGATGCATGACACAGACTTTTCTCTTTTTGGCCTTTGCACACACAGAATGTCTCCTCCTCGTGGTGATGTCCTATGATCGGTATGTAGCCATCTGTCACCCGCTCCGATATTCTTCCATTATGGGATGGAGGGACTGTGCTGCTCTGGTTATCACATCCTGGGCATGCGGCTCCCTCCTTGGTATGGTTCATATGAGCCTCATCCTGAGGCTGCCCTTCTGTGGACCTCATGAAATCAATCACTTCTTCTGTGAAATCCTGTCTGTCCTCAAGCTGGCCTGTGCTGATACAACACTCAACAAGGTTGTCATCTTTGCAGCTTCTGTGTTCATCTTAGTGGGACCCTTATGCTTGGTGCTGATCTCCTACACACGTATCCTTGTGTCTGTTATGAAGATGCAGTCAGGGGAGGGCCGCAGAAAGGCCTTCTCCACCTGCTCCTCACACCTCTGTGTGGTCGGGCTCTTCTTTGGCAGCGCCATCGTCATGTACATGGCTCCCAAGTCCCAGCATCCTGAAGAGCAGCAGAAGATCCTTTTCCTATTTTACAGTTTTTTCAACCCCATGCTGAACCCCCTGATCTACAGTTTGAGGAATGCTGAGGTCAAGGGTGCTCTCAGGAGGGCACTGGGCAAAGAAACACATTCCCAATTGGTCTGATGTTTGAACCACAAGCTGCAGTAGTTCCCTGCAATATTAACCTCCAGTTGTTACCTAAATATAGAAACATCCACATTATCTTTTTCGTGTACCTGATGAAAAGAACACATCCTCCTTCTACAGGTTCAAAACAATATATAAATGAGTTGTCTTATTGACACAAGGTTTTATCAGACATGACTAATTTCCAATTGAATTGATGTGGAATTACATAATGTTATTACATATTAATCACCATTGTAGTGTTATTATTATTATGTTATTATATTATAATTCATTTTCTAGGTCACAAAGGTTACTTGCCATCAAACCTTGAAGGTAATTAGATATCTTCACAAACTTCTTAAGATTTGGAAGCAAGCCAGGCGATGGTGGCGCACGCCTTTAATCCCAGCACTCGGGAGGCAGAGGCAGATGGATCTCTTGAGTTTGAGGCCAGCCTGGTCTACAAGAGCTAGTTCCAGGACAGGCTCTAGAAACTACAGGGAAACCCTGTCTCGAAAAACCAAAAAAAAAAAAAAAAAAAAGATTTGGAATCAAAAGAAGCTATACCCAAAAAAGCCCATCACACACTGGTCCATTCTACAGCTGCACTTGCCTACTTCAGGAAACACTCTAGTATATGTAGTTGCTTGTGCTTTGTGAGACTACGAACTTATATCGTGAAACTATTGACTTATGTTAGGGTCTTAACTTGTTTGCTGAGTGAAGGAGCAGAATTTTTTTTAAAAAAAAGAACTACAAGAGGAAGAAGAGGAGAGTATATTTTAAAAGACCATAGACACTGAAGTCACTGAAGCTTCCCCTATAGATTGAAGACTCAACTGGATCAATGGTAGCTAGTGAAAGGGTAAATGTGAGCATTGTCTCCTTGAAAAACACTGTACAGTGAAAATTATGTTAAACTGGGTAGTTGATTCTCTATATTCTGAATAATTGTACAATGATGAATGTGATCTATATCTGTTGCAGACTTTTCTATTGATGGTTTCCCTGCATCTTTCCATAAGTTCTTCAGCTTCTATTAGTCCAGGTTCCAGTCTCTGTCCTTCAAGATCATCTCCTCCTCTGTGAGAAGCTTTGCAGGACATATTTGGTACCTAGCTGGCTCTGTGAATTCTTTAAAAACTATAGACCAGGGGGGCTGGAGAGATGGCTCAGTGGTTAAGAGCATTGCCTGCTCTTCCAAAGGTCCTGAGTTCGATTCCCAGCAACCATATGGTGGCTCATAACCATCTGAAATGAGATCTGATGCCCTCTTCTGGCCTGCAGGCAGACACACAGACAGAATATTGTATACATAATAAATAAATAAATATTTTAAAAATAAAAAAATAAAATAAAAACTATAGACCAGCATTCAGTATGCAAATATTTTAGATGCATTTTCAATGAGTTATCTATGAAATAATTTAATATATATATGCACCTGTATTCTCATGTCTGCTTGTGTATACTCTTGAATACACTTATATATGCATGAGTCATGTATACACATGTGTACATATTTGTGTATGTGCATTCATGTTGGGAGCAGAAATAGACTATGGGTATCTTCTACTGATATCCTGCTCAGTTTTTGATACAGGATCTTTTAACTGAATCTGATGCTTGCTATCTGACTGGCTATCCAACCAGCCCCTAGGATCCACTTGTCTCTACCTCTGCAGCACTGGTATTACTGGTCTGTGCTTCCATGTCTGATTTTGGGGAGAGAGGAACTGAGGATGTGAACTCAAGCATTCATACTGATATAGCAAGCAGTTAACACACAGAATCACATCTCTAGTCCTTGAAATTATTGTTTTACTTTGCCATATCAAACTCTTGTCTCTAGTCTTTCTCAATGGCACCATGAGAGTAAAATATTAGAAGTTACATTTAATGTATGTGTTTTTCATTTGGATATTTAGGCTGTATCAAAGAATAGGAAAAAAAAGCATGGTTTTTCTCCCATTCTTGTGCTTACACACCCAACTTTCCACCATTGATACTGGATATATGAGGACTTTCCCCACAAACCAAGCAATCCCCTTTCTGGTGACACTCAAATGCATGTCCTCCAAATGAACTCCAAGTATCTCATATTAGATAGTGTCAGATCTCATGAGTTAATGGCTCTTTCTCACAATACTGCACCACTTCAGCTGGCAATGAAAAGCTTCAGTTATGACCTCTGTTTCTGATTGATTGGGTATAATTCAGGAATCCAATTTCATATACACTACAGCCTCAGGAGTTGCTCAAAGTTATTTGGATTATATCTCCTTTGGGAAAACATGACCCACATTAAATGTAAAAGGGCTGGGTGATGGAGCCTTGTGCT
Organism: Arvicola amphibius; assembly: GCF_903992535.2. NCBI lineage: Eukaryota > Metazoa > Chordata > Mammalia > Rodentia > Cricetidae > Arvicola > Arvicola amphibius. The sequence continues at coordinate 189,877,159 of NC_052048.2, forward strand.
GATAGTTATTGCCAGGCATAGCTGCACATTGTAAAGAGGAGTGCTTTAACATTAGCAGCTGAGAAAAATAAACCCTATCATAAGCGCTGCCGCTTTTATTCCCAGAATCTATGCATTCCAAATAAACACATGACATTTGAAAGTGAAATCGGTCAGGACACACAGTTCAGAGTACACCAGCACTCCTTGCCCAGGACACTTCTGTCACGCTGCCCAGAAGATTCACCCTCCCACATCTTAGTTGTTGTTGTTCCTCCCACTCTAGGGAAAGGCTCCTTTGTGAATTTCTCTGATGATGGTTTTCCTTGAGTACTGATCACACTCTCCTGCTTTAGTTAGGATATATATTACTTTCAGCTGGTTCTAGAGGTGCTTTAAACACAGAGTTTTGAATGTCCATTAAGACCAAATAGTGTTAGGACATCAATATTTTTATTTCAATTAATACTGACTGTACTGTTGGCTTTCTCCATTTCTAAACTTATGCAGCATTCTTATTCTTTAAAATAGTAAATACTTATTCAGAAATTGTGTAGCTACTTCCCTCAAACTGAATTATTTCCCCCTGGAATTGGTGCCCTCTTGACTTGAGATGTAAACTAAATTGACTAAACTCAGGAAGAAAACAACTCAAAGTCTCAAGATGGTCCTGAAATTTAGAAGATACATAACACCCCTTTCCAGAGTTTCACAGTAGCAACCTCTGTTATGGAGTGAGACTTACTCTCCATTCATACTGTCTGCAAGTCACGTAGGCAATTTCAGAAACGCAGTTCTCACTGTGTCCTCACTCACTGAGGTGAGCTCTTCAGAGGTGAGGCTGACCTTTAGTCATCTGCACTCTTTTAAGAAACCCTTCGATATTCACTGGTCCATTAAGCTAGGCTTGGGCGGGTCTCTTTTGTTGGTCTGTCATCTGTGCCCTGTCTGGGCAAATGAATGTTTGGTTACATCTTCCAGGGAAAGCCAACACAGGATAAACACTATCTCAGTTTACTTTCAAGAGAACATACACAATCTGAGTAACAGTGATAACTTGGTGCTATGTCCTTCAGGATGCTTTTTAAGGTTTAGTTTTTGTTGTATTTGTAAATGTAAATTAATTACTATCCTCTAATTTTTCAGGTTTTTATCCTCAAATATATATTGAGAATATAAATATAAGTTTATCATATTGAAATGTTTTCTGTAAGACCCAATTCACAAGCCATTTCAGGGTTTGCAAGAGACTAGTGGGGTCCCCAAGTGTCCAAGGAGATGTCCCCAGCTTGTTCCTTGGGCAGCAGAGGAAAGGGTGCCTGAACTGGCCTTGTCCTATAGCCACACTGATGATTATCTTGCATATCACCATAGAACCTTCATCTGGTGATGGATGGAGATAGAGACAGAGACCCACATTGGAGCACTGGACTGAGCTCCCAAGGTCCTAATGAGGAGCAGAAGGAGGGAAAACATGAGCAAGGAAGTCAGGACCGCGAGGGGTGCGTTCATCCACTGAGACGGTGGGACAGATCTAATGGGAGATCACCAAGGCCAGTTGGAATGGGACTGATGGAGCATGCCTGGCTATAGAATGACTCTTTATAACTGGGTTGTTTATATGATGATCATTTCTCTGGTTATCACAGGAGATGCATTTACTTTACTTGAATATTTCCTGGATAAAAAAAAAAAGAAGATAAAATGTTTGTAGAATGTCCTCTATGAAGCCGGGCGGTGGTGGCGCACGCCTTTAATCCCAGCACTTGGGAGGCAGAGGCAGACAGACGGATCTCTGTGAGTTCAAGGTCAGCCTGGTCTACAAGAGCTAGCTCCAGGACAGGATCCAAAGCCACAGAGAAACCCTGTCTCGAAAAACCAAAAAAAAAAAAAAAAAAAAAAAAAAAAAAAGAATGTCCTCTATGCACAGTGGCTTTTCATATAGGAAATTATTGTTTGGTTTTCCTTTTTAAAAAAAAAAGCGTTTTTTTTCAACTGATAAAAAAGCTTATAATCATCTCATTAGATGCTGTAAAATCTTTCAACAAAATTCAACATCCCTTCATGATAAAGGTCTTGAAGAGAGTAGGGATACAAGGAACATACACAAACATAATAAAGGCAATATACAGCAAGCCAGCAGAAAACATCAACCTAAATGGAAAGAAACTTAAGGCAATCCCACTAAAATCAGGAACAAGACAAAGTTTTCCATTCTCCCCATATCTATTCAATATAGTACTTGAGGTTCTAGCTAGAGCAATAAAACAACAAAAAGAGACCAAGGGGATACAAGTCAGAAAAGTCAGATCTCACTATTTGCTAATAATATGATAGTTTACATAAGTGACTCCAAAAATAATTCTACCAAGGAACTTCTACAACTCATAAACACCTTCAGTAATGTAACATGATACAAGACTAACTCAAAAAAAAAATCAGTAACCCTTCTTTATACAGGTGACAAATAGGCTGAGAAAGAAATCAGAAAAATGTCACCCTTCACAACAGCCACAAATAACATAAAATATCTTGGAGTAACTCTAACCAAACAAGTGAAAGACCTGTATGAAAAGAACTTTAAATATCTGAAGAAAGAAATTGAAGAAAACACCAGAAAAAGGAAAATCTCCCATGCTCTTGGGTAGGTAGAATTAACAAAGTAAAAATTTCAATTTTACAAAAAGGAACCTACAGATTCAATGCAATGCTCATCAGATTCCCAGCAAAATTCTTCACAGACATCAAAAGAACAATACTTACCTTCATATGAAAAAGCAAAAAAAACCAGGATAGCCAAAACAGTCCTATATAATAAAAGAACTTTTGAAGGTATCATAATCCCTGACTTCAAACTCTACTACAGAGCTACAGTACTGAAAACAGCCTGGTACTGGCATAAAACCAGACAGGAGGACCAATGAAACTGAATCAAAGACCCAGATATCAATCCACACCCCCATGAACAAAGAAGAAAAAATATAAAATGGAAAAAGAAAGCATATTTAACAAATGGTGCTGGTATAACTGGATATCAACATGAAGAATGGAAATACATCCATATCTATCATCATGCACAAAAGTGAAGTCCAAATGGATCCAAGACCTCAACATAAAACCACACTGAACCTCATAGAAGAGAAAGTGGGAAGTACACTTACTTGAATGCATTGGCACAGGAGACCACTTCCTAAATATAACCTCAATAGCACAGACACTATGAGAAAAAAATTAGTAAATGGGACCTCCTGAAACTAAGAAACTTCTGTATAGCAAAGGACATGGTCAACAAGACAAAATGGTAGCCTACAGAATGGGAAAGGATCTTCACCAACTCCACAATGGATAGAAGGCTGATCTCCAAAATATACAAGGAACTCACGAAATTGGTCATCAAAAGAATAAATAACCCAGTAAAAAAAAATGGGGTACACACCTAAAGAGATAACTTGCAATAGATAAATCTAAAATGTCTGAAAGACACTTAAGAAAATGCTCAACATTCTTAGCCATCAGAGAAATGTAAATAAAAACAACTCTGAGATTCCATCTTATACCTGTAAGAATGGCCAAGATCAAAAATACTGATGACAGCTTATGCTGGAGAGGATGTGGGGTAAAGGGAACACTCATCCACTGCTAGTGAGAGTATAAACTGGTACAGCCACTTTTGAAATCAGTGTGGTGATTTCTCAGAAAATTAAGAAACAACCTACCTCAAGACCCAGCAATACCACTTTTAGGTATATACCCAAAGGATGCTCAATCATAGAACAAAGACATATGTTCAACTATGTTCATAGCAGCATTGTTTGTCATAACCAGAACCTGGAAACAATCTAAATGGCCTTTGACCAAAGAATGGATAAAGAAGATATGGTATATTTACACAGTGAAGTACTACAGAGTGGAAAAAATAATGATATCTTGAAATTTGTGGGCAAATGGATGGATCTAGAAAACACTGAGTGAGGTAACCCAGACCCAGAAAGACAAATATATGTACTCACTCATAAGTGGCTTTTAGACAAAAAGCAAAGAAAAACCAGCTTAAAATTCACAATCCCAGAGAACCTAGACAACAATGAGGACCCTAAGAGAAACATACATGGATCTAATCTACATGTAAAGTAGAAAAAGATAATATCTTCTGAGTAAATTCAGGCCATTGGGATCATGGAAGAGGGCAGGAGAGGAGAGGTAAGGAAGAGAAAGGAGAGGAGAAAGATAAATAGCTCAATAAAAACAATTAAAAATAATAAAACAGTGTTTTTTCTCATCATAGATACATACTCATGACAGAGAGGGCCATGACCTGAAAAGTTGGAAAAGATGTGAGAATATCCCTTGGGTTTAAGCTTTAACTCCAGAAGATCAGGATCATCATGTAATAAGCTCACTGGGTTATAAAGTTCAGTATGGCTTCAACTATAATTATTATATCTTCAATTCCCAATATCAGAAAAAATGTAAATAAAATGAAATGGCATCATGTATCTCCCTATTCCTAGAAGTGACAGTAACTCATAAGGGAAACCACATTGTAGAGGCTCCTATCTTTCTAGAAAAAGACAGTCTCAGAATACATAAATGAAACCTTCCAAGGAATAACCTCCATTTGTGTTTCCTGCCATAGAAGGTACTGCCTTAAATGAGGTCCCCCAAATTATCTGGAATACTTTACCCACCCTTGGACTCTCCACTATTTCTGTTTTTTTTAAGGTGGAATCATTTTATTTTAGGAAAACAGTAACTGAAGATGAGACTGGGAACATTGCAGACAGGTGGGAAGGGAGAGGAAGGGACAAAGAAACCTCTTCAAAATAATGTTCAAGTAGATCAACTCTGCCCAGCTGAGAAGGGGGATGAGATTGTCACTTCATACACCACCAGCACATATACTTCCAAGAACTGGATCTGCAGCCTGATTTCACAGTCCATCCAATAAGCCTGCATTTCAACCATTTCTAAATGACTCATAATATTCTTTTCATTTTAGAGTTCACAGCTTTAGGCAAAAGAGACAAAGATATGTGGTTGTGTTGTCTCTCCTCTGCTTTCACCAACATTTATTATTTCTTCAGTATCTTGTCTTTGCTTTTATGTGTCTAATCTGAAATTGCCTCTTCTTACGTTGGCATTAAGATCATCATCTCTTTCTTCCTAATAAGTTTTCCCATGGCAACTTCTCTGTATATTTTACATCAGTCCCCAGAATTCCCTTGACCAGTTGGTGTATTTCTAGTGTTGTTCATATCTGAACTCTTAAAGTACTCAATATTAGAATTTAGTTTCTGCTTCCTTTAGAACCTAAAGGGATTAAATACAGATCACAGATCAACTATGATTTGCTAAGGTAATATTTGTTCTAAAGACATTTATTTCAAGTAGAAATTTTGTTAGTACATTTCTTTACTGGCCTTTAACCTTTCAAATCATCATCAGATGATAAATATTTTCATGCAACTCTTGCATTTACATATATCTCCACTATTTCCTATAAACTCTCTAAACACCTTTCACAACACCTCCCTACCTTGGAGTATAACTCACAATCAGATGAGTTTTAGAGTTTTTCTTCCCCCATGTATGATTCAACCCAGGTCACCCAAACTCCAGCCAAAGCTGGTTAACTTGAAGACTGGAAGCCAGCAACTCCTCCAATGGTCCATCTTCTTGGCAGGCTTACCAGAATCCCGTGGAGAAAGGGTGCAATGCTATTCTGGTGATATGGGATTACCCTCTGTATGTTGTGAATATCATTGGTGACTAAAGAAACTGCTTTGGACCTATAGCAAGGAAGAACTTAGCTAAATGGGGAAAACTAAACAGAATGCTGGGAGAAGAAGGGTAGAGTCAGAGAGAAGCGATGTAGCCCTGCTGGAACTTTACCCGGTAAGCTACAGCCACATGGGGATACACAGATTACTAGAAATTGGTTAAATTAAGATATAAGTGTTAGCCAATAAGAAGCTAGAGATAGACTGCCTCCATCTTCCAACACCACCCAGCCTGCACCCAGAAAAACCGTCCCTTCTTCCTCCCATTTTCGGGTTCATAACATCTCCAGCTCAGCCTGATCAGGGCGCTGGGACTGCGTAGGGAGTACAACCGGCAGGCGGGAGTTTCTTTGTTTCAATAGCCTGCCTGCAGCAAGGTAGGCCCTCTCCGGAACTCCCTGGCCAGCAAAGACACTGGATATTAGGACCAGAAGACACATCTGGGAACAAAGACACCAGATCTTAATACCAGAAGACACATCTGCGAAGCATCCCTCAGCTACCAGGAATCCCTGATTCAGTGCTGGGGAGTCCCATCTGGATGGCCTTCCCTAGTGTATTCAAGTGTCCTGACCCTGTACCAAGGCCACCTACCCAGAGGGGTGAGAGGCTGCCCTCCAGGCAGGTCTGAGGAGTCTGCAAGGGAGTGCGGGCTCCTTCAGATTGTGCTGCAAGGAATAGCTCCTGCTCTGGCACTGAGGAGATCCACCCAGATTCAGTCAGAGCAAGGATTGGAACAAGTCACAAAGACTCTCCTAGCTCCATTTGAAGGAAGAGATGGGCAGGCGCCAATGCAAGAACTCCTCCAACAACCAGAAAGGCAACATGACATCACCAGAATCCAGGCATTCAGAAACAACAAGAATTGAACACCCTACTCCAGAAGAAATAGAAGAAATCGACCTTAAACAGTACTTTATTAAAATAATAGAGGACCTTAAACAGGAGGTAAAAAACTGCCATAAAGAAATGGAGATGACAAACAAAAAAGTAGACGAAATAAATAAATCTCTCAAAGATACCCAAGAAAAACAAGAAAAAACAATCAAACAGGTAAGGGAAACAATAAGGTCCTGAAAAATGAAATGGAGGTAATGAAGAAAACACAACCCGAGGGAAGACTCGAAATGGAAATTCTGAGTAAACGAACAGAAACTACAAAGACAAGTATTACCAACAGATTACAAGAGATGGAAGAAAGAATCTTGAACTCTGAAGATACGATAGAGGAAATAAACTCACAGATTAAAGAACAAAACAAATCCAACAAATTCTTAATACAAAACATCCAGGAAATCTGGGACGCCATGAAAAGACCAAACCTAAGAATAATTGGGGTAGAAGAAGGAGAAGAATTACAACTCAAAGGCCCAGAAAATATATTCAACAAAATTATAGAAGAAAATTTCCCCAACCTAAAGAAGGATATTCTTATGAAGGTACAAGAAGCCTACAGAACACCAAATAGATTGGATCAAAAGAAAGCATCCCCATGCCATATAATAATCAAAACACAAAACATACAGAATAAAGAACAGATATTAAGATCTGCAAAGGAAAAGGGTCAAGTAACATATAGAGGGAAACCTATCAGAATTACACCTGACTTCTCACTGGAAACCATGAAAGCCAGAAGGTCTTGGATAGATGTGCTACAGACACTAAGGGAACATGGATGCAAGCCTAGACTACTAAACCCAGCAAAGCTTGCATTCACCATCAGTGGAGAAAACAAGATATTCCAGGACAAAAACAGATTTAAACAATACATAGCCACAAATCCAGGCTTGCAGAAAGTAATAGAAGGAAAACCACAAACCAAGGAGTCCAACAATGCCCACAATAACTCAGGCATCTAGCGACCCTTCACCAGCACAACTAGAAGAAGAGAAACACACAAACTCTACTACAAAAAAAATGACCGGAGTTAACAACCACTGGTCATTAATATCACTTAATATCAATGGACTCAATTCACCCATAAAAAGGCACAGGCTAAGAGATTGGATACGAAAACAGGATCCAACATTCTGCTGTTTACAAGAAACACACCTCAACCACAAAGACAGACATCTACTCAGAGTAAAGGGTTGGGAAAAGGTTTATCAAGCAAATGGACCTAAGAAACAAGCCGGTGTGGCCATACTAATTTCTAACAAAGTTGACTTCAAACTAAAATCAATCAGAAGAGATGGAAAGGGACACTTTATACTCATAACAGGAAAAATCCTGCAGAATGAAGTCTCAGTCCTGAATATCTATGCCCCTAATATAAAAGCACCCACTTATGTAAAAGAAACACTTCTAGAATTCAAGGCAGCCATCAAACCACACACACTAATAGTAGGAGACTTCAACACTCCTCTCTCACCAATGGACAGGTCAGTCAGATAGAAACCTAACAGAGAATTGAAAGACTTAATGGAGGTAATGAACCAAATGGACTTAACAGACATCTATAGAACATTCCACCCAAACAGGAAAGAATATACCTTCTTCTCTGTGGCTCATGGAACCTTTTCGAAAATTGACCATATACTTGGTAACAAAGCAAACTTCCACAGTTACAAAAAAATATTAGTAACCACCTGTGTCTTATCGGATCACCATGGATTAAAATTAGAATTCAACAACAATGCTACCCCCAGAAAGCCCACAAACTCATGGAAACTGAAAAGTCAACTACTGAACCACACCTGGGTCAAGGAAGAAATAAAGAAAGAAATTAAAGTCTTGAATTTAATGGAAACAAAGACACAACATACTCAAACCTATGGGACACAATGAAAGAAGTACTAAGAGGAAAGTTCATAGGACTACGTGCCCACTTAAAAAAAAACGGAGAAAGCACTCATTGGAGACTTAACAACACACCTGAAAGCTCTGGAAAAAAAAAGAAGCAGACTCACCTAGGAGGAGTAGAAGACTGGAAATGATCAAACTGAGGGCTAAAATCAACAAAATAGAAACACAGAAAACAATCCAAAGAATCAATGAAACAAAAAGATGGTTCTTGGAGAAAATCAACAAAATTGACAAACCCCTAGCCAAACTAATCAAACGGCAGAGAGAGAACACGCAAATTAATAAGATCAGAAATGAAAAGGGGGACATAACCACAGACACAGAGGAAATTCAGAGAATCATTAGATCTTACTACAAAAGCCTTTATGCCACAAAATTGGAAAATGTAAAAGAAATGAACTTTTTTTAGATAAGTACCATATACCAAAGTTAAACCAGGACCAGGTGAATGCTCTAAATAGTCCTGTTAGTCGCGAAGAATTAGAAACTGTTATCAAAGGGGGCTGGAGAGATGACTCAGAGGTTAAGAGCACTGAAAGTTCTTCCAGAGGTCCTGAGTTCAATTCCTAGCAACCACATGGTGGCTCACAGCCATCTATAATGAGATCTGGTGTCCTCTTCTGGCATGCAAGCATACATGGAAGGAATGTTGTATACATAATAAATAAATAAATAAATAAATAAATAAATAAAATATTAAAAAAAGAAACTGTTATCAAAAACCTCCCTACCAAAAAGAGCCCAGGACCAGATGGTTTCAATGCGGAATTCTACCAGAACTTCTAAGAAGACCTAATACCTATACTCCTTAAGGAATTCCATAATATAGAAACAGAAGAGTCATTGTCAAATTCCTTTTATGAAGCTACAGTTACCCTGATACCTAAACCACACAAAGACTCAACCAAGAAAGAGAATTACAGACCAATCTCACTCATGAACATTAACGCAAAAATTCTCAATAAAATACTGGCAAACCGAATCCAAGAACACATTAGAAAAATTATCCACTACGATCAAGTAGGCTTCATCCCAGAGATGCAGGGCAGCTTCAACATATGAAAATCTATCAATATAATCCATCATATAAATAAACTGAAGGAAAAAACCATATGATCATCTCATTAGACGCTGAAAAAGCATTTGACAAAATTCAACACCCCTTTATGATAAAGGTCTTGGAGAGATTAGGGATACAAGGGTCATTCCTAAATATAATAAAGGCTATTTACAGCAAGCCGACAGCTAACATCAAATTAAATGGAAACTCAAGACCATCCCACTAAATTCAGGAACACAAGGCTGTCCACTCTCTCCTTATCTCTTCAATATAGTGCTTGAAGTTCTAGCAATAGCAATAAGACAACATAAGGGAATCAAGGGGATTCGATTTGGAAAGGAAGAAGTTAAACTTTCGTTATTTGCAGATGATATGATAGTGTACATAAGCGACCCCAAAAACTCCACCAAAGAACTCCTACAGCTGATAAATTCCTTCAGTAACGTGGCAGGATACAAGATCAACTCCAAAAAATCAGTTGCCCTCCTATACACAAAGGATAAGGAAGCAGAGAGGGAAATCAGAGAAGTATCACCTTTCACAATAGCTACAAATAGCATAAAATATCTTGGAGTAACTCTAACCAAGGAAGTGAAGGATTTATTTGACAAGAACTTTAAGTCTTTGAAGAAAGAAATTGAAGAGGATACCAGAAAATGGAAGGATCTCCCTTGCTCGTGGATTGGGAGGATCAACATAGTAAAACTGGCAATTCTACCAAAAACAATCTATAGATTCAATGCAATCCCCATCAAGGTCCCATCAAAATTCTTCACAGATATTGAGAGGATAATAATCAACTTTATATGGAAAAACAAGAAACCCAGGATAGCCAAAACAATCTTATACAATAAAGGTACTTCTGGAGGCATTACCATCCCTGACTTCAAACTCTACTACAGAGCTACAGTATTGAAAACAGCTTGGTATTGACATAAAAACAGAGAAGTCGACCAATGGAATTGAATAGAAGACCCGGATCTTAACCCACAAACCTATGAACACCTGATTTTTGATAAAGGAGCCAAAAGTACACAATGGAAGAAAGAGGGCATCTTCAACAAATGGTGCTGGCATAACTGGATGTCAACCTGTAGAAGAATCAAAGTAGATCCATATCTATCACCATGCACAAAACTCAAGTCCAAATGGATTAAAGACCTCAATATTAATCTGAACAAACTGAGCTTGATAGAGAAGAAAGTGGGAAGTACTCTACAACAAATGGGCACAGGAGACCGTTTCCTACATATAATCCCAGCAACACAGACATAAAGGGCAACATTAAATAAATGGGACCTCCTGAAGCTGAGCAGCTTCTGTAAAGCAAAGGACACTGTCACTAAGACACAAAGGCAGCCTACTGACTGGGAAAAAAAGATCTTCACCAACCCTGCAACTGACAAAGGTCTGATCTCTAAAATATATAAGGAACTCAAGAGACTAGACTTTAAAATGCTAATTAACCCAATTAAAATTGGGGCACTGAACTGAACAGAGAATTCTCAACAGAAGAAGTTCAAATGGCCAAAAGACACTTAAGGTCATGCTCAACCTCCTTAGCTATCAGGGAAATGCAAATCAAAACAACTTTGAGATACCATTTTACACCTGTCAGATTGGCTAAAATCAAAAACACCAATGATAACCTTTGCTGGAGAGGTTGTGGGGTAAGAAGTACACTCATCCATTGCTGATGGGAATGCTCACTTGTACAACCACTTTGGAAAGCAGTGTGGCGCTTTCTCAGGAAATTTGGGATCAACCTACCCCAGGACCCAGCAATTCCACTCTTTGGAATTTACCCAAGAGATGACCAATCATACTACAAAAGCATCTGCTCAACTATGTTCATAGCAGCATTATTTGTAATAGCCAGATCCTGGAAACAACCTAGATGCCCTTCAGTGGAAGAATGAATGAAGAAACTGTGGAATATATACATATTAGAATACTACTCAGTGGTAAAAAACAATGACATCTTGAATTTTGCATGCAAATGGATGGAAATAGAAAATACTATTCTGAATGAGGTAACCCAGACCCAAAAAATGAACATGGGATATACTCACTCATAATCGGTTTCTAGCCATAATTAAAGGACATCGAGCCTATAATTTGGGATCCTTGAGAAGATAATAAGAAGGTTAACCCAATAAAAAAACATATAATAATCCTCCTGGATATTGGAAGTAGACAAGATCGCCGGGCAAAAATTGGGAACTTGGGGGTGGGGTGGGACGGGGCCAAGGAGAGATGGAAAGAGAAAAGCATGAAGGGAAGAATGGAGAGAGCTCGGGGAATGGGATGCTTGGGATATAGAAAGGGTGGATATGGGAGCAGGGAAGCATAAATCTTAATTAAGGGAGCCATCTGAGGGTTGTCAAGAGACTTGACTCTAGAGAGGTTCCCAGGTTTCCAGGAAGATGCCCCCAGCTAGTTCCTTGGGCAGCTGAGGAGAGGGAGCCGGAAAAGCCCAGATCCTATAGCCATACTGATGAATTTCTTGCATATCACCATAGAACCTCCACCTGGCGATGGATGGAGAAAATGACAGAGCCCCACATTGGAGCACCGGACTGAGCTCCCAAGGTCCTGATGAGGAGCAGAAGGAGGGAGAACATGAGAAAGAAAGTCAGGACCGTGAGGGGTACGTTCACCCATGGAGATGGTGGGACAGAATGGGAGATCACCAACTCCATTTGGAATGGGACTGATGGAACATGCGACCAAACCGGACTCTCTGAATGTGGCCAACGGTGGAGGCTGCTGAGAAGCCAAGGACAATGGCGATGGGCTTGGATTCTACAGCATGAACAGTCTCTGTGTGGGCCTTGTCAGCTTGGTTGCTCACCTTCCTGGACCTGTGGGGAGTTGGGAGGACCTTGGACATAACATAGAGTAGGGAACCCTGATGGCTCCTTGACCTGGAGTGGGAGGGAGGAGGGGGTATGGGTGGAGGGGAGAGGAGGGAAGAGGGAGGAGGAGGGGAGGAGATGGAAATTTTTAATAAAAAAATGAGAAAAATAAAAAATAAAAAAGAAGCTAGAGCTAATGGGCCAAGCAGTGGTTTAATTAATACAGTTTTTGTGTTATTATTTTGGGTCTGAGCTGCTGGGCAGTAGGGAAATGAACAAGCAGCCTTATTACTACATTTTGGAAACCATAAAATCAAATTCTGAGAAGTACTTAAGGACTCTAAAGAGAGTTGTAGTCTTAGAGTTACACTCAGTGGTTTTGTTTCCTAATTGTGTGCTGGGGACACAAACACAATTGCTTTGTTGCTGCTTTCAGCAGAGGCAGGCACTCAGGATATTTCATGGCATAACCCTACATGTGACCCCTACCCCCCCAAGGGCTGCTAACTAGATTGGACCCTGAGGGAATACCATCTACTTTCCTGAGAATATGACTGCATTTCAGCCAGAGAGGTTTCTGCAGCTCCATAGAAGATCTGAGGAGACAGGTTCTGTGCTACCTTCTAACTATTTACCCTTGAAATGCTTGCGGTTAATGTTCAGATAAGAAGGTTGCCTGGCCTCACTTCCTAAATCCTCCCAGATGGTGAAAGCTTCTAGGCTTTGGTTTGCTATCCATTTGTTATTAACACTCTTTATTAATTTGGAAGAGAATTTATTCTCACAATGGATACCTCATTTACATTCTCAATATTCATAGTTTATATGTGAGCAATTATGACATTGTAAGTTTGGATAAAATATGTGATGTTCTGACTTAACAAAAATTATAATAGAAAAATAGAATAAGTTACAAAATTATGCTCTATTTCAGGAAAATTAATATACTCTGGTTATTTCATAAAGTTTGCATTTAATCCTTGATTTAATCCTTGTCACACCTGTCAAAATACATGCTAAGCTTACAAAAATGTATTTATTCCAATAGAATATGAGTACAAACAAATGCCAAGTCTATCTCTTACACATATCTCTCTTTGTACATAGTTTCAAGGATGTGCTTAGACATCTAGAATGCACTGAACAAGTAAGTACATGCTAGAATTTCTGTAGACTACAGAAAGTACTTTGGGTGAATGTGAAAAGGAACATACATGTCTCTTATCATGTAGCAAAGTGAGAGAAAAAAGCAATGTCAAAAAGCTCTAAGTTTTCTGCTTAGAAGGTTTTAATGTTTAAAGTTTGCCTTTATATGAATCTCTTTGTCCTGAAGATAATTTTGCAATGAAGTCTTCACAATACTGGGTCCATCACCCTGCCCTACTTTGTAACCCTGTAGTATTTGGTGCATAAAATACCACTCCATAGACTCATCTTAAGATGGCCTGACAAAGTCTCTATAGCACTGTGAGAAAGAAGACTAATTCATTTTCAGTTCTTTTTCATCACCTACAAGTAACCAGGCTTCTTTTTGAGCTGCATAGCTGACAAACAGCAGGGAATCATATTAAACCTTCTGCCTGGCCAGTGTGCTACTACAGAGGAGAGGCAGAAGTCACAAGATGACTTTTAACTCGATAAAAGTTTAGCAACTTCTAAATGTTGAAATCACACATTCATAGATTTATGTACATCACAATACCTGAAAATTACATTTGCAGTTGAAATATGTTATCAGTGCAAATTCCTTTCAGGTATCTTGATAATTAGCTTCCATTGATTATTTTATTACTATTAGATATCACATAGCTATCAAATAATAATATAAAAGAAATAAATATTAAATTCAACTCTTCAACACATTGCAAGCCCTCTAGTTTATCTTAACAATGTTAAGGGTCATAGTTTAATGCAGCACACAAGAAATAATTTTGATAGGTTGGAGGACTTATTTCCTATTAAAAGAAAAAAATGACTTAGCATAATTTTTAGAGACTATATCTTAAAGAAACTAGATACACTAAGACCACAAAAGTTAGTTGTTTGTTCTTTTTAATGTATTTGTCATTTAACAAATATCTGGGATACAAAATAGGCATATATTCAAACTGCTATAGAATAAATTAAGGCTGAAACAATAGTACCAACAGGATTATAATACATCTGACCTTTTCATCTTCCAATATCTTGGGCTTTAAAATAGTCCGATATTTTCTATGTCCTATCTATTTAATAATTAAATTTAGACCATCTTTCACCCTAAAAATTTTAATACTAACCTAATGTTCAATCATACTGTCATGCTTGGGACTTTAAAATACATAAATTATTTAGATTATTTTCAGTCAATGTAAGTTGGCTATGTATCAATAATGCTTTTATGAATGTAAGGACAGCATCTGTTTTCATTTGTAAGGGAACTATTTCTTTGCAAGGAATGGTATTGAAGGGTTGTATTGGTTCAGAGTGTGATCCTTCATTTCTAGAACCTAGCTTTGGAAATTTTGTTCAGGGAAACTGATTTCAAACTCCATCGAAGTACAAGTACACAAAGCATGATCCATAATATCTAAATATCCTTTATTTAAAATTAAAGATATAACTGTAATACAAGCAGTTAAACACATGTTCCTTCTTTGTATTGTCACCTGCTCAAGAAAAGGGATTTGCACCCAAGGGCTGTAAATAACATGAAATGACAGCTGGAAGAACTCTTAGGACTCCTTCCAGGTAAGGGAATCAATGAACAGTCACCCACTCATCCACGTGGAGTGCAGACATTTATCCTCCCTCTTCTTGGTTCCCTTGTCCCCCTCTTCTGAAGGTCATTTTGCATAAACTTCCAAATGTTGCCTCATAGATGTGGTGCCTACACTCCAAATCCATATCCTCCCTTATTTTTTAACCTTTCTCCAGACAGATATTTCATGAAAGTAACTCCATTTGAGCTCACAGGTTGGTCCAATTCACCAGCTATGCCTCTGGGAGATTACATCAAAAAATTGTAATGACCTTTGCAGTTGACAAATTATCAAGTATTGAGTGTGCTCAATTACCAAAACTGTGATAAATACTTTGCATGTATGTGTGTATGTGTCTGCATGTGTATATGTGTGAGTGGTTTAGACAAATAAAAACATAGACATATATAATTCCATATAGAAATATAATTAGATTTTATTTCTCCTACTAACTTCATGTTCACTAACACTGCAAGGGTGTGCATGTTCTAAACTTCAGCTTCTGCTCCTTAAGGCATCCAATTATCCTTGCCCATCAAAAACAGCTTCTATATTCCAGTTACAAGTTAAATACTAATAAATAACAATTTAAACTTTACAACAGCAATCTGATTTATGCCAACACAATCTGCATTCTCTATGTTTTTCTTGACACTAGTGTACTAAAATTTCCAGTATTCTCTTATGACCCAGTAACTCACTAGCAAAGTGGCACACATGAGACTCAGAAGCTCTATTTCGTGATACCTTTGTACATACAGGCGTGGTAGATCTTAATCGCAGCAGTGCCAAAGGTTCTAGGTCAGTGCCTGCTGGCATATTTCCCTTCTGAAAACTGAATAACAACAGTGAAGCTTGAGGAGATGGACTGACAACTTAACTATTTGAGAAGTAATATTTTATTAATTAATTTACTGGAATAAGTACCTAAAAGTGTATTTTAAAAGTATTCCACACCAAAAACACTGATGAAACTAAAAATTAAAACAGATGTTTTAATATGATTGCATCTCCTAGTACTTACTCTCTATCTCTCCTTCATAGAGAAATGGAAGAAAATCAGACAATGGTCACAGAGTTCATCCTGTTGGGGTTCTGTCTTGGTACGGGGATTCACCTAGTACTTTTTGGATTGTTCTCACTCTGCTACACCCTTACACTGTTGGGGAATGGAGTTATCCTTGGATTAATTTGCCTAGAACTCAGGCTGCACACTCCTATGTACTTCTTCCTTGCTAATCTGGCCTTGGTTGACATCGCCTATGCCTGTAACACAGTGCCACAGACACTAGTCAACCTATTGGATCCAGACAAGCCAATCTCCTTTGCTGGATGCATGATGCAGACTTATCTCTTCATGACATTTTCTGTCACCGAATGTCTTCTCCTCGTGGTGATGTCCCATGACCGGTATGTGGCCATCTGCCATCCCCTACACTACACTGTCATCATGAACTGGAAAGTGTGTGCTATCCTGGCTGCTGGTTGCTGGATATTTAGCTTTCTCCTGGCTTGGTCCATTTTGTCCTCATCCTGAGGTTGCCCTTCTGTGGACCTCATGAAATCAATCACTTCTTCTGTGAAACTCTGTCTGTCCTTAAGCTGGCCTGTGCTGATACAACACTAAACAAAATCATTATTTTTACTGCTTCTGTATTCATTTTAGTGGGGCCACTATGCTTTGTACTGGTTTCCTACACACAAATTCTGATGGCCATTCTGAGGATCCAGTCAAAGGGGGGCTCAAGAAAGGCTTTCTCCACCTGCTCCTCCCACCTCTGTGTGGTCGGGCTCTACTTTGGCAGTGCCATCATCATGTACTTGACCCCCAAGTCCCAGCACCCCAAGACAGAACAAAAGATTCCTTTCCTGTTTTACAGTTTTTTCAGCCCCATGCTGAACCCGCTGATCTACAGTCTGAGGAACACTGAGGTCAAGGGTGCTCTCAGGAGGGCACTGGGTAAAGAAACACATTCCCAGCTGATGTGATGTTTGACCCACAAGCTGCAGTAGTTTGCTCCAATATTAGTCTCCAATTGTTAACTAAATACAGAAACACCCACAATGTCTTCTTTTCTGTGACTAATGATAAGAACACATCCTCCTTCTTAATTGCATTTTGATGCAAGGTTTTATCAGACATGATTAATTTCCAACTGAATTGATGTGGAATTATATAATGTTATTATATAAAATTCATCATTGTTGTGGTGGTAGTAGTATAATGATAATAATAATAGTAATTATTTATTATTATTATTATTAATTTTCCAGGTCCAAAAAGTTACATGTCATCAAATCTTGAAAGTAGTTAAATATCTTCACAAACTGCACAAGATTTAGAGGCAAAACAAGCTATACCCAAAGAAAGCCCATCACACACTGGTCCATTCTGCAACTGCACTTGCCTAGTCCAGGAAACACTCTAGGATATGTAGTTGCTTGTGTTTTGTGAGACTACTAATTATATATTAAAACTATTGACTTATATTAGGGTCTTAACTTGTTTGCTGAGTGAAGGAACAGAATTTAAGAAAGGAACTACAAGAGGAAGAAGAGGAGAGTATATTTTTAAAGAACATAGACAGTGAAGTCACTGAAACTTCATTTTTATATTGGGGATACGACTGGATCATCGGTAGCTAGAGAAAGGGTAAATTTGAGCATTGTCTCCTTAAATAAGCTGAAAGTGAGAATCAGATTAAACTGTTTGGGTAATGCAATATTCCTCTACAGCTGTACAATGATGGATGCGATTTATATCTGTTGCTGACTTTTCTATGCATTGTTTCCCAGCATCTTTCCATAAATTCTTCTAATTCTATTAGTCCAGATGCCAGTCACTGTCCTACAAGATCATCTCACCCTCCATGAGAAATTTTGTGTGATAGATTTAGTACTTAGCTGGGTCTGCGGCTCAGTTAAAAACTACAGACTAGCATCAGTCACCATATATTTAAGGTAGTTTCTCAATGAGTTATCTATGAAATCTTTTAGTGTATATGAACATGTTTTCCCCTGTTTACGAGTGTATAAGACTAAACACACATATATACGCATGTGTCACACATATACATGTGTGAATGTTTGTGTGTGTGCATTTGTGGTGTGAATGTGTGTGTGTGTGTGTGTGTGTGTGTGTGTGTTGGCCAGAAAACAACTTTGCTTATCATCCTTTAATGATGTCCCCTTCAGTTTTGGATACAGGATCTCTTCTGAACCTGATGCTTGTTGTGTTGATTGGCTAACCAGCCAGGCCCAAGAATCTATTCTACCTCTGCAGAAATGGTGTTACTTGTGTGTGGTTCCATGACTGGTTTTTGTGGGTTCTGAGGATCTGAACTCATGTGTTGATGCAAACACTTAACAAACAGAGCCATATCTCTGGTTGCTGAAATACTTTTTCAATTATATATATATATATATATATATATATATATATATATATATATACTCTCTTTTCTCTAGTCTTTCTAAATACTACCATGTATTAGAAATATTTTTTTAAAAAAATTAGTGTTTCCATTTAGAGACAGACACACTGAAACTTTGTTGGTAGGCCACGACCTCGTGGCAATGCACAGATTAATATGTAAGAGTTGGTCAATAAGAAGTTAGAGCTAATGTGTCAAACAATGTTTTAATTAATATAGTTTCTTGTGTGGTAATTTTGGTTTTGGGTGGCCAAGAGGAACAAGCGGCCTCTTCCTACAAATAACTATCTCATACTAGGTAATGCCAGATCTCTTGAGTCAATTGCTCTTCTCACAAGACTCTACCACTTTAATTGACTATGAAAAACTATAGTTTGACCCCTTCTTCTGATTGATTTCAATTTCATATCTACTACAGCCTCAGGAGTTGCTCAAATTTACTTGGATTATATCTCCACATGACCCACATTAAATTTAAAAGGGCTGGATGATGAAGTCTTGTGTTGATAGCTATTGCCAGGCAAAGTTTCACATTGTAAAGAGGAGCTATTTAACATCACCAGCTGAGAAAAATAAACCCTATAATAAGTGCTGCCTCTTTTATTCCCAGGATCTATGCATTACAAATAAACACATGACATTTGAAAGTGAAATTGGTCAGGACACACAGTTCAGACTGCACCAGCACTCCCTGCCCAGGACACTTCTGTCACGCTGCCCTGAAGATTCACCCTCCCACATCTTAGTTGTTCCTCCCTCTCTAGTGAAAGGCTTCTTTGCGAATTTCTCTGATGATGGTTTTCTTTGAGTACTGATCACACCCTCCTGCTTTAGTTAGGATCTATATGTATTACTTTTAGCTAGTTCTGGAAGTGCTTTAAGCATAAGAGTTTTGAATGTCCATTAAAACCAAATAGTGCTAGGACATCAATATTTCTATTTCAATTAATACTGACTGTTGTCTTTATCCATTCCTATACCCATGTAAAATTTTTATTCTTTACCCAGAAATTGTGTAGCTATTTCCCTCAAATTGAATTTGAATTAATTCCTCCTGGAATTGGTGCCCTCTTAAGAAGTAAACTAAATTGACTAAACTAAGGAAGAAAACAACTCAAAGTCTCAAGATGGTCCTGAAATTTAGAAGATACATAACACCCCTCCCCAGAGTTGCACAGTAGCAACCACTGCTATGGAGTGAGACTTATTGTCCAGCCACACTGCCTGCAAGTCAAGTAGGCAATTTCAGAAACGCAGCTCTCACTGTGTCCTCCTCCATCGAGGTGAGCTCTTCAGAGGTGAGGCTGACCTTTAGTCATCTGCAATCTTTTAAGGAACCCTCCAAAATTCACTGTCCATTAAGCTAGGCTTGGGTGGGTCTGTTTTGTTGGTCTGTCATCTGTGCCCTGTCTGAGCAAATGGATGTTTGGTTACATCTCCCAGGGAAAGCCAACACAGGATAAATGCTATCTCAGTTTACTTTCAAGGGAAGATAGACAATCTGAGTGATATTGATAACTATTGGCGCTGTGTCCTACAGTATGCTTTATAAAATTTGGTTTTTGTTGTATTCCCAAATGGGAAACTTAATTAGTATCCTCTAATTTTTCAGGTTTATATCATCTAATATATGTTGATCATATAAAAATGTTTTCTATCAGACCCAGTTTACACAGATTTTTCAGGCTACGTCTCCAGAGAGAAAATTTTCTAATTTATGTGTGTTTAAAAATATTAGAAACATTTATAAACAGATTTGTTTCAATTAAACTTTATCTTCAGTGTTATTCTAAACTCCATGTGTTTATGATTTTCATGTGTTTATGTTTCACAGTGACAGCTTGTTGAATCACAGATTTTCTTAACTTGTTATACAGTAGAAAAGGTGTGATTTGGGTAGCATATTTCCCAAATTTCCATGTGTTTGTCATTTTGCAACTGTTTATTTTGACCTGATTCAAATGTTAAGTCTCTTTCACTAGAATGTGTTTGTTTGTTTGTTTCTGGTTTCTTTTTGTTTTGTTTTTTGGTTTCTATTTCTTTTTTGAGACATGATGTCTCTGTGTAACAGCCTTCACTGACCTAGAGCTCCATCTGTAGAGCAGGATGGTCATAAAATCACAGATATCTGCCTGTCTCTGATTTCCAAGTGCTTGGATTAAAGGTGTGTGTCATCAGTGCTGGCTCTTTGATTCTTTGTGACTGGTTGTTTACATGGTGAATATTTCTTATGATTATTACAGGAGTTTCATTTGTAATAGTTGCAGATCTCCTGGATGCAAAAAGAAGATAAAATATTTTTGAAGTGTCCTCTAGGCACAAGGATCTTTCATATAAGAATTTATTGTTTGACTTCCCTAAAACCAGTGGGTTTTTTTCTCATTGTGGATATATACTCATGATAGAAGTGGCTATGACCTGCAAATGTGGGATTCCCCTCTGTATGCTAGAGATGTGTTTTATTACCATTGGTTAATAAAGAAGCTATTTTGACTTATGGCAGGAAAAAATATAGCCAGGTTAGAGGAGAAAAAGAGAGAGAGAGAGAGAGAGAGAGAGAGAGAGAGAGAGAGAGAGAGAGAGAGAGAGAGAGAGAGAGAGAGAAGAGTCAAAGAGACATTATGTAGTTACTGAAGAGAAAAATGCAGGAAAGTTACCAATAATCCACATCCTCATGAATACACAGATTAATAGACATGGGTTAATTTAATATGCAAGAGGTAATAGGAATGCATGTAGACTATTAGCAAAACAGTGTTGTAATTAATAGTTTCTCTGGGATTTTCTGGTCTGGGTGGCTGGGAAACAAACAAGCTGTCTCTGTTTACAAAATGGCACCAACCATCTGGGGCATGGATCCACTTAAGACCTAAAAAATACTTAAAAATAAAAGGCTTCTAACTCACAAAAATGGGAGACAATTGGAACTTGTTGGTAGTCATATTTTTTCAGATAGGTTCTCTTTCTGGAGGGGAGCAGAGGCACGACTCCTTTAAGAGAAAGCTTCCTGTTTCAACATTGGCAACAAAAACTGTGTGGCTTCTTTAAAGAAGGCTTCCTAATTCAGCACAAACTCTGGCTCTTTTGGGAGGTCCTGCACTTAAATAGGGTTTGTGAGCAGAGTGCTACTAGTTGCTTAATGGCGACATAGACCTGATGAGTCCCTGGAGTTGGGGTGGTGAGCATGGCTGACAAACATACCTCTGCCATGTTTGACAGGGCAGAACCAACAGGCAGGGCTCTGGAATTGGTACTAGCCATGCCCACTTATCATTTTTTTAAAAAGGCAATTCTGGTCAGAAAATGATTACAGATATACAATAAAGACAGATTCAGACAATAAATGTTTCTCTGAATGAGTCACAGAGTGTTTTTAAATGTTCATAGGTTTGAGAAGAGAGAAAAAAGAGTATAAAAGTATAGACCATCACAGATTAAATGAGTAAAGATAATGAAATAAATATTAAAAAGTAAAATAAAAAATAATAAAGTAAAGGAATCTGTGTAATGATGGAAAATACACAGGGAGTCTATATTATGAATATTATTTGTTTTCTTTGAATTTTTTGGCTGCAGAGAGACATTTGAATCTGGGGGATGCTAAGTTTAATGAACGTATGTATTTTAAATGTATCTTGACTTCAAAATTTGAATCTAATGATATGTTACTTTGGAAAGAAAGTTCTGATTTTGTTTCCATGGAGGATAGAAACCTACAGATTCCTTCCAGACTAATGTGATTTAATGGAACAAGACCCTCTGAAAGTTCTCTGGGAACCCCAAAAATACTTCATCCAACAAACAGCAGGAAGCAGTTTGAAGAAAACTAAGCCCAAACTCTCAAAGTGATTTATAAAGGTTTGTTTCTATTGAAAGGAGGCTGATTATAAATGTTCACAGTCAATATCTTTCTTTAAAAATGGGGAGATATGATATAGAGATGAATACTTTGCTTTCATATGGACTTTGGTCTATTGATACAAATTTAAGGTCAATTTTGTGTATATGTATTTCTGCTCTTGTTTAAGGCATTATGCTCATGCAGCTCATTTGAAAATGTAATATACAATTTAAAATTACAGATTAATAGTCACATAATACCAAACTTGTAATCATGCTAAGTGTTCTAGTTATACAGAGATATATTTCAGTTAGATAATCTTCAACACTTCAAAGACCTACATAAAATGGCCTTAAAAATGTTTTAAGAACTTAGACTTCTCTCAACACTGAGACATGTCTGCTTCTGGCAGCACCAATTAAATCAGAGAAGTTGATGGGCATTGAAGAAACCCACTATGAAATTTGCCTTCACTGTTACAAGGATGGTCATTTGGGCAAGAAACTGCTATTTCCTGGACTGCCTGATGCTATGTTGTATGGGCTGAACAAGTAGGACCGACAGAAGAGTGACTGCTGAACTTCGCAAAAGATGAGATGGTCCTTCTAGATTCATGCTTCACAGAAAAAATTGCCAGACATTCTGCAGGACACAGAAAAAAGCAACTGATAAAATTTGCCATTAGAAGGCAGAACAGATCTTCAAATTTTCTGCTTCAATGAAAAGTCTGCCCAATATTATGGACCTATAGGCTGAAGATGGATACCCCATTGTTACAGAAGTACTTTGGGTGACTGTCCAGGGAGTGAGATGTCTCTGCCAATTTTAGAGCTTTGAAAGTTGCTTACAATGCACTTCCTATTTACTTAGGTAATATTACATCCTTCTTCAGTCTTTTATGGAGTTAAAGACAAATAGTTATAGTTATAATTTTCCTTAGAGATGATAAAACATAAATTAGATATGAAACTTTAGACTCAAAAAGAAATATGGTAACTGTAATTCTTGCTTGATACCTGTTTTGATATATGTAATTTTACTATGTTAAAGCTAAAACCTTCCTTTCATTTAGACATAAAGGGGGAGATGATGTGAGATTCCTCTCCATATGGTGTGAATATGTATTATTACCATTGGTTAATAATGAAACTGATTTGGACTATAGAAGGATAGAATATCGCTTAGGTGGAAGAGATATATAGAAAGAGTAAAGCAGAGTCAAAGAGATGCCATGTAGCTGCTGAAGTAAAAGGGCATCAGACCCTTACCGGGAGGCCACAACCTCATGGCAATACACAGATTAATAGAAATAGGTTAATTTAAGATGCAAGACCTCTTTAGGAATACACATAAACTATAACCCAACAGTACTGTAATTAATATAGTTTCTGTGTGATTATTCAGGTCTGAGCAACTGGGAAACTAATGAGCTGTCTTTTTTTTTACACAAAGGTGGAAAATATGTGAGGATCTCCCTATGGGTTTATGTTTTAACCACAGAAGATCAGTATTACAATGCAACAAACCTATTGGGTTAGAAAGTTCACTATGGTATCAACTACAATTATTTTTCTCCAATACCCAATATCGTCAAAAATAAATAAAAATGGAAGTGCTTCTGGTATTATGTATCTCCATCTTCCTGGCAGAGACCTAACTAATGAAAGAAACACCTTGTAGAGACTCTTATCTTCTCAGCAAGGGGACAGATTCAGAAATAGATCAGTAAGAACTTCCCAGTATATTTGTTGTTCATGCCTTAGAAGGTACTGCCTTAAATAAGATCCCCCAAAGTCTCTCTGGAATACTTTCCCCCTGCTTTAGACCCCCCAATGTTTCTTATATCTTTCTAAGCAGCTTAAAGACACCACCCCACATAGAGTGCAACTGGCAATCAGATGAGTTTTAGAGTCATTTTTTTTCCATGTGTGCTCCAGTCCAGGGCACCCAAATACCTGCCAAAGCAGGTTGACTTGAATACTGGAAGCCAGCAGCTCCTCCAGTGGTCCTGTTTCCTGGCAGGCTTACCAGATTCCATGGAGAATGGGGACAATGCTATTCTGGAAATTATGAGATCAAATACTGAGAAGTACTTAGGGACTCTAAAGAGAATTGTAGTCTCAGAGGTACAATTGGTGTTTTTGTTTCCTAATTGTGTTCTTGGGACAAGAACAGAAATAGAAAAACACAATTGCTTTGTTGCTGCTTCCAGCAGAGACAGGCACGCAGGATATTTCATGGCATAGCTCTTCATGTGCCCCCTCAAGGGCTGCTAACTAGACTGGACCCTGAGGGAATGCCATCTCCTTTCCTGGGGACATGACTGCATTTCAG
The DNA here is from genome assembly GCF_903992535.2 of Arvicola amphibius. Taxonomy (NCBI): domain Eukaryota; kingdom Metazoa; phylum Chordata; class Mammalia; order Rodentia; family Cricetidae; genus Arvicola; species Arvicola amphibius. The sequence goes on from NC_052048.2 coordinate 189,901,991, forward strand.
AGAGGTTGCTGCAGCTCCATAGAAGATCTGAGGAGACAGGATTTGTGCTAGCTTCTAGCTGCTTCCTGTTGAAATGCTTGTGGTTAATGTTCAGATAAGAAGGTTGCCTGGGTTCTCTCCCTAAATCCTCCCAGACTGCGGAAAAATTCCAGGCTTTGGTTGCTCTCCCTTTGTTATACTGCTCTTTATTAATTAGAATGAGAATTTAGTCTTGCTATGGATGCTGAATTTACATGCTCAATATTCACAGTTTTTTGTGAGCAATTACTACATTGTAAATTTGGACAAAATATGTAAAGTGATTTTTCTAACTTAACAAAAATCATAATAGGAAAATAGAATAAGTTACAAAATAATGTCCTATCAGGAAAATTAAAAAACACTGGTTATTTCATAAAGGTTCCATTTAATTCTTGTCACCCTTGCCAAAATACATGCTAAGCTTACAAACATGTATTTATTCCAGCAAAAGTTGATTTAGCATAATTTTTAAAGACTATATTTTAAAGAAACTAGATACACTAAGAAAGCAAAAGTTAGTTGCTTATTCTTTTTAATGTATTTATAATTCAAAAAATGTCTGGGATACAAAATAAGCAAATATTTTAAGACAGAAACAATAGTGCTAACAGGCTAATAATACATCTGACCTTTTCCACCTTCCAATGTCTATGACTTTAAAATAGTTCAATATTTTTCTATGCCCTATGTATTTAATAATTAAATTTGGACAGTCTTTCACCCTAAAAATTTGAATACTAACCTAATTTTCAATCACGCTGTCATGCATGGAACTTTAAGATCTATATATTATTTAGAATACTTCCAGTCAATGTAAATTGGCTGTGTATCAATAATGCTTCTATGAAGGTAGGGACAGCATCTGTTTTCATTTATGCCCAAGGGCTGTAAATAACATGAAACGACAGCTGGAAGAGCTCTTCAGGACTCCTTCCAGGTAAGGTGATCCATGAACAGTTACCCACCCATCCACGTGCTGTGTGGAAATTTATCCTCACTCTTCCTGGTTCCCATGTCCCCTACTCCTGAAGGTCATTTTGCCTGAACTTCCAAATGTTGCCTCATAGACAAGGTGCCTACACTCCACATCCATATCCTCCTTTTTTTTTTTATTCTTTCTCCAGACAGGTATTTCATGAAAGTAACTCCATTTGAGATCACAGGTTGATCCAGTTCTCCATAAATGCTACTGGGAGAATACATCCAAAACTGTAATGACCTTTCAGTGACCCATATGAAAATCATCAAACACGGATTGTGCTCATTAATCAAAACTGAGATACACATTTTAGATGCATATATACATACATGTGTGTATGTATGTGTGTGCACGTGTGCATGTGTCTATGCTATAGACAAATAAAAATATAGGTATATATAATTCCATATAGGACTATGATTCAATTTTCTTTCTTTTAACAACTTTGTCCTCACTAAAATTGCAAGCATGTGCATGAGCTAAACTTCAGTTTCTACTCATTAAGACATGCAATTAAGGGGGAGAAGGAGGGGAGAGAAAGGGGAGAAGGAGGGGAGGGAGGGGGGAGGAGGAGGGAAGGAGATGGAAATTTTTAAATATAAAAAAAAATAAACCATGAGGAAAAAAAAAAAAAAAAAAAAAAAAAAAAAAAAAAAAAAAAAAAAACAGCCTCTATATTCTAGATACAATTTAATTTAAACTTATAAATAACTATTTAAAATTTACAATAGCAATATCATTTCTGCCAACACAATCTACATTCTCTATTATTTTTTACTCACACTAATCTCCTAAAAGTTCCAGTATACTCTTGTGACCCAGTAACTCACTAGCAAAGTGGCACACATGAGACTAAGAAGCTCCATTTCGTAATACCTTTGTACATACAGGCATGGTAGATCTTAATCGCAGCAGTGCCAAAGTTCTAGGTCAGTGCCTGCTGGCATATTTCCCTTCTGAAAACTGAATAACAACAGTGAAGTTTAAGAAGATGGAAAGACAATTTAACTATTTGAGAAGTAATACTTTATTAATTAATTTACTGGAATAATTTTCTAAGAGTATTATTTAAATGTATTCCACACCAAAAATACTGATGAAATTAACATATAAAACAGATGCTTAAGATAATGGCATCTCCTAGTACTCTCTATCTCTCCTTCATAGAGAAATGGAAGAAAATCAGACAATGGTCACAGAGTTCATCCTGTTGGGGTTCTGTCTTGGTACGGGGATTCACCTAGTACTTTTTGGATTGTTCTCACTCTGCTACACCCTTACACTGTTGGGGAATGGAGTTATCCTTGGATTAATTTGCCTAGAACTCAGGCTGCACACTCCTATGTACTTCTTCCTTGCTAATCTGGCCTTGGTTGACATCGCCTATGCCTGTAACACAGTGCCACAAACACTAGTCAACCTATTGGATCCAGACAAGCCAATCTCCTTTGCTGGATGCATGATGCAGACTTATCTCTTCATGACATTTGGTAGCACAGAATGTCTTCTCCTCGTGGTGATGTCCCATGACCGGTATGTGGCCATCTGCCATCCCCTACACTACACTGTCATCATGAACTGGAGAGTGTGTGCTATTCTGGCTGCTGGTTGCTGGATATTGAGCTTTCTCCTGGCTCTGGTCCATTTTGTCCTCATCCTGAGGTTGCCCTTCTGTGGACCTCATGAAATCAATCACTTCTTCTGTGAAATTCTGTCTGTCCTCAAACTGGCCTGTGCTGATACAACACTAAACAAAATCATTATTTTTACTACTTCTGTATTCATTTTAGTGGGGCCACTATGCTTTGTACTGGTTTCCTACACACGAATTCTGATGGCCATCCTGAGGATCCAGTCAAAAGGGGGCTCAAGAAAGGCTTTCTCCACCTGCTCCTCCCACCTCTGTGTGGTCGGGCTCTACTTTGGCAGCGCCATCATCATGTACTTGGCCCCCAAGTCCCAGCACCCCGAAGAGCAGCAGAAGATCCTTTTCCTGTTTTACAGTTTTTTCAGCCCCATGCTGAACCCCCTGATCTACAGTCTGAGGAACGCTGAGGTCAAGGGTGCTCTCAGGAAGGCAATGGGCAAAGAAATTCATTCCAAGTTGGTATGATGTTTGAACCACAAGCTACAGTAGTTTGCTCCAATATTGATCTCCAATTGTTAACTAAATACAGAAACATCCACATTATCATTTTTCATCCACATTGTACCTGGTGTTAACAGCACACCATTCTTCTGCAGGTGCAAAAAAAAATATAAAAAGTTGCATTCTTGAAACAAGGTTTTATCAGACATAAATAATTTCCAATTGAATTGGTGTGGAATTATATAATGTTATTATATAAAAATCATTATGGTGGTGGTATTAGTATAATGATAAGTATTATTATTATTATGTTATTATATTATAATTAATTTTCCAGGTCCAAAAAGTTGCATGCCATTAAACCTTGAAGGTAATTAGATACCTTCACTAACTTCACAAAATTTAGAAGCAAAACAAGCTATTCCCAAAGAAAATCTATCACATACTGGTCCATTCTGCAAATGCACTTGACTACTCGAGGAAACACTTGATAATATGTAGTTATTTGTGCTTTGTGAGACCACAAAATTTCATATCAAAATTATTAAGTCATATTATGATCTTAACTTGTTTGCTGAGTGAAGGAACAGAATTTTTTTAAAAAGGAACGATAGGAGGAAAAGAGGGATGTATTTTTTTAAAGACCTTAGACAGTGAAGTCACTGAAGCTTCATTTGTACATTGTGGATTTGACTGGATAATCAGTAGCTAATGAAAGGGTAAATGTGAGCACTGTCTTTTTGTATAAGCTGAAAGTGAGAATCAGATTAAACTGTTTGGGTAATGCAATATTCCTCTACAGCTGTACAACGATGGATGTGATTTATATCTGTTGCTGACTTTTCTATGCATGGTTTCACAGCATCTTTCCATAAATTCTTCTAATTCTATTGGTCCAGATGCCGGTCACTGTCCTACAAGACCATATATATATATTTAACTGTAATTCTTGCTTGATATTTGTTTTATATGTAATTTTACTATTGTTGAAGCTAAATGTTTACTATTGTTGAAGCTAAAACCTTTCTTTTTATTTAGACATAAAAGGGGAGATAAAATGGGATTCCCTCAATGTGGTATGAATATGTTTTATTACCATTGGTTAATAAAGAAGCTGATTTAACCTATGGAAAGACAGAATATTGCTAGGGTGGAAGAGATATATAGAAAGAGTAAGCAGAGTCAAAGAGATGCCATGTAGCTGCTGAAGAAGATGGGCACCAGAACCTTACCGGGAGGCCACAGCCTTGTGGAAATGCACAGATTAATAGAAACAGGTTAATTAAAATGCAAGACCTCTTTAGGAATACACATAAACTATAACCCAACAGTACTGTAATTAATATAGCTTCTGTGTGATTATTCAGGTCTGAGCAGCTGGGAAACTAATGAGCTGTCTTCTTTTACACAAGGGTAGAAAATATGTGAGGATCTCCCTATGGGTTTATGTTTTAACCACAGAAGATCAGTATCAGAATGCAATAAACCTAATGGGTTAGAAAGTTCACTATGGTATCAACTACAATTATTTTTCTCCAATACCCAATATCCTTTAAAAAATGAAAATGCTTCTGGAATTGTGTATCTCCATCTTCCTGGCAGAGACCTAACTAATAATAATAATAATAATAATAATAATAATAATAATAATAATCACCTTATAGAGACTCATCTTCTTAGGAAGGGACAGATTCAGAAGTAGATCAGTAAAAACTTCCTAATATATTTGTTGTTCATGCCTTCGAAGGTACTGCCTTAAATAAGATCCCCCAAAGTCTCTCTGGAATACTTTCCCCCTGCTTTAGACCCCCCAATGTTTCTTATATCTTTCTAAGCAGCTTAAAGACACCACCCCACATAGAGTGCAACTGGCAATCAGATGAGTTTTAGAGTCATTTTTTTTCCATGTGTGCTCCAGTCCAGGGCACCCAAATACCTGCCAAAGCAGGTTGACTTGAATACTGGAAGCCAGCAGCTCCTCCAGTGGTCCTGTTTCCTGGCAGGCTTACCAGATTCCATGGAGAATGGGGACAATGCTATTCTGGAAATTATGAGATCAAATACTGAGAAGTACTTAGGGACTCTAAAGAGAATTGTAGTCTCAGAGGTACAATTGGTGTTTTTGTTTCCTAATTGTGTTCTTGGGACAAGAACAGAAATAGAAAAACACAATTGCTTTGTTGCTGCTTCCAGCAGAGACAGGCACGCAGGATATTTCATGGCATAGCTCTTCATGTGCCCCCTCAAGGGCTGCTAACTAGACTGGACCCTGAGGGAATGCCATCTCCTTTCCTGGGGACATGACTGCATTTCAGTCAGAGAGGTTTCTGCAGCTCCATAGAAGATCTGAGGAGACAGGATTTGTGCTAACTTCTAGCTGCTTCCTGTTGAAATGTTTGTGTTTAATGTTCAGATAAGAAGGTTGCCTGGGTTCACTTCCTAAATCCTCCCAGACTGGTTAAAGCTACTAGGATTTGGTTTGCTCTCTCTTTGTTATTACCTCTATTAATCAAGTTGATTTAACATTAAACTTTAAAACATGGAATTTTAAAAACATGTATCATTTTAATTATTTTCAGTCAATATAAGTTCACTTTGTCAATAATGCTTCTATGAAGCTAAGGACAGCGTCTGTTTTCATTTGTAAGGGAACTATTTCTTTGCAAGGTGTGGTATTAAAGAGGTTGTACTGGTCTAGAGTATGTTCCCTGCTTTCTAGAATCTAGTTTTGGAAATTTTCTTCAGAAAAACTGTTTCCATGCTCCATCAATGTGCAAGTACATAAAGCATGAGCCATTATATCTAAATACTCTTTATTTAAAATTTAAAATGTAACTGTAATACACGCAGAAAATTTTGCTAATCAGATGTTCCTTTTTGTATAGTCACCTGTTCAAGTAAAGGGATTTATTCCCAAGGACTGTAAACAACATGAAATGACAGCTGGAAGAACTCTTCAGGAATCCTTACAGGTAAGGTGATAGATGGCCAGTCACCCACACATCCACATGGCATGCAGACATCTCGAAACCTTGCTCTTCCTGGTTTCCGTTGTTCCTGTCTCCTGAAGGTCATTTTGTACCAACTTCCAAATGTTTCCTCATAGACATGGTGTCTACACTCCACATCTGTATCCCTTCTTTTCTACCTTTTTTTTCCAGACAGGTATTTTATGAAAGCATCTACATTTGAGCTTGCTGGCTGTTCAAACCTCTGGGAGATTACATCCAACAACTGTAATGACCTTTTCACTTCTAGATCATTACTCATTAGTTATATGTACATTTTACAATTGTTTCTTTAAGAACCCAATTCTGTCTCCCATGCCAATTCCTCAGTAAACACTTCTTAAAATATGCTTTGCTACAAATAACTGTTAAAATGGGGACTAGTCAAACTCCATGTCATCCCTATTAACCAAACTTTGTGTTATCCCTAACACTGATCATTAGTAAAGTCGCTAAGCTTCACTATATGTTTCCCGAGCAATGGAACTGGCAGATTTCTCACCAGAAACCACATTGTATTTCACAAGGCTTAGTGAGGAAATCATGGTCCAAAATCAAAATCAAAAAGTTTTTTGTAAACTATTTATCCCTAACAAGTGCATTCAGAGTTCTGTAAAGTGACTAGCCACAATATCAATTTGTCAATACTTTTTGAATTTCTTACTTACAGATAATTATAATCCTTGATTCTGAGGTCATCTTGCTCTTTTCTGCTGTCCGTTTAAATAACAAATTACTTAATTTCAGGTTTATGGAATACAGATCTGGAATATTCAATGTCTATTCCTATAACTCCATTCAACTGAATACTGACTGCTGTACTTTCTAGGTGTAGAAAAAACACATAAAGTGAATTAATAATTTTTTCAGTGACTCAGTTACCCAATTATCAAACTTAATTTCAGGTTTTACATATGGTATTCATTATCAATGAAAAGGATTGAATTAAAATAAAATGAGTAGGACAGGCAGAATGGACTTAGCAGGTAAAGGATCTGCAGCTAAGTCTATCAACCCAAGTTCATTTCCCTGGAACCCACATGATGAAAGGAGAGAGTCGGCTTATGGAGGTTGTCTTTTGACCTCTGCACACGGACATGATAAGAATAGATTAATAAAATACAACTATTTTGTAAGTCTTAAAAAGAATAAGTTAAATGTCTTTCTGCCTTATTTTCATTTTAAACTATTTTTGTTCTGATAAAACCAAGAAGGGGAATCAAAGCAGACAGTATATTTGAAAAACCCCAAATAATGAACACCCTTCAAATCCCCAGGAGTTTATAAGAACACAGATCTGGACTAGTTCATTGTCTAGTCCTGTAACTCCATTCAACTGAATACTAACTGCCCTACTTTGTATGTGGAGAGAAGTAGAAAAATAGGTATAGTGCATTAATAACTCAGTTACCAAATTATCAAACATTGATTTGTGTTCATTTATCAAGACAATGATGCACATTTTACATGAATTGATATAACAATAAAATATATGTTTTAGACAAATAAAAACAGGCATATATAATTTCATATAGGACTAAAGTTAGATTTTATTTCTCCTACCAACTTCCTCCACACTAACATTGCAAGGGTGTACATGTGCTAAACTTCAGCTTCTGCTCCTTAAGGCATCCAATTATTCTTGCCCGTCAAAAACAGCCTCTATACTCCAGTTACAATTTAAATTTTGTAAATAACTATTTAAAAAATTGTAACAACAATCTGATTTCTACCAATGCAACCTACAGTTTCCTGACACTATCCTTCTAAAAGTTCCAGTACTCTTTTATATAGCAAGGTGGCACACATGAGACTCTGAAGATCTCTATTTCATGATACATTTGTTCATAAAAGTTTGATGGGTTTTATAGAGGGTTTGGGGTTTTGGTTTGTGTTTTGGTTTTGGGTTCTTTGTTTGTTTGGTTTTTGTTTTTTCAAGACAGTTTCTCTGCATTACAACTCTGGCTATCCTGGAATTCACTTGGTAGACCAGGCTGCCCTCAAACTCACAGAGATCCTCCTGCCTCTGCCTCCTGAGTGCTGGGATTAAAGGTCTGTGCCAGCATTGCATAGTCGGTTTGGTAGTTCTTAATCACATCAGTGCCAATGGTTCCAGGCTAGTAACTCTTGACTTATTTCCCTTCTAAAAATTGAACGACAACAGAAAAACTTGAGCAGATGGACATGCAATTTAACTGTTTATTAAGTAATATTTTTAATTAGTTTACTTGAATAAGTTTCTAAGAGTGTATTTTAAAAGTATTCTACACCAAAAATACTGATGAAATTAAAAAATAAAGCAGATGTTTTAATATGATTGTATCTCATAGTACTCTATCTCTCCTTCGTAGAGAAATGGAAGAAAATCAGACAATGGTCACAGAGTTCATTCTGCTCGGATTCTGTCTTGGTCCAAGAATTCATCTAGTCCTTTTTCTACTTTTTTCTCTTTTCTATATGGTTACCCTGTTGGGGAATGGGACCATCCTTGGAATAATTTACCTGAACTCCAGACTCCACACTCCTATGTACTTCTTCCTTTCCCATCTGGCCATTGTCGATATGGCCTATGCCTGCAACACAGTGCCCCAGACACTGGTGAACCTCTTGGATGAGATGAAGCCTATCTCCTTTGTTGGATGCATAACACAGACCTTTCTCTTCTTGGCTTTTGCACACACAGAATGTCTCCTCCTTGTGGTGATGTCCTACGACAGGTTTGTGGCCATCTGCCACCCCTTACACTACACTGTCATCATGAACTGGAGAGTGTGTACTAGCCTGGCTGCTGTTTCCTGGATATTTAGCTTCCTCCTGGCTCTGGTCCATTTAGTCCTCATCCTAAGACTGCCCTTCTGTGGACCCCATGAAATCAATCACTTCTTCTGTGAAATCCTGTCTGTCCTCAAGCTGGCCTGCGCTGACACAACACTAAATCAAGTCGTCATCTTTGCAGCCTGTGTATTCATACTGGTGGGGCCCCTGTGTTTTGTACTAGTCTCCTATACACGCATCCTGTTGGCCATCTTGAAGATTCAGTCAGGGGAGGGCCGCAGAAAGGCCTTCTCCACCTGCTCCTCCCACCTCTGTGTGGTTGGGCTCTTTTTTGGGAGTGCCATCATCATGTACATGGCCCCCAAATCTCAGCACCCCGAGGAGCAACAGAAGATCCTTTTCCTGTTTTACAGTTTTTTCAATCCCATGCTGAACCCTCTCATCTACAGCCTGAGGAATGCTCAGGTCAAGGGTGCTCTCAGGAGGACACTATGCAAAGAAAGTCAAACCCATTGGTGTGATGCTTGAACTACAAGCTTCAGTAGTTTCCTCTAATCTTGGTCCCAAATTACTTCCTAAATCCAGAAAAGCTCACTATTGCCTTTTTACCTGTGTCTAGTAATATAAGGCCACACACTTTCTCTTAATTTGTAGGAAAAATACTACATTTGGTGCATTTATTGACTTTCTATGAAATGAGGTTTTATCAGATATAGTTATTTTTATTTTTAGTTGAATTTATTGACTATAAAATTAAACAATATTTTGTTTTCTGGATCCCCAAAATAGAACAAATTCTATCATAATTCTAATTACATAGCCTCACAAATTATACAAGCCATAATATCCTGAAGAAAACAAGCTACATTCAATGCCAGTGATCCCAAGTCCCATGTTATATATAACTCCTACAGTTATACTTACCATGTCCAAGAATTACTTAGAAGATTCTTCAAAACCCACAGATACTGAAAGAGCTTTAACACTGTTTATAGATTTAATAATCCTGGTTCATCTAAAATTAATAAAGGGGCAAGCACGAGCATTGTCTGAATAAGCTGAAAGTGGAAACCAGATTAAAAACAAGTAGTTTGAGGACTCTATAAAATAATGACCTATGATTTATACATGTGCACAGACTCTCTCCATATGTATCTTCCCAGCATCTATCCATCAGCATTTCTACAGTCCAGATGCATGTCACTGCCCTCCTATGGAATTTCTCAGCCCTGGTAGTAAGCTTTACTGGGTGGTGTCAGAATCTGTCTGGCTCTGCAGACTGGTAGTGGGTTGAGCTTTGCTGATTTGACCTAGTTAACCAATGCCTGGAGACTAGAGATCTGTCCCCAGAAATTTCAAATGTATTCTCAATGAGTCACCTCTATTCTCCTGTCTTGAAATAAAATAGACATTTGTGCCCAGAGTCTTTCCCTATGTCACCATGTTGGCAAATGTCAGATGTGTTAAAAAAAAAAAGACTGTGTGCTCTTTATTCAATGGTTAATCAATACTTCCCCACTCTTAATAAAGGTGTATAAATGAAGACACACAAGGTTAGTCACTTACGAAGTGTAAAACACTACACATTTATAGAATTTCACATGGATAATTTCATTTGGGCATCATAAAAATCCCACAAAGAAGGTTCTGTCATCATTTCTTTTCTTGGATGTGTGCATTCCATGTAGCAGCACAGATTGGACTCTGCCTTAGAGTCTTACTGCCAGATCCTCTCTACTTAACCACACATCTATCAGTACCAGTGCTGTCAGACATACAAGACTAGATATCCAAAGATAGGATACTGTGAGTAAAGGGGGATTCTTCACAGATGAACAATTTTCATAATGAGTTTGCCTGAACGCCAAAGTCTAATGGGTTAGGGGCCAGGCATGAGGGGTTGATTTTCCTTCATAATAACACTGGTAGTCAAAGAATTATGACACTTTTATAGAAACACAGAACACAAAGTTGAAAATATAGATGTTTCTCATTGAGCATGGAGATTTATCCAGCCAAAGCATGGCAGTACTTAGACATCTTCCTCTGAATTAGTCACATCCCAGTTTAGATTTGTTCATTCTTTGAAAACTTTCTTATGGAGAAAATATTACTGATTAATCACACCTTCCTAATGTGTTGCAAAGGAATTGCAAAACTATTGGGAAAGTAATTGGTTATTTTAAAATTATCAATTATTAAAATTAGTTATGATGTGTGTTACTCTTAGGTGAAAAGTGGAAGTTACAAGTCTTACAAATGAAGTGTCCGCAGTTACACGACCCTGTACTATGAAATACCATGAATAATGTTGAGATATTAGTTCTCCTATCTCAGAAGGATAGAATGTAGTCTGTGGTGCTTTGAAAGAAAATATCCCCCAAAGGAGTGGCACTACTAAGAGATGTGGCTTTGTTGAAGTAGGTTTGGCCTTGTTGGAAGAAGTGTGTCACGCTGTGGGCTTTGAGGTCTCATTTGTTCAAGTTATGCCCAGTGTGGTAGACAGTTCACTTCCTGTTGCCTGAGGATCAAGATGTCGAACTCTCAGATCCTTTTCCAGCACCATGTGTGCCTGCACACTGCTATGTCCCTCTATGATGATAATGAACTAAAACTCTGAAACTATAAACCTGTGGGAGCCCACAGAAGTGTTTCTCACCTTGAGTAATGGTCAGAGAATTCAGGTCCATTCTTGCTCCTTTAAGGTTAATAAAAGAGGTTTGACTTAAAATGTGGCTATTAACAAGATATCTTGACCTAGGGTGTGGTTGCTTGGTTCTTTGGGTATTAAAGATGGCCCACAGAGGTGGATCTGTTCCACCTTGACCAAAGGTCAGAAAATTCAGCTCCTTTAAGGATATGACTGGAGGTTTAACTCAGGGAGTGGCTACCTATAAGATGCTTGGCCTAAGATATGGTTGCTGCATGTCCTGCCTTAACAACAGAATATTTAACTCAGTATATACTTGTTTGATGCTTCAGGTATTGAAGAGGTAATTGCTGTTTATTCTTTGTATCATGTTAAAGCAGTCTTTTGTCTTCTTCCCCCCACACCCTTTTCTGGATTGGGGTATATAAGCATATGGAAAATAGATGTGGGAAAATTAATTCTCCCAACTCTATTCTGTGTGTCTGTCCTTTTCTTTCATATCTCTTTTCTTTCTGTCTAATATTTCTAATCCACATGCCCCTACCCTGAAATGTGTATACCTTGTCAAGGCCTTTTTCTTTGCAGCTCTTAATATTCTTTCTTTATTCTGTATGTTTTATGTTTTGATTATTGTAAGGGGACTTTTTTAAAATTCAGGCTATTTGGTGTTCTGTAAGCTTCCTGTACCTTCATAGAGATGAAAGTTTTCCTCAATAATTTTGATGAATGTATTTTCTGTACTTTTGAGCTGGACTTTTTTTCCTTCTTCTATCCCTGTTATCCTTAGGTTTGGTATTTGATGGTGTCCCAGATTTCCTGGATGTTTCGTGTTAAGAATTTCTTGGATTTAACATTTTCTTTGACGGATGAATTTATTTCCTCTACAATATCTTCAACACCTGAGAGTCTCTCTTCCATCTCTTGTATTCTGTTGGTTATGCCTACATCTGCAGTTCCCATTCACTTACCCAGAATTTCCATTTCCAGAATTCTCTCAGTTTTTATTTTCTTTATTGCCTCTATTTCAGTTTTCAAGTCTTGAACTGTTTGCTTCGCGCATTTGATTGGTTTTTTTTTCTTGATTTCTTGGGGTTTCTTTAAAAGATTTATTGATTTTTTTCAACTTTTTGTTTGTCTTTTCCTCCCTTTATTTAAGGAAATTTTTCATTTTCTCTTTAAAGGTCTCCATCATCCCCATGAAGATACATTTAAAATCATTTTCTTCTGTTTCTCCTGAGTTAGGATGATCAAGTCTTCCTGTTGTATGACCCTTGGTTCTAGTGTTACCATGTTGCTTTTTAGGTTGTTGAATGAATACTTGTGCATTGACACCTACCCATCTCTTCTTCTGATTGGTGCCGGCAGTGTCTGTGCCTCCTGGACCAATCATTGTAGTTGCTGTCTGTGTCTTTGGCAACTGTTCTTGGTCTGCTCTGTGCTGTCACTGTCTGTGTCTCAGGAAGCTGCTCAGTTCTTTCTTGGGCCACTCTGTTCAGTGGCAGCCTCTTGGTCTGCTCTGCCGTCACAGACTATGCTTCAGAGTTCCTCTGAGGTCATAGGGGATCTGCTCCCCAGCTTTATGATAAATGATAGGCCACTTTAGCAAAAGTGTCCTAATATATCTAACATGCTATCTGTATTTTTTGAGAATTCTCAACAGAAGTTCAAATGGCCAAAAGACACTTAAGGTCATGCTCAACCTCCTTAACTATCAGGGAAATGCAAATCAAAACAACTTTGAGATACCATCTTACACCTGTCAGATTGGCTAAAATCAAAAACACCAATGATAGCCTTTGCTGGAGAGGTTGTGGGGTAAGGGGTACACTCATCCATTGCTGGTGGGAATGCATACTTGTGCAACCACAGGAAATTCAGGATCAACCTACCCCAGGACCCAGCAATTCCGCTCTTGGAAATTTACCCAAGAGATGCCCAATCATACTACAAAAGCATCTGTTCAACTATGTTCATAGCAGCATTATTTATAATAGCCAGAACCTGGAAACAACCTAGATGCCCTTCAGTGGAAGAATAGATGAAGAAACTGTGGAATATATACATATTAGAGTACTACTCAGAGGTAAAAAACAATGACATCTTGAATTTTGCATGCAAATGTATGGAAATAGAAAACACTCTTCTGAGTGAGGTAACCCAGACCCAAAAAGATGAACATGGGATGTACTCACTCATAATCGGTTTTTAGCCATAAATAAAGGATATCGAGCCTATAATTCGTGATCCTTGAGAAGGCAATAAGAAGGTGAACCCAAAGAAAAACATATAGTTACCCTCCTGGATATTGGAAGTAGACAAGTTTGCCAGGCAAAAATTGGGAACTTGGTGTTGGGGTGGGCTGGGGGCAAAGGGAGATGGGGAGAGAAAAGCGTGAAGGGGAGGATAGGGAGAGCTTGGGGGAATGGGATGGTTGGGATATAGGAAGGGTGGATATGGGAGCAGGGAAGCATATATCCTAATTGAGGGAGCCATCTTAGGATTATTAAGAGACTTGACTCTAGAGGGGTTCCCAGGTATCCAGGGAGATGCCCCCAGCTAGTTCCCTGGGCAGCTGAGGAGAGGGAGTCGGAAAAGGCCATATCCTATAGCCATACTGATGAATTTCTTGCATATCACCATAGAACCTTCATCTGGCGATGGATGGAGATAGAGACAGAGCCCCACATTGGAGCACCGGACTGAGCTCCCAAGGTCCTGACGAGGAGCAGAAGGAGGGAGAACATGAGCAAGGAAGTCTGGACTGCGAGGAGTGCTCCCATCCACTGAGATGGTGGGGCTGATTTATTCTTTTTTTTTTTTTTTTTTGGTTTTTCGAGACAGGGTTTCCCTGTAGTTTCTAGAGCCTGTCCTGGAGCTAGCTCTTGTAGACCAGGCTGGCCTCGAACTCAGAGATCCGCCTGCCTCTGCCTCCCGAGTGCTGGGATTAAAGGCGTGCGCCACCACCGCCCGGCCGGTGGGGCTGATTTATTCAGAATTTACCAAGCCCAGCTGGACTGGGACTGAAAAAGCATGGGATAAAACCGGACTCCCTGAACATGGCGGACAATGAGGGCTGCTGAGAAGCCAAGGACAATGACACTGGATTTGGATCCTACTATGCATACTGGCTTTGGGGGAGTCTGGCCTGTTTGGATGCTCACCTTCCTGGACTTGGATGGAGGGGGGAGGAACTTGGACTTCCCACAGGGCAGGGAACCCTTACTGCTCTCTGGACAGGAGAGGGAAGGGGAGTGGAGGGGGGAGGGGGGTAAATGGGAGGCAGGGAGGTGGTGGAAATTTTTAATAAAAAGAAAAAGAAAAAAAGAAAAAATCACAACCTAGTGTTTTTCTATGCCTTATGTATTTAATTCAGATAGTTAAGCACAGACAAGTTTATTATCATCCTACTATTAAATCATTGTATGCAGTTTTAAATATATATATATATTACTTATATTACTTTTCTATCAAAGTGATTTGGCCATTTGCTTATAAGAAAAAAGATGTGTTGTCAGTTGGTGGTGGTGCGTGCCTTTAATCCCACCATTTGGGAGGCAAAGGGAAGCAGGTATCTGTGAATCAGAGGTCAGTCTGGTCTACAGAGTGAGTTCTAGAACAGCCAGGACTGTTTCACAGAGAAGCCCTTTCTCAAAAAATCAAAAAAAAAAAAAGTAAAGAAAAGGAATGGAAAGAAAAGAGATGTGTCATCTATTGCCATCCCCAAGAGTGTCTTACTTAAAGGTCTTTCATTACCCAGTGTCTGGATCCCACATTTTTAGATTCAGCTGTGGAAATTTCCTTCAAGAGCACCATCATGCTATGTCAAATCACAAAAGAACAAGGCATAAGCCATCATGCTGAAATATTATTTATTTGAAATCTCAAATGTCTCAAAGAATTTTGCTAATTGGATATTCCATCTTTACAGAGATATCTGCTCTAGGAAAGGAGTTATTACCTGATGGTTGATGAAGAACATGAACTGAGAGTAAGAAGAGCTAAGAAGACGTCATCTTCAGTAAAGTCATTTCAGTCACTTAAACTCATCCTTGAGAACTACAACCATCCATCGGGTGGCTAGAATGTTTCTTCCAATGGGTTCCCTTGTCACTTCCCCAAAAGTCATTTCTTATGTTCTGCCAAATACTGCCTGTCTTGCCCAAATCCTTCACTCCAAACGTATTTCCTTCCTTTTTTCATTATACTCTGTCTTCACACGATATCTTACAAAACTGACTACTATGAGTTCTTAAGTTGTTTAAAACTGCCGTCTACACTCAAACAGATTGTCATATTTGCATCATGTGTGTTCATCTTAGTGGGACCATTATGCTTGGTGTTGGTCTCCTACACATGCATCCTGGTGAATATCCTGAGGATCCAGTCACAAGTGGGTCACAGAAAGGCCTTCTCCACCTGTTCTTCCCACCTCTGTGTGGTTGGGCTCTCCTTTGGCAAAACTGTTGTCGTGTACATGGTCGCCAAGTCCCAGCACATGAGATGTAGCAGAAAATGCTTTCCCTGTTTTACACTTTTTTCCAACCCCATGCTGAGCCCCCTGAACTACAGCCTGAAGAATGTTGAGGCCAAGGATGCTCTCTGGAGGGCACTGTGCAAAGGAAGTCATTCCCAGTTGCTGTAATGCTTGGACCACAAGTCTCAATAGTTTCTTCTAACCTTTATCTCAATTATTTTCTAAATAATTTCACTGTCTGTTCTTACCTGTGTCTACTGACATTGGATTACAAGTTTCTCCTAACCTGCAGGATTAGTAAGTTACATTCCTTGGCTTTCCGGGGAATGAGGTTTTGGAAGGCATAATATTTCTTTCTAGTTGAATTGATTAGCTGTGAAATTAAATGATATTTTAATTCATTCTCTGAGTCTCTTTATTTGAATTTGTTCATCAATCTCTTTCATCTAATTAAATGACCTAACATACTACATAAGATTAAGAAAAAAAAACTGTGTTCAAACACAGTGCCACCCCCATCCCATCATACACCTAACAATTTCCACAATTACACTTGACCAGTCCGGGAATTATTTGGAGATTTTAGTCATTGTCTGTCACATTTGTCCCTTTCAAAAGAAAATTCCTGACACTTTAGAGAACCAATCTGTTGGATGATGTGAAGGAACAGATTTAAAACAAGAGCTAGGAACAGATTTTAAACAAGAGCTATAAGAATAAGGAAGGAGGAGAATTTTAAACCCCATAGGCAGAGGAGAGTGGTACCACATGCCTTTAATCCCAGAATTTAGGAAGCAAAGGCAGGTAGATCTCTGTAAATTTGAGGCCAAGTTGGTTTACATAGCAAATTCCAGGAGAGCCAGGGTTACACAGAGACTCAGTCCCCAAAGAAACTAACCATCCAAACAAATTTTTAAAAGTCATAGACATAAAGAAGCTACAGTATCATTTACAACATCATTTACAAATTAAGGCTTTCGCCTGATGGTTTTGTAGCTAGTGTATGAGTATAATAGAGTGTTTGTCCCTTAAATAAGCCAAAAATGGCATTAGATAAAAATAACTTGGACTGTTTGAAGATTCATTACAAAGATTTAGAATGATGTGCTAGTACATATTTTTAAGATGCCCACAGATATAATAGATTCTTGTGTCTAGGGCATTTCTCAATGCCACCATGTTGGTAAATATCAGACTTGTTCAAAAGAATGTGTGTCTTCTTCATTTTGACATTAACAGATAATAATTCCTGTTTAAATCAATAAATGGAGGCATAATGAGCAACCATCTTGTTTAATTGCTTAGTAAGTGGTTAATACTTGATATTGGTAAAACTGTATATGGATCATTTCACTTAGTCATCATAACAAATCCATGAAGATTGTCCTATTATTGGTTTTTCGTAGAAACATGCACTATAAAGTAATACATACTTGACTCTTTCTCAATTTGTTTCCAAAGAGCTCTCTACTTTACCATAATATAATATTATAATTTCATAGTGCTATATTAATATCATTGCTAT
Organism: Arvicola amphibius; assembly: GCF_903992535.2. NCBI lineage: Eukaryota > Metazoa > Chordata > Mammalia > Rodentia > Cricetidae > Arvicola > Arvicola amphibius. Next base: position 189,919,512 of record NC_052048.2, read on the forward strand.
CAAATAAACTAGACTAGTTATCCTAAGAAACAACATGCTAAATGAAGGACAATCTCTTCATAGCATAGTGTATTTGATGGTGATCTGATCAGGTTCTACAAGGTCTACTGACAGAAGGGTCACACTTCAGGAGATGTTTTCCTTGAGTGATGATTCCTGCACACAAAGTTTTTTTTTAAAAAAAATTACTGTACTTTTAGAGTAATATGGTCATCATGAAGTGAAAAATAAAGATGGTTCTTATTGAGCATAGAGATTTAAGTTTAATCAATACCTAAAAGCTAAGATACCCCTGATCTCTTCAAAGAGAAAAAGATTTTCATTGGCTATTGAAAGCATTTTGTCTCTAGCTAAAATGTTGAAATGTAGATATGCCAATAAAGAAGAACTCTGAAGATGCAGGAAGCACTGCCATGGGACAGCAGCAATGGGTGGACCATGGAAACAGAATATAAGAAAAGAGGTGGCAGATCGTGTCACTCATCAGTGTGCCTCACCTCTAAGTGGATCGGGAAAGGACAGCGGCAAAAGTAGCCACGTAAGGTAAAGACATTCACAGTTTATTGTGTATTCAAAGTTGTTACAACCAGCCACGTAATAAATGCAGAAGGAATACCACCTGGAAGATTGGCTCTTCAGGAAAGGACAACTTCTACTTTTGATATAATTAAAATTATTTTAGCTTCCTAAAAAATTGTGTTATTTGTAATGAATATGGACATAAGCATGTTCTTTAAATCTGTGTGAATTTAAGAGTTCCCATCGGGGTTATTCTATGACCCCATAAGAATAAAATCACAGTATAATAAACACTACAAAACTTACAGTGGCTATTTGTGGACTTTCCAACACTCTCAAGTCCAATATCAAAAATAAATACAATTGAAAATGAAAATACCTTTAGCAGCAGGTATCGCCATCTACTTTTGCAGGAGGATAAAAGGAGCTACCTTCTTATAGGCTACCATCTTCCCTCAAGAGAATGGTCTCTGAATTCACATCCATTGCCTTTCAGAGTGAAGGCTATCAAACATTTCTGACAGATGACCTACATGGGTGGTTTGTGCCCTGGAAGATACTCTCTAGGGAGTTATTTCTTCAAATACACCTCTGGAACATTCTGACTCCTCATTATGCTCCCCAGATCTTTTCTATGCATCCTTAACTAGGATCCATAATTTCTCTACACTTTGAAATACAACATGCTGTGTGTGTTTACTAGCTGTGTATCCTGCTGGGGATGAGAACAGAAATAGAAATGGATAACTGTGGCTCTTTTTATACTTCCCTACAAAAGTAGGCATGCATTATATGTTGTAGACCAGTCCTTCCATTAAGCCCTCAGTAGCTGCCAACTAGGCTAAGCCCTCAGAGAATAAAGCCTTCTTTTCTGAGGATGCTGCTGCATCTCAGGCAGGAGCAGACGCCAGGGTTTCGCACAACCGCAGAAGCTAAAAGGAGACGAGACCTGTGTAGGTGCCCAGGCTTTTTCCAGTTAAGAACCCTCTGTCCTAATATGTAAACCATCAAGGTTGCCTGGATTTAGTTTAGCACGAATTCCTCCTAGACAACTGGAGCTTTTAGTCTTTGTTAGTCCACTGGCTTCACAGGGATTAGTGAGGAACTTTATTTCTCACCTATGTGTACTGAAATACATAGGAAAAGGTTAATGCTAACCAGCTTAAACATACTGTTCACAATAATCTAAGTAAGTGCTTCTTTGCTTTTCTTCTCTTTGTCTTTGTTTTTCGAGACAGGGTTTCTCTGTGGAGCTCTAGCTGTCCCGGAACTTGCTTGTTTTAGAATGGATTGGATTTGAACTCAGAGATCTTCCTGCCTTTGCTTCATCGGTGCGGGGATTAAATGCAAGTGACACCACCATCGTGCAATGTGTACTACATTATTTTTTCATTTTTTTATTAAAAATTTTCATCTCCTCCCCTCCTCCCACTTCCCTCCCCTCCGCTCCACCCACACCCCCTCTCCCTCCCTCTCCAGGCCAAAGAGCCATCAGGGTTCCCTACACTATGTTAAGTCCAAGGTCCTCCCAACTCCCCCCAGGTCCAGGAAGGTGAGCAACCAAACTGACAAGGCTCACACAGAGCCCGTCCATGCCGTAGAGTCCAAGCCCATCGCCATTGTCCTTGGCTTCTCAGTCAGCCTCCACCGTCAGCCACTATCAAAGAGCCCGGTTTGATCGCATGTTCCATCAGTCCCATTCCAACTGGACTTGGTGATCTCCCGTTAGATCTGTCCCACCATCTCAGTGGGTGAACGCACCCCTCAAGGTCCTGACTTTCTTGCTCATGTTCTCCCTTCTTCTGCTCCTCATCAGGACCTTGGAAGCTCAGTCCAGTGCTCCAATGTGGGTCTCTGTATCTATCTCCATCCATCACCAGGTGAAGGTTCTATGGTAATATGCATGATAATCATCAGTGAGGCTATGAGACAAGGCCAGTTCAGGCACCCTTTCCACTGCTGCCCAATAAACATATAAAAATAAGGGGATATTTCCTTAGACACCTGGGAACCCATCTAGAGTCCAGACTCTTGCCAACCCTAAAATGGCTCCTGTAATTAAGATATATACTTCCCTGCTCCCCCAACTACCCCTCCTCCATCCCAACCAATCCATTCCCTCAAGCTCTCCCCATCCTCTCCTTCTTTCTTCTCTCCCTGCATCTCCCCTTATCCCCACCTCACCCCCACCCCCATGCTCCCAACTCCTGCCCGGCAATTTTGTTCATTTCCAATATGCAGGATAATAACAATATGTTTTTCTTTGGGTTCACCTTCTTATTTAGCTTCTCTAGGCTCATGAATTATAGGCTCTATGTCCTTTATTTATGGCCAGATTCCACTTATGAGTGAGTACATACCATATTCCTCTTTTTGGGTTTGGGTTACCTAACTCAGAATAGTGTTTTCTATTTCCATCCATTTGCATGCAAAATGCAAGATGTCATTGTTTTTTTACTGCTGAGTAGAACTCTAAAGTGTATACGTGCCACACCTTCTTTATCCATTCTTCTATTGAGGGGCACCTAGGTTGTTTCCAGGTTCTGGCTATTACAAATAGTGCTGCTATGAACATTGTTGAACAAATGCTTTTAGTACTACATTATTTTTGAAATCCACATAGTTAGATTCCAGAATTCTCTGAAAATACCAAAATCCATGGATGCTCTAATATGCTATATAAAATGGTTGCTTACTTGCATGTAATTGTATACATTCTCCCATAATTTGAAATAATTACTAGATACTCATAATACCTAATATGTTGTGATATGTACAATTATTAAGTCATAAGATATATATACATGTATATGAAATAATAAAAACAAGTTATACAATTATCTCAAAGACACACATCTGCAATCCTTGTCACTTGGGAGATGTGAAGAGAATTTTTTGAGTCAGTAGTTTGAGATTAACTCAGGCAATATGTAGAGATCCACAAAGAGGTAAGAGATAAGAAGGTAGAAAAAGAAGAGGAGGAAAAAGAAAAAAGAGGGAGGAAGGGGAAGGAAGGTAGAGAGGGATGAAGGAAAAGAGGAAAGGAAGGAGAGAAGAAAGGTAGAATAGGGAAGGGAAGGAGAGGATGAAGAAAGGATCTACATATGTTCAGTATAATCTTTATTCTGAATAGTTTTAGCCTTAGCCTACAGGTATAAAACACTTGGATTGATAACTGACCATATAAAATTTGGTAATTTTTATATCGTAAACAGAATCTACAGCAAGACAGCAATAAACTTATGGTTGTTGAAGTTTGATCAAAGAATGAAGCATATATTATCAAAATAATCTACCTTTCCAGTTTAATTATAACCAAACCTTGGCTTTTATAGGATGGTGGCCAATGAATTGTACGATATTCAGGGACTGTCGTGATCTGCAGAGAGGTCATATCTGTGAGGCCCATACATATAGTCACGGGCTGCGTGTCCAAGGAATAGCTAAAGAGTGATGATGGATAGCGTTCCCTAAGTTCTCACTGCACCATGATGCTCAGTGTGGACTATGTGTTATCATATTTGTCCTCACCGTACCAAATAAAACAAGTGTTGCATGCTTTTTCCTTAAAAACATACAGGAAACTGAAGCTTGAAAAGGGAAAACAATATACACAAAACTATACAGGCAGTATTGTATGTTTTCCACAAAGTCTGATCTTTCTCTTTGCTGTGCTGTAATATGATCCAGTGCTTCCTTTGTTTGAGAATTTAACCCAAGGAAGAATGTAGATAGCTTCTTTAGTATTTTATTTCCTCATACTGAAGCAAATTGAATATCTAGTCAGATAATATATAATAATAAACTATCATGTTCTAGGCACAATATATAATCAAATATAGTCCCAATTTCATAGTAGGTCAAATACATTTCTTCAACATAAGGGCTCTTTTTCACATTTTTAGAATATTTTATTTATTTGTATTTTATGGGTATGAATGTTTTGCTTGTGTTTAAGGGCATTGTATGAATGTAGTGCCCTAGAAAGCCAGAAGATGGCAGTGTATCCCTTGAAGCGAGAGTTACAAGGCTGATTGTGAGCTGCCATATGGGTGCTAGTAACCAAGCCCAGATCCTCTGTAGAAGCAGCAAGAGCTCTTAACAGCTGAACTACTCAGACCCCATAACAGCCTCTTGTAAGTGCAAATTCTGAAGAAATTAATTTTCTGAGACACATCCAGTCCTGACATGGCCTCATAGAATTAAGAAGGAATGCATCAGTATTGCAGACTAGTGAGATGTCAAAGAATATTACTATGGTGGATTATAAAATAGCATTTTTAAGGTTGTTTAAGACAGTTAATCTGAATGGAGACTACCTAAGTAATTGAAGCTCTCTACGTGACGAAGTAAATATTGTAACTCTTGACAGTCCCTGGATGTACTGTGTAGATGCATTTTGGGGAAGCAAATAAAGGCTGTTTGCGAATGAGAGATTGCAGGAGAAAGACATGGGAAAATGGGAAATGGGAAGGTCATCAAAAAAAAAAAGAAGAGGAGAAAGATCCATATAGATAAAGCAAACGCGATGAGGGCATGGAAGCAGGGGCAGGCAACAGCCCTTGGTAGAGACAAAGAAGGCCTTTACTAGGTGTACTCATTGTACCAAATATTTATTACTTCGTGGACATAAACCATTCCATAGTTCAGCTGAACAAAAGATTGAGAAATAGATGGTATGCTAGTTACACTGTGTGACTCTCTCCCCAAGTATTAAAACTGAACCCATCATCCCCTCCCTCACACTCAACTTTGCTCCTTAAGACAGAAGCTCAATCTAGTCCTGACAAGTTTGTTCAGGCATAAAAAGAAATTATTCCAGTCTTAGTTAGTTAGTTAGGAACCACGGAGATGCTGCATCACCGATTAGTCATGCCCGGGTTTTTAAACACGCAACTTGAACATCCATATATGATATGTCATTTCAAGTATAAAAGAAGGTCCGTAGGTTGCATTTCGGAACAGGCTATGAAAGTATTCTATAGTTTCTCCCTTCATTTTTTAATTTCTGTCAACTCATTGACAAATTTGATTCATTTGTATCCTGTATGATGGTTTCAGTACCATGAAGAATGAAATTAAAAAGAGTGAAAATTAATCATCTTTCAAATGTTCAGCGATTAAACTTTCTTGGAGCTCTCGTGATCATTTCTACAGAACTTTGGAAAGTCTGCTTCCTTTCACTTGGGAAGAAAGACATGGGTGTGGTATGATTCTTTTCATTGATCGCTTTTGAAAAACTTCATATGGGTGATGGGGAGATAACAGACCATACGTTGTGTTGTATGTGAATTAAATAGTAAGTGTCCAGAGAGCAATCGCTAACAGAATGTAAAGGAAGCTCACATGACTGGCACGGAGGACATTTTCCTCTACCACTTTGTGTGACTGATAATCATCTATGCCTGAGTGAAGATGATTCACTCAGCCAGTAGGCTAGGGTTCCCAGTTTTTACAGCCATTGAAAGCAAGAAGTGGATCAACAGCAAGCAGTTCTCTAGGGGGCGCTCATGCCTTTGGCCTCCAATTGGCTTGCCCAGGTCAGCACTGGCAATCTTTTGTTCTGAGGCTTTTAGCATCTTGGCCTGAGTAGCTACCAACTCACCACACTCTCTCAAGCTCACAAAAGAACCACTGGGACACAATTCAGCCTTTGACCATCTCAGCCAATCTAATAAATCCTTTCTCATGATAATATACATTTTATTAGCTTTACTTCTCCGGAGAAATATGATAACTGCATAAGATAAAGATAGAAAGACCCAATCAGAGGTAATTAGATTTAAAAAGTGTCTTAATAAAAATACTAATAGCTATAATTATGATTAAATATGGAATACTTTTCATTGCATGTTGCTATGAGATTTATAGGGACAATTTCATTTATCTTCCTAACAAATCCACTTCTTTTTACCACCACCCCCATTATGAAAGCAAAACTAGGAAAAGGATAAGTGTGGCCCTCATATCTAATCTGATCCCAAGTGTTCCTTACTCAATAAGATAATGTAGCACATTCTTATCAGGATGATCAAATTAAGAATAAGTCTATCCTAACTGAATGTAGAATATGTAAGTGAACATGGATTTCTCAGTTTAATACAGGTCATGATGTGCCCAAGAGATTATAGATGAAGGCTCCTTCCTTGAGTTTGATTGCCAAGGAATTCAGAGTTTTGGAGAAGCAGAGCACATTCAGAACATAGGAATGAATGGTGTTCCCCGTGACAGTATAGTCGATTTAACGAGGAGCATCCTAAGACCCAGAACCAAGACACATCTATTTTCAAGTACACCGCTCATGTATCGTGCACATGTACACACACACGCCCACACACTATTCTAGTGAGTGCTTAGTGAGACCCTGTTCTAAGTGTTTGGCAATACTAGCTTTTCAAATCCTCATAATGACTTTGCAAATTAGGAGCTAACACTAGTCACTTTTATATATGATAACAAGCCAACAAAAACAATATAATATTCTAAGATAATCAAAATGTATCCAGAGTATTATCGTGTTCTCTCCCAGGGCTGCTCTGAGTACCAAGAAGTCACAAGGGCTGCCTAGCCCACAAGCTCCAAAGATTTGCAGCTGGAGACCTGAATTTCAAGGGGTCTACCAGTTGTTTTCTGTGGGCTTGCTAGAAAAGTCCCTTAAAAACTGTCTGAGTCTGGGTCCCAACCCCGTAAGTTACATATATTCAGACCTGCTTGGCGCTCAACCCTAAACGGGATATCTTCATCAACCTCCACCCTGGGGCTCAGGGATCTATGGGGAGAAGACAAAGAAATGTTAAGATCCAGTGGGGATGGATGACTGGCAGAAGACACTCTCTTCCTGGCACAGCAGAGCCGATGCTCCTATGAGCTCACACAGCAGAAACGGGACCTGCACAAATTTAAGCCATACAGGTTCCAGTTACTGAGAGCAGGAAGTGGATAACGATATGGGGTTCCACCCTTAACCAAGCAGCTAACTACAATTATACTGGCCAGAAAAGAAAGCCAGTTGTCTCCAATAGAGTTCACTATTAATCAGAGCAGTCTCCATGACCAGGGCTGGCTGGCCAACACGAAACAAACTCATTGATAACTCAATAAAAGTTTTTGTTTTGTTTTAAATTTTTTTCTTTAGTCTTATTGGTGGTCTTTTGCTTGTTTTAATTTTCATTTTTGTGTGGATTCTTACGGTGTGTTTCTTAGCATTTTGTTTTTGCTTCTTGTGTTTGCTTGTTTTTTAAAGATGTGGAAAAAAGGGCTAGAGAGATGGCTCAGCGGTTAAGAGCACTGGCTGCTCTTCCAGAAGTCCTGAGTTCAATTCCCAGCAACCACATGGTGGCTCACAAACATAAGATCTGGTGCCCTCTTCTGGCCTGCAGGAATACATACAGACAGAACATTGTATACATACTAAATAAATATTTTTTTAAAAAAAATGTGGAAAAAAATACAAAGCTAAGTGGAAAGGGAGGATCTGAAAGGAACTAGGGGAGAAGAAAAACATGATCAAAATAATTGCATAAAAATTTAATTAACAATCTTATAAGCACAATGCAAGAAGAAGAAGAGGGGAAACTTCAGTCAAATGAGAAAGAAACAGACACCATCGGGTGAGATAATATACCATGCACACACACATATTACTGTTATTACCATTATGTGAGAAGTTATCTTAAACCTGTCAATGTAGCTTGACCTTCTGAGTTTGGATCCCAGCTGTCCTTTAGGCAGAAACAATGTCAGTATCAAAAGATTGCTTTATCCTATGTCCGTGTGGCCTCAACATGTCCCCATGAAAGATGGATAATTCTTACAGTCTCAGAGAAGCAGCCCAGCCAGGAACCAGAGTTGCACCCAGACTCACTGGCCCACATGAGTCACCTGGGGATGGCCCCTGGGGAATTCCTCTCCCTTAGAGCCTTTCCCAACCCAACCACCAGGAAAACATAGGGGATTCCTCCCACAGCAAAAGATTTCTGAGTTCCAGTTCTTTGTAATCCTTAACCTTGGATTCACAATACATTTCTTAATTGTGAGTAAATATCCACAGAGAGGAAGACAAAGATTAATTCGTTTGTTTATTCCAGTACTGAGACATCACTTGCACATAGTAAAAGCCCTTCCAAAGCCCTTGAGTAGAGTTCAGGAGCTGTCTCAGTTGATCAGCTGCTACATACATTGTGAGCAATGAAGTTCACCTATCCAGCTCCAGAGATGTTTGTTTGTTTGTTTGTTTGGTGGTTTTAATTTAAAATCAGGTGGGAATGGTAGCACACACATAATCCCAGCATTTAAGGAGGTAGAAACTGAAGATATTTCCTATAGATGGATGTCTAGACTCATTAAATCAGTGAGCTCTGTATTCAGGTGAGAGACCTTTCCTTGACACATAAGTTGGATAGCAATAGAGGAAGACATCCAATGCTTATCTCTGACCTCCACACACACATATGCACCCATACTCATGCAGGCATGTACACATACATGCATACCAGACATACATGTGTGCACCCACACACATATAAACATATAAGCAAAAAACAGAAATAAAGAAACTTCTGCTGGAAGGTGGTGGCGCACTCCTTTAATCTCAACACTTGGGAGGCAGAGGCAGGTGGATCTCTGTGAGTTCATGGCCGGCCTGGTATACAGAGTGAGTTCTAGGACAGCTAGGACATTTTCACAGAGAAAACCTGTCTCAAAACTTAAAAAACAAAAAACAAAAAAAGAAAGAAAGAAAGAAAGAAAGAAAGAAAGAAAGAAAGAAAGAAAGAAAGACCACCCTTCAGTTAGATAGTTAATCTATTGACCTAATATCTAAATTTTCATTGTTGAGCTTTCTTAAATCAATTGTCCATAAGTTCTTCAAACTTCACAATATAGTACAAAAAATAAATTATAGTTGGTCATAATTGAAATTTTCTTTGTGGTAAACACTGAATAAAATGTTTAATATGATGTTGGCATCAAGTATCTAGAATTGGTATCAATACTATCCTTACAAAAAATACTGAGGAAACAATAGTTTATCTAAAGTCACAGTATTCTACAATAGGCAACAAAATTCAAGACCAGAGGCACTTTAGCCTTAGATGAACTCTGCATAAAAGTCTCATAGAGGATTTATGTATACCCATATCCTGAATAGCTGGCAGTTGCTCTGTTCCTAATAGATACTTAAAAAAATATTGACTAAGTGTGCAGAGAATAAGATACTATGTAATGCTCAGCCTTCAGTGAAACATACCTGTCACATCCTTCCTCCCAAAGCTTAGGAATCTCAGTGGAAGACTGTAAAAACCAGAACTCATAGACAGCTTCAAGAAAAAAGTGTTGTTGGGCACAACGATACAATTGAAAATAGGAACTCAAAGCATTGTGACATCCTACATAAGACCTGCGCAAGCTAAAGCCAGACACAATTCCAGCATGGTGTGAATCAGGTGGGCATGAAATACCACCATTAGCTGAGGAGATATTGGCAATTGACAGTTGCTAGAAGAGGAAGAATCAATTTTCTTTAATGGTATGACCCCCAGAAGGTCAACCATACCCAAGTAGTTGTCCAGCATACAAACCGAACTTTGATACACAGTTGACTTGGCTAGACTCCATCTCTGACCAGTTGACAGTTTAGGATATGCTAGACCCTTGAGAGCATCTGCATTTTGAACAAAACCCTAAACTAATCCAACCCTCCTTGTCTTGCAGATCAAGAAATGAGCCGAGAGTCCAATATTTGAGAAAAATTTCGTGGGATTTGGGTTTTGAGCCTGATCATTTTTTCATTGCAGCACCCTATTCCTTGATACAAATGTAAGAAACATTTATGTTACACAATGATAGAAATAGAAGTTTTATGGCTACTTCAAACAATTTTGAACTCTCTGGATTTTCAAAAGAAAAGAATAAAAATAAAAAAGAAGAGGAAGAAGATGGGGAAAAGATGAAAGAAAAAAATTGTATGGGGAGGGAAGTGGAGATGGATGGAGAGGTTGAATCTTAGAGGAGACAGGAGAAGGGGGGTGATTATATTTCATTATATGAAATTCTCAAAGAACACAAATAGTATTTTAAAATGCAAGTTTGACTAAGTGAACAAGGAAAAGGCGTGCTTGCCCAGCCTACCACTCACTATCTCTAGCCTAAGCAAAGCAAAGATTCCTTCCATTCCTGCAAGGTTAGATAAGTTACTGTTCATTAGATTTGCTTTTAACACAGTCTTACATGGTAGAATATTGATAGTTGAGGACGTGCCATTAATCTGACAACACAAAGCAGAAATGAAACAAATTAGGGTAGAAATTCATTCCTTCCTATTTGAGGATACATATGTGTTTGATGACAGGTTTCTCTAATGATGAGCCAATGACTAAATCTGTGGTTTGGGAAGGCCAGGACAGAGTAACTTGGGGAGAAGTATTAAGGTGTTGCTCCTACAAACTACTGTGAGGGTGGAGACAATAACTGCTACAAATAATGGGGTGAGGACGTGGGCAGGAGAGGGCTCACCTGAAGCCTGAAATGGGCACCTGCAGCATCTGTGGCACGCGGACAACCTGCACGGTGGCTGTCCGTGTTTGAGTATAGAGCATGGTCCTTCGATGTTGTTGTCAGCGGAGAAAGAAGAAGGGGAACGTGGTGTATCTCTCACCTAGCTGGAAAATGACTTAGAGTCCTCCTCACTTTCTTGACACACTTTAAAGAGCTGTGCCTCATTTTTATGCCAACTTTCTTTTCATTTAATTTAATTCTGAATTTCTGTTTCTATTTTTTAAATTGATCATATCATGCATATGATTTAGTGTATAAAACTTAGTGTTAAGATACATATAAATATTAAAAGGGTTATAGTGGAGCCAACTTACATGTCCATTATCTCACACAAGGTTATAGCTTAATTTCACAAAAATGTCCAGAATATGACATCGTTGGCAATAGTCTTGCTTTCCATCAACTCACCCTTACAGATGCGCTGCTTGATTCTTTCAGCTCACATCTCCCTCTTCCCTCTCCCATCTTGACTCTGACAAACCACTGTTTTATTCTCTGTCTCTCTGTATCTGATTTCTCTTCACTTTTCAGATCATACCCCTGAGATCATGGAATATGTGTATGTTGTATATTTCTTTTCTTTAATATTAATTTTTTACTTTATGTATGTGCTTAAATATCTTCTAGCAAATGGTAGGATTCCCCTCACTGTTTAATGCTATGCAATATTCCACTGTAAATGTGCACCAAATTTTTATTCATTTACCCACTGATTGTCACTTATTTTATTCCCATATCTTTCCTACTGTAAACAGTGGTACAATGAATTTGAGAGCAAAGTATCTTTATGAAATGATGAGTGGATTTCCTTTATTTTTGGTGTATGTCAAGAAAAGGATTTTAAAATTATCTTGGGGTTATCATGTAAAAAATAATTTTAATAGGTGGCATTAATTAAGAACTAACTAAGCATCATATATTATGCTGGGTTACACACACTGCTCTCCTATCTAAACTTCCTGGGACCAGAGAGATGGCTTCATCATTAAGAGAACTTGCTGCTCTTTCAGAGGACCTATGTTCAGTTCCCAGCACCCACATGTGGCTCACAACTGCCTATAACTCCAGTTCCACAGGATTTGACACCTTCTTCTGACCTTCATAGGCTTTTGCACAAGCTTGATGCACAGACATTCACTCACCTACACACAAATGCACATAAAATTTAAAAAATAATAAAGGCTTAAATTTCCTGATAACTCTACAAGTCCACTACATTTCATCACATTCATTTTAGTAAAGAAAATAGATGCAGGGAGAATATAGGAAACTTTTCATGGTCATACAGCAAGTATATCATACAGCAAGCATGTGACAAGACCTGAGGATGAATCTGAATTAGTCTGATTCTTCAAACCTTAGCTGCAAACTCTATATACAAGACACCTGATAGCCTACAGCTGTGGAAGTTTTCTCTGGCAGTGGTAAGAAACAAGGTTATCCTTGTGATCTATTGCACAACATGGTGATGACATATTGCATTCTTTAAAATCCAAAGAGAGTAGGTAGAGTGTGCTTACTGCAAAGTAGTCAACCCTACATGAAGTAATTCAAATGCTAAACAGCTCAACTTAGCCATCCCACAATATGAATATATATACATATATATGTATATATATATATATATATTAAAAAACATATTGCACATAATAAACATGTACAGCCCTTTGATCCCAGCACTCAGGAGGCAGAGGCAGGCAGATCTCTGTGAGTTCGAGGTCAGCCTGGTCTACAGAGCTAGTTCCAGGACAACTAGGGTAGTTACAAAGAGAAACCCAGTCTCGAAAATCCAAAATAAATAAATAAATAAATAAATAAATAAACATGTGCAATTTTATGTGTCAATTAAAAATTGAAAAATTTTAAAAATATTCAGTGTTTTACTAAATAGTTTCAATTAAAAATAAAACATTTTTAAGTATTTAATGATTTTTGCTAAATATGGTGTACATAAAAATATTAATAACCTTATATGCAGTGCTCTGTGTCTGGGATGTTCAACCATCCTCATCAGAGACAGAACCCAAAAATGCTAGCATGTGTACAACGTCAATTACTTGGTGAATGGTGACTACTAATACTAATACTAATTAATACCACTGATAAAGTAATAGCTGGTTTTGCCCTTTGGTTTTGAAGCCAGTAGCCATGCGGCATCGTATGACAAGCTTCACAGTTATCTCCCTGGTACTTCAAAGGGTCAGAAATTCTCCAGCAAGGAAAGCTTTTGTTTCCCAACCACAGACAACCTAAACTGGCAGCTGTATCTACATATTCATGCTACCGTGCTCTGAGCAGCCGCAGCAGGTCTTCAGGACCTGCTTTGATCGATAAGAGTCCTGGATACCTGAGGAGGGTGGGGAGCAAGCAAAGCTGGGAATCCCCCAGCTAGTTTCGCCTATTTTAATCTTTACCTCTTCTGAAACCTGTGGCTTCCCCAGATCCAGAGAGGTCACTAGGTCTAGGAAATCTGCTGAGATTCTTGACCAAAAAAAAAAAAAGAAGAAGAAGAAGAGGAAATAAGCAAAAATACACTAGGCTCTAACAATAGAGCACTGGTAGAATAAAGAACTGTCACCAGACAATAGGTAGCCGTAAAAATATAGTCAAAACAAGAGCTGACCTTTTTAGCTTACACTGGAAAGTATTCATGATGCACTGAGAAAATCAAGCATAAAGAGAATGATGCTATTCTACATCTGGATGTGTTCATCTGGGCATAAAATCATTCTTTAGCTAAGAACGAGATGCCAAAAACTGTAAAGGCAGTGACAGCCCTGACTCACTATCACTGAGAACTTTCTGTGTCAACGCTGGGGATGGAACTTGGGACTTAATGTATGCTAGGCACGCATTGTACCCCTGACCTGCTGAGAAGCTGAATCCTCGGCCTCTGTGGCAACTTCATTAATAAGAATGGGAATTTACTAATCAAAATCACTTCAGTTCATTCAAATACCTACCCCACCTATGAGCTGCTGGAGCACGTGAAGGGGCCAGTCCAGCCGAACCAAAGTGACAGGATCTCCATGAATTAGGGCAACATCATGATACCCTAGAGGAATCTCTGTGAGGTTGTGGTAGTGATGGGGTAGTAGAAGCCAGAGGCCTCCAGCTAGACGAATGACCCATTGCAATGAATATTTGTAAGTAAAGCCATTTGAACAGAAGGATATACTGCATGACACGCCATGGCACACTGCAGCTCCTGCAGTGAGACGTTTTTCTTTTGTTTATTTCCTTATTGTCTTTTTGGAGGGGAGGTTACAAGGGTGGAGGGCAGATAAGGAAGGACCGGAAAATGAGTGAGATCGGGGTACACTATATGAAATTCACAAAGAAAAAATTTTTAAAAAATTATGAAAAAATGTTGGCTCAGGAGCCAGGCAGTGATGGAGTACACCTTTGATCTCAACACTCAGGAGACAGAGACAGGCAGATCTCACTGAGTTTGAGGCCAGCCTGGTCTACAGAGTGAGTTCCAGGACAGCCAGGGCTACACAGTGAAACCCTACTATAGGAACTCCTTCATCTAGTAACCTTTAAGATATCAGCCCACTTGGGTGTGGCCCGTTATATTATAAATGCCAATGTAAAGCACACACTTGCTCTCTCTTCTGGCTTCTGGATTGGTTCTTGCTCCCCATTCATGCAGAGGACTGTGATCTGTGTGTCTACCCCTAAATAAATAACCCTTTACTATACTCAATTCTGAGCTAGTGAGGGATTATTTTGTAACTTTCATCATCAAAACCCTGTCTCAAGAAATCAATCAATCAACTAATCAAACGAACAAACATAATTTAGGAAATGTGAGAGATGGACGCTCCTGTGTCTCTTACTGATGGTAAACCCAAGACGGAAAATAAAAAGAGAAATAACATCAGCGAATGTTTTTGGACATCTATTTGAAATTCAGTCTACTTTTTTATATTTACTTATTTATTATTGTGTATAATATTCTGTCTGTGTATGCCTGCAGGCCAGAAGAGGGCACCAGATCTCATTACAGATGGTTGTGAGCCACCATGTGGTTGCTGGGAATTGAACTCAGGACCTTTGGAAGAGCAGGCAGTGCTCTTAACCTCTGAGCCATCTCTCCAGCCCACAGTCTACTTTTTTTGAGACAAGATTTCTCTTTGTAGCCCTGGCTGGACTTGAACTCACAGAGATCTGCCTGCCTCTTCCTCTCGAGTGCTGGGATTAAAGGAATACACTACCACTGCCCTGCCAGTCCACTTTGAAAGCAATTTTAAAAAGCTAATTTATAAACCACCAGCCAACAATCTCCTAAATTAGTTTTAAAGAAAGAGACTTGACTTGGGAAGCCAGGCCTCATGCATTCACAGAAAGAAATCTATAAGAGGAATACTGTAAAATCTAAAACAGCAAATTACATTGAACTATATATTTAATCTATCCCAGCCACAAAGAAATGAAGGTTTTTTTTTTTAAAGTACAGTCGGTGGGCTGGGGAGATGGCTCATAGGAAGCAGGAAAACCTCAATTAGATTCCCTAAAAATTTCCATAAGAAAGTGGAGCATTGGCTGGAGAGTTGGCTCAGCAGTTAAGAGCACTGGCTTCTCTTCCAGAGGACCTGAGTTCAATTCACAGCATCCGCATGACAGCTCACAACTGTCTGTAACTCCATTTCCAGATGATCTGATACCCTCACACAGACACACATGCAGGCAAAACAGCAATGCACATAAAATAAGTAAATATTCAAAAGAGCACAGCAGAAGACACCTGTAAGCCCGGTAACTGGCGAGTCAGAGATAAATGAGCCTTAGTGCTTAACGTCTGGCTGGCCTTAGTGCTTAACGTATGGCTGAACTGGCAAGTTCCATATTCATTGAGAGACCTTGTCTCACAAAATAAGTTGGACAGTAATTGCAGACAGCTGGTGTCAACTTCTGGCCACATGAATATGAACACACATATGCATGCACCTAAATATACATGTGCACACACGAACGTACACACACACACACACACAAGTCAGTGATGATTTATGGAGGGTCACACTTGTTAAAACTTGATGTAAAACTGGACAGAAAATAGTCTGTCACAATTCCAAACGTACATATGATTTGGCCTAGAAATCCCACCCCCAGGAACGTATCCTACAGGTAGACCAACGGATGCAAAATATACTCATTAAAGCACTGGTTTATATCACACTATCGGAAACATCATCAACAGGAAGTACTTCATGCTATATTCATTCAAGAAATGAGTGTTCAGCTGAAAAACCAACAAGGGAGCTCTTCATGAAATGATATAAACCAATCTACATTTCCAAGTGGAAAGTTGCAAATTCAAAATCCTTTTCAGACTGTCTTTGACGCAAACATGTCCTAAAAACACAGAACGTTTTCCAAAACATTCTACAGGCAACCTGTGCTGGTCCCTGCCCAGGGGCTAGCAAAGGAAATGGCTTGCACTCTGAAGTATGTATTTCCACAAGATGGTGCTATAGCTTCCACCAAGAACAAAACTCATTTCCTTCAGAATGTGGTGTTCAGAGCATGTTTCTGACGGAAGACACAATCTGTATATGGTCTGGTGGGTCCATCAAAGGAAACACAGTGGGTCAACGTATCCTGATCGGGGATGAGTTGGGCCTGAAGACTGAAGACTGCTCCAGGTAAATGCTTTCTACCACCCCCATTCATACCTGAATTAATGTGGAGGCTTCATGTTTCCCAGAATCCTGGGCTTCTGCACCCTCCTTTCCCAATTGGTGCCCTCACAGGTCAGGGCTACGTGAGGCAGGGTGGGACCCTGTACTGAGGAGTGGCTGCAGTGCTCCTGGAAATGTAAGCAATGGAAACACAACCCCCACAGGCACCCACTCTTTCCACCCAGCACAGCCCAAGAGCCTCTAATAAAGCCTTTCCTTGCTCTCCCAGCCCACGCTGATCATACTTTCCTCAGACGTTCTGTGGCTTTAAAGTTTTCACCCTCGTTGGGCTTATCAAGGGTTGCTTTAGGATATTTCAACATTCCCATGTGATGTTCCAAGTTCTTTTAAGACAAGGACCCTGTGATGATGATCTATTATATGTCCTAGAGCAACAAGCGTCCTAGCAGCAAGTTATGCATAGTAATGAGACCAGAAAGGCCCACAGTCAGAAATATGTCTGTCTTAATCTGCAGTAGTTGGGGTGACTGGGAAGACGGTAGTCCCAGTTGCTCACTTTCTCGGCCTAGGAATGTGATCTTATGGCTCATACCCTCTCTGGACTGTTTGGTCATCTCTAAACAACCGGAACTGAACTGCCTTAACTCTACAGTTATTATATTTGTTTTTAATTGCTTGCTTCCATCAGTATCTTTAGAATTCTCTCTTTGTGAGAATCAATGAGGTAAAAATATTTATATCATAGGGAGAATGTTTCTTTTGAAGAAAATGGCAGCATCCTTTCTGATCTTGTTTCTTGGCTCTAGTCTTCTCTCTTCTGTTTTATTCTTTTGTGCCCAATCATCACGATTGACACGATACCTGTGACTGATAGTCTCTTTCCTCATCTTCTCTACCCTCACAGGACAGGAAAGAGCAAGGAGCAAAGAGGCCTAGGGTTAGGGTATTCTGGGACCAGTCTCATGAGTAGCAAAAGAACCTAGTGTGTTTAGGGTAAAGCGGGGTGGGAGTGAAAATTAGGGTGGGAAAGAGGGGTTTGTACTAGGCACAATCCCTGGGGGCTGTGGCAGAGAAAGAAGACCCCGCAGGCACTGGGCTGTGGCGATAAGGAATAAGGCCGGCAATTTTGTGTTGGTAAAAGGGCAAGGCAGGATTCCAGCAGTAGGAACAGAAACCGAGACTGTTTCCATTTGCTAGATAAATAGCATCTAACAGCCTGTGTTCCACATTACATCCACCACACGAAGAGGGAGCAGAAAGGGGACCCAACTTATTCTTTACGTGATATGGTGAGATGGGCAAAAGACAGGTTTCCAGCTTACCCCAAATAGAAGAAAAAAAGAGATCGATATGAGTATAAAAACAACATTTGTCATTACGCTTTCACAATAAAAACTCTGGAGTCTCCCCTCATCCTTCTACTAATTTGTTACTATGATCATCTTCTTTATGTATGTCCTTCTACAGAAAAAATTATGACTCATAGACATGTATACAAAACCACATAGACATACAATAAGATAAAAGATAAGAAAGTATGGAAAATAAGAATAGGAACTGAGAGTTTGCAACACATGTGACAGTCCCCTTGACAGACTAATTCCAGAAATCTCTGGATATCAAAGTCCTCGGATACTTAAATCCTTTATATAAAACAGTACTATGTTAGTTACACATGACCTACAGACATCCTTTCATGTACTTTAAATCATCTTCAGATTACCCATGATGCTAACTACAATGTAAGTGCATTATACTGTGTAGAATGCAAATTCTTCGGGCTTTTCATTGTTTGTGTTTTAAGATAGGGTCTCACAGTGTAGATAAGGCTGGCCTCAAACTCACAGAAATTTGCTCACTTGTGCCTCCTGTGTCCTGGTTATTAAAGGTGTGTGCCACTGCTCCTGGCTTGCAAATACTTATTACACCATGTATTTCTGGAAACAGCAGGCAACGCAATCTGCTTCTTCAATACAGACAAGTAAGCCTTAAGATACAGAGGGCCGGCTGTTCTTCTAACATATCTCTGAATGGTCGTCACACCTTGCTACTGAATTCTCCTTTCCAATTTAGATGGAAAATACGAGCGTTGTGACTTTCCTAGTACTAGTCTTTCTGTTTCTTTAGTATCTCTCATCATTAAAATACAATCTTTAAAACCCTCTGTCTTGGGAAAATAGAAGCACCATCTTCAGGGCTCCATGTCAGTCAAGATTCATGCTGTCCGACTCCTCATCATTAATATCCAAGGACTCACTTCAGGTGGGATTTCTACTGTCTTCAGCCCTGAACATGGATAGACTTGGGAGTTTCCCTCAGAGATTTGAGGGTAACTGCTGTCGTTATTTATTGAATCTTCTTAACATATGTGCTCTAAGGACTCGCTTGTTTTGTACAGAAACCAAACTGACAGATTCTCTCAGTAGGCAGAGAGCAGTAGAAGAAGCAAACCCCAGTCTTTGTGATCAGTGCCCCCCCCCAAACGCAGTAGAGATTAGAAGAGAAAGAAGCAGATTGTGAGAAGAACAGAAGAGACTCATCCCATGCTGCTGGTTGTTCACTCGTCTGGATTTTAGTTTTTAAGCTTTAACTAAAACTGCAATTTTCTCTTAGGTTTTATCACTGTATGTTGATCTTACAAAGCAATGGGTTTCTTGACAGTTGTGCCAATCTTCAAGGACTTTGATCATACTTACCCCTTGTTAACACTCCCATCCCTGTTTGTTCCCTTCCCCTTCCCAAATAGACTCCTTCTGTTTTCACGTCATCAATGTATGCCTGCATAAATGAAAACAGACTAATGGTTCATGTAAGACACTTCTTAAATCCTTTGTCCTATAACTAGCCCTGTAGACCAGGCTGGTTTCAAACTCACAGAAATCCAGCTGCCTCTGACTCCAGAGTGTTGGAACTAAAGGCAGGCATCACTTCCACCCAGTCACAAGTGAAGTCTCAAAGCCAATGTGAAGGCTTTAGGTGGGGCTTTGAGGAAATAACTGGACTTAGGTGAGGTCATGAGAGGGCCTTCATGATGGGAAGAGGAAGAGTTAACAGAGGCTGATGGATCTCTGGATCTCTGTGACTTTGATGACAGCCTGGTTTACACAGTTAGTTCCAGAGCAGCGAGGGAGAAAAAAAGCAAAAACAACAACAAAAACCCTGTCTTGAATTAAAGAAGAGACTGAATTCACACTGAACTTCGATGTAATGTGTAGAAGGAAAGGCGGGCTGCATCCCGCCACCCGGCTAGCTTTACCCAAAATAATTACACGGAAACTGTATTCTTTTAAAACACTGCCTGGCCCATAGTTTCAGCCTCTTATTGGCTAATTCTCACATCTTCCTTTATCCCATATTTAGTAATCCGTGTAGCACCACGAGGTGTGGCTTACCAGGAGAGATCTTAACCTGCATCCATCTCAGAGAGGAGAATCATGGCGACTCACTATGGCAACTGCCTGAAGCATCTCCCCACTCCTGCTACCCAGCATTCTGTTCTGTCTACTCCGCCTACCTAATTTTATGTCTCTTAATGGGCCAAGGCAGTTTTCTTTATTAATTAACCAATGAAAGTAACATAGACAGATAACTCTCCTCCATCAGTAATGAAGTTAGAGAAAAAATTATTACACATGTTTTAAATACGTTTTTGAGATTGTAACTATATCATTTCCCCTTTCCCTCTCCTCCTTCAGGTGGGGAACTATGGCTTGATAGCCTGACTACCATAACATACAGAATATGGGCCTATAGTGCACACCTTTAATCCCAGTTCTCAGGAGGCAGAGGAAGGAGAAACTCTAAGTTTGAGAACAGCCTGATCTACACCCTCCCTCTAAACACTCCCATGAACCTCACTCCTTGTTCTATTTTAAATTCAATGACCTTTTTTTCTTTGTTTCTTTAGTTGTTGCTTCATATATTTATGTATGTGTGTGTGCTTATTCCTAAGTATAAAGAACCCTGCTTAGTCCATATAATGTTACTTGCATGTATATGTATGCCTATCTATATATGCATACACACACACACACATATATATATACATACACACACACCTACATTTCAGGACTAACTATTTGATATTGGATGACCAGTTGGCTTGCTTTTCCCTGTGGAAGACTACTTCTCCTGTTCTCAGCATTTCTTAGTTGCCTATAGTTCTTTATCTAGCCTTCTGACCTCCTGAGTTTTCTCCCTTCCACATTAGCATGTCTACTGGTCCTTGTTCATATCACGTTTAGGGATTTGTGTTGATGACAGATGTTGTTTCTGACATTCCTAGGAGACACAATCTAATAGCAAACTTCCTGATCATCTTCTTGCTCCCAATTCTTTAATGTTCCCGGGACTTCGGTACAGCAATCGTGCTGTGATGTATCAGATGAGACTGGGCTTCACACCTCTTACTGTTTTGCTATAATGGTCTCTGTTGCAAAGAGACATCCTCTTGATAAGGGGTGAGAACTATACTTCTCTGTGGGCATAAGGATAAATATTTAGAGTGTAGATAAGGATTATACTGGTTTAGTAAAGTAGAGCTTGTAAATTCCCCTTTAAGATATAAGACTTGATAAGCTTTGGGTAGTTGGCTAGGTTTCCAGTCCCAGGCATGATTTCCCTCTTAAGACCCAATTAGAGAGCTGTTGATTACTGCCAAGATATGGGTGTCATTACTGTACCCTTGGATTATCATGCCACATTGGCCATTGTGGCTTTTGGACACTATATCTGGCTAGGACTGTTGGTTGGGTCCCTTCTTTGGAAGTTTGCATGATATTTCTGGTACCATGAAAGCTCTAGGAGCAGGCATTGATGACAGTTCCAGTTCTGGTACTCTGGGCCCATATCTGAAGTGTATGGTGTCTTCAGCAATAGGGACTTCCTTTGTACCACTAGTGGAGGTGCTATTAAAGGGCAATAACAATAGCCTCTAGTGTTTGAGGGATCTCTTGGACAATACTAACCAACACCTCAAAAGATGTATTTTTGTTGTTGTTGCTGTTGTTGTTGTTGTTAGATAGTGTCTAGGGCTTCTACTGGTGTGAAGAGACACCATGATCACGTGAACTTTTTTTTTCTTTTCTCTTTTGAGACAGGGTTTCTCTGTGTACCCCTGGCTGTCCTGGAACTCACTCTGTAGATCAGGCTGTTCTCAAACTTAGAGTTTCTCCTTCCTCTGCCTCCTGAGAACTGGGATTAAAGGTGTGCACTATAGGCCCATATTCTGTATGTTATGGTAGTCAGGCTATCAAGCCATAGTTCCCCACCTGAAGTGGTCAGGTAACCTTCCATACAGGCTGTTGCTACCTAACAAAAGCTCAGGATGGTTTTTTTTTTTTGTTTCTTTCTTTGTAATTTGGGGGATGCCTGATAGAGATGCTAATTCTAGCCTAAGGGACAGTTAGCATACAGAACAGATAGGTAGAAGTAGATGTGACTAAAATGTATTCACCTGGTTACATAGGAAACAGAATGCTAATGTATTTCCCCTTCAGTTTATGTTTTGATATATAAGGCTGTTTGGAGAATAAACGTGAAGGATTCTTCAGGATGTGAACTCAGGATATCATGAGGGATCGTGGAGAATCTCCCTCCCGATAAAGCCATGTGAGTTGCGTCTTTATTCCCACATCTCCACACCAGTCCAGAGAGAGATAGTTTATGTTGGGGTCTGGTCAAAAGAAATAATTTATGGTCCGTGCTAGCACTGGACCCCGACAGTGTACCACTAGTGTCCAGCTGATCATGTCAACTCTTACAAAAGAAATTATTTAACTAGGGCTGGCTTACAGTTTCAGAGGTTTAGTCCATTATCATCACAGCAGGAAGCATGGTAGCACACAGGCAAACATGGTGTTAGCTGAGGGTTCTACATCTTCATCTGCAGATACCAGAAGGAGACTGTATATCACACTGGGCATAGCTTGAGCATTTAGGCCTCAAAGCCTGTCCCCCACAGTGACACATTTCCTCCAACAAGGCCATGCCTTCTAATAGTGCCACTCCCGATGGACCAAGCATTCAAACACAGGAGTCTATGGGGGCCATTCCTATTCAAACTAACACCGAAAAGTCTATGGCTCGTAGGAGGAGCACTGTCAGCCCAGATGAAAAAATTTTACTAAACTGTGTGTGTGTGTGTGTGTGTGTGTGTGTGTGTACACTAATCTACAGGAATTACATATGCTAATTTTCATGAAATAAGGCATTTTAGGTAAACAGTTAATAGTTTAATTCCTTATGACTTTTTCAAACATATTTACGGTTATTGCCCTCCTCCCTCTTTTTCCTGTATTTCTTTCTCCTCCCCCTCCTTAATTAAAGCACTGCTCCATTGTTCATACATCTTAATCATAGAGACATTTAAAGAAATCAGGAAAGGTTTCAGAGATGACATACACATGACTTCATCCTGTAAAAGGGCTCGGAACCTGACAAAAAAAAGAAAAAGGCAGGAAGAGCAGATCGAGCAAGGGCATTAGTGCCTCAGAAGATCAAGGAGTGGAAATACTGCCAGGCGTCCATGGTTTGGCAAGCAAATGGCCAAAGCAGAGAGCATGTGGAGTCAGAGAAAAGATAGCCTCAGAGGAAGACTGGAATGAAGGCCGGACCTAGGCTGAGAAAGCCTGGACCTTGTACCCAGTACTGCTTCTCTTTAGTAGATGATTACGTATTTACTTCCTAGCTTTCCATTCTGTGTTGTCTCTGTATCTGTCTAGAGTTACCAAGAATATCTACGGCTACACCCAACCAAACTCCAGGCCTAAGTGTAACTGGGACTTCTAATTCTCCTTTTCCTCTTAGTGATTCAAAGCAAGCTCATCACCAGAGGATAAAACTAAATAAAGGTTTGCTTCACTGTTAGGGGAAGGAGAAGTTCATGAGGCCTAGCAATCCTACAGGCACTTCAGGAAGCACCTGAGCTGTGAGGACATGTGCATCAAGTTGTCGGTGTCAACACTGTGGTAGCAGTGAGGCATCCCAAGACGTGTGTGTGTGTGTGTGTGTGTGTGTGTGTCTGTGTGTTGAGTCAGAGATGCGTTCTGGTAGAAGTCAATTGTCAACAACAAAGAACTATGTTCAAGAGAAGTGTTAGAAGAACCCAGGAAGAGGGGCCAGCTAAGACTAGGTGAACCACCTTGGGGAATTAAATACACCCAAGGAGACCATTATGTAAAGGAGTAGACTACCTACTACCTACTTGGTCTTTGTTTTTCTGTAACTGTTGAATGTGGTCATGGAGCTCTTGTGTATATAAAAGTATCAAAGGTTACTTGTCTATGCATCCTGTTATCTTAAGTATCTTACTGTATACTATTTGTCATCTTTAGCTTATATTTATTATTCATTCAACAAACATTCACTGCTTCACTTACTATATGATTCTTTTCCAACACTAGGAATATGAAGATACAGGATACAATCTCTGCACTTAAGTTCCTTAATTCTTTAGTACAGCAGTATGGAAGTTGGGGGCCGAAGAGATTTTTGATTCATAGAGACACAGCCTCTGCATAGACTAATACCTTTAAAGCTTGTCACAAAGGCTGTAAATTCCATTCTCCCTCTTCTCTAGGCACCTGAGTTTCAATCCCTTTCCATGCATAGGAGCACCATGAGGCCCCTTGTTGGTGCTGGTACTTAGAGGTGCCTCCATGTTTGGAAACCAAATTAAAATCCCTTCTTTTATAAATAATTCAGCAGTAGGAAACAGACCAACTCATATGTGCATCTCTCACAGGACACATTTCAAGAAACACAAGCCTCCACAGACCAGGAGAGCATGGGCGTTAATGTATTTACCATCCTTGCACTATCACAGGAAGACACCATCAATTGAAGCAAGACCAGCAAACTCACTCAGAGGTAAAGAGCTCTATACCTCCTCTAAATTCTCATGATGCTCTGCACACACCTCTGCCACAAAAATACATTGTATCTGAGGGGGGGACGTGAGAATGGGTTCCAGGATCACTCGTGGAAAACCAACATCTGCAGATGCTCAAGAATCTTATATAAAACAGTGTTGATTTTGCAAGCAGTCTATGCATACCCCTCAAAACACTTGAAACCATCTCTAAATCACCTCTACTAACAAGCATCGTGTAAGCATTAGACACATAGCTATCACATTGCATTGTTCCAGTAATATTGATGAGAAAAAAAATCTGGGTATGTTCAGTATGTATGCAGTTTTTCCAAATATTTCTCCCTTGGTTAGTTGACTCCCCTAGTATGGAATCCCTGGACATAAAGATCCACGTGCACACACTGCACTATTGTTCACTCTTCTATTAGACATCATGGGCAGTGTCCTGGTTATCTCCCAGAGCCAGTAAAGGTAGGAAAACTTTGCTTATTGTTAAGGTAAAATTACCTGTTTCTTTCTCCCTTCTGCCTAACCCAGCAACACATCCTATAGAATGCCTACAATGGAAAAAATCAATTGCTTTAATCTTTTCTAAATTGTGTCTTTAAACTGAGAGAGGTCAACTGAGAATCTGAAAAAAAATACCTGTTAGAGTACTGATACCATGTCAGACTTTTTAATCTCTCCAAAACGCATCAAACTACCAGAACGTACAAGTTAAAACTATCTTTCTTAGCTGGGCAATGGTGATGCACACCTTTAATCCCAGCAGAGGCAGAGGAGTATCTCTGAGTTTAAGGCCAGCCTGGTCTACAAAGCGAGTTCCAGAACAGCCAGGGCTACACAGAGAAACCTTGTCTCGAAAAACAAAACAAAGCAAAACAAACAAAAAACTCAACCAACCAAACAAAACTCTCTCTTAAAGATTCCAGATGCCCTGTGTCTTTTATTCTGTCTCTGAAGGGTGTGAAGAGATGCCAGCCTGGGACATAGCTCCATGCCTAATTCTCGGTACTAGGCTATAGGGTACATGGGCAGCTAAGATGGTGTCGAACGAAAGTCAGACAGATGGACCCTGAGTTGTTTAGACCAAGACTGGAATGAACACCAGAACCAGGCAAGATGATGTCAGCGCGTGAACAGCTTGTGGACAAAAGAGTAAATGTAGGGTTCCTGAGTGCGTGTTAGGGTGACCATTAAAATGACTGGCTGGCTCCTTTTCCACTCCCCATGGCCCTGTGTTGTTTTTTTGTTTGTTTGTTGCTTGTTGTTTTTGCTATTTTTGCTTTAAAAGATGTTTACTTGCAAAAATAAATGTGTTCCTGCTTGGCTAGACTCTGTTGTGTTTGACTGTGGGAGTGAGGGAGGCTGGGGAATGAGTGTGTGGCACACTTACCTTTCCTTGGACCCAGCGCATCCTCAGCCAGGTGAGCTAAGACCCAGCACTAGGCCTATCCCCTAATGCCACAGCATCCCAGGGGAAGCCCTAAACAAGAGATCTCATATGGCTTCCTAACCTCAAAACTCATTTCACAAATGCAATCGGTGGTGCATGCCAGCAAGTGATGACACTTATGATCAAACTTTTGAAAGATGGCTCTGTGTCCCCGTGTTGTCGTCATTGTCCCCACCCCCACGTCCTCCATAGGAACACACACACACACACACAAACACACACACACCCACACCCCCCCACACACACTCTTAGTCTGATATTTGATATCATTCAAGCTTCACACTTAGTGGCTCTGAATAAGAAAGTCTCTCTTAAGCCCGGTGGTGGTGATGCACACCTTTAATTGCAACGCTCGGGAGGCAGAGGCAGGTGGATCTCTGTAAATTCAAGGCCAACCTGGTCTACAAGAGCTACAAGAGCTAGTTCCAGGCTAGGCTCCAAAGCTATAGCAAAACCTTGTCTTGACAAACCAAAAAAAAAAAGAGAGAGAGAGAGGGAGAGGGGCAGGAGGAGAGGGACAGGGAGGTCTCTCTTCGCCTGGAGAGATATCTCAGTCTCAGTGTTTAAGAGTGCTTGGTTTAGTTTTCAGTACACACATCACACATTTCACAACCACATGTAACTCCAGCCCCAGGGAATCCTATGCCCTCTTCTGGCCTCCACAGATATCTGCATGCAAGAGCTGCACATACACTCATGTAGGCATACACACATACCCACAATTGAAAAAAGTAAACCTGTTTTCAAGTCTCTTTGCTGATTGTCCTAATATTCTTAAAAGAGAAGATGCAATCCACCATATTTTTTTATCTCCTTCTCTGTGTGTTTGAACTCCATGAATCCTAAGCTTTAAAAACAACCCACAAACCCCATTAAAGGGAATTGGGTACAGGCATCTTTCAACCTATAATGTGATGCACTCTGCACACCTAGTTGCTGTGGACATTATTAATAACTCACCAATTATCACAGTTCCAGTGTGTGTGTGTAAACTTGTGGTGGTCTATTTAGCCTTTTTAATATATAAAACAACTGACTTCTACCTACGCAGCTAACTTGGAATCCCTGAGAATGCCTGAATGGTAAAAGATTTGAGCTAGTATGTACATGCCTTTTACAGAGAACACACTATTTTCTTCATTAACTTACCACAGTACTACCCATTATACCAACAGCAAATAAAATGACAGACAGTGTCAACACACACCAGCCAAACTGAAGCTCTGGCTCTGGGGCACGAACGGGAAGTGCCACTGTGCTCCAGGGAAGACTTGTTAGTCTATCATTGTGGTCAGCGGCTTCTAAATCCTAACTCAGAGTATCCACATGGAGAAAAGAACAGCCCATGAAATGAAAATCCAAAGTAATCAGCAGACGGGGTCATCTTCGTGTAGGCAGACTGTAGTCACGAAGACAGACATTGCAAAGGCAAGACTCCAGCACGCTGGCCGTGTCTGTGGAGCATCAGAGAGATGTCATCGCCCACAGGCAGAGCTAATACTCAGAGACAAATCCTCTTCTTTTAGCAATCATATGCAATAACAACTCCCAATGTGCTACTTTCATACCTGTATGCTATTATGCTTTGTTCTTTTTCTGTCCTCTCTAATTCCTGTGCTCTCTGGCTCATTCCTTCTCCACTAAAACTGCCCTCTCCTCTTCTTTCATGCCACATGTATTTCACTGCCTTCTTTTATCCCTCCCTCCCTCCTTCCCTCTCTCCTTCCCTCCCTCCATCCCTTCCTCCCTCCCTCCCTCCCTCCCTCCCTCCCTCCCTCCCTCCCTCCCTCCCTTCTTCTCTCCTTCCCTCCCTTCTTTTCTTTCATCCTTCCTTTAGATCTCTTCCTCTCCAGGACTGGAGAGATGGCTCAGCAGTTAAGAGCAATGGCTGCTCTACCAGAGGACCCAGGTCAATTCCCAGCACCCACACAGCATCTAACAACTGTCTGTAACTCTCAGATCCGACACTCACACAAACTTGCATGCAGGTAAAACACCAACACACGTAAAATAAAGATAAATAAATTATTTTTTTTAAAAAAGAACTCTTTCTCTCCTGCCATGGTTCCCCCACCACACACAAATTGAAATCTGGATGCTGCATGGGAGAGAGAACATGCAGTAGTATTTGTCTGAGTCTGACTTATCCTGCTTAACACAAGCTCCCGTTCCATCCATTTTCCTTAAAATGTCATAATTTCATTTTTCTTTAAAATTGAATATAATGATAAGTGTGTATATATACATTTTCTATATTCATTCATTCCTTTTAAAAAAAATTTATGTGTATGTCTAAGGAACACATGCAAGCTTGGGGCATTTGGAGGCCAGGAGGTACTGAATACCCTGGCACTGGAGTTCCGGAATTGAACCCAGGCCCTCTGGAAGAGCATCCAGTGTTCTGAAGGACTGAATCATCTCTCCAGCCCCATCCATGGACTTCTGGATGGACATCTAGGCTAGCTCTATTGTTTTAAAGCTACTGTGATGGATGCAGCAGAAAACACGGGTCTGTAAACACCTCTGTGGCATATTGTCTTTCAGACCTGCAGGTGTATGTCTGGAAGCATTGCTGGGTCACATCATGGTTCCATTTTTAGTTTTATAAGAAGCTTCCATACTGATATCTGTAGCAGTTTTACCAACAATATATGAGATTTCTACTTTTCCCACATTCAAGCCCAGCATTGTTGCTGTCTCTTATTGATGACAGCCATTCTGCAGTCACATGGCTTCTCAAAGGAGTCTTAACCAGCATTTCCCTGAGGGTGAAGGATGTCAAACACTTTTTCAAATATTTACCAGCTATTTGTAATCCTTCTTTTGAGAACGTCCTATTCAGCTAACTGAATGATTTGGTACTGGGGGTTTAATCTTTACAGTTCTTTACATATTCTAGATATTAATTCCTTATCTGACATACAATTGGCTAATTGTATGTATCTTTCCAATCCTATAGTTCTCTTTCGATTTGGTGGTTGTTTCCTTTGTAGCGGAAACACTCTTTTTTGTAATCCCATTTGGAAATTCTCGCAATGATTTCCCATGCTACCGGAATCATTTGCTGGAGTCCACTGACGGCACCTCCACTTGC
This sequence comes from Arvicola amphibius, assembly GCF_903992535.2. Taxonomy (NCBI): domain Eukaryota; kingdom Metazoa; phylum Chordata; class Mammalia; order Rodentia; family Cricetidae; genus Arvicola; species Arvicola amphibius. The sequence goes on from NC_052048.2 coordinate 189,948,656, forward strand.
TTCACCTTTATTTTCTTCTAGAAGATGCAGTTTCAGCCTTACATCAAGGTCTTTAATCCAGTGTTCAATTAATTTTTGTAGAGGGTGAGAGAATGAGACCGACTTTCATTCTTCTACATGTGGATATTCACTCTGCCCAGCATCATACGCTGAAGAGGCTCTTTTTTCCCAACCAATTTCTGACAACTTTTATAAAACAATACCGGGCTGTAAGTGTGTGGCTGTACTTTGGGGTCTGCCATTCTACCGCATTCATTTACATGTCAGCAAGCTCTCTTATTTTTCCCATAGTCAACTTTTCAGCTCTGAATTTGTTATTTACCTTCAAGAAGCAGTCATCCTGACCCTTAATTCCGTTTCCTCTCTTGCTTGCCCTTCCTCCAGCATTGGTTCAGGGTGTCATCTGCTTCACCTACAGACTGTAAAGCACAGCAAATTGTCCACCTCTGCTCCCCCCACAGTGGGGTTTGCTCTCCTTTATGCACCCATTGTGATCCTCGAAACACAACACCTGCCAAAGTTGGCTCTCATCCTCCGAGGTGCCAGGGAGCACAGGGGCCTGGCCTTTGTACACCTGGTGTCTGCGAATACATATGGAGCAAATGATGATGGGGAAAATAAAGGTATTAATTAGTACATATACCTTGGCTGGCACTAAGATGAGTATGTGCCAGTGTGGGAAAGTTGAGAAAATGGAATTTTCTCAAAAAGAAAATTTTCTCAGAAAGTGGAAACCAAAATGCAGTAAAGAAAAAATATGTTTCACCAAACTATTAATAGCTAAGAACCATAGTGGTCAGTCAGGGTGGGCAGAGATGAAGGGATCACATGTCACCCATGTTAATAGGTGTTCTACTAAGTTCTCTCCAATTCCAGTCCGAAGTGTTTAAAGGTGGGCTATACGAACAGGCAAAAGGCAGTGGCAGGAGTGTGGGAAAAGCATTCAAAGAGCTGGTACAGGATGGGCAGGGATCAGAGCTGCCGTGGGAACAGGGAAATCCAGGTGATTGTCTTCAAGATGATGGCACCTGCAGGGTTAAGGCTAGTGCCTTCCTACTGCAAAACAATTTAGGCTTCCTATCTAGAACTACATAAGGAAGTTCCTTGTTCCTTGACACACTCCTAGCTGGATCTCAGAGGTGCTTTCTCTGACTGCAGTGACCTCCAACTCCAGAGCCTGTGTTTATTCTTCTGTACCAAATACAGCTCTCATCTAAAAATAACTTTATTCTGAACCCATTTTCCTCTCATCTTGTTATTATAGATTCATTTTATATGCATAACTGTCAGGGCCTCTTAGAAATTCTAGAAGGAAAATAACCCATATCCAGCACCTTCCCATATAGCGTGCTTATAAAAGTGATTTCTCTATATCCCTTCTTGAGTTGCCACAGCAACCCAGTGAGGTGCTGTTAATGACAGCAAGAAACAACGTATAGAAACATTGAAGTGAGTACCAGAAAGTTAACATCTCCACATGTGCTTGTTAAATAGGTGGCAGAGGGAAAATGCAAGTATACAGGTCTACATCTGTCTGAACCGACACCCCGCCGTCTTGCCACTGATCATTCTGTCTCTAATCTAAGAATTTTAGAGGCAATATGAGCCCCTCCAAATCATCTCTTTATCTCAGGACAGGATGACAACCCTCACTCCAAATTCCTGGCACCAAGAAAGGTAAAAGAAAAACATAAATTAAATAATGAAACTCAGTCTGCACGGTGAAGAGAGCTAAACTGGTCTTGTATTCAGGGTACCCTGAAGATAGGGGCTGGCTCAGGAAGAGAAGAAAAGTTCCTAAGGGGTTGGTTCAATTTTTCTCCACCGTACTACCAGTGGGAAAGCCAGGTCAACATTCATTCTCCAGTTTAACTTGGTAAAGGAGTCGCAGAGCAGAGAAACACGGGTAGTAGACATTTACAGAACAAAAATACTGCCAGCTCAGAATCAGCAATGAGGAGGTTCATGTATGAGACCCAGAGGGAGAGAAAACAGGGAACATGAGCCAAGGGCAACAAAATCCATGCCATCCCCCTCCCTGTTCACAGTGGCTAATCCCAAACTGCATTTGACAAAACCTGTTGACCAATGAGAGGTCAGGACCTTCAGATTGCTAGAGTTCTCTCTCCCAGTCTAGAAGGAGTTTAAACTTTTCAACCAGCTTTAATTTTCTGACTCGCTTCACTCCTTGTTCTTATGCCTTTGCTGGGTTTATGAAGCACGCTGGCCTGCCCTTATATGGCTGAATCCTAGTCTTGGCATTTCCTGTTACTTCCTGTATACTTCATGACAATTGAGAGTGTCAAAGCCAGCTAAACTGCTTAAAATTTCATCCTTCAAAGGAGCATGGCAGAACTAGGACATTTCTTGAACACAGCATTGCTTCAGGACCATCGGCGAGGAGGCTGATTTTCCTCGGTCAAGTTTTATTCCACAGGGTCTTCCACACAACTGCTTAGCTTCTTTCTGCCAGGATCCGTGGAGCACCCGGCTGACACAGTGATCAGGGAACCGTCTACCAGAAGCTGTTTGGCGTTGTGGGTCACAGTGTTCCTGAAAGCAAAATAGCCAGAGAGCCTGTTAAGATTCTCCTGGACACATGGTACTTTGGAACCTCCCAGAGGAATGAATGGTTTAGGGGAGAGAGCCTACTTATGCTTACAACATCCAAAGTCCCTGTCCTTAGGTAAGGAAGTGTGTGTGTGTGTGTGTGTGTGTGTGTGTGTACAGACCAAAGACCATAGGCTTAGGAATTAATGATAAACAAATACATACACTCTCAGAATGCTGGAAAGAACACAGAAGGACCATAAACTGGATATATGATCGTCAAACGAACTTAGGAATATGGACGCAAACAGAGGATATCTACAGAAAAGACAAAAGCGTGTTTCACAGGCACCCAATGAATGGAGGGAGGGACAATGGGAGGAAGAGAGAGGGGCAGAGAGGGAGCAAACGAGACAGAGAGGCACAGAGACAGAGACAGAAGAATTGGGCAAGAAACACCCTTTATCATATGCCAAACACCAAGAAAGAGAAAAGTGCATTACATCCTGAAGGTAAAGCCATACATGGACAATCACAAATCTCAGATGTCCCGAAACATCAGCAACAAGCCAAAGGCAAACTCCAGGGACAGAAAGTCAGCCGGGTCCGATGAGACTCAGACGGAGACCTGAAGAGGACCCGCGGAGGAAGAGACACGCAGGGGCGTCCAGGGGCACACGGGACACCGGAGAGCCCCGTGTCCGGGTCTCTGATGCGCCTTCCCGAGTTGCTGAAGCCGGGGCTCCGGCCCTAGACGGCTGCGGCCTGCGGGTGCTGTCGCTACGCCCTAGCCTTGCAGAGCCCGCACTTTCCAGCTCTGCTCGGGACTGCCCCTCCCCCGGGAAGGTGTGTCCCTGTTTCCTCACCTGAAACTTCCTTAGGAGAAGCCGGTCCCTCCCTCCCGTCCGGCGGCAGGGGCGGGCCGCGGGTGGGGCGCCGGGGCGGCCTGGCCTGGCTGGGGACCGCGGCGGGCGCCGGGACCTGGAGGGGACTCTCGGGCCGGCCCGAGGCAGCATGTGACTCCGACCAGGTGGGTGTCCTCCTCTCTTCGCAGCCCCTGGCTCCAGGTAGCCTTGGAGCCCCGCGGTCGTAAGCCAAGGGCGGGAAAGAAGTGAGAACTAGGCCTCCCCGGGGACCAGTCCCTGCCAGGTCCCGGGGCGCAGGCTCCGGAAATGGGGGGCTGGGCCAGTGGGCCGGGCTCCGAGTGAGGGGCTGAGTACCTGGTGGGGGAAGAGGAAGGGAGCAGGAAGGAATGGCTTCTGGAAAAAGTTTGCTTTCCAGTCAGGTCTGCGACTTGGAAATGGGCACCCTGCCCCGCGATGTTCCCCGGCCAATAATCCGAACTTTTTTTTCCGCCCACAAAGTCGGGGGTTGGGGAAAGCGAACTCCTATGATGAGGAATTCTTGAGTTTCGATTTCTAGACTGTCCCTTACCTGGAAGTGTTATTGTCTCTCTCTCTCTCTCTCTTTTTTGTAACCAGGCCTGGGCCTTGCTTCGTTATCTTCACGGCATTTCCATGCGTACGTACTTGTGACTGTGTACACACCTCTCTCCGAGGCTCTGAGATCTGTAACAGGGATCCTTGTTCTGTGTCGCCTCTCCCCTATTTTCCTGTCTATAGAAAGTTTCTTGTTGGCCTCAGTACAACAAAGTTCTCAGAAATGTGTAAGAGAGCTGTGTAGTGCAGCCAGCCAGATTGCGGGTGCAGGAGCCCATTTTCAGAGTCCTTAATTCTGAGCATCTTTATAAGCGCCTTTTAGCATAACTGGCCCGGGAGAATTCTTCGTGGGGCCTCAGTTTTCAAATCTCAGACCTCCCCCGCCCCTTCTGGGTCTTGGGTTCCCAGGACCGTCTTGTCCTCCGGTCGGCCTAGCAGTGAACTCTGGCCAGCACTGGGTCAGACTGAGGGGGAAGGGCACGCCATACAGCGGAGGGAGGGCGGGAGGGTGGTTTTCCTTTCAGCTTCCTTCCTCCCTTGCTCCCCCACTGTGCTCCCTGCTTTACTTCAAAAGCTCCAAGTCCCAGAGAAACAACCCCCAGTATGGCCTCTTCCCAGACTTCCTGCTTTATCTACACCTGGGGTATGGAAGCTCCAGGCTCTATCAAAACAGTCATCATTTGTTAACCTGTCCTCAGGCCTAGGACTGAAACAGTGAACGTTGAGAGGACACGGGTGAGGGTGGAAACAAGGACAGAGCTGGGCAGGGGACCGAGGTGTAAATTCTAAGACTGTGGTAAAAGAGGAAGAGGTCGGAAGGACTGTAAAGGGATTTATCCTTTCAAAGGAATACAGAAATTCCAGATATGGCCAAAGGGCTCCCTAGAGGGTATGGCTGCCCATAATGTGATTTGTCTGAGGTTGTCTGTGGTCACGTTATGCACTTGTCTGTTTTTGGGGGATAGACAAGAAGACGTCATTTGCGGTGTCTGGAATAGTCACTTACTGTGTTGTGGGCAGAAATGGGATCTCTCGTGGGGATCGTATGTTGAACCGAATGGTATAGAAACAAACAGGAGAGGTCTCCCCGCTTGCAGTGTGTGCAGAGTCAGCTGGCCACTCAGAGTGCCTGTAAAGCACACAGACACAATGTCAATAAACAAGTCATACCTTAGCTGAGTGGGTGGCCCCACGGCCACAGGTGGGCCTGAGGACTTAAGCATCCCCACATAGAATGTTATTATAAGACCATCTGCTCTCTGAGGCCATCGTTGGCGCGTAAGACATTACAGAGTGGATAAAAAAAAAAATGTGTATTCCATTCTTCACTGGGTCAGTTGGACAGGTCTTAGCATGGTGTTGTGCTACCCTTATGTTGGTGTCTTTGGAATATTGGGGGCGGTAATGCCAAACACCGAACCAAGTTACCCATCTGTGTAGTGACTGTATGAGCAAAAATAAGAGGGTGATCTTTTGGATTGAAGGTGGGAGATTTGTTTTCCTACTGTAAGCAGAAGTGTAGCTGCCATTGTAAATACAGGTGCAATTATCTTTGAAATCATTTTATACCCGGTGATTAGACGTGGGCAAGAGCTGAGGTGTTGGGGAGCGGTGTCTGGGGGAGACAGTGGAGGTCTGATGGGTTCTATACTGTTAATAGGGTGACTCAGAGCTCTGCCTCCTAAAGAAGTCCACACCATGGGGTCTTGAAGATGCGAAATGTCTCTGGTCTGGAGAGAAGCCAGGTTCCTGGGATGCTGTGCCCTGTCTCTGCCTGTGTGCAGATAAATAGTGATTAGTCACCCCAGATGAGAAGGATATGGGGATGTTTCAACTCTTAACGGGACGGGTAGCTCAAAAAAAATTCCATTCTAATTCTAATGCCTTTATATGAGTAAGACCATGTTTTACAGATTTCCTTTAGCTTTCTCCACATTCTACTGGGTCATGATTGTTTGTGTAGGGTTATTAAGGTAGAATTAACTATAGGAACTGAGGGTATGTGCTACCTTTGGGATGAATGGTGTATAAATAGGTGAGTCCCATATTTCTTTTCTTTTTTTCTCTTTTTCTTTCTTTTCTTTGGGGGGGGCGGATTTTCAAGACAGGGCTTCTCTTTGTAACCCTGGCTATCCCAACTTGCTCCGTAGACCAGGCTGGCCTCCAACTCACAGAGATCTACCTGCCTCTGCCTCCAGGGTACTGGAATTAAAGGTGCACACAGTGCCTGGCAACTACCATGTTTCTGCAAAGATAAAGACATAGTTGTGAGATTGCAGAGACAGACATTCATTGAGTCTTAGGTCAGAACTGAAAATATCCACATAGAACATAGTATATGTGGACGAAGTGTGGTTATGGCAGGAACTCATTTATAAATCCAGGCAGTCTTTTTTTTTATGATATGATGATGTTGGGAGATAGGGACCCGGATGATACAGATGCTGGTGAGGAGAGATAACAGGTTTGTCGCATAGTTTTCTGAGGCAGGTATGAGCAAGTTCCAGAAGGTGTCAGGGAACAAATGTGTTATTTAACATGTGGCTAAGAGAATAAGATCACATTATATGTCATTTGTATATTTTATGCTTAAGGACTAGTTAGAGCAGCTCACACACTGCCATTTAGCTGGAAAAGGACGTAGAAATCCTTCAACCGAGGTGCATTTATGTTAATCATATCAACTTGCCCTATATAGATAATATCTGCACCTGTGAGGTGACCAGGAACTTGTCACCTACTACATCTGCAAGGTGCCTAGGGACCTGCTTGTTTGGTTATGTCAGATTCTGTTGCATGGAGACTGCAAGGTAGGTCAGTCACTGGGGTGTGTGTGTGCGTGTGTGTGTGTGTGTGTGTGTGTGTGTGTGCATGTGTGTGTGCATGTGTGTGTGTATGTGTATATGTGTACATAGGCACTCTGCATGACAACAGAAGGCAGTTTCATAGGTAGGTTTTCACGTTAAACCTGGAGTCGACCAGAAAGGTACACAGCTGGATACTGAGGGGCCCAGGGACCCATAGGGTTCTCTCTTGTGTTGTGGCTGGATGACTGGGTACATATAGTAGACTCACATCAGGAGTCTTCATTTCAGGTTCATTTGTATCATTTGCTTAAAAAATGGAATCTTTGAGCCTGAGTTTTACTATCTACACACTGAGCAGAGTCTTGTGTTTCTAGAAAGGCCTCTGCAGCCTCCAACCTTCTCTTTCTTTCCTACACAGTCTCTCAGAGCACTACTGCCTGCAGTTTCTATGACTTTTAAAGGTAACAGCGAGCTTTTTTGTGTTGTTTTGGTTAATTTCATTAGAACTGTGAAGGAAGCAATTTTTCCCTTCTCTTACATATAAGGAAAAGGAAATTTAAATATATGAAATGATTTCTACAGTTGACTTAAAAATTAGCAAAGCATCAAAAAGGCAAAAATGAAGCATACTTTTACTGTACATCTTTCCCCAGGACCATAAAGCTTTAGGTAGAGGCGATGCAGCTCAAGATGCTAGACAAGTTCCAAGTGTTTGAGGAGAAGCAGAGAGTGTTCTGGGACCAAATTCCAGCAGAGGAGGGTAACATATGAGGATTGTTGCTGAGAGAAGGGGCTGAGAGCTGAGGGGAGAGGCAGGTGCTGGAAAAAAGAAAGGCAGAGGCTAGATTGTACAGTGTGTATGGTCTTTGCTGAATTTTTGGGGTTACTCTCAAATACCAAAGAATTTAAACCATAAGTGGTATTTTGTATGGAAAATGAACTGTGTGTATGGAGTCTGGGGCTAGGCTGTGGTCCAGGTACAAAGATGTGTGAGCATGATATGAAAGCTCTTGACCAGGAGGGAAACAAGAGATTTATTGTGAATGTTTAAAATATGTATTGAGCACTTACTATGGGCCTACTGTTGTGCTCAATGTAGGTAATTGAACAAAGCTTGTCTCATACGGCTTGTCGTTGGCTGGGGGAAACTGAGGTTAAATCAGATCACTTAATTATACAATTGAAATGGTGTAAGTCTCAGTGAAAGGGAGAAGGCAAGTGAGTTATAATCTTTAATTCCATGAACTAGAAATGTCGTTTAACCCATCTGAGGAATTAGAAAAATTAGAAACCCAAAGCCTAAGTCATGACAGCATGCTGGCATAAATACCAAGAAGGAAAGTTCTTGTGACGTGAGTCACAACCACCACCAAAAGTGGGGGATACTGGCAGAATGGCATCTGTGGAAACTGGATGGAGCTGGAGGGATGTGAGACTATGAGCAGCACACAGGCAGAACTCATTTGAGATAGAAGTTGAAGGGTGCCTGGGACTGCTTAGACACTGTTAGAACGGCTAAGGAGATAACCCAGGGCATGCAGGCCTAGAGGAGACAGGGTAGAGGAAACAGGCAGGATGGAGAGAGGTCATGCAGGCTGCTTTTGAATTGCAATAAATTGAGGTGGCACCTCTCCATTGTCTTCTGTACTTTTTGCAAAATAGACTATGAGGTTTTCTTTTGGAACGGGAAGACAGGGTAGAAGGTCACGATGTTGGACATAGTGAGGGCAGGTAACCTGGTGTTAGGGAGAACAGTGTCATAATGAAGGTAGCACAGCTTTTCAAGTTGAACAGAGTCAGTAGGGTTATCTTTCCCTTTTCCAGCAGCTGTCTCTATAATTGAAAATAAAATTGGTCATTAGTTATAGAGCACTGCTAGACACTATAAAAATAGGAAGATGAGTAAAATCCAGACGTTGTGGAAAGGACTCATGTGTTGCACGTTGGCTACAGTAGCTTGACCTACTTTAATCCTGTGGTGGCAGCTCGGGATCAAGGTTGCTCTCCTGACAATGCTTCTCTGGGCTGTTAGATGTAGGGTGTGTCAGCCATCATGGCTGGTAGTTATTCCAGGCTGAGTCACACCGAGAGTCCAGAGAGTTGACAGGGAGGACTAGACAATGGCATGATTGAATTTAGAGGGCAATGACCACTGGCAGTTCCTGGAACTCTTTGACAACGGTCTTTAAATGCTAATTGAATTATTTGTAATCAGTTTTTCCCACAAGACTATGAGATCCACCAGGAGCTTTGTCTTGGTCACTGCTGATTGCCCTACACTTAAAAGGGTCACTAGGTAAATTTTGTGTGTGTGTGTGTGTGTGTGTGTGTGTGTGTGTGTTGTGTTGTGGAGGTCAGAAGTTGATGCCACATCCTTCCTTGAAGGATTTCTCCATCTTATCTTTTGAGAGAAGCTCTCACTGAACTGGTACTCATTGATTGAGTGGACTGGCTGACCAAGAAGCTCCGGAGATCCACTATCCCTGACCACCCCTCCACATGTTAGGGTGATAGTCACACATTACTGCTGCCAGCATTTTTATGTGTATGCTAGGGTCCTTATGTTGGTATGCCAGCTGAGCCATCTTCCCATTCCCTGTTGGTAAATCTTTATTACATTTACCAACAGAACCATCTCCCCAGTCCCTCTAAGTCCCTTGGGAACTACAGAGATGGTTAACAGTTAAAAACATTTACTACTCTTTCCGAGGACCAGGGTTCAGTTCTTAGCACACATATTAATGGCTCAGAATCACCTATAACTCCAGTTCCAGGTGATCCTATGGGCACTTCATGTGCATATAGCTAATGTTTAAATTAAAATAGTTTAAAATTTTTCTTAAGAAAAAAAGAAATTATAGCTTAATTTTAAAATAAATAAAATTAAACGACATATAAGGGCTAGTGCTTATTTCATTGAATGCCTGTCTTGATGAATGGTCCTGAATCAAACCAAAGCAGTTTCCCATTCATCTTCTTCATGATCTCTCCCTTTGGACACAGATACAGATGAGGCGTTGGAAACTTTTGTTATGTATTCTTCTTTAGGATCTGGCCCTGATGGAGGCTGAGGAGCCTGAGCATGGAGCATCTGCACCCAGCCCTGCCATAGAAGACTTTAAAACTGTCCCTGAAGCAATCATGAGGAGCAGTCAGATCCCTTCCTTGGAGCCTGAAGCTCAAGAAGGCCAAGACCCATCCTACAAGTGGGCGGATAGCCACAGACTCTTGATGAACCAGCCAAAAGACGTAAGGGACATGAGCGACCACACACCTGATAGTGTGGGATTTTTCTTAAAGGAAGTTTCTTCAGATGTGGAGAGCAACCAGGAAATCCTTGTGGCGGAGGCCTGTGACACTCCCGACCTGCAGGAAGCAGTATCCCAGAGCCTTCAAGACAGAGTGTCGAGAACAATAGCTGCCCCTGAGCTCTCGGCCTGTGGTGTGCAGGAAGAATGGCTAGACAAATCCAGCCAGCTAGATAGCAGAGTGGAGGCAGAGCTGCAGCCCGAACTCATGTCTTTGACGTTGTCGATTAGCTCAGCAAAAGAAGAGGAAGAAACCCCTCCAGACACCTCTAATGCTAGAGGATCTTGGCCTTCCTGCAGAAAGCACCCTGGGGAAACTGACCAGTCTTGGGGGGACGGAAGTGAACTGCTGAGCGAGGGGAAACAGCTGCAGCTGGAGGACACACAAGAAAAGCAAGGGCAAGAAGGCCTTCTCCAACCTCTGGACGCCCAGGGACTGGAGGAACAGGAAGGACAAGAAGTAGAAATTCGGGAGGAAGGAACTCTGAGGGAAGACGTTTGTTCTGATGGTCTTCTGGGGGAGCAGGAAGAGGAGGGAGAGGAGGTTAATAGCAATGAGGATGAACAGAAACAGGATAAGGACCAAAACCACATAATGCTTGGAGCACAAAGGGAAAGTGAGGGGCTCAGTGAGGAATTGGGGGTTCTGGATTACAGTGAGTGTGGTCAGGAGGACTGGGACAGGAAGGCTCAGGGTCAGGGGGATTCAGAGGAGGAGGAACAGGATAGGGAATTAAGAGAGGTGGAAGAGAGGAGAGCGAATGTGCAGTTTGCAGAGGAGCAAGGGTTAGTAGTGCAGTCAGAGAACGTAAGTGGGAAGCAGGCCGAGCACGCTGAGGCAGGAAAAGTGATGCCAGTGGAGGAGCAGCAGGAGGTCCTAGACTCAGGTGATGAGGAGCGAGGGAGCGGGGCAAGGGGTGGGCAGGCAGCGGTAGAAGGGAGGAGACCCGAAGATGACAAGTGTTGTCCCCTAGTGGATCCTGTAGCTCCTGAGGGTCTCTCGCCGGGTTCATTGTTTCCAGGCATCTCTTGCTCTGATAGTCCTGGGGTTCAGAGGCATCCTGCTCCTAAGGAACTGATACCCCAAGCTCTGACTCCTGCACTGGAACCAATAGAATGGTCTCACCAACCCATTTCCCCATCTGCTTCTTTTGCTACTGAAGAACCCCTTGAAGATAGGACTCATAACAGCCAGCAAGAAGCAGTCAGGCTAAGGAAGGGGGGAGTATCCATCCAGGGGACTGAGGTTGTCTCTGCTACTGTCTCCGTGACTCCTAGGACACCGGATTCAGCCCCTTTCAGTTCCACTGAGGTCTTCCCCCTCGCTGCCTCCTTGTCACCTGTTAACGCTCAGGTTCTCCTTCCTGGTAAGGACACCCTAGCAGCCCGTCTCTCAACTGACACTTCACCTCATTGCGGGGCATTTGAGACTCCTCCGTTACCTGTAAAAACTACTAAGGACCCACGTGCCACCTCTGGCAAGGCCAACCATCATAGCCCTCTCTGCAGCTACACGGGAGCCACCCAACATCTAAGAAGTAACTCATTCCCAGGCTTTCACAGGACAGAACAGACGCCAGACTCTGTGGGAATGTCTTCTTCTTTTTCTCATTCAGAACTGCCACAGAGGCCCCCCAAACCTGCCATCTATGGCTCTCTGAACCCAAGGAGAGACAGAAGAAGCAGGGACGGTATCATCTTTTCAGATTCCTCTACTGCTTTTTTTCCCGTGAGACAGGACTCCAGAGAATTTGCTTCAAATCCAGAGGGACCCAGCGATCCTCATGGCAATCAACTGTGGAGCTCCCCACAGAGCTCAGCCCTTGCCACAGGCTCTCCTGTGCCTGCTTCTTCTCCATCCACTGTCTCCATGGATATGAGGATACATGAAACTTTGCCCCCTCCTCCCCCAGAAAAGAGACATAGCTACAGTTCCGTCGTGGAGAGAGACTGCCATCTTCCTGCTGTAACCCCCGCACTGAAGCGACATAGTCATCCTCCTCCCTTGGCCCTAAGTTCGGGGCTACATGGATCCCCGAAAGGCCCATTTCCCCTAGTTCCTGACTCTGTTGTGGCAAGGCAGCTTCGCCCTCTGCCATCCACCCCAGAAGACCCCCACCATGCTCAGACCTCCATCCCCCCCAGACTGAGATACAACAAACCGTTACCCCCAACACCCAATGCTCCTGAGCTCTGCCATTCTTCAAACTCTCCCTCCAATGTACCAAAGAAGTACAGGCCTCTACCCCCAGTTCCTCCCTCTGAGCCACCCCCCTTACCCCCCAAGTCCAGGGAAAGAAGCAGGAGTATCCAGGGGGCAGTTAGACATCCAGGGGATCAAGCCAAACCAAGGCCCACTGGCCAAGACAGGACAGCCTGCACTCTCTCTGTTGGACGGACCTCCTGGCCCCCGGCCACAGGCAGATCAACAGACTCTTTGGCTGCCCCCAGTAGGGGTAACAGTGAAGTGTCACCTGGCCTAGCTTTCAGCAACATGACAAACCTTCTAAGTCCCTCTTCCCCTACCACTCCCTGGATCCCAGAACTTCAGAGACCTATAAGTAAGGATGAGTTTGGGTTCACTGAAGAGTCTGAGTCCCCAGTGAGAGGATCGTTTAGAAGATCAGGCCCTCAGGAGATATATGACACACGGAGGTCATCTTTGGGACCAAGAAAACAGTCAGAAAAACCTATCCACCACCAACTGGAGAAGACATCCAGCTGTCCTGACAGGCACCCAGCGAGGACAGAGGGTGGCAGTGAACTGGCTGTCGGCCAGGCATCCAACAAGCACAAGAGTTGGAACCGGCAAGGGCTGCGGAGACCTTCTCTTTTGCCTGAGAGCGCTTCAGGTAAGTGGGGAGCAGAGGGTGCAGAAAGATCTTTGTTAGGCCAAGGTTTCCTTCTAGTTCGTCCATCTCCAGGGTCTCTCCTGTCCTCTCTGAAGCCTCACTCACTTGCTCATTTACCATCCACTCAGAAACTCAAACTCACGGCCCTGTGATCCCATCACGATGTTCTTCCTCCTTTTCTACCTTTCCATCCCTAGCTTCCCCTGGAGTCCACTTCTTCTTGAAGTTGCCAGGACTCCCTTCATGGCTATGTCTTCTTGTTCTCTGCCTTGACGAACGTAAGGCACCCTTTCTTGGTGCATTCCCCATCTTGCCTGAAGGCTGGGGGGCATAGCTGATATCAGTCTTCCATCCTGACCTGAGGGCCAGGGACACAGGGTTCAGGACTCTGGAATACCCCTGGCTTTAGTATTGTCTTCTGCTAGAACTGTCTTCCCTCTGCTCACCTGTGACTCCTGCTCATCCTTTCACTCTCTCTAAATGCCCCTGTTATGTCACCCATTTATTTCCCTTTCCAGATTTAAGAAACTCGGGCATGGGAAGACCTCCTGGCTCTTCAGACTCTGTTGTTTTCCGGTGAGTTGCTCTAGCTCCTCACAAGCTCAACTGTATGGTCTTCATTTATGACACTAGGATTTCCTTAGCAGACCTTCAGTGGATAAGGATACTGGGATCCAGGATGTCTGGTGCCTCTATCTTCAAAAAGTAAGGAGAGGAAGAGAAAGGCACCAGGCCTGCCAGGAAGGGAGGTGTTTGGACCTAACCAGCTCTGCCCACTGTATCTGAGTCAGCTGTTCTCCTTAGGCATATGACTATAAACAGTGTCCTTCCACATAATATCTGGGGTTATCATTTGACATGCCCCACAGGATTTATAAGTTCTCCCCAAGATCGCAGGATCTTCTCTGGTCTTTGAGATAAGGGAGAGGAGTTGAATAGATAAATCCATGATGGGGACAGGTTGAAGCCTCTGTTCCTTTGGTCCTGACATCCCAGCATGTATGTGGAGGGTAGGGATTTCTTCATCTAAAGTCACTTAAGGGGTCTTCTGTCTCATGGTCAACAAGCACCCCAAACCCTGCCTACTCCACAGGGAGAAGAAACCAAAGGAGGGGATAGGCTTTTCAAGACGTTGCTCCAAGCTCATCAACTCCTGTGAGTATCTGAAACAGGTCTCTAGGCTCGGGTGTGCTCTCTGCCTAAAGTGGGTGAGGGAACTCATGACAGCCAGCAATCAAGTGGTGGTGTCCAGAAGAAAGGGTTGCCGGAGGTCAGCTGTAGATGGCAATTTCTGGCTGCGGGCTTCCACTCCCTTCATTTTCTCAGAATTTTCTCCTCCCGTGAATCCTCACCCACAGCCCAGCTACTCTATCAGGAGTACAGTGACGTTGTTCTGAACAAGGAGATCCAGAGCCAGCAGCGGCTGGATAGTCTGGCCGAGGGACCTGGAATCTCTTCCCCCCGGCAGCGTCGAAAGGCAGTGGTGCCTTCGGACTCCTACCTCCAGCGCCTCTCCATGGCCTCCAGTGGCTCCCTCTGGCAGGAGATCCCTGTGGTGCGCAACAGTACCGTGCTACTGTCCATGACCCATGAAGATCAAAAACTTCAAGAGGTACCACCCAGGGCAGGGCAGAGAAGGGGGAACAAAGTCATATTTGCTAATGTTTTATCTCCTCAACTCTGCCACCAAGAGCAGGCGGTCCCCGCCCCATGCTCCCCTGTATACAGAGTGACTGCTCACTGCCATGCTGAAGGATGTGAACTGCTCTCAGAATCTGGGTACTTTCCCCACTTCCCACATTCATCATGTGCCATCTGCTCCTACCTGTAGTGTCTAGGGTCATTCAGAGTGACCATACCTCTACATCTGTTGGCAGGGATGTGAATGTAACTTTGTCACCACTGCTTCATGATGAGCTATAATCTCTCCACTTCCACAAGGGTTTCAGACAAGCCACATAATCTTTGCTGGCTCCTTTGAAGAGGACAACCAGAAGTTGTCCTTTGGTTCTTAGATCTCACTAAAGCTTTAATACGTCCCTGCTTGTCATCACTCCCAGTAGCAAGATGGTAGGAGACAACGCCTATCTGGTTCTAAGCTGTGACCATTAGTAAGTTCTCCATATGCAGTTTCTGCTTTCAGAACTGTCTGAAATCAGAGGTAGAACCTTTCTTCCCCGGGAGAAAGTAGGGTGCCGTGGGATAGAGGACTATCTGAGTTGTTATGTTCTACAACAGTTGATCCAGACATGAAGCCTTCACTCATACAGGTTGCTTGAATTTGGCCAAATCACTTGCTCTCTCTGAGCATTGTTTCCCATTTGTAAAACAGACACAAAGAGTTACTGGCAGGAAAAAAAAAGATAAATGGTTACTACAGAATAATTAGTCAGAAAATATGGCTATTTGAATTTTGACGATGCAGACCTGCTTCATGTACAATAGTGATAACCGCAGACCAGCTGTATCACTTCACTGCAAGTTTTAAAACGCATGTGTTGAGAAAAATCACTCACCTGTCCTGTATTTATTTCTTCCCATCAAACAATGGGAAGATGAAATAAACACTCGCTCCCTCTCCCTAAGTCTTCAGTAAGCTAGGAAGTCACGAGGGTCTAGACTCCAGCCTTCACTCATCTTTCTTCTTGACTTTGTGACCCGAGAGACCTCTGCATCAGTACCGTATACATACACGTTCATTTCAGGAAATAACATCTTGGGGGCCTGCAAAGTTCCTTCACAGATTCCATTCCTTTTAACAGTCATGTATGTGTGTGTGTGTGGGGGGGGTCACTATATCTATATAAAAGGACAAAACAAAAACAAAATTCTAAGTTTCAGAAGCTTAAATGAGCCACCTTAGGGCATATGATCTTTGACTGCTTTGTAGAGGATAAATGTGCAATGTCATGGTTTGGGGTTATATAGAAAGGTCCTGTGTGGTTGGCTATCTGACATCAGTAAGGATTGCCTGTCTTTCTCTTCTCGCCAAGAGGTCTTACTGACGCCCGACTTGGAGAGCCCACTGGTCGTGCCTGTGTCGTTGCGCCCCCTGCTGGAACCTCCACACACATTCTTGAGTGCTTGGTTCCCTTTTAAACTAAAACTTTTCTCACATACTTTTTCTCACATCTTTCCATTTCTCCTCAGACCTCAAACTGAGCTTGTCACCTTCCTCCCTAAGTCATTTCCTTCAGAGCACTATGGCTTCATCAGTAATTCCATCATCCAACCACTACCCAACTGAAGAGCAAGGTGTTGGCTTTGGCTCCTCCTCTGTGCACCCCACTTCCAGCAAATAAACAAAGTCTTCCAATTCTGCCTGCTTGGTGCTTAGATCAGTCTACTTCTCCCATGCCTGTGACGGGCAGACCTTCATCTCCCATCTAGACATGTTACCATTTCCCACCATTGTTCCTACCTCTTCTAGACTTTTCCACACTTTGCTAAAGGACACTGTCATTCAAAAGAATACTGAACTACCAGCTAATTCCTGTACTTAGAGAATTTTCTCTCTCACATCTCTTTGTTTGTTTTTGTTTTTCGAGACAGGATTCAGAGAAACCATGAAACAGTCATGGCTGTCCTGGAACTCACTTTGTAGAACAGGCTGGCCTCGAACTCATAGAGATCTGCCTGTCTCTGCCTCCCAAGTGCTGGGATTAAAGGCCTGCACCACCACTGCCTGACCCTTTCACATCTCTTTAAGCTCATATTGTGCTGTACTGTTTAAATAACCCACCAGGCCTCATGCCTCATTCCTACTTGTCCTTCTGGCTTTATTTTCCTTTTCCTTTTCTTTTCTTTTCCTTTCTTTTCTTTTGTTTTTTAGTAAAAGTTCCAGAAATACTCAACTTTTTTGTTTCTTTTCTAAAAATAAATTTCATTATGTTTTTTAAAAGTATTAACTACCTTGTTATGCGGTCTAGCAGAGTATATTTTATATTGGTAAAATGATTACTGTGATGTAGAAAATTAACATAACTGTGATATCACAGAGTTATATGTGTATGAATATATCTTTAAGTTTCTGGAAAAGGTAGCCACTCACATATATTGTTCAGCCCCTCGATTGAATCTCATGTGCTCAAATACTCATCACATCCCTGCTAGGCTAAGTTGTGTTTCATGACTGAGTGATGAAAAGATGGTACCTAATTCAGTGCTTGACCCTAAAACATTGTTCAACAACTGGTGTCTACTAGAGAGTTCATAAAAGTGTTCATTAATCTTCCTCTTATGCAACCCTCTAGGCCAAATTTGAGCTGATTGTGTCAGAGGCATCTTACCTTCGCAGTCTAAACATAGCTGTGGATCATTTCCAACATTCAGCCCAACTCCGGGCCTCCCTGTCGACCCAGGATCACCAGTGGCTCTTCTCTCGTCTGCAGGATGTGCGAGATGTCAGCACCACGTGAGACTTCTTCCAAACTCCATTCTCTCAGCCCGGCTCTTCTTAGCCATTGAATTATCGGCTTCTTTTCTTCCTCATAGAAACCTTCTCTTTGTCAGAGTCTGGATAACAATGGTCCTGGGCTCGCTTCAAGGAAGGCGGATAGGAAGAACTAAGAGGAGGGGAGAGTGTGAGGGTTCACAAGTCTTTTAATAGATGAATGAGAAGGGCTTTCTGCATTGATGTTTTGCATACATTTTGTGCATGCACTGTAGTGGACACAAGATATAAAAATAACTGAAGGATTGGCAAACCAGAATAGAAGAAAAGAAGAAAAATAGAATATTAGAATTCTATTTTAATTAAATCAGGATTAAGCTAGTCACAGCCTTGGGGAGGCGGTACTGCATAGCAAGGACAGAGAACTAAGGAGAGCCAGTGGACGTTAGTGACTGATGGAAACAGAAGTTTCACGCTCGGAATATACAAGGCTGAAGCATGCTGAGCTGGGGCCCAAGGGCCTCATGAGACTGTTTAAATACTGTGCAGGTTCCTTTCCGACCTAGAAGAAAACTTCGAGAACAACATCTTCTCCTTCCAAGTATGTGATGTTGTCTTGAATCATGCCCCTGACTTCCGCCGAGTCTACCTGCCTTATGTCACCAACCAGACCTATCAGGAGCGCACCTTCCAAAGCCTAATGTGAGAATGATCCCTATCTTTCCCTTAAGGGACTTTGCCATGACCTTGTCTCCGTCCCCAGCCCAGAGTGCTCCCCCGAGAGTGCTTGTTCTTTTGCCCACTATGTCAGCTGAAGTCTCAGGGCATTCAACATATCAGGTTTTCTCTGCAGTCCTATCTGAACCCTGTGCATGGGCTCTCACCATCCCTTTCCAGTCCCAGGTCCTGCACAGAACTTCCATTCCCAATGCCTTCACTGAGCCCCCTTTACTCTCCATCTTCTCTGCCCCTGAGTCTTCCTGCTCCATCTAGGAATAGCAACAGCACTTTCCGAGAGGTCTTGGAGAAGCTTGAGAGTGACCCCATCTGCCAGCGCCTGTCCCTCAAGTCCTTTCTGATACTGCCTTTCCAGCGGATCACCCGTCTCAAGTTGCTGCTTCAGGTATGGCAGATACTTCTCTGGTCCAATTTCCTTGACTCAAAGACATGATCTTGGAAAGTTTGGAAGCAAAAGATCATCCATTCTTTATGAAGTGTCCACATCATGTGGAGGTTGTGCGCTGTTTCCCAGCTGCCCACATCTTTCTCTCACGGAAACCTTTGCTTTAGGAACTGTGTCCCTGACTTCTGCATCAACTATTCCCCAGTTATCTCTTCCTGTTTAGCCATCCTTCCTCACATCTGGCTCTTGTTCACTATTTGTTCTACAGAACATTCTGAAGAGAACCCAGCCTGGCTCCTCAGAAGAGGCAGAGGCCACAAAGGCACACCATGCCTTGGAGAAGGTAGGCAGTCATCACATCCAATAACGGATAATACTCATTTAGGGATAAGTCTTCCCCTTCTCCTGGTACTCATGACTGAAGAAAGTATCAGACATGCGGCCAGATTAAGAGGAGAGCCAACCTCCTTGCATGCACTCGACTGATTTCTTCACATTCCACATCTAGCAATGATGTTCTCAATACCACAGTCCCTCATCCCAGTATGTACCCTCATATCAGGTAGAGTATTCCAGCAATCTAAAACATGACTTTGATGCAGTTTCCTCCAGCCTGTTAGAAAAGACCGAAGTTTGCGGGCATCTTTCCAGATGGCCTTAATGGGCCTTAAAGCTCAAGACGCCAACACAATGATCTTCCCTTTCATTCCCTGATCTCTTCTCAGCTGATCCGGGACTGCAACAGCAATGTGCAGAGGATGCGGCGGACAGAGGAGCTCATCTACCTGAGCCAGAAGATTGAGTTTGAGTGCAAAGTGAGCTGTCCCTGGCACACCTCCCTGCCTATGAGTCTCTCTAGCCTATCCTCCACACCATCCCCTGACAGAGTTTTCTTGTTTCCATCATCTCCAGCCTCCAGCTGCCCTTCTCTTCATTTCTGGAATATGCAAATGATCATTTTAGTTTACAAGCCTTGTTAATAGGTGGAGGCATAGAACTATGCGTGGATTTATTACCTTTGGAGGATGTAAATCAATAGATGTATCTGAATG
Organism: Arvicola amphibius; assembly: GCF_903992535.2. Classification (NCBI taxonomy): domain Eukaryota; kingdom Metazoa; phylum Chordata; class Mammalia; order Rodentia; family Cricetidae; genus Arvicola; species Arvicola amphibius. The sequence goes on from NC_052048.2 coordinate 189,968,180, forward strand.
TACATAAGGAAACTGCAAAGATTATGAGAAAAGGGGGAGGGACGGTAGTTCCTGGAGGAGGAGGAGCAGTCAGTAAATGGACAGAAGGAATTTCCCAGAATAAGGCTATATAAGAATTTAGGGCTGAATAATGCTTGACTCACTTATTTTATCAGATCACTTTTAACCTAATCAAAGCAATGTGTCAAAAACCTCAGAACCTCTTGTCCAAACAAATATAAAATTGATTTCTAGCACTGAAATTCCAGTGCATCACAGATACCATTTTTTTCCCCAGAAGGGAAGGGAAGTCCTTCTCTAAGTTCTACCAGGACTCTTTACCCAAGCCCCAGTTCCCAGCAGACCCATCTTGATCTCCTTACCCTCAGCTCCGTGCTCGATTCTGCCTGCCCATCTTGGCTCTTGCCATCATCAGGGAAAGAGCAGATAACATAACTGCCCCTGATCCTTTGACTTTAACGATGTGCTGTTGTGCCCTGCCTGTTCATTAGCATCTTCTCCTTGGGCACACAGACTTCTGCTCCCACATCATCCCCGTTCGATCAGAATCACCTTTGAGCATATAAACACGGGATCCACACACCAGCGCAGTGTAGTTAGGGGGCCCCGAGGGACACAGAATCTGGATGGGTTGGTTAAGAGCAAGAGGGAAGATCTGGAATTGGTGTTCGGTAGGTCAGGCAGGACTGAGAGGAAGCTCATGACATGCCTTTTCTCTCCTCCCCACCTGTAGATTTTCCCGCTGATTTCCCAATCTCGATGGCTGGTGAAGAGTGGGGAGCTGACAGCCCTTGAGTTCAGTGCCTCTCCAGGGCTGAGGAGGAAACTGACCACTCGTCCAGTCCACCTGCATCTCTTCAATGACTGTCTGCTGCTATCCCGACCCCGAGAGTCAGTGGCTGGGATGGGAGGCCAGGGAATACGACAGAATGGGATAGGGCTAGAGGGACACCTGCTATTAATGGATCCCTCCTCGGTTAGACAACCCACAGTCTGAGTCGTGAGTCATGGCTTAGAGAACAGAAGTGGGAGGGGGGGTAATGTTGCCAGATTACATCATGAAGTCACAGAAACGAAGAGTAAACCACAGCAAAGAAACACCATCTTAAATAAGTTTATCTGTTCTTTAAGTCATGCCCAGCATATTAGCCAATACAACCACTTGGCTAATTTCAGAGTTTACACTCTGGTTCTTCGGAGCTTAGAAAGCTAACACTGGTTCTTCTCTCTTCAGCTCCTTAAAGTGGTGAATGTCACTACGGCTGTAAATGGTTGTTTGAGATACTGGGATTGTCATATTGAGAGCAAGCTGAAGCCCTTGTGTGGATTTTATATGAATACAGTCTGTAGAAATTAAGAGCAGAGAGTTTGAATCTAAGACTATGAGGGTGAGGGTGAAGTACAAAATCTATAGAATCAGACGTAAAAGACTTAACATTTTGTAGGGGCAACCGGTTCCTGGTATTTGACCATGCTCCATTCTCCTCCATTCGAGGAGAGAAGTGTGAAATGAAGCTGCATGGGGCTCACAAGAACCTCTTCCGTCTATTCCTGCTGCAGAACACACAGGGAACCCAAGTTGAGTTCCTCTTCAGCACTGAGACTCAGTAAGATGGGGCTGGGCACAGGAGTTGGGGGTGGGTGTCCCTGAACAGAAAAAATACCCAGAGCATGGTCTCCGCACTTCTGGCATGGGGATTGTTCATAGAGTAACCCAAGGCCCTAGAGCTAAGCAGTACCTTGAAGGAGATTCAGTGTGGAGCGAACATGTAAAGTTGCCACTATCTTAACATCTACTTTACAGTCTTTACCCCAAAATCACAAGGTCTGTGATACATCATGAGGGAGATGCACTGGTACGGAATGAGCAGAGAATCAGATTGTTGTATCTGTATCCCTGAGAGATCAGCTCATCTGTGTAACCCAGAGCCAAGGCTGTTGGGAACTTATGTGAATAGAAGCCATCTTGAAGGCTTTCTGCTTTCCCTCAATCTTTTAGCTTTATCCTCCATTGAGGAGAAATCTATAGCGCTAAGAAATATGTGTTGCAATCTTTCCAATGATAATAAACACATGAAACAATCATAGATACATACTGTGCTGAGAGTTTAATGATAACTGTAGCATCGCACACAATGCAGCACACTGAAGAACACCCAGTAGCTCTCCTGCTGCTCCATGAGACACAGGAAAAGGTAATCTGTTAAACTATTAAACACCTCTGTGATTTAAGACTCCGCATGATGTGAATGCTTTTCCGATTGGTTCCTTGGAAGACATTTCAAGGGTGATCAATGTCCCTGTCTCCATTCATGGAACAGAGAAAATAGTACATGAGTTTGTATTTTGGATTTCACCCAAGACAAAATAGTCATATAGACCTTTGTGTTCTTTTTTTAGAGCTTTGGGCAACATTGTTTTGGAAAAGTGAAGGTGTCACTCTCAATAACCTAGGTACATAACAGAGGAAAAGACAATATAAAAACCTTCAGATGATCACAAAATTAAGCTACGATCATACTATAGCAACGACGAGATGGATATAGCTCCTTGGCTTACCTATTATTAAATAGTCATTTCCGTCTTAGGTTTTGATTTTTCAAGACAGGGTTTCTCTGTAGCTTTGGAGCCTGTCCTGGAACTAGCTCTTGTAGACCAGGCTGGCCTCGAACTCACAGAGACCTGCCTGCCTCTGCCTCCCGAGTGCTGGAATTAAAGGCGTGCGCTACCACCGCCTGACTCCATCTTAGATATGTAATTGAAGGGAGCTGAGTGAGGATCAAGAGACAAGCAGAGGGGTCATGTATAAACAGATGAGTGTTTTGCTTGGTATGATTTCCACACTGGAAAATGTTCATGTGTATGATTGACAGTTCACCTTATGACTCTTTGTGGAAGATATACCTGAAGAGAGAAAGGAAGGATAAACAGGACATACCAACACATAGTACAGTGTCCTATGGTGTTTCCAACCAGGCAGGGGAGTCATTGAATTAGACACGTCCTGGTAGCCACTTGCCTTTTCCAGCACTGGCCCTCAGCCTGTGTCTCCAGACTGTAGACTGTAACCGATGCTATGACTTTCTTTTGTTTTTTGTATTCAGAAGTGAAAAGCTTCGCTGGATCTCAGCGTTGGCCATGCCCAGAGAGGAGCTGGACCTGCTTGAGTGTTACGGTAAGTAAGGCTGTAAGAGAAAATGGCAATGTCTATCTGTGGTCTCCTTTGGATGGAGGGTGGAGTGGACCGAGTGGTAACTAAACAGCTTCTGTTTATTGCTTTTCCTCGGAGTTTCATGGTAGTTTGCTGGCGGTAGAAGCTTAAACACACTGTGATACATCTGTAAAACCTGTCGCTCACTGTGGCAGTCCCTTTCCTCATGCATTCACTGCCTCAGGCAAATGTTTGTTCTTTGTAAAATAGATATTCCTTTAAGTTTTATCTGCTATGATTTTGACTTAGTTTTACCAATTGAAGATGTCACAGGGCAACAAGGGGAGATAGTGTAGCTACAATGGCGTTGAGAAGAAAAGACCAACACCAGATTTGGTCTGGCCACAGCATGATAGCTGAGGCTCCTTACCCAGAGCACAGAAGGATAGCCAGAGCCCAGAGCATATCAAAAGAACACTGGGCCTTCTGTGGGTAAAAAGAACAAATGACTGTAATGAGCGTTGGAATAGGATCTAGGAGAACCCAGCTGAAATCAGTACTGTCTGCTTGTGGTACAGTCCACTGGTTAGCTTCATTTATGGAGGTAAGAGGGCAACTTTTCCTGTGGATGCAAGAGGATGCTGAGCTTTAGAGAAAATAGTGCACTATTAATAATGTATCACCTCATTTATTCTTTGCAAAATCAGTGCAGCAAAGTAAAGTATAAAGATAAACCCATCTACGGTTGTTTAGTATAGGCGTCCTCTGAACTGTGTTACCATGAACTTAATTACAATCTCTGAAAATGCTACCTGGCTCCTAAGCAAGCCTCTAGAATTTTCTCATGAATCACTTTGATCAGTGATCATCTTGATCACTGGGTTGTGGTAGTGGTGGCATGTGCCTTTAATCCCAGCACTCGGGAGGCAGAGGCAGGCAGATCTCTGTGAGTTTGAGGCCAGCCTGATCTACAAGAACTAGCTCCAGGACAGCCAGGGCAACAGAGAAACTCTGTCTCCTAAAAAAAAACAAAAAAGATCATCATCTTGATCAATTATAAATGAGGAAAGTAAGGCAGGAGGAATTCAGGGCACATAAGGGTGTCTAATAGTAGAAGGCTGCTTTTAAAGAAGAGGGGTCTCTTATTGGTACAATGAAGAAAATTATGCAAGATTCTCGGACTTCAGTTTTGGATCTTGTTGGAAAAACTGTCAACTAAGTTCTGAGTTCTGTACCTAAGATCCTAGTGACCATTAGGCTTGAAATGTGTGATTGCGGAGATGCAATGTCACAGACCAAGAGCCAAAATTAACTTGTGCCATCTTTGATCACCTTTATTACCAACCACTATATTTAGCCTCACATCCTTGTGACCATTTGATAAAACTTGTGGAATGTATTTTTAAACTTGATAAACCATCATTAACTTTAATCAGCCCTAAAGCCAAGTCTGTTAAGATGATGTCTTCAACCTATAGGAGAGATGTTTCCTCTCTGCTATAACTGCCTAACAGAGGACCCCACCATGGTATTGACAAACACATTGGTTCATACCCTGGTTTTTGTTCTGGAACCATAGAAGTAACCTCTTTCACAGTGGAGTGTGTCATTCATGACAATGTAAAGCTATGCTTCCAGGCCATGGTCACTTTTATTTGACTCAGAGCATACTATATCTTGCTCCCTTTGGAGCAAAAGACGAGCATAAAACAGTTGGATAAGGGATGCATGGTTCCTCTCCAACTGTCAAAGGACTTCAAACTCCGTTAAAAACCTAAAGGTCAGCGCACATCTCAGAGCGCAGCTGGGTCTTCAGCCAAACCTTAGGCTTTTGTCACCATGAGTAATTAAATGTGGTTACGAGGTATTTTCCAGTCATCTTCCCCAGAGAAGACTTTTTAAAAATTAGATCCCATACTAATATTTCTCTTTCTTAATTGCCTTGTTTGATTCCTAGTAGATAGATAATGAAGATGTTTCTTCTAATCGCCTTTTTTGTTTTTGTTGGCTTTTTAAAAAAACTTTTTTTAAATTTTGTTTATGGATTTTTGTTGATGTTGTTGTTTTTTTTGCTTTTTGCTTTTTTAAGACAGGTTCTCACTCTGTAGCCCTGGCTGACCTAGAGTTGCTATGTAGACCACGCTGTACTCAAACTCACAGAGATCCACCTGCTTCTGCCTCCTTGAGTGCTGGGATTAAAAGTATGGGCCCAATGAATTCTTGCGTCTGTAATCCCACACTTCTCTCTACCTCAGTCCTTCCACCCTTCCCTCACAGCTCCTCATTCATGCCCTAGTCACTGCGCCTAATCATTCTTCATTCTTCCAAAGATTCCCCACAAGTTCAGTGCCTGCGAGCCTACAAACCCCGAGAGAATGATGAGTTGGCTCTAGAGAAGGCAGATGTGGTCATGGTGACTCAGCAAAGCAGTGATGGTAAGGGGGAAGAGTCCATGAGCAGGAGGGTGGCCAGCAGGGGCAGAAGAGAGGTACACCAGCTTTCTAGGACTGCGGCAACAAAGCGCTAAAAGCCGCAACAGTAATTTCTTCTCTCAGGGTCCAATCCCAAATCAAGGTGTCAGCAGCCTCCTCCAAAGCTTCTAGGAATGGTCCAGCTTTACCGTGTCCCAGTCTGGCAGTTTCTTAATGGCTTGGGGCTGCATAACTCTATTCTCTGCACACATATCCTTATGGTCTCTTTCTGTGTGCATAGAAATTACCCTTTTTTGTAGGGAGACTGATTCTGATTGGTTGACAGACTCCGGTAACTTGGTTTAACCTTATTAATTGTATTTGCAGCAGTTTCATTCCCAAATAAGGGCAGATTGTGAGGCACCAGGGATTAGCTTATAAATCAGTACTTTGATGGACATAATTCAACTGATAGCAGTGAAGAAACTTCTAGAATGTTTGGCTGTGGACGTCATCCATCTCCACACCTTGAAAAACAAGACTGGGTTTTTCATGCCAGAGGATCCTAGTTCATTGACCCTTAGGATGTAGGTTAATTTTCTGCCGGGAGGTTCAAGAAGTTAGCATGAGTCCTTAGCAGCTAATTCTTCTTTCCTCTTCTGTTTACTGCAGGCTGGCTGGAGGGGGTGAGGCTCTCAGATGGAGAGCAAGGCTGGTTCCCAATCCAGCAAGTAGAGTTCATTTCAAATTCAGAGGTCCGTGCACAGAACCTCAAGGAAGCCCATCGAATCAAGACTGCCAAACTGCAGCTGGTAGAACAGCAAGTCTAGCTATTTGGGGAAAGAATCTTTTGAGCTCATGAATAAGCCTTCCTGGAGATGGTTGACTCCAGAAACCTGCTGTAGAGGCCTTCTGTGGACCAGAAACTTGGCCTTCTGGAAGCCCAAGGGCTAGCTCAGTCCCTTGCTCCAATACTTCTTTGCATTTTGTGCTTGGTAGGGAATATGGAGAGACTTCACACTGGATTCTGGGATTTCCTTTTCTCATAGGAAAAGGGACTGTGGGGCCCAAGCCCAGGCATTGTACACCTCACTACCAGATGATGAGCGTACACTTCCCGAGCTGGCCGGATGTGAGGCTGTGGACCTGTGTGCCCAGATGGACCTCAGCCCACTGGAGAGCGGGATGCGGGTTAGCACATCAGGTGGGAGGTGAACCTGCTGACCTCTAGGGTATCTTCTGATCTAGAGATTCTCCCCAGTGCATGCCGTGCGCCCCTGAGGTCTTTGTTTCTTGGTGGCATGTGAGGGTGGCATTCTCTCACTCTAATAAACTTGGCACTTCCCTGAATGTTTCTGTCTCTGACCACTCAGCGCTCACGGATCAAGATTCACAATAGAGACTCTTAAAAGAACTCCAGTCTATCTGACATGTCATGAAAGGCCAAACAGGAGCAAAGACAATATCAGCTACTGACGTTTTCAGAAAAGCCCTAGGAGCTTGAGCAGTGGCTCTGCTTGCTGTGGCTACAGAGCTTGTAGAAGGTATCAGAAGAGGCTGGTGGGTAATGAGAGCCTGTTCAAATAAGCACCATACCCGTAGGCACAAATAGGCTAATTTGAGTGGTTTTAGCAAATGCTCTTCAGACCATTTATGACTTTCTGTTGTGACTTGATTCAATATAAAGTTGCCAGGCTAGGTGTTCCGTCTTCCTCGTGAAAGTCAGTGGAAAGAGTCCCAGAATGCAGTTATCATGCCGCCCTGAGTCAACTGGTCCAGATCCTTAAACACCCAGTTTAAGATGCAGCACCCACACTCGGGAGGCAGAGGCAGGCGGATCTCTGTGAGTTTGAGGCCAGCCTGGTCTACAAGAGCTAGGTCCAGGACAGGCTCTAAAAAAGCTGCAGAGAAACCCTGTCTTGAAAAACAAAAAAAAAAAAAAAAAAAAAAAAAAAAAAAAAAAAAGACTGCGAAGTCCTATCCAAATGGGTCATGCTCCATCTCCTTTGACATTGCCTGCTCAGTTGACGAATGTCACCATAGTTACTTTTCCTGTTTAGCATTCTCATGTGACAATACATACCATCCATTCTGCCATCTTTTAAGCGGTATCATTATAGTCCTTCTTTAGCCATTCTGTTCTCTTTATGGTTAGGAGTCAAGTACAGAGTTGTATTGCAGCTTTGCCCAAAGAATGAAATAAAGTTTGTTTGTGATGATATAACAATAGTAGGATTAACTTTTGACAGCACATTGCCTCTTTAATCCATTCTAAAATATAAGTACGCTTGCTTACCTCTTTTTAAAATAGACTAATATTTTGTTTGAGGCAGAATGAGCAATCAACTAGGGATGTGATGCTAAATGCATATGAGGGGGAAACACGAGTCAAATAATCCCAAACTGACTCTGAAAAAAGTACTCCTTAAGATTTTTCATTATTAAAAGGGGAAAACTTGCAGTACAGGAATGGGGGTGCAACCTCAAGGTGTGGAGTGTGGGAAGAAGAGAGAGAGCTAGACAGGATGGCAGCTTTTTATTTTAAGATGTATTTTTATTATTTTAAATTATGTACATGTGTGTATATGAGCATACATGTTTGTGCACATAAGTATTGGTATCTACAGAATACAGAAGAGGACATCAAATTCCCTGGAGGTGATGCTGAAGGCAGTTGTTAGTAACCAGTGTAGGTTTTTGAGCCTCTTAAAGGCCATTGGTCAAAGGAGGTTCCCCATCATGGATAGTTGTAGGAAAGCTAAGTTGATAGGTTCACAGTGTCATAGTCTGTTCTATAAAAATGACTAAAGTGATATATCTTTGATATGTATATTAATATGTAATTTAATGGCAGATTCTTATTAAAGGCTATGGTAATTGCATTCCAAACTATTTGTGTAAGAATCATTTAATACTGGCCATACAACACAAAGAGAGTTACATGCAAACTTCCAAATTCCAGGCAAGTTCTGTTGTATTTCTTTAGAGGTAAAAATAACCCTTTTCTTCATGATGGATGTGTAGGCAACTGTCAATGTTTTCTAATTTTATTGCTTAAAGTTATTAAGGGCTTAAAATGTCTTTGTGAGTTCTTTTTTTTTTCTTTTTCTTTTGTTTTTGTTTGTTTGTTTGTTTTTGTTTTTCAAAACAAGGTTTCTCTGTTTAAAAGCCCTGGCTGTCCTAAAACTGACTCTGTAGACCAGGATGACCTCGAGCTGACAGAAACCTACGTAGTGCTGGAATTAAAGGGTGTGCCAGCACCACCTAACTGCTTGCTTCACACATTTTTGTTTGTTTGTTGTTTGTTTATTTGTTTGCTTACATATCAATCACAATTTCCCCTCCCTCTTTTCCGGTTCCCTGTCCTCCCCCTCCATTCTATCCACTCCTCCTTATCTCCACTCAGAAAGGTTAAGGCCTCCCCGTGGGAGTCAACAAAGCTACCATAGAGAATAGGTTCTCTTTCTTTATTTTTTTTATTACTTAAAAAAATTTACCAATCCAAATTCCCACTCCCTCTTCTCCTCCCACTCCTTCCCTTCTTTCCATTCCCCTCCCACCCTACCCCTCTCCAATCCCAAGAGAGGGCCATGCGCTCCGCCCTGTGGAAAGTCCAAGGCCCTCCCTACTACATCCAGGTAGAGCAAGGTTTACATCAAAAGAGAATAGGATCCCAAGAAGCCAGTACATTGCCATAGAGACAAATCCCAGTGGCCCCTCAGTCTACCCCAACTGTCAACCCCTTTCAGAGTTGACTCCCAGTCCAGTTGGAGTTGGTGAGCTCTCATTAGCTCAAGCAAACTGTCTCAGTGGATGACCCCTCATGGTTTTGGATTCCTTGCTCACACTCTCACTCCTTCCACTCTTCAACTGGACCTTGGGAGCTCAGTCCAGTGCTCTGATGTGGGTCATTGCCTCTGTTCCCATCTGTTGTTGGATGAAGGTTCTATTATAATATTTAAGATAATCATCAGTCTGACTACAGGGCAAAGCCAGTTCATACACCCTCTTGTCTATTGCTTAGGGTCCTAGCTGGGATCATCCCTGTGGGCTCTTGGGCACTTAATACATTCCTTTAGTTATGTAATATATACTGGATTGTTCTTTTCTAATCTGGAAAACTAAAAGACATTTGGCTTTTACATACCAGATGGTCCTTAATTTAAGTCTTTGGTTAAAAAAAAGAAAGAAAAACTGGATGTGAGTTATCCCTCTTGGGTGAGTTACTACATTTTCTGTAGACGTTGAATTTGGGGAAATTGATGCATGTGTAGACCCAGTGATTGTCACCTTCTCCAGATTCCAAGAATTTAGAGTTTGCTGTAGTCCTAGTCATGTCAGTGGCTTAGAGACCCAGCAGTTGCTTATGAGAATGTGTAAAGCAGCCACATTTGAAACATGAATGGCACTCGGCTATTGCTTTTCTGCGGAAGCAATACATGGAAGATGTCATCATCCATAGGCCTGCTTACAGATCTGAACTGGAATGGCATGGAGCTTGGAATCAAGTCGCCCTGTACTGCATCGGTCCTTTTGTGTAGCTGACCACCCTGCACTGGGTCATTTTTTACTGATTCTTGTGTAGTAATGTTCACCACCCACTTTCACTTAAGGTTAACTCTGAGCTCAGCATTTTATTGCTTATTACTTACTGTCTTAGTTATTTAGAATAATTTTTTGATAACATCAGCCTGTGGGAATTGTTTTTTTTTTTTCCCTTTTTCTTTCAATTCTGAGGATCAAATCTAGAGCATCGAGTGATAGGCAAGCACTCTACCACTCAGCCCCATCCCATGGTTGCTTTTTTAAGTTGACCTTTTTGATAGATATTATTTAAACGTCTTCAAAAGTCTAAATAGATTACTTGTACTGACTTCCTTCCTATGACACATATTTATCTCCCAGAAGTAAACTTGATTGTGGTTTGCATTCTCTTTTGAGTCTGTGTGGGTTTTAGTGGTATTAGCCTTATTATGTATTTAATTATGTAATTAAGTATTTAGTGGTATTTCCATTATGAACTGTTTTGCAGACCAGCTTGTAGAAAGCCAGTGTTTTGGTGTAGTAGCCCTGTGCAGACGACTCCTTGCTAATCCACCTCCCTGTGATACAAATGAGACACTTGTGCGTGTTTGGGCTTGGCTTTCAGACCTCTCTCTAAATATCTTACGTGCTGATGACTTGGCTTTATCACCAGCACAGACCAGTGGCCCTAAAGCTGCATTAGCTGTAAACATGACTCAGGAGCTGAATGACTGTAGAGACCAGAGCCAGCAGCTTAATGTAATCTTCTCACTCTGAACCTAGGTGTGTGGAAAGGTCAAAGGTTACAAGCAAATGAGCTAGCAAGAAGGGCCAAACTCAGCCCAGGATTCAAATAAACTTCCTTACATTTAGTTCTTTATACTCAATAGCCTTTGACCCATTTTTTTTTTCAGCCTTCCCATTTTTAAAATGACATTTATGAGTGGAAATTTCCCTAGTTCCTTCCTTGTAAGAGTGCTCAGGCTGCCATCACCACAATGTTACAAAAAGAAATGACAACTGGTGATCAGGGAATGTTGATTCTGGGTGGGCAGTGGGCAGTGAACAGAGAATTTGGGGAGGAAAGGCACTGTAAACTGTTTTTCCCAACTGGTGAGGGAGGTGATTGCTGATTCCTGTTGCTTGGTAAATGAGTCATGAGCCTGAGGGCAGAACTTGCAACAGGGCGGGGCCAAGTCTGGCCACAAAGAAACACCAATGAGCAGATAAATATTTCCCTGGCACTTCACCGGAGCGTTTCAGAGGCAGCTACCCCAAACAATGCCAATGGAAACGGGGAGCAGGAGCCAGTCTGTGCCTGCACTAATATGGAAATTCTAAATCTGCTCACAGACCCAGGGGCTTGCACACACCAAGGAGAAAGAAAGTTCAGACTGTTCAGGGACGGTAGCCAAGACCAACAGAACATTAGCTGTGGTGGAGCAGAGTCACAGAGAAACCTTAGGCCACTATAGAAGAACACTTTTGGAGAACAGGAATGCAAGATGGGACCCATCCGGCCAGTTCTTGGGTGTTTTCTTAAGATCAACTTGTGATGGGAGTGAGATTATTCACTATTGGTGGTAAAAACAAAAACAAACTTGGAAGACCCTTGTATCTTTAACATCCTTGGTTGTGGTGTTGGTAGAGCCACTTAGTGGCACTGAAAATGGAAAGGGACTTGCTGAAAGTCACACGGCCAATTAATTATGAGCTACGGGTGCAAACTGCTCCGTGTTCTCCACTGAGATTTCAGCAAGTGCCCTGCAGAGTTTGATGTTTTCATTAAAGTTTGAAGGCGGCTTTCCGGGAGGTGGAAAGTCTGTACAGAGAGAAGATGGAGCTCATATGTATTGGAGGTTAATAAGCAATTGCTGGTGATGTGCCAAGTTGGGTGGGGCAACAGATTGGAAACAAGGGTCAAGGTATGGTCTCCAGGTAATTTATCAGCCTTGCACTGGGGCCTTCAGATACTAGAGAGAGCTTGTGGGGTGTGTGTGTGTGTGTGTGTGTGTGTGTGTGTGTGTGTGTGTGTGTGTGTGTGTGTGTGTGTAATTTAGAGGAGGATATAAAACATTTTTGAACAAGATGGATTTGATGCATCAGACTGGATTTCCTCTGGAATACGATGATGTTGGAATTAACTAATAAAGGGGAAACAGAGTTGGCCATTTGAGAACTAGAAGCCAAACAGAGTGTTTTGAAACTCTTGGCAGTTGTATAGGCGCTCGTGTGTATGCGCGTGAGTACACATAGAGGCTAAAGGTTAGCAGCAGGTGCTTCGCCCATTACCCTTCACCTTACTTTTTTGAAACAGGGTTTCTCGATGAGTGTGGAACTTGCATATTATATTAGGCTAGACTGGCTGACCAGTGAGCCCCAGGGATTCCTCTGTGTCTGGCCCTCCCAGTGGGTTACAGGCATGCACTCCTGCACCCAGCTTTTTATGTGGGTGCTGGGAATCAAACTCAGGTACTCAGACTTTTGCAGCAAGTGATTTACTAACTGAGCCATTTGTCTGGTTCCAGAAGGTCTTCTTTTTAATCTGTTTTTATATTTAGCATGTGTCTCCAGCACCAAAGCAAACATGATTTTCTGGTAATTATTTCCTGGACACTGGAATGACTCCACCGCCCTGTGGACTCCTGTCATTCTGGAAGAGCACTCCACAACACCGAGATGTTCGTTTCCCCCTCTCCCCTAGTATTAAAAGACTTGCCATGGATGGACCCAAACAAATATGGCCCATTCCACAAGGGACCCTCTAAAATCCTTATGTTTCACCCCAGCCCCCAATGCCTCACATTGCTCGCTGCCTGTGTTTTTCATGAGTCCTGATTCTCTTCCCGGTTTGTGAGTATGCAACCCTCATGTCCACTTTACAGCTGTTCATTTCTCCCTCTTCTCCATCTAAATAATCTTGTTTCCTGCTGGAGAAAAGCGCTGCAGTACTATTTGCATTTATTTTTAGAGACATAGGCTCAAGTGCCACTGAAGAATTGATTCCACTTCTGGTTTTGACCTGTTGTTTTTACGTTCCTCTCCTGAACTCTCAATACCCTTGCTTACTGAAGTGCACATTTCATGATATGGGAATCCCATCTGAAACTTACGCTTCTTACAACTTGGGACAAGCACTTCACTCCATCTGAGCTTTACATTTTCACCTACCACATTCATACTGCTTTCAAATGAAATTACTCAGCAGAGAGCTAGTTACACAATGAATACTGAATATACTGTTATCATTACCATTAATATTTCATTTGAGAACCATTTTCTGGCTTTACCCAGAGAGTACTTTCAGCTCCCCACTGTCTCATAAAACATAAGCAAAAGACAGGACAGGACAGGCTGTGACTGATGCCCTTTCACCCAAGAAAACACTCTCAGAATTTAAAGAGCTTCGTGAAGCAAGACCTTGCTACCTGTATTTGGAAGGTAAAACAATCCAAAGATATTCATGAAGGTTTGCCTAGGGTGAGTTTTGAAAATAATTTTTGGTTTTTCGAGATGGGGTTTCTTTTTGTAGCCCTGGCTGTCCTGGAACTTGCTTTGTAGACCAGGTTAGCCTTGAACTCACAGAGATCCTCCTGCCTCTGCCTCCCGAGTCCTGGGATTAGAGGCGTGCACCACCACCACCACCCAGAGAGTTTTGGAAATAATTTAAACTGCCATGATTTTTCTTTTATAAATTGGGATATTTATAATCCCTATTTCTACATTTACTAGTATGACTTCTCTGTGCCCTACAGTCTTCACAGAGCTCTGGACCATTTTCGCTTTTTTATATAATTTTATTTTATGTGAATTGATGTTTTACCTGCATATATGTCTGTATGAGGATGTCAAGTCCCCTGGACCTGGAGTTATAGACAGTTGTGAGCTGCTATGTGGGTGCAGGTCCTCTGGAGGAGTAGCAGATACCCCCAACCACTGCGCCATCTCTCCAGCCCCTCTGGTTCATTTTCAACCAAACCTTTCTTCTAGCTCCTTCTACTTCTGCTCTTAAACCGCCTGTTACTAGACAATCTCAGTACCAGAACACTGTCTCATTCCTCTTCTCCAAGATGCTTCCAGAACAAGCACAGTGTGTCCATCCTAGGGTTGACTTTTCTTCTCATACTTGCCCTGATGGACAACTCTGTGTGGTTCCTGGCCTAAGCTATACTTCCCGTGCACACAAGCCTACAGGCTGCCTTTGGTCCTCATCTCTGACTCCAATTCCATATTTTTTTTCTTCACATAGGAACTCAGCCTTAGCAAACGCAAAGTATCTTTCTTCATGCAAATTGGCTGTGTCTCTTCACTAAAACATTGATTATTTCTGAAACTACTGATTCACTTTCTGCTTGTCCCCTAGCTAATTTCCTACCGTGTTCCAGCAATTCTAACCTTAGCATTCCCCAGGTCTATTCCCTCTTTAGTCTTTGACCTTGCCTTTCCTTGGGCATCTTGGAGGCTAGTTCAGTCATTTGATATAGAGTCTTTATATCCCCTCTTTAAATCTGCCAGTCTTCTGTTCATTTCTCTTTTGAAAGCACAGATGGGAGACAGACATGCCCATCAGTTAAAACAGCCAGCGCCTGTGTTTGTTCAAAGAATGCAGTCTGAATACCTTGGCCTAGGCTTCTCCCTAGTTCCACTCCAGCCTCAGCTTCCCTCACAGCTTCCCACCAGCCGCTCCAGCACACAGCATCACCCTGAGCTCCCTCATCCTCGTCCTGCACTTGCTTCTGCCGGGAAAACTGCCCTTCCTTGCTTATTCAAAGGCTTGCTCTTCCTGCAGGAGCCAGTTCTATAACCGGGCTCTAAGCTTTTTCAAGCTGCCCCAGTGCACAGATAAAGCTGCTCTTTTTTGGTGCTTCTGTTCCCTTTGTTCTCGTGGCCAGCTCCACACAGCCGGCCCTGCTCAGCATTGCCCCTTGCCTTTAACTGGTCCTTTGTGTTGGCAGCCTGCCCTGTGAGACTTGCAGTTCCCAGAAAGCTAGGAAGACATTTTATTCATCTTTGTATCCGTCAAGTACATTTGGTGCCTATAAATCCCTCTTAACTGCTGGAACAAATGCCTTCCCTTATTTCTCAGGGCTTTGTTGTAAAATCCAAATGGGAAGGTATTTATGACAGAGCAGTGTACACTACGCCACAAATATAAGAACTAAATCTCCTTCGGTGTCCCTCTGGACCCAAGCACGCACTACTCCTGTACAAACAGAGAAAACCTTCCCTCCAAAGGAATCAAATTTATTCCTAAGTAATCATAGTCATTTAAGACTTCAGCTAAATTGTCTTTTGTAGCCTGTTTCCATCCCATGTTCCATTAATGCAGATGATGTTTAAGTAGGCATTTAGAGTCTACTCTGTGTCGTAAAGTTACATAAACATGAAATATTCAGCTGACAAGAAGAGATAGGAACCAAGCGGCTTTAAAATTTCCCGAAGGAAAAAAAATAATAATTGTAAAAAAACAGAAGCCCGTATGGAGGAATCTAAAGCTACAATACTGGAAGAGGAAGGATCGGGGGAAGTGGCTGGAAAATGTCAGCAATGAACTGCTCAGAAGCCTGCCGTGCAGGAGGTTGAGCAGATACAAAGGCAGACTCCATGGTTTATAAATCATGGGCTTTTCATGGGCACACATATCCTTAGCTAAGTGCTACAGGACTCCCAGATTGAGTAGATAAAAATATCTGACGCCTCAAAATACAGCTGGTCTATTCTTTAAAAAAAATCATTTGTTGCTTATCTGAATTTGCTACTTACCTGAAAAGCCAAACTAAAAGCCAACTGACTTTGATAACTAAATCTTTGATAGGATGCTCTAGGGCATTTAGGGGAAAGGACTGAGCAAAGATGCCCTACTGGGCCCTTCTGACTAACCAACCAGAATTTTTAGGCACATAAAGAAATTGGTGATGCATTGCCATCTAGTGGGGATAAAATGTAGGGGACCTAAACAGCTGTGCTGACATTTACTTGACTGAAATTTCTCTAGCATTTGCAAAGAAGGGTGGTACCCTGGCTAACAGCCAAATGCGTGCTGCTAGAAGATGTGTCAATCAGGGGCGATTGGGCAGGGGACCGTGGAGTGAGAGGCTGGAATGTGCTTGCCTAGGGGTGAGGGAGCAGTGGACTTCCCAGCGTGTGGAAACTGGTCTCCCATTCAGGAAAAATACAACAACAGAAAACCGCAGCAAAGACAAGAATGAAAAGAAGTGCAAGAACTTTCCAAAGGAGAATGCATGGGGGTTTAATCCCAGGAGATAGCAAAGAGCAGGGTTGCTGTAATGTAGCTCCTGAGGTAGTTACCATGACAACTGATGATAGACAAAAGCCTTGATTCTTATTTCAGTCTGTTCGATCAAGGAAGGAAAGTGATCTAGAAATTAGAAGGTTTAAGTGAAAAGTAAAATGAATAAAAGGTGGCCTTGGAGCCTAAAGCAGGGCATCATAGCTAGCTTCAATAATCCCATCCTTTGTCTAGAGGAGAGGGTCTCTAAGACTTGATAGAGGCAAATTGATAGATATTTAATAGATACTAATTTCTATCGAGCTGATTATTTAGGAGCTTCGTGAAAATACACGTAAATGTAAATGTAAATACTTCTATAAGAGATTTTTGAAATGTAGGTAATGAACAGTTAAAAAAAAGTAAACATATAAAACCAAACAATCAAATAACCACCTGCTGGTGAGGATGTGAGGAAAGAGGAATCCCTATCCACTGTTGGTGGGAGTGTAAGCCTGTGCAGTCATCATGCAAATCAGTGTGAGGGTTTCTAAGAGTCATAAAATCCATCTACCATAAACCCTACCACTTTTAGCTAGGCAGTGGGGGCACACCCCTTTAATCCCTGCACTCAGAGGCAGAGGCAGAGGCAGAGGCAGAGGCAGAGGCAGAGGCAGGTTGATCTCTGTGAGTTGGAGGCCAGCCTGGTCTACAGAAGCTAGTTCCAGGATAGGCTCCAAAAGCTACAGAGAAACCTTGTCTCGAAACAACAACAAAAACTCTACCACTTTCAGCATATACACCAAAGACTATCTTACTGCAGAGATACCTGCACATCCATGCTTATTCCTGCATTGTTCACAGCAAGGAAATGGATGTCTATCCACAGAGGGATGGAGAATGAAAATGTGATATGTATACATAACGGAATTTTGTTCTAGGCATACAACAAAAATGGGACTTACAGAAAAATGGATAGAGATCGTATTATATTAAATGAGGTAATATAAACTCTGAATAACAAAAATCACTTCATATGCAAATCCTAGTTTATGTTTATATATATACATATTTATATATATAAATGTATGTTTGTATGTATATAAGTGGGTGCAAGTGTGAGTATAGGCTACAACACTAGAAAAGAAACCACAAGAGGGAAGAACAGGAAGTTGAAGATGTGAGAAAGGCAATATGATAAGTGATCAAAGAAAAAGAAAAGGAGGTTATGGGGGCAGAAGGGGGCTCAAGGAAATGAGTGAGAAAAGGGGGTAAAAATAAGTGACACTGTGTTTCAAAATGTCTTAATGAAACACTGATTAAAATAATATTTGTCTTATTTTTTATTGCTGTGATAAGACCTCATGACCAAGGAAATTTGTAAAAGGAAAGCCTTTATTTGGGGCTAAGAGAAAGTGAGTCCATGACCACCGTGGTGGGAGCATGGCAGCAGGCACAGTGCTAGAGCAGTGGCTGAGAGCTCACATCTTGATCCACAGGCATGAAACAGGGAGCTAACTGGGAGTGACGGGTACTTTTGTAACCTGACATCCCACCCCGGTTATACACCTCCACCAAAACGGCCACACCTCCTAATCCTTCCCAAACAGTTCACCAATGTGGGGACCAAACCTTCAAATATGTGAGCCTATGGGGACCATTCTCATTCAAATCACCACACTGTTCTTACAGGCATAAAAGATAGTGGGTGTCCCTCAAGTGCAAAGTATTTGTTATGTCATTAGGTTGACATCTGGTTGCATTACAGAAAATATGTTGAATTTTATTGGGTCATAAAAGCAAGTTCTCTGAACATAATATTTTGGAAAATCTAACAAAGATGGCTTTGGATGATAGTACAAATGAAGATTCATTGCTAGTTTAACACTAAGTGCCAGTAATAGATTATTTTCCAGGTGAATGACAGAATATCTAATACACTCTTATTGTCCTGCTTATTAATTTAGCAATGGTTGAAATATAAAATATCCAAAAAAGCACTGACTTTCAATTAGAAAAAAATTTCAAATAGAACAAAAACTTCTAAGATGGGTGATATCCCATAAGGATTTCAAAATGTCTTAACAAGATCACGAAGAGCTATAACTAACCAAATGAAGCTGAACAGGTGACACAAATCTTAGCATATTTAGATCTGAGATGAGATGTTATTTCTCCAAGTACAAATTGGAAGTGAATCAGACTCAAAACCTCTTTTACTAAAATGTCCTGGAGGCTGTAATTGATAAGAATATGACCATGTTTCAGGGACCAACAAATCACCTCACCAATGTTCTTTACTAGAGACCCCATTAGCAGAGACCCTACTAGACAGACTGCAGTAAGCAGCATGGACAGCTTTTGCCCAGGTAAGGTCCAGGCCTGACATCGCCATCATTCCTCAGAAGAACAATAGAAAATCACATTCACCTGATCAGAGACAAGGAACCTGGAGCCCAAGCCGTGTGAAGGCTGAGCAAAGCGGTTCCGGCATGCCTGAAGAATGAGGGGCCTTCAGGGATTGCACATGGTCCCTAGTGGTCCCAGCGTTAGTTTATTCTTTGTGCTGCCTCAGGAGAACTAAACTCCTCTCTATTCTGGGAAGCTAGATTTGGTTTCCTTCCAGAATCAGGAACTTGAGAGGCAATTTGTTCAAGAGTTTTATGAACTAGCGTTGACAAAGACCCACGCTGTTAAGATGTCATAGAGATGATGGGGTAGGAGTGCTTCCGGTGTGTCAGTAGCTCAGGCTTAACAGCCTAGGAAGTTCCTTCAATTTCTAGTTTCTAGGCTTCTAAAGCACGCCCATCATTTCCTGTCTTCAGGCCATCTTTCATTTTTCGTCTTTCAATACTTATGTCTACTTTTAGTAAAAGTATCTACGTTTAGATTGTCTTACACTTGGTCTAAGAGTTGTATATTAGGCTACATCTTGAAGCTCACCAAGTTTCAGTTTTTAAAATTTGCCTGTGTGTGTGTGTGCATACACACTCCACCCACAGGCATGTATGTACACTCACATATGCACACAATCACACAGGTACAAACCCATACACATGCGCACACACACACACACATTTGCCATATACAGGATGCTGCCAATCACAGAAAGGACCCCAAACCAATCCCAAGCTGTAGAAAAACGCACAGAGTGCTAACTAGACAGTATCTTTACCAAATTTGAGTTTTGACAACAGCTGAATAGGTGCTATCTGATGAGAATAAAAAGTCTTTCTCTCACGTACCTGTTTCAAGGTTGCTCATTTCCTGGGCCTTAAGAGACTGAATGTAAATCAAAAGGATTTGTGAAATGTCTCCTTTAAAAGACTTCCTTGTGCCCATAATAAGAGACATACATATTACAAGCTATACATTTGAATGCCTAAGTTAAGGACATTGCTACTGATGCTGTGACTCATGAGTGGCAAAGAATTGATAATTACAACACTAGGCTGCATTTTTCAACTTGGTTTATAAACTCCCATATGTGTTCCTATCAGTATTCATGTAGGATTAATTCTAGGATTCCCCTGGAGGCAAAAATAGGTAATGTTCAAGTCTCTCCGCTGCAATGTCAGTGTGCACACAATCTATACGTATTTTCTCGTATACTTTGACTAGTGTCTTGATTATAATACCCCAAACAATGCAAATAGCTATGCTAAATGACAAGGAAAATATCTACACATGCTCAGTACAGACGCAATTTTCTTCCAAGTAGTTTTGGATTGCAGATGATTGGATCTAAAGCTGTGAATTAGAAGGGTTGCCTCAAAGATCAATGGAGAAGGTGACTGTGTACCAAAGATAGTTCTTTTCCACATCCAAATAGTGGCCCCTGGTGGTTCTTATAGCCATGGAACCAAGAACTATTTTGGTGAATATGTAAACAGTTCATTTTAAGAGGGTTTTTTTGTGAAAAAAATATTCAATAATCAAAGCAAATCCTAATTTAGGAAGTGTTTTAGGCTACCAGAGTTGGATGCTAAATATAGCTTTAACTTACAGGGAGGTTGATTCATAGCGGGAAAAGACTTGGAAAAGGGGATATAAGACTGAACTTTGTCACATGCTCCCTAAACGCTGAGAATTAGCTGTTTTAATCCAGCTGCCACTCAGTGCTGAGAATAATATAATACTCTTAATATGATCACTGAAGTTTCCCTTCCTAGACTCTTATAGATCTGTCGCTCATGTAGGGAAATGCTCCTTTCTACGTCTCCCCTTCCCATCACTTAACTCCTGCTACAAAGTTTTGACCTTCTTTAACTCTCCCCTTGCGTTCTCTGGATATCATTTAAGTCACCTGCACCTTGGTTTCCCATGAGAAATACCCTTCCTACTTCCAGGGAACACTCTCCCATCTGCTACAGCCACAGCAATCCTTTCCTGTTATTAGATCCACCTGCTTCTTCCTTGCCTCCCGCACTGTAGACTTGATGGTGACTATCCGTCTCCACATGAACACAGATCTCACGATGCTCCTTACAACCCACAGCCTCCTTCTCCCTGCCTGTTACCTCTCCCTGCTGTTCACCCTTGATTTCACTGTCCTGATGCCCGCTCACCTACCCTCCCCTGAGTTCTCCCCAAGTTCCTTATATCCCCTCTCCTTTTCTTACTTGTCCCTCCTTTTCTGCTCACTTAATTAGTACTCACACATGTAGTTCCTTCACATTCTTTGTATTCTCTTTACACACTTTCTGGCCACACACGTCCAACTGTCCTCCTTGTTTATTTCTCCCCATCATGTGCATTTTCTCCTGGTGGCTTTCTGCACCCTGGGGGACAAATTTATACCCATCTCCCTAACTTTCAATTCCTTGAAGCCTCCTCCTTTGTGAGAATACTGATCTTCAGAACTCTGCTCTCCATTTCCCCCTTTTGAAGCCATGAACCCCCAGTTTTCTCTGGGTGCATATTTTCAGTTCGAGCTTCTTTTCACCTGGAATTTCCCTGTTCCTCCCAACTATTTTCTCTGGGTCTCTCACTTATCTTTCTTACCTTGGACCTTCGGGTCCCTTCACCTGACCGTTTCTGTATCTGGACTTTAATAGAATTTGAGGATGGAAGAGAATAATCACAGAATGAAATCTCTCACCCAGTCCATGTGCTGTTATTTCCTACAGTCTCTACCCTTCTTTCTGGTCTCATTAGGATCCATTCCTCTTGCATCTTTACTATCCTTACTGTCTCATCTTACCATTATACTAACGCAAGCACTCATACCCAGAACCGGTATATCTTTCTTCCTTTGTTGTGGATCGGTCCTTGCTCCAGTTTGTCCATATGAGAAAAGAAGTACTTAGCCCTTATGCAGGCCTGAAGTTTGTCTGCAAATAACTGGAGGACAGGCATTCAAACACAGGCATGTTCTCATGCTCCGTCCATTTCCTCCTGACCTCTTGAACCCATTGTATAGTCATTGAGAAAAGATATTTTTGTCAACCTGCTGTTTTCCCTCCTCTTCCCATACTCCAAACCATTACCATAGCCTCCTAGATTAACTCGCAATCACAAAGAGAAGCCATAAACAAACAGACCTGCACAATTTCAGACTGTGGCTGAGTAAGAACCTGTAGTTATTAGCATATGTATTCTTTCCAGGTACCTAGTCACATTCTTTTGGTTCCTTTCCCAGCTATGGTGTAGAAGACAGAGAGACCCTTGGGACCTTCATCCCAACCCGGTGATGTCTGTGCTATCTAAAATAAGACATACTACGACATCACCCTAGCCAGGGAAAAACCGCCTTCTTGCTATACTATTTCAGGTATCCTCCACACTTTCTTTATTCCTATTATACCCACCCTTCGTCAGAAAATAATTTGGGGGGAAGTTAGGATTCACAGCAACAGATTTAGACAGCTTCATGCCCACATCCAATAACGTCCATACACTCACATTTCTCCAGTGATCTTGAGGAGCCCAGACTCGCTTTTAGTTTTGGGTTTGGGAATAAACTATTTTAACAGCAGAATTAAAGGAAAAATCATAAGGTGCCCAAATCCCTCCCCCTTAGTGAAGAAATGGACCCATAAAAATGCCAGGCTCTGGACGGTGATACACAGTGGGGACCTCCTTTAAAGATTACATCTAAGAAACACCCAGAAGTGCAGTGCCTGGCGCCTGTCTCCACTCTATGCGCCACCATACAGTTTGTGAACTGGGCAAGGGGCTGGAGATTGAAACACACAAAGACTCACAGAGAGAAACACAGGTCATCATTGATGCCAGAATGCCCCCTTTATTGTGTTCAGGGGCAGATTATATAGAGATAGCCACGCCCCAGCCAAACCCACCAGAAACCACTCTCCTGCCATCAGGAACTCCTGAAGGTCTCGTGCTCAGAGCAGCTGTAGTTACTCAGATCAGGGAAAAACAAGTTGTTTACAAGAAATTCAGGATCTGGGGTCTCACTGCTCCCAACATCTCACCCCATAAATATATATATATATATATATATATATATATATATATATATTTAGAAAAAAAGAGCAACTAACCACATGCAAATCCCACAAGAAATCCAACTGCTCTAATAAGCTGGAAAATGCCTTAGCGAACATGCTCATTCTACAGTCAGCATGAATGATATATGCTGATGCCAGAGACAAGATAGTCACAGCAGCAGTTGACTATTCAACAATTTCAACTGCCCTGAAGGAGGCTGCAGCAATAACAATAGCGGCCACCCGTGGTGATCCTGAAGTCTCCAGGATGGTTTGGCAGTTCCTCCTGCCTCTGCCTCCTTCAGCAAATCCTACTGGCATGTGCCACCACAACAGGCCCAGGTAGGATGCAGGCTCAGAGACCTTCAGCAGCTGCTACGTGGGTTTCTCGGGTGCTGCGGGAAAGCCTACCACTCGGGCCACAGCCTCTTGGCTGGGCAGAACCTAGAACTGCCACTGCCTTCTCCTTGCCCTGCTGCTGTCTTCTCTGTGCTCTAGTTTTGTCTTGGCTCCAGCATTTGTGGTCGCATTTGTTGATACTCATGGCACCGATGTGGCATCCCCCAGGCTGGGCACCGACTGGGCCAGGGTAACCACAGCCACCTAATCTAAGCTCTGCTCCAGCTGCCTTCTAGCCCCAGCTGCATTTGTTCTAAGTCCAAACTGGTGCATGGAGTGGAACAGAGCTCAGGAAAGCGGGCTTGCTGTTCTGGAACCACTGAAGGGGCCCCCACTTAATCTTTTAGGGAATTTGAAGGTCTTCATCCTATCTGGCTGCTTCCTGCTGAGCGGGGGCTCTGCATTCTTGGGAGGTATTTTACTGCAACATTTCAGGAAGTCTTGGTGAATCAAACCACATGAATCTCGAATAAATCCTCAGGTTTTCATCCTCTGTGGAGACAAAAGCAGAACCTCTTTTCTAAAGCATGAAGTCCTTAGGCCTGTACTTTAAAGTCAAAATACCTTTCTTAGCAGTTCCTAGAATCAAATGTCTTTCTCCAGTACAACACACAAAAGACAATACAATAACATACATCTGTACACATTTTATCTTTTTGAGCTGTATACATTCTATCTTTTGGAGGCCTTCAAATTACCCTCTCACCTCCTGTTTCAGAGGGTATCCCACAGAGCGTCTCTGGGGATGAAGAAACACCATTCCCCAATCCACCCTCACCATTCCCGAGGGCGACCTCTCAGTGTTCCCTAGTTCCCAATCTTGGAGGGACTTCCAGTTGCAGCGCATGGCGCCCGTCAGCGCTCTATGCACCACCATACAGTTTGTGAACCAGGCAAGGAGCTGGAGATTGAAACACATAAAGACAGAGAGACACAAGATCATCCTTGATGCCAGAATGCCCCCTTTATTGTGTTCTGGGGCAGATTATATAGAGATAGCCACACCCCAGCCAAACCCACCAGAAACCTCTCCCCTGCCATCAGGAATTCCTGAGGGTCTCGTGCTCAGAGCAGCTGTAGCCACTCAGATCAGGGGAAACCAAGTTGTTTATAAGAAACAGGATCTGGGGGCTCACTGCTCCCAAGATAGAAGTAGTCAGAAGCACAGCTCTTTCACAGAAAAACACCCAATAGTTACTGTTTTATTGCATATACTGGACACCACCTCAATGTCTAGGAAGGAACTAAAGTCACAGAAAGTGATGTAACATTTACAAGTAGCATGGCCCAATTCTCTTCAGAACTTCTAAGGGTTAAAGGAGAAAAAAATTGCCAGCTCTCTTCCTTTATAAAAACCCAGGGTAGGAAGACCTTGGGCTCCCATACCAAACCAGTCCATAGTCTTTCCAGTCTTTCAGTCCTGCTCTTTGCATGAGTGCCTCAATCCTGTTCTCCACAGTCCCCCGACAAGGACCTCTTCACTCTTTAGTCCCAGGGCCATGGCTATTCTTAATCTTGTCCCTCGCTTCCTCTGGTATGGGCTGCTCAAAAGAAGAGGCTGTCTGCTGTTCTGGAGTTTTGTTCAGTGAGGACCCTGTCTCTGGTCTAGTGCCTTCAGGAAGCCCATTGAGTTCTAACGGAAGGTGCTTGCTTATAGGCTGAGCACATGGAGCTGGAAGCAGGTCTGGAAAGTTGCCCTCTGCCCCCATAGGGTGCCCCAGAGTCTGTGGGCAGAGTGGACTGGGGAAGGGAGGTTCGGGCAAACAATGGCCACTCCAGGGTCCTGGACCTGTGGAGTCAAAGAATATGGGAATTATTGGACAGGACTAAAAACATTGAAAACCGGTCCTCTCCTAAGCTACGTGTCTTTGCCTCCTCAAGCCACTGTCCCGCAATCAGTCATGGATAAGGTAGTGCAGTTTGTTGAGCCAAGTCAGCAGTTCGTAAAGGACTCAATTCGGCTGGTTAAAAGATGCACCAAGCCCGACAGAAAAGAATTGCAGAAGATTGCCATGGCCACAGCCATAGGATTTCCTATCACGGGATTCATTGGCCTCTTTGTGAAACTGATCCATATCCATATTAATAACACTATTGTGGGTGGCTGAGTGCTTTCTCTTCACGAGAACTAGGAGCAAATGAGGGTGTGAGAAGCTTATGAAGTAAAAAGTTGCCTGCATACTTTGTGTTTTCCCTTCCTTTTCCCCTCCCCGAGAGGTTTTGTATTTCTAAACTAAAATTTCAAAATAAACATTTTTCTCATGATAAAAAAAGAAAAAAAAACAATGAAAACCACTAAATTGTGTGAGTCTCTTTCTCCTTCCTCAGGCCCAAGATTTAGGTCCTATTGCCCTATTGCAGCCTGGGTGAATCGTTAACACAAGCCTCTCCCCTAGAATTAGACAGGCTCAATTCCAAGCCCTGTGATTTAGTAGACTATAGGTCAAGGCCAACGGCTGGCCCATACAGGCACCAAGGAGATCCAGAACCACCAGGCATCTCTTTCATTCATGATGGAGGGCTTTGGGAGTTTTAGAAGTCTAAGTAGTTCGACATAATAGATGCCATTTCTGTATGAGGTCCTTTTGTGCATTATTTCTAATAGTCACCAAATCCCAATGCCAGACCAACGGAAGTTTTTCAGTCACTACAAGCAGGGGCCAGAGGTTTGCTCACTACCCATGATCTGCCTCATTCTGCCTTCTAGATTAAGGAGGCATTGTGTCTTTCTCAACTTCAGACAAAAGTGGGGGATCTTCCTTTCCAGTCCCAACTCACCCATATTTCCAGTAGGTGGCTGTAGCAAGATCTGACCTGGTGGCAGCCCTGCGCAATAATCCTGTAACGTGTCCCCACTGAGGCCAAACGGAAGTGAGAAGAGAGAGTCTTCCGGTGGTAGAAAGCTTGGAATGGGCAGAGGGAAGGGGGGCAGATAGGGAAAGTGGGGCTGAAAGGGTGGGAAGAGAGGGGTCTGCGGAGTCTGCGAGAACTGGAATGAACCCAGCTGACTGCTTGCTTGATAATCCTGAGGCCCCAAGTCTTCCAAATTTGAGCAGGTGGGTGGGGAGGTGATGCTGTGGGGTACAGGGGAGTATTTAAGTGAGGTGCAACAGTGACCTCATTCCCAGTAAAAAAGACCATTCCCTCTGAACCCCCTCCCTTTCTCCATCTCTGTGACAACATCAAACCCTGGATGTCGCCGGTGCCTCATCTCCCATCTCCTCCTCTCACCACAAACCCCCTGCTCTCTGCTTCTTCTCATTCTTTCCCTTCTATTGCTATAAAATATTAGATCATTCTTACCCAAAACTCAACACATCTTTTAACTCCGCATCACATAAGCCCTCTCAGCCCTTTCCCTTCCCGCCCCCCCCCCCCCGCTGTCCCATACCTGGTACCCCAGGACCCACAGGGCCTGTCCTTTTGTATGCTGTTACTTCCAGGAATGTCCCTCAGTGGAGGTATCACTTGAGGAACTTGGATAGGACTAAGGGAAGGAGGAAGGTTGGTCCTTCGAAGAGGTGGGGGGCTGAAGAGTGGTGGGGTGATTGCCACCCTCTGAGCACCCTCACTGTGTTGAGAGGGGGTCTGAGTCTGGTCAGAAGTCAGCAGTATGGGAGGCTCTAGGAAAATATGGAAAATAGGAGCTTTCAAGCATAAGAAGGTGGGCATAGAGAGGCATCTAGGATACTGCTGGATGGCAGGCAGTGTAATACCCAGGGAACCCCGGCACGGGACCCTGGAGAGCATCCCCACTGCTACCTCTATGGAGCGAGGACTTTCTGTTCCAACTGTCTTCTTAGCTTTCATCTTCCCCCACACCCCAGGCAAACTTTCTGAAAGTGGTAACTGACCTGGCAAGGCAGCCAAAATGTGCTCTGGAGGAACAGGGCCAGGTTCTAGGTCTGTTGGCACAGGAGCTAGAAGCTCAGGAGCAGACCTGGCAGCAGAACGGACAAGACTATAGCTTCTATGGCCACTGGATTTAGAACTCAGATTTGGTGCCAAGGAAAGGGCCAAAGGCACCAGCAACTCCTTGACTCCAGCCCAGCTCAAATTCCTTGAAGGATTAGTCAGTAACCCCAAACACACCCAGCTACCAACATGACCCCCAGAACTCCTATGTGCACCCCACTTCTGCTTGGTGTGAACAACCCAGGAGCTATTCTTACCTGTGTTGACTGCTGTCAGCACTGGGGGCTACAGAACCATCTCTAGTTTCCTTCTCACTCAGTTTCTCTACTTTTCGCCATTTTGCCCTGCGGTTCTGAAACCACACCTATGGACAGAGGAAGGGCACCTGAAACTTGAGAATGCTGGCAGAGACTGTCTTCTGTGTCACTGTGGAGGAGACTTTGCTTGGTTCCAGCTACCTCTTAACTTGGAAATATAAAAAGATCTCTGTGGTATCATCCTTCCTCGTTTAATTGGTTAAAGCTGTGGCCCATGGATCAGTTGGGACACCCCTGCATCTGAGACTAACTTCTGTCTCTATCCCAGCTGAGACTGAACACATGCCTCCCTCCCAGCTTCGATATCACCCCCACTGACCAGCCAGCCCCCTTTACCATGATGCGTTGAGGGGTGACCCCCACCATGTGGGCAATCTCTCGGCGTTTGTCACCGTCTGGATAGTGGTCTTCCTGGAATATCCGTTCTAGTTCCTCCAGCTGGTCTGCAGAAAAAGGGGGAGGCTAGATACCACAGCAGGAGAGAAAAAAAAGGAGATGCCCATTGGGCACCCATAGCAGTTATGGCCATGGGTGCTAAAGCAAGAGCCATGCCTCTCAGCATGCATAGTGTCATATATGTATTCCTGACTCTTCTCTCCAGGTCTAACAAGACAAGACAGCTTGCCTGGTCTTCCCTTCTGGGGTCAGAGGTGTTGGTGCTGCCATGAACAAAGAGAAACATGCAACAAAGTGACTAACCATACCCCAGCATCTCCTGGGGCCACACTTTGCACAAAGCTACAGTTTCCTCTACCTTTCTGGACTAACCTGAGCGGTACAGGGTTCGAGTCTTCTTCCGAAATTGAAAGGTCACTTCTAGGGATTCCTTCAGGTTTTCCTGTTGGCTCTTCTTGGCCAATGTACTGAGGACACTGGGGGCTAGGCCTGGTTCAGAAAGCATAGTTTTGTGTGTAGCATAAGTTGAGTGACATCTTGAAGATAACGTCCATGCTAACCCCGTAGTGTTAGGCTTCCTGAGCTTACCGGGGACTGCAGAGATGGATGGCTTCACTCTCTTTACCTCCTTCTCTAGGAGAGAAGAAACTTCTTTCTGGGGCTGGGGACTACGTGCAGCTGGTGCTGGGTCTTTGTTGTGGCACCCTCTGCAGGTGCCATCCCTCATTAACTCTCCAGAGGTCTCCGACAGTGGTCTCTTTTCAGAGCCAGCCCTGGAGAATGAGGACTGCTTGCCTCGGTCATCTTCAGGAAGTGGGGCAGAACCCTTCCATGGTCCCTCCGACTCCAGCCCAGTAGTCCTGGGCTTGCCTCCAGCATCCTGGCCTACGGAGAGCACCAACCACTGGCATTAGAAGGTGGAGCCCCTTTCTCCCTACAGCTGATCAATCTGCTGTGAGAACCTCCTAAGCTTTTATTTTCCTGTTTTTCCAAATGAGGCTGGAAGGGGACACGGAGGATGGATTAGATGCTGCAGTTGTAACCACAACCATAAAAAATTCGTTGCTACTTTATAACTGTAACTTTGCTACTGGTATGAGTCATAATGTGAACACCTGTGTTTTCCAATGGCTCTCATGTGACTGGGACCCCTGTGGAAGGGTTGTTCAGTCCCCCAAGGAGGTCACAGATTGAGAAGCACCAGATTAGCTGCTCCATCTGCTTTGGAAAATTTAAACAACTATGGCAAGCCTGTTGGGGTCTTAATGTGAGAACTATGGAAAGCTGGGTACACATTTTAGTTTTTCCCAGACATCAGAGGTTCACGTTCAAGGGACAGGTACCAGTTCTGATCTTTCTAATAAACAACTGTTAGGGGAGGAGTGAGTAGAAAGAGAAAACCAGACCTATTATTCTGGCTTTCCTCAGACTAGCGCCCTCCACCCCGCGCCCCCAAGCTAGGCTGCCCCCACTCTTCCACTGAGTCCAAGTCTTTTACAGGTGAGGAAAGGCGCCCATTCGGAAGGAAAACCCCCTTCACACCATCGTAAAACTTGCCCCCTCCCAACTCTGAGCCCACTTAATATGCGCCCCCTGGACCTATTGGAGCCCCATGAGGCAGGCATTTTCCCACCAGGTGATGAAATGGGGGCCTGAGGAATAATCCACCCAAGATCAAATAGGGCTGGGGTACAGGGGCACTGGTTGCCCTTAGCCACCACCTGGAACTTTTCCCGGGATCCCAAACAATCCTCTTCTTTTCTGTGTATACTGCTGACAAAATGAAATTTACTTCAGGGAGTTTTCTGTCATCTCCAATGAAACAAAAAAAAAAAAAAAATGTGGAAAGGAAGGCTAACTAAAGCCTTTGAAGTTGCCGCTAACAAAACAGAACTTTCTAACAATACATAAAGCTCTTGGGGGCAAGCCCTGACTCTGAAGCTTCTTCCAGCTGATTCTAGATATACCGTGGAACCACTTCAGAGAGCTGGAGATGGGGTGCAGCCAGGGGGTGAGGGGATCAGGGTGGACCAAGGGACACTCGGACAAGTAACAGTTTAGGAGGGCTTGTAGCACAGTAAGAAACATGCTACAGAGTGGACGCTCAACAAACTTGGACCTTGTTGGATTAACGTACTGTACTGAGAGAGGTGAAGAGTCTCACAACCTAGATTAGAGCAATGTTGGAGACCTAAAAAAGGTGAGGTCACCTCCCTTTCCAGCTATCACCCATAGACCTAAGCAGCCTCTTAAGGCTGACAGAGTGGCCAGCAGACCACACGGGCTCAGTAAACCCTCACGAAGGTTGACCCTGATGCGCGCTTACCCCGCGTTTTCCTGCAGA
The DNA here is from genome assembly GCF_903992535.2 of Arvicola amphibius. Lineage (NCBI taxonomy): Eukaryota > Metazoa > Chordata > Mammalia > Rodentia > Cricetidae > Arvicola > Arvicola amphibius. The sequence goes on from NC_052048.2 coordinate 189,998,318, forward strand.
GTTTCTCCGTGGGCTCCATGGCACAGACTTCCACCTCTCAGCCCGCCCTGGTACCACAGGCGCAGCCTTAATGAAGTCCGTGGGGTGGCCAGGTGTGTGGAGTCTGCACAGGCCAGGGCGCGCGCAGCAGGAGCTTGCGCCCCCAATCCCACCCCCAGGGCGAGGCACAGCACACCTGGGGTTGGGATGAGGGGCCGGGAGATCCATCCTGCAGTTTCCTGGCCGCCTCTATGCAGCCCCACGCGGGACCAGATGCCTGTCACCCTCCTAGAGTTGGGGCAGGAACAGAGCGGCTGCAGGATTGCAGGCCCGCTGCTGGGGTGTCTTTGAAGGTGCGGTTCTCAGGCTCAGCACACAGTCAATGGGCATGATTGGGGTTACCTTCTGATCCTTGTGTAAGGAGATTTCTGCAACTACTCATGAAGAGAGTCTGCGGATATGAGGCCGCCCTATCTTCTGCCTACTTCACGAATTTTTATGGCCCAAAGTCCGAACTGATTTGAGTATCCTTAGCAATCAGAATCGGGGGTGAGTGACAGGAACGAAGCTGAAAGTACCCTAGGCCTAGAAAAGATTACCTCTTGAACCCCGCCCAATTTTGGGAGTACAGATGAGGTTCAAGCTAGTCCAGGTTTTCTTATTAGTCTTAGTCATTTAGAATCAGTTTTCTAATCTAAGGAAGAAAGAAGGACTTCTGGATCGTGGAAGGCTTCTTGTTTCTCTTGGGAAAAAAAAATCAAAATTTTTAAATTCTTACTTTTTCTTTCTTCTACCACGGGAGTAGGAGGGGCGAGGAATGCAAGTGCTGGCCAGATTGAACCAGCTGCTGTGAGCTGGAAGGTGGTGAGGGAGGCGTCCTGCCAAGAGCTCAGGTGATTTGCTTTTAGCATTTCAGAGCTTCTGGACACCAGGCGATTCCGGGCTGTATCAAACAATCAACTACCAGGACATTTTCCTGTGCTTTAAAATCGTCTGTGAGAGTCTGCCTCTACATACCTGTGGACTCCGAGAGGCTGTGGGACTCTTAGTTACTTCTGAAACATAAAAGTGTAAAAATAAAAGTGTAAATTGAGGGCCAGTAAGATGGTTCAGTGGGGAAAAGCGCTGTTTTCTCAAACCTGATAACCTGAGTTCAGTCCCCAGGGACAGGAAGGGGAGAACCAACTGCTGAGAGTTGGCCTCTGACTTCCATAAGTCCTGGGTGGTGCACGTGAATACATACACACACACACACACACACACACACACACACACACACACACACACACAAATAAAATAAAAAATAAAACTGAATAAAATTAAAAAGATTAAAATGCGGACTAAATAACTTCATAGCAATATAATCAGAACTTCAAGCCTCTGCCCCTTCAGAACTTCAATTCCTATGCCCCCGATAAGATTGTCCCCCTTTTCCGGGAGAATTCTTGACACAATATCCTGTTTCTATGCTAGAAAACCTGAAGTATTCTAGGTCACGCAAGCAAGGAATGGAAGCAGTGAAGGGACTCTCTATAGGAAAAACAGGGATGATTTGGTAGTGACCTGGTTGTAGCTGGAACACTGTGCTTACCCTGAGTACACATTTAGAGGACAACGACGTTGTGCCAGCAACTGTGAGGGAAATGATTGCATACAGAAGGATTTTGGGAGACACAGATTAAAACACTAGTTCAGGAATGGGTCATGCCAGCACTACACAGTCGCTATCCATTGAGTAGGTGTAGACTCGGTAACCCTGAGCAGCAGAGTCTCTCCTGGACCAGGAAGCATTCTTAGAAGTGCTGACCACTGTGCTGTGTGACTTACCCTGTCAGGGCCTGCCTAAGATTACAGGTAGCAAGCAAGCCTTAGGGTAAGGGCCTTCCAGAGGCTGGCCCCCTGTGCCCCACACCCGAGTGAACAGAACACTTAGATCTAATGTTTGTAAAATTATTCTGGAACCCAGCCATCAACCAGGATTCCTTAAGGAATCTGTTTCAAGTGTGCTGCATAAAATGGGCTACATGTTTAATCCCCGAAATATTCAGTATTGCTAGGTCTAAGGAGGGACTCCAAACACAGCACTTTAACAAGACTCTTGGGGGATTTGCTATGCTTCCTAATTTGAGACCCTCGTAGGCTTTTGAAAGGTAGAGTCAATTAAAACCTTCCCTGGAAAGGACTGGGGTGTGACTCAGTGTTCAAGGCCCTGGGGTTATTTCTCAGCACTGCAGAGCAAAACAAAAACACACTTCTAGAGAAGGAATGTGGAGGCTGTAGGGGATGGTGGCCCATAATGGGAAGGAAATGCATTTTCTTCCTAGCCTAGGGCATCTCCTTGCAGTGAGAAGTAGGATATAATTTCTTAAATAGATTGATCTCTCACATTAAAAAAATGTCACCCCCTGAGCCCTTTCTCCTGTTTTTGTCTTTTTCTCCCAGGCTGCTTCCTAGCAGGACGAAGGTAAGAAAAACACTATCGCTGTGTGCCTGACTGTAAGTGACACAGCTCAAATTATGAAAAGGTTTTGGGTAGGGACTCGGGGAATTAAAAAAGTTTATTATTTTTCCAGACATATAATTGGATCGTTGGGGTTGGGATATAGAACTAGAAACATTTCGTCTTTCTTTTCTCTTGATCTCCTGGGCTTCTATTGAGACTTCTTTCCCTTTCAATGACACAGTTCAGTGTTTTCCTTTTTTACGTGAAGAATGACTTGTACATGATGGCCACAGTGGATTGTGTGTCAGATGTACAACATGACTTGCTTGTTGGAAAGGTATGGTGTTGACGAAATGGACCACTAAGCCCTACCTCTGATGGAACAACATGAAGTGGATGGATAACACACTTCCCAGACAAGAAAGACATCCCTATTACATGGGAGACGGCAAGGATTGTTTTAGGGGTTCTTTTTTTTTTTTTGGTTTCTGAGACAGGGTTTATCTGTATAGCTTTGGTGCCTGTCCTGGAACTCATTCTGTAGACCAGGCTGGTCCAGGCTGGCCTCGAACCTACAGATATCTGTCTGCCTCTGCCTCCCAAGTGCTGGGATTAAAGGTGTATATCACCAACGCCCATTTTAGGGTTCTTGAGAATATTTATTTTCAAGTCTTGCTTGATTACATGCCCTCTTCGTAATTTCTGACTATTTGATATACTTGACTCTGTTTGGAGGGAAGTCAAGTTTTTATTATTTGGTTTCTTAGTTTTTCAGAGCCAAACCATAAACCATCGCTACTATCCACCAAGCAAGGGCCGTTCGTTACTATATCTTTTTCTTTTACTCATGGATATAGCCATGAAAGAACAAACGAAATGTGTCAGCTGCCCCCAGAAAATTATCTCCCCTGTCCCTCAGTCTGTGTGGAGCTAACCTTACAACTGAGGTGAGCAAGGGCAATAAGCTCTCTTTGTTCTTGCCCTTTTTATCTAAAGAGAACCACACATGATTGATGGGAGAACATATTTTTCAAAGCAGTCTTTCTTTGTGCCACACCCAAGGTCACTGGGAGACCTGAGACCAGAGAAGCACGAGGAAGTTGTGGAAGACAGCTGGAGACTTCCACAGGCCTCAGATAGGAAGAAAGCAAACACGGGAGGCCAAAAAGAGGCTCTCTGGAATGAAGCAGAAAAACTGAGAAAGGCTGAGGCAGGTCCAGAGATCGCCATTCCAGAACCGGAAGGGGACACATAGCAAGGTGACCCAAAGCTAACACTGCCAGTGCTGGGGACAGAAAGGAGGAAGCACCCAGTCTCCAGGCAGAGGCTTCCTTTGGAGAGCCAGCCCAGGGAGGTTTGAGCAGCTGGTGAAAGCGATTGAGGACACCTGGGTGAAGCGGGAACTGCCCTGGCAGGGCCAGATCAGATCAGGGTGTGCGAATCCACACAGTCAATCCCCATTTGCTTAGAACACTCCAGAATGGAAGCTTGTGATAGAGTACGGACTGGGTGTGGCAGACAGTTGCCCGTGTTTGGAACTGACCTCCACTGTCTGGGATTTTTAATTTAGAACATCCTTTTCCATATACCCTATTATCGGCCCATTTTGGAGGCACCTTTCTCCTTTCTGTTCTCCTCGAGGCTTCTGGGGTGCCAATTCCAGCGACACCTGCAAGTCATCTCCAAAACTTTGTTTCGGCCTTCCCCGGACTTGGCTCCCTCTGTTCCTCCGGTCTCCCAGAAGCCTTTGCTGTTGCCTTTCCGTCTTCAGAATGGCCTATGCCCTCTCATGCCTCCGGACACAGAAAAGCCGGTTATCAGCCGGCAGCATCTTTCCCTCCTTTCTATTTCAGTCAAAGTCTTACTCATACTTCAACGCCCAGCACAAATGTTCTGTTTTCCGTGCAGCCTGACTCAGCTAGAGTTTACTGCTCCTCCTTTGTACCGCCCTTGAATTACTCTGTGTTTATATTTACATAGCATTATTTAACACAGGCTCACCTAAATAGAATTTTGCCCATCCTCCACAGGATTGAGCTCTTAGATGATAACATCTATCTCTTTGTTATATGTCAGATATTTCCATGTTTTAAAAAAAATCAACTCACTCATTTTTTTTTTTTTTTACAGTTCTATTATTAGCCCCATGTTATCCAAGAACAAACTGTGTTATGATCTTAGATACTTTCCCAAAGTCACAGTGGCCAATAAAGACCGGAACCCTGTCTGTCAGGTTCCCTCTTGAACTCCTAAGTGGTAGGTTATACTGTTTACCTATCTTGGTATACCACTGTGCTTGGTATACTGATCTGCATACGGCAGAATAATAGCTTCGTTGGATCAAACAATGTCCACCAATGTCAGGAGTCAGGCTATAGGACAGGAAAAATGGCCATGGCTATAAAAAGGTCCACAATGATGGAGCCGTCTTGACTGCCATGGACGTTCAGCAGGTCTGTCTATACAGGAAATAAAATTTCATAGAACTAAATTCACACATGAATGCAGAAGGAACTAGTGAGACCTAAGGAAGTTCTGTGGGTTTCTGTGAAATTTCGCTGAAGCTGGGTGAAGGGTGTATGGAATCTCTTTATTGTTTCTGACCACCACATGTGAATCTAACCTTCTCTGAATAAAAAGTAGTAGAAAAAAAAAAACAATCCTCATTTCTGGCCATAAGTTCAGATATTTAAGGCTTGTGTCAGTTTAATTCATAAAATCAAATTAAATACTGTAGTTTGTAGGTACTAATACTGCTAGATTTGTTGCCAATTTTAAAGTAATCTATTAATTTTTAAAAGATTTGCTCCCCCTGCCCCGCCCCCGTGTGTGTGTGTCCATGCGTGTGCAGGTTTGGAGTGCCACAGATCATTCATAGAGGAGTTCAGAGGACAACCTGCAGAAGAAGGGAGTTGGCCCTGTCCTTCTACCATGTAGGTCTCAGGGATGAAATTCAAGCCATCAGGTTTGGTGGCAAGTGCATCTTCCAACTGAGTCATCTTGCTGGCTCAATTTGTTATTTGTTACTTTGTGGGTGTAGCTAGCATGCCAGGTGCTCTGTGGAGATAAAAGGACAACAGAATGGATTTAATTCTACCCTCGCATGGTGACCAGGGTTAGAGGCACAAGCTGCTGTTGCCAGGCTTGTGTGGTAAGTACCATTACCTGCTTAGCCATCTCACTGGCCCTATGGACAATCATTTCTAAATGGAGATTTGGATTATTCTAATTTCCTTAACAGGGCTGTAGACAGCCAATCAGAGATGTTTACCTTTCATTCAGTTTAGAGTAGAAGAAAGAATGTGTCTTACGTGGGACTTGAGTAGGAAGATAATGGTAAATATGTAACAGTTCGACATGGAAAATATAATATTTCTGTTGAAACAACACTATTAGTTGGTACCAAGTTGGCACACTTCCTTTCTTCCTCTTTCCTTTTGGCAGCTTTTGGTGCTGCTCACAATTCTAATTACTGTCTCTGTGGAGCTTCAGGTGCTTTTCTTTGGAAAGCCCTGTGAAATGCACTGTAGTATATCGCTGCAGAGTTCCAAGACTACAGAGCCGCAGCAGGATGCTACAGCTGCTCTACAAATAATGGGGGCGGATATTTTAACTTAATGTCTACCTTTTTGTTGTTTTGAGACAGGGTTTCTCTGTAGCTTTGGAGTTTGTCATAGAACTTGCTCTGTAGAACAGGCTGTCCTCATAGAGATCCACCTGCCTCTGCCTCCTGAGTGCTGGGATTAAAGGCACCATTGCCCGGCAATGTTTACATTTTAAAATGTCTTTAAAATGATTCATTTACGTATTCGTGTAGTTAGTGTATATCAGTGTTTTGTCTGCATGCATGTCTGAGCCCCATGTGTGTGCAGTACCCATGGAGGCCAAGAAAGGGTGCTGGATCCTCTAGAGATAGGAGCCTCCATGTAGGTGCTGGGAATGGAATCTAGGTCCTTTACAAAAGCAGCCATTGCTCTTAACTACTCAACTGTCTTTCCATTTTTTATTTAAAAAGGCAAATTTGAGCAAACTTCTGTAGTTTTTTTTTTTTTTTTTTTAAATCTTTGGGATTCCCAAGCCCAGTCTCACAGTTGTTACTGACTGTTTCTCACTCTCAAGCCCATGAGGAATTTGTTCATTTGTTAGTATGGTCTGCCTAACTGGCGGATGTAGAGTCAGAATGTACCAGCGAAGAGGGCTCATGGAACTTGGCTCATGGCCTTTTGCTCTGCAGTTAGTGGGGCAGCCATCGAAGAGGAGCAAGAAGTACTCCTGAGCTAGTCATTGTTCCTCCTACAGCACAGGGTTAGTGGTTCCCAGCAGGGCATGCTTTGTGGGACCTCAATGCCTATAGGAAGAGCCATCCTTCTCCCCAGGAAACCCCCACCCTTGTTCTGCTGGTATTCTCTAGACGTGAGCCTTTACACCCCTATGTTTGATGTCTTCCTAGTACCCTGTGGTCCAGGTATCCTGCAGGATTGGGGGAGAGAAACTAAGGGTATAGTCATGTCATATCTAATAGGCTCCTTTGGCCTTTTTCAGTGACAACCTTTTAGCCGGCTAGTATTATGCTAATGCTTCTAGATCTTTCCAATTGACAGTGCCCAGGCTGTGTCTTTAAATGTATACTTTGCTTGATATTGATCAAGGACATGATCATTAATGTGGGTTAGACATTGAGAGTAACTTCCTTTGCAATGGGGAATGATGGTGAAATGAGAGGCTTGTGTTTGGTGAGGCAGGGAAGTTAAACAATAGCAGACTACATTGATTACCTGGGAAATAATTCAGCCTGCCAAACCTGTCCTTCAGTCTGTTGTCAGGAAGCAATAAAACTGGATAGGCTGCTAGACCCGGTCTTCATTTTGCAAAAGGCTTCTGGTTGTCTGTCTTTCCAGCTTAGCTGCTGAAAGCGCCACTATTAACATAGTGCAAGCCTGGGTGGGGTCTTCCCTAGACACTCTGGAGTTTATTCATGGGGCCATGCAGAGCAAGCCTTGTTGCAGGGAAAAGGGAGCATGCAGGAGAAATAAAGAGTCATATGTGGAAGTAAAGGAATAGGAAATGCATATTCCTGTTTATTCTATTTCAGTTTTCATTTTATTTTTAAAATAGGCCTCATGTTGCATCCCAGGTTGGCCCTGAAGTCATGATTGCCCTGCCTTAGCCTCATAAATGCTGGGATTGCAAGACACTGAGCCAGCAAGTAGTCTGACCCATATTTCAAATTTCTGATCTGAACTTCTACAGGCACAGCCCTAAGCCCTAGAAGAATTTGTTTATTTGCTTGTTTAGTTGGGGTTATTAGGGATATTTCTTCAAGACAGCAGTGGGCTGGGCAATAACTAGACTACTGGCAACAAGCTTACTTTTGGACTTTTGAGATACAGGTTCACTCTGTAGCCTAAGCTGGTCTGGAGTTCTAACTCATGGCAATATCCTCCTAATGACAGGTATGAGCCAATTTTCCCAGCCAGTTCTTCACCTTCTCTGTTGATTTGTTGAACAAACATAGTTCTCCAACTTTCAGATTTCTCAGACTTCTGACTCCCCACTCCAAATCTGCAACTCCCCTCTCCCTTATGTCTCCCAGCCAGCTGAGTCCCTTTTGATTCTGTCTCCCCTCCTGTTGACAGTGTATGAACACACAATGATAATAGCCTAACTTTCTCCTTCTCCCTCCATTCGACCAGAATCCATTCTTCATAGCCTTGTGAGAAAGAAAGGCGAGCTCTGGATTAGGCTGGCCTGTGTCATTTCCTTCTGCATATCATTTGATTAGTTCCCAGTGTGTTGAGAGGAAGACAGAAACGCTTTCCTGTAATAGTGTCTGGCCTCCCGCAGCTTAGCTCTGCTGCTGGTATGTTCAAGTATTCCAACCATCAAAGATTTTGTCTTGAGGTCTTCACACACAAGCTTCCTGAGCTGAAAACCTGCTTGTTCTCTTGGCGGGCTCTTTCAAGTTCAAGTCTTCATTTTACTATGACCCTGCAGTGAGGACTCCTTTGATTATCTAGGTAACAGCTGCTGCCCAATATTTTAACACTTCACAAGATGTCCTTATGTTTTTATCTATTTTATGCTAGTTTAAGTTTCATTTCTCTAAAAATTAGCGCTTCGTTTTGCCAACACATACCCATGTGTGTCACGTATCTGCCATAGTGTCTGGATCACAGTGTTTTCTACTTGCTGGATGGATTCATGACTGAATAAGAATATGGGTGTCTTAGTGGAGAGAAAGAATGATCAGAATTGTGGCACAAATTGCAGTTTCTATTGATTCATAGTCAGATATGTTAGAGGTATTCAGTAATCCCCCTTTTATGGTTTATTTGGAGTAATTGAAATCCCATATTCTGCTTTATAAAGTACACTCTTGTTAGGATTTACAGGGTATTTGCTTAACTTATCACAACCCACCTTCAAGTGACAGGATGCCATTTTTATTAAATCTAAGAGCCTCCCAGCAGCATTCCATCACAGCAGGACAGACCTATGTCCTAGCCCTGGTCCTCCGAGCCTGCTGCTGGATTGCAGTCTCTGCATGGGCCACAGCCTCCACAGCATATTGTTATTAGCTTGGCTTTCAGTAGTCAGTTATCTTAAAAATGCTTTCAGGATAAGAAGCACCAGCGTTATATTTTCTCTTCGCAAAGTTAGAATTTGCAGTGCTCGACAGTCCTGTAGGTGGACCCAGATTTCCACAAAGCATAATCCTCCACATAAAAGGAAAATTTTCTCACTCTTAGTAAAAGGGATGTGATGGATTCATCCAGCTTTGCTCTGTCAGCATAGCTGTACCTCAGCAGACACTTCGCCCCGTGTCTTCTTGCAAAACGTCAGTCTCTTGCTTCTACCTACACTGCTCCTGAAGAAAAATCTAATGTTCTTACCTTTCTTGGCCTGTCCTTGTGCTTTTTGTTTGTAATCTGTTTTCAGATTCTTTTTATCCTTCCAGTAGTTTTAAGTGGTTTGATTACAATGTCTTATTGTGGCCCTCTTTATTCACCCTCCCTGGAGTGTATCAGTACCCTGACTTTGTATCCTTATAATTCTCATCACATTGGAAGATGTTGCCAGCTTTTTTTCAAATGTTTATATCACCTCACCCTCTTCCTCTTTTTCAAGGACTCCAATTTTACTTATGTAAACCTTCTGAAATTGTCTCACTGATGCTTCATGTATGAATTTTAGGCCTTTTATCTCTATGTGTTTCATTTTGAAGAGTTTCTATCTCACAAAGTTTAAGTTGTCTAATCTTTTCTTCTCCAGCATCTGCAGTTAGTTGTGTCTAGTTATTTGTAATCTCATTCATTGTTTTTAATCTGGAGAAGTTTGTGTTCTGTATGGTAAAACTATATGATTCTAATGATATGATTTCTTTTGGATGTACTTCAATCAGTATATTTTCATCTTAATTGTAAATCAAAGTTTTCTGCTTCTTTGTTTTTCTGGAATGACTTTATGAGATGTTAGACATTGTGAATATTGCTTTGTTCAATATAGTTGTGTGTGTTGGTGTGTGTGTGCATGCTCATTTGCATGTGTGTGTTTTGTTACTGGAAAGTGCTTTCATTGAGTTGAGGCTAATTTTTTTTCTTTTTTTTCCAGTTTATTTATTTTTTATTAAAAATTGCCATCTCCTCCCCTCCTCCTCTCCCTTCCCTCCCCTCCCCTCCACCCATACCCCCACACCCTCTCTCTCCAGGCCAAAGAGCCATCAGGGTTCTCTACACTATGTTGAGTCCAAGGTCCTCCCAACTCCCTCCAGGTCCAGGAAGGTGAGCAACCAAACTGACAAGGCTCACACAGAGCCCGTCCTTGTCGTAGAGACCAAGCCCATCGTCATTGTCCTTGGCTCCTCGGTCAGAGGCTAATTTTTAAGTTTAATTTGGTGGCTCCAAAGATGCTGCAAGTATGAGGTAATTTTTACCTATTAAAGAGATATCATCCTGACGAGTAGTCTATGTGGTGTCCATGCATGATACAACATATCTTCTCTGGTTTGGTAGGAATCCAAATTATTCTTGGCTTCAGGAGACCATCACCTGTTGATTGAGTTTTCTGTCTCACCAGGTCTCACAGTCGTTCAGTCCCAAAGAATCACACAGAGGTCTACATTAATTATAAACTCATTGGCCTGTTATCTCAGTCTTCTTATTAACTCTTATACCTTATATTAGCCCATAATTCTTGTCTGTGTTAGCCATGTGGCTTGGTACCATCTTTGGCAAGGCAGTCACATCTTACTTCCTCTGTGTCTGGATGACAACTGCACACTGACGCTTCCCTCTTCCCAGAATTCTCGTTGTCCCTCCTCTACTTCCTGCTTGGTTGCCCCACCTCTACTTCCTGCCTAGCAACTGGCCAATCAGCATTTATTTAAAATACAAGTGACAGGGTACAGACCCTTGTACCACAACAATCACCTATCATTTTATCTTTTCTTTTCCATTGGTTCTTTTCTTGGCCAGTGTAGTTTATATACATATACACACATACACAAGCACATATGAATGCCATGTTCAATGAAGGCCTGAGATGACCTGCCCTGCTGAGAATTTGTGGTTATGCTCTCTGCATTTCTCCACATCCACCTTTCCATCAGTTCTTTCTGTGTAGACATTCCTTTTTAGCACAATACCATGAATTCCAGATATTAAATCATCTTGAATTCTAAATTCTATGTACCCAGACTCAGCAATATCAACCTCCTCCCTAGAATCTGTAAATTTTATTCAGACATTAAATTTTGGGAACACTGTGACGCTCACCTCCTTTATTTTTCCCATCTTGGGGATGATTTTCTTGTTAATTACTATGACTCAGTGGCTAAAAGTCATCATTTGACATTTTTTAAAATAAATATTTAAGATGATAGGGGACTTCTGATATCATTTTCCCCAGTGTCTGGAAGACTACTCTATAAATTTCAGTTAGCTTTCCTCTGTCTAAAGCATAAAGTTGGAACTTTCTATATTGATACATTTAGTTCTTTACAAGCCAAACTTAGAACTCTTGACCCCCCAATCTCACATACCCCAATTAAAATTACTTAAAAGCATTTTATTTTATGTGCATGGGTGTTTTGCCTATATGTATGAATGTGTACTCTGTGCACACATGGTGTCCACAGAGGCTAGAAAGAGGGAACTGGAATTTTATGAGCTACCACATGGGTGCTGGAAATAGAACTTGGATCCTCTGAAAGAGCAGCCAATATTCTTAATCAATGAGCCATATCTCCAACCTCTCTCATTCCCTACTTAGCTTACCAAATATGACCATCTCTATCCATTTTTGAATCTCACTGTATTACATGTCTTTTATTTCCGAAGATAGAATTGACCAGATTACTTGAAAGACATGGGGCTCATAAGTACCAAAAAGTGAATAAAGCATGGATAGAGTAGACAGCATGGCCTATTAGGTGTTGTACATTCTAGTAATCACAGAAAATGCAGGGCAGGTGCATGTTTCCTTGAAGGATTCTCTCATTCTTAGACTAAGTCACAGTCAGAAGTTAGAGGTTGTTCTCTCATGATGGAGTTCTCCAGGAGAGTTACGTGCAAGTAAAGTAATTCCTTGCAAGAACTTGAGAGCTGAAATAACTACTTTCAAAGCATCAGTCTCAATATTCTCAAAGAGTCAGAATCAGCAGCCTTATGGTTGACTGAAGACTTAGGGAGTCATGTCTCAGCTGTCCCTTGAGTTTGGAACATGAATACTCAGTATTATATCATAGAGTCAAGATTCATTTTTAAAAAGTATTGTTGTTAATTCTTTGAGAATTTTATACAAGCACACTTAATCTTCTCTAACAACTCTCAGATCCCTGATGATGAACAAACCCCCTCCCAACTTCAAGGCTTTTTCTTTTTGTGAAACAGCCTAAGTCCAATTTGTACTGCCTATATTCTAATGGGTGTGGGACTGTCCACTGAAGCATGGTGGATATATAATGTGCCACACCCTAAAAGAAGCTGGAGAGCCGAGATTCTTAACTGTTCTTGGAAGTTGGCAAGTTAGAAAACAAATTTGGAGTTGAGTGGTGGTGGCGCATAACTTTAATTCCAGCACTCGAGAGGCAGAGGCAGGTGGATCTCTGTGAGTTTGAGGCCAGCCTGGTCTACAAGAGCTAGTCCCAGGACAGGCACCAAAGCTACAGAGAAACCCTGTCTCTAAAAACAAAGCAAAACAAAAACAAAAACAAACAAACAAAAAACAAAACAAAAAAGAAAGAAAAAACCCACAACTTTGGAAACAACCTGCATACTTGCGTACTCAAGATAGGTAGGGGAAAATACTCAGAATACTCTGTCACACTGTCTTGATCAACAAGGCTCACTTGTTGCTCATGGTCCTTGTCTACCACTGACTAGCAGGGCATTCTGCTTTCTGTAGCAGACCATGGCATTGCCGGCTACCTTATTTCTCTGTCATTGACAAGGCCCATCTTCTTCCTCAGCCTTGCCAGTGTGAGAAACCAGCACCCTGCCTTTGCCTCAACCTCAAGTAGACCTCACTTGTGCTTGCCTATTTGAACTAGTCTACAGCCTTGTTAGTTTGCAAGGACACCGTGAAATGTGTGTCATCAAATATATCTCTAATTCTTTATGATTTTTCTCTTATTTCCATCCAGAGACAGTCTAATATTCTGTGTCACTAATGCACTTGGTACCAAATCCAGAGTTCTGTACAGAACCAGGATCCTCCCGGTATGGAGATCTAAGACATGTTATCTGTTTGCTCATCATGAGTACACACACTAGCTGACCAGGAACTGTTTCATTGCCCTAAAAACACTGTGTGAAGCCAGGGGAGGGAGGGCTGAATAGCTACTTGCTAGTTTCACACACAGTCCCTTGTGACTTGGAAGAGGGGCTCTTCTTATCTGTCTTCTTCATGGGGTCTGAAATGGGGAGGGGAATCTTATACTTTTCAATATGATCTCCCTATCTCTCAAACTGATTAAGCCTCTGTTGGTTTCATGGGATTTTTCTTCTGACCCGTCTGTATTGTTAGCTCTTCTCTGTGCTGATAGCTTTCTTTGTTTTTGAAGACGTTTTGTCCTGTGTATTCAGTGCATTCTATGTGCAAGGCCTAACTCCAGATGCTGAGGTTGTGAAGTAACACCAATAAGAGCAGACCCTTGGTTGTTATTGCTAATCATGTAAACATGGGGAGGGAAGATGCTTAAGGAGATTCTGAAGAGACTCATAGATATATATTCATATATTTGTGCATATATATATATTTATGTATACACGCATATTGTTGCATGTTCTCCTCTTTCCTAGTTTGGGCACATATTCAAGCCTAAGTATACTTTAGATTTTTTTTTTCCCGGGAAGGATTCTCCTTGAAAACAAAGCTCACATGGTTTTTTTTTTAAAGTATAAAGAAAATTAAAGGGTTTGGTGGGAAGAAGGAGGGCACATATGTGACCCTTTTGATAGAGTAAGCAGACAAACTTCCCAACCAGGAAGAGGCTGTGGTGAGAACCCAGGCTCTGGACATTTCTCAAGGAGGTGGGTGAACCACACAGAGACACTGGTGACAAGAGGCCCATGGAGACCATTGTTGCATTCTGACTTCTTCAAGGACCAGTATTCCTGCTTTTCATTGCCTTCCTCACACATTTCTGAAGAATCTCCCCTTGATGCCCTTGGATGAGCCCCTTGGAAGGACTTGGAAGTCATCTTTTGCTCTGCAGCATGGTCTGCTGTGGGAAACATAACTAGCACACAAGGGTCAGCTGGATGGCTCGACAAAGTGCTTCTATTGCAAACCTGATGACCTGATTGAGCTCAGTACCCTGAACCCCACATAAAGGTGGAAGAAGAGAGAATGGACTCTACAAGGTTTGCCTCTAACCTACACATTTACACACACACACACACACACACACACACACACACACACAGAGAGAGAGAGAGAGAGAGAGAGAGAGAGAGACAGTCACATACCTGCATTCACACATTATATACAGACACCACTAATATTATTTTTTAATTGGTATACAAAGTAAAGGTTTCATTTCATTTCATTTTCACACATATTTTTGCCCATCCTCCTCCCTACCCCCCCTCCTCCCACCTCCTCCCTCCCTCCCGCTGGTCTTCTCTTCTTCCTAAGCTCCTCTTCTGACTTCATGGCATATGCATCCCATTCCTCTTTCTTTTCCCCACCCTACTGGAGATGTCTTTTTCTTTCCCACAGTCCCTTATTGTCTCATGACCTCCACCCACATACACATGCATACACCCATATGAACACTGAAATCTAGGCGCCACAAATTTGGAAAATGATCTGTGAAACCTGGGATGACATAAAAGGAAATGCTCTGTTCCCGAATGTGCTTCCGGCTGTCTCATGTCTATGCAGTTCTTTCTCTTGATTATTTGTAAAACTTTTATCACAGGTCTGCGTTTGTCCTACAGGTACAATAAACCTACGCAGAAAAGAATTTATCAAAAACATGTAAATAGGTGATAGTTCAGATAAGAAGGACAGAAGTGACTTGAAAAATGACACACAGCAGCAGTCAAGTTCTTTCCTGGAGAAGAGGCTGGGTAGGGCACTCCCACGAGAACTACAATGCTATCCGGTCCACTGCTGTCAATTTTCTGCTCTCTGCATCCACAGTCTTTAAACACCTGATCAAAAGTGGAATATTGGCCCAGCCCTGATCCATGCTCACACCTTTAACACTACAGGGTTCATACTGGAAGCTGCTCTTATGGCAAAGAATGGTGATCTGCTACCTCCCCAATTCTCCCAGTGATAGTTCTTTCAAACACACACACCTCGTCCTTCCAGCTGTCATTAGCAGCTGGGGTCAGGAAATTTGTGCTCACCCCAATCTATACCACCAGTCTGATCTTAAGACCACTTGGGAGGCAGAGGCAGGCGGATCTCTGTGAGTTCGAGACCAGCCTGGTCTACAAGAGCTAGTTCCAGGACAGGCTCCAAAGCTACAGAGAAACCCTGTCTCGAAAAACCAAAAAAAAAAAAAAAAAAAAAAAAAAAAAAAAAAAAAAAAAAAAAAAAAAGACCACTTGCAAGCTTTGTTTGCACGTTGTGTGTCCACGATCCCAGGAGCAAGACCGAGCACGTGATCTTCTGTCCTCTCCCCAAAGCATATCTTTAGTCACGTCTAGAGCATCTGAGTGTTCTGATCACAACCCTCAGGAGGCTGAGGCCGTGAGGTTGACATGAGTTCCAGGCTAGCCTGGGCTTTAATGTGAGCCCCTGTCTAAGAAAAATTAGATCAAAACAGATCATCCCAGAAATATTTAAAACACACCTTCACTCTGTCTCCCTCTCAGTTCAGACTTTTGATCTGCAGTGGAGCCTAGGAATCTTCCATGTTTGCTAGTGGCCCAGGAGCGTCTCTCCACATAGTCCTGTGTGAGAAACAAGCTTTCAATCTGTTGCCAATGCCAGCCAAACAATTCTCTGAGACATCCTCAAGTTTTTCCTTTCTCTTCAATGAAACAATACATCTCCTTTACCACAAAGACTGTCTTCAAGCTGGCTTTGTCCACTGTTGGCTTTTATAGTTTATCTGTTCTACTTTATCGTTTTATCTGTCGCTGGTACAAAACCTCCCACCGGCATCTCTGCTTAGTCTGTAGAGATAAGATCAGGGACAGCAGGAATCTGCCTGCTGAGGTCTGCTTCCTTTGAGGTCTGGCTGTACTTCAAAAAGTGGGTTTTCTGTGGCTGCCCTCGGGTGGGAGGGTTTGCAATCATTGCCAATTAGAGTGGACACTGACTGTGAAGAGCAGATGTCTCACACAGAATTGGCCCGAATCCTGATCGCAGCAAATGGTAGCTCTTTGGGCTTCCATTTTTGCAGCCTCGCAGGCCTTCCCATACATAGGTAGTTCAGCTGGCTCAGGTCATGCTCCAATCTAATCAGAAGTGGCATTCTGTCTCAGCTTGAGAGACATTGTACAAAGGTGAGCAGCACCCACAGCGAGCACATGCTCATGGGGGCTTTATGTCCCTTCTTTTAGGATCCTTCATTTTCCAAATCCAATTTCTCTTATGGTCGCTTAGTTCCTGGGGTCTTTCTCCAGAATCGATCCTTCCATTGTTCCCTCTTCTGTCTTAAACCATGCGGTTGCACTTTCTAATTGGTAAGAAGGATTAGGAAGGTTGGCTTCCGCATGGAGGCAGCCTTCCTCCACATTGACAGCATTTTGTTTATCAAAATTAAGAGTACATTAGCATCTTCTTCTTCATCTTATATTTCCATATATTGGTATGGTCTTATGTCTTTTCTCATCCTGAAATTCTCTTTGTAGATTTTAATCTAAAAGCTGAAGTGGGAGGCCTGGGTTTCCTTGCCTTTCTGAGCTCCGGGTTAGTTGATTAGCCCAGCAAAGCATGAGAGGCTCAGAAGTGAGAAAGTATCATTTGATCTGGGAGAAAGCTACACCATGAACCTGTCCCTTAGACTGACAGGAATGTTCCATGCCAAAAAAAAAAAAAAAAAAAAAAAAAAAGGCAGCATGATCTCCACCTCTGGTCTTGGAACATGAAGTAACTACACATGCAAAGAATGCCCTGTTATCTTGTCTCCAGGCAGTAAATCTCTCCCTTCTCAATCAGATCAAGAAGCTGTCTGCCTAACTAGATTAGTGCAAATGCTTCGTCAAAATGGAAATTTACCGTGAATGTTTTCCATTCATTCACCAGCTATGGCAAGCGTTGACTACACTTAGACTCACATCCTCATCTTCATGGTCATTGGAACAGTCTACTTTGGACTCTGGTCTGTATCTCCCTACTGTGGCTGAACCTTCACTAGGCTATTCTGAGGGTCCCGCTGTGTGTTTTGCTCTTATAAGGACGCACCAGCTGCTTTTCTGCCATCTGTTCCTTTGAGAACACCACTGAGACATCTCCTGCCTTTGTCTACTGCTTCCAAGTACACCTGTGGCTCTGCTGCTCCAAACAGAATCTTTGCCAACCGCCATAGTGGAAGTAGTGCAGGCTCCCCTTCTCTGGCTCCTTCCTCCCACTGATGTTCCTCAGGCTCTCCACGCAGGATGGCTCTTTCTGCCACAGATGAAGCTTCTTCCCATCTTCTCTACTTCATGCATTTTTCCCTTCATACCTTCATCTTGGATTGAGTTATTACACCCCAAAACTGAGATGCCCCTTTCTTAAGAACATGGAGGTCAAAGTCTTCAAAAGAGTGGGTGAATATTCGCATCGTATGTGTTTGTCTTTCAAAGGAACAGACATAGAAATCTTGTCTTAGGGCTGGAGAGATGGCTCAGTGGTTAAGAGCATTGCCTGCTCTTCCAAAGGTCCTGAGTTCAATTCCCGGCAACCACATGGTGGCTCACAACCATCTGTAATGAGGTAATGAGGTCTGGTGCCCTCTTCTGGCCTGCAGATATATACACAGACAGAATACTGTATACATAATAAACAAACAAACAAACAAATAAATAAATAAATATTTTTTTGAAAAGAAATCTTGACTTAGGAGACTCCTCTTCAGTCACCCAGGCATTTGTTGAGTTCTGGCTGCTGTAAAGTTCATTCTCCAGCCTGTCTACTCATAAATTTGCACCAAATGTTAACAAGCTTAGACAATCTGCTAAGCAAATGGAGAAAGTAAGGAGACATTGCAAATCCTCACCTCCATTAGGCAGGGCTCTAGTGTATAGGTAAAAATCTAGTAAGAAGGAATGATGTGGCTTTAGACAGATGAATGCTAGAAGAGACTTCAGAAATAAGTAGGGGCATCCATCTGGTGCTGAAAATGGAGAAAGGCAAACAAAGTAGCCATGTCAAGCCTTCTGTCATTGCAATGAGACTTTGTCATTTATAAAGAATCTTCAAATTGAGTTATTAAAAAATATTGGTCTGACAAAATGGTTCAAGAGAAAAGTACTTGCATACAATCTGATGACTTGAGATCAATCCATGGAATCTACATTAAAAGAAACAACAGATAAAAACTACCAATGAAACAGATAGTCATTTGAATGCATTAATCCTACTAATCCTACAGAGGCGGGACAATGGCCTGATGTCCTTAGGGCTCACAAGCGAGCAGCTTGGCCTGTCCAACACAGCATGGCAGGCACATTAAGAGAGACTCACAGACTCTTCAGAATTGTCTTCTGATTTCTGTGAGGGCCATGGCATTTACACACTCACGCAAAGACACACAGACACACATATATACACCCTACCCTATACATCTCATAATGCTTTATGGAGGTTTACAATTTTGTGTTGAGATGCATTTATTGCTGTTCTGGGATACTGTAGCCTTTGGATCATAGGACGAACATCCCCAAATGGCTCTGCCTTTATGTGTCATTTGCTCTTTTAAATCTTTCTTCCCATTAAAGAGAGTATTGTGCTGAGCAGCATTTCATCTCACTGAGTTTATATGTGGTCCTGTCTCCCATCTGCTTAGATCAGCTGTATTATGGAGACATCTACTCCCCCTGCCATTAAGGGTGGGGAAAATAAATTCCCCACACATCTCCACACTGAGTCACCTGTATATCACACTACAGCTGACAGAGAACTTACCTCATCTGTTATTTTTTGCAGGCTAACTGATCCATGGAGAACATTCAAAGAGACAAAAAAAAAAAATTACAGGAAAACTGGTTAAAACAAAAAGATTGAGGCTGGATATATCGCTCTGTGGTTCAGAGAGCACACTGTTCCTACAGAGGCCACAGCGCAGCTCCCATCACCCAGGTTGGCCAACTCACAACAGCCAGTAGCCTCAGTTCCAGTGGGATCTGATGCTCACTTCTGAGCTCTGCGGGCGTATTCACTCACACGTGTACAAACCTGTACACAGATTCATAAAAATACAGATGCGCTAAATCTTAAAAAGAAAAAGAATAGTAAATGGGAAAGAAAAGAGCTCCCTTTCTTTTCTTGTTGCTGTATCAAATTTACATTGCTTCTCCAATGAGTATCCAAAGGCACACTTCAGGTACAATTATGATCCATCAACTATTATTCTCCTAATCTTACCTCCATTGGATCCAGGGGATAGTTTATCTAGTTATCATATACCACAGTTTTTAGAAAGATTAAATATACTGGCCTCATGCTATTAATATTTCTTTTGTTCACTCAAGGACTTTGTCTGGGGAAGGAGAGAAGAGACATCCACAGGGATAGCTTCTTTTGTTTTACTTTCACAGTGTGTCTAACTTTTTCCATTATTTCTGTGATCTCACAGTCAAGGACAGTGTTTTTGTACGGGTGTGGTATAGTAGCGGGGAAAGCTGCACTGCCATGAATGAGTCAGTGCTCTGAGGTGCTTGGGACTTAACTAGAAAACTCGTGTTCAGGACGGCCTCAGTGCTCCACTGTTTGAGTCTCCCAACACAAAGACTGCAGTGACCATGACAGGCAGATGAGCTTGATGCAGGCTGACTACCAGAGTTCAGAGTTCAGCCCTGTCACCCCCTCCAAGTCCCCCTCCTCCAATTTCCATCTCATTACAATTTTCTGAACAGGCTTTGAACATGGTGGGCATCCTGAACGGGGTGGACAGCATCGTAGTAATTTTTACTGTCAAGATACAAGTGGACTGCTTACACTATGCCTTCTTGTAAGGCTTGGCTGCCACCTGGTGGAAGAAATCCTATCATATGTATATCTTAGTTTTGACCAAATGATTAGTTAATTCTGGGTTTGGACGCATGAGAATATTCTGAAGTGGTTCTGTTGTCTTAGGCTAACTTAAATTTAATGCTGTTTCTGGTGAGGCATGATGTAAAGTCTTGATATTTGTAAGTAGTAGGTTTCACATTAACGAAAGATTCAAGCACCAGATTCAGGGTCTTCTAGGCTTGTTCCCAGCCCAGGGACTGTGTGAGTCTGTACTGGGTTCTGGAGAACAGTTCAAGGTCAGAATGACAAGAATCTTTACTGCCCATGAGGACTTGACTGGAGATGTAGAGATCTAGTAAACACCCTACTCTTAGGATAGACTTGACGGGATTAACTCAAATGCAATGAAATCCTCCCCCCCCCCCATTATCAACCCTGAGAAGCAGGTGAGAAAAGAGGAGAAGGCTAGAGATGCCGGCAATACAGGCAATACAGAGTTGTCCTGAAGTTCTGTTGAACTAGGCATCTAACTGTACCCCCTTTTTTTTATCTTGAGCTATTGGTCCAATGAGGTCCATGATCTCTCGTTTACATGGAGAGTCCCAGCACACAGCATCCTCACCAATCCCACCGTCCACTGTCCACTTGTTTCCATGCCGGGGGGAAGGCTGATTTCTCTGGGTATAGACAGGTTGGTCTCCTTTAATCTGGCACCACATGGCAGTGGCTTACCGGGGATTCTAACAGGCATCCATTTCAGGCGTCTCTCTGACTCAGCTTTCTTCCTCCCAGCATTCAGTTCTGTATTTTCCACCTACCTAAGTTCCACCCTATCAACTAGGCCAAGGCAGTTTCTTTATTCATTAACCAATAAAAGCGACACACAGACAGATGGCTGTCCTACACTAGGGATTAGCTCAAGGAAACACCCAAGGAAGCAAGGACAAAGCCCGGAAGATACCCCAGTAGCTGGACACGTGGTGCAGGACCCTGAAGGATGGCTGTGCCTCTGAGCCCAAGTGCTGCAGGGAAAAGTGATGGAGATGAGGCAGGCACGGAGATCGTGTTTGGAGACAATGGTGACAGCAGAGGTGTGGGAGGTGCCTTGTCCACAGGTGACACAGAGCATGTTCTGGCTCTGTCATTAATGTAATGTCAGTTATTTAAACCTCCTTGTGTTCTGTATTCCCATCTGTGAGGTGGAACTAATACTACCCAGCTGCTAGTCTTAATCTGAGGTGTAAACAAGGTCATAAGAACATGCTTGCGAAACGGTAGTGGCTTCACAAATCCTATTTCAGTGTGAAGGGCATGAGGAGGGGCGCGGCTCCCCATGAATCCGCACAGCTGTCAGGTTAATTAAGCATGGCAACCAGCGTCTTTTCTAAGGCAAGCCAGAGCACTTCTGCCCATGCCTGGATAGAAGGAGGCTTATCTTTAAATACTATCTCCCTTGGGTAAACAATGGAGATAGTGCAGTGCTATTTCTGGCTATAGGAATGTCAACACCCAGTGGCTTGCATGCCACTTCAAACAGCAGGGTAAAGACATGCCAGCTGGCGCTGGTTGTACACTGTGCTATGTCCATAAGCAAACACAGGCAGATAAATACTGTAATTAACAATCCTGGAGTGACGGTATGTTCATACAGTAAAAACAGGTGATGGATTTGAAATGCAATCTGAACTTAATCGTTTGGGTGAGGTGATTTCATAGTTGACTAATTTAGCAAACCATTTTTTAAGGCAGCTAATTAAAAAAAATGCCTGAGGTTATCAATTTGTTGCCAGAACTGCAGAAAAATGGGCATGGAAAGATTTTAGTCAAGATAATTATTGAATAAAGTCTTGATTCCTATGTCAGGGGAATGTTATAGATGGAGGTATTTTTAGTTGTGACTTTTATAACTGTAGAGGAGGGATTGTTAGAGACAACAGAGTGTCACTATCATATTCAGTTTATTTGTTAATCATAAATTATATTTGGTATCATTAGAGTGAATTCACTTTTACATGCTGGTTTAAGCAAGCTTGGGATTCTGGCTTATGGCAGGAGCCCTTAGAAAGAGTGACAATGGATATATTTGAAGCTTAGCAAGAAGGCTGAGGAATCTTGAATAAAGTGTGCATGGGAGAATATAAAAGAAGGTTAGGGAGACCAGGAACATTTTCGTTGACTATAAACACTTGAATTTTCCCTCTAAGTGATTGCAGGATTTCAAGTAGGGAAATGGGTGATTGGATATGGGATGTTGGGGAAGACAACAAGGTAGAAACAAGAGACCACGGGGAAGTCACGGGAGACCATGTTGGGTTGGGGTATGGAAATGTGAAAGAAATGTGGAGACTTGGTGAGAGTCCAAGCTGCTTCAAATATGAGAAGGAGAAAGAACAATTATGTGGATTGTTCATCTCTGGTCACATATAGGAAGATGCAGTGTGTAGGAAGAGGAGCCAGGTGTTCGTGGGTTGGGAGACATGGAACCTCTATAGAGCTCATTTGGACAGCTATGATTTTATTGCAAAGCCAGTCTATTAACTGAATATGATGAGCATCAGGGAGGAGCTTGCTATTGGCCAAACAGTATTGTAAATAATATAGTTTCTGAGTGATTATTTCATGGCCTAGGCAGCCAGGAATGAGCAAGCTGCTTCCACCAACAAATTGGCACATCAATGTGATTGACTATATCCACACAAAACCCGAGAAAGTTTAAATTGGCTTTTTGGTAGAAGAAAGAAGAGAAGCCTTCCTGACTCAGTGATAGAAGCAAAAACCACATGGTTCCTTTAAGAAGGTTTCCTGGTTTGCCAGCACAAAGCACTCTGACGCTTTTGAAAGGTTTGGCTACAGAGCATCTAAATGGGGTCTGTGAGCTGAGTGCTACAATATGCTTAATAGCAACATAGACCCGTTGTGTGCCTAAAAATGGCGCAATGTACATGGTTCTCAGAGGCAGCGAACATGCCTCCGCCATCTAGGACTGGGCAAAACAAGTAGGCAGGGCCATGTTGGCCCTAGCCATGCCAGTTTAACATTAAAAAAGTGCTCCTGGTCAAAAGATAATTACAAATACACAATAAAGACAGATTCAGATGAAAAAGACCTTTAAATGGGTCATAGTGTTGGATAAATGTACATAGGCTTGAGAGAGAGAGATGAAAAAGAGTGTAGATAATATAAGAGTATAGACAGTCATAGGTTAAAGAAGTAAAGATAATAAAATAAATATTAAACTAGTAGAAAAGGTAGTAGAGTAAGAAAAATAAGCTACATAAAGATGGAATATACACAGAGAATCTGGATTATGTATATTATTGTGTTTTCTTTGAATTTTTGACTGTGAAGGAGCTAAGTACAAAGAGATATTTCATTGTATGGGATGGTAATATAAACCGACATATATATTTTAAAAGTATCTTGAATTCAGAATTCGGGTCTAAGGATTTGTTGCTTTGGAAAAGAGGTTCCTTCTTTTGTTTCCACAGAAGATGGGAACCTATAGATTCCTTTTAGACTAATGTGGTTTGATGGATCAAGATCCCCTCGAATGGTCACAGTGAACACCCCCAAAATTACTTTGCCCAACAAAAAGCAGGAAGAAATTTGTAGAGAACTATGCCCAAATTTCCAAATATTGTTTATAAATATTTGTTTACATTTATAGGGGAATATGCTAAAGAGATTTTCATTGGTATAGATCTTGGTTTATTGATATAAATTTAAGATCCATCATCTATCTATCTATCATCTATCTATCTATCTATCTATCTATCTATCATCTATCTGTTCTTGATTAAGGCATTGTGTTTGTGCAGCTCATTTAAAAATGTAATGGATAATTAAAAAATACAGGTTAATAGATAATCATCTATAATAGTAAAGTTTGTAATCATGTTAGTTAGGTTTTCTAGATGTACAGAGATATATTTCAAATGGATAGTTATTCTTCAAGCCTTTCAAAGACTAACAGAATATGACATTTAAAATGTTTTAATAACTTAGGACTTTTCATGACAACGAGATGCTTCTCCTCCTGGCGGCACCAATCTACTTCAAAAGGATGATGGGCATAAAAGAGATTCCTCATGGAGTTTGTTAGCCATCTGGGCAAAAGACTGCTCTTGCCTGAACTGCTTGATTTTAAGCTGTGTGAGTTGGACATGCGACACCCACAGAGAGATGACTGCTGAACTTGCCTAAAGGTGATATTGTCCTTTGGGGTGTTCCTGCTTCACAAAAGAGTCTTCCAGACATTCTGCAGGACACAGGAGAAAACTAGTGATGGACTTTGCCATTACAAGGCAGAACAGATCTTTGAATTTCCTATTTTATAGAAAAGTCTTCTGGATACTATGGGTCTGTAAGATGAAGACTGGATGCCTCCATGTCACAGAAGAACTTTGGGTGACTGTCCAGGCAGCGAGATGTCTCTGTCAATTCTGGAGTTTTAGAAGTTGCTTACAATGTTCTTCCTGTTAACATAGGTAATATATTCTTCTGGGGTCTTTGATGGGGTTGAAGAATAGATAGTTATAGTTTTCCTTAGTTATGATAAAAGATAAAGTATATATATATATATATATATATAGTAATTCTTGCTTGGTAACTGTCTTGTTATATGTAATTTTACTATGTTAAACTTAAAACCTTCCTTTTTAAACAGACATGGGGAGATGGTATGAAAAGTTCTGTTCATGTGTTGCTTTTATTGGTTAATAAAGAAGCTGTTTTTGGCTAGTGGCTTAACAGAGTAAAGCCAGAGAGGGTTGGCGGAGTCAGGGAGAAGCCATGTAGCTACTGCCAGAGACCGACATGCTGGAACTTTGCCTGGTAAGCCATAGCCATGTGGCAATACACAGATTAATAGAAATGGGTTAATTTAAGATATAAAAGTAAGCCAGAAATATGCTTAAGATATAGGCCAAACAGTATTGTAAATAGTATAGTTTCTGAGTGATTTTTTTTCGTGGCCTGGGAAGCCAGGAACAAAGAAGTGACTTCTGCCAACAAGTAATTGTAAGGCAATGGGAATGATTCAGATGAATGATACTAATATACACAGACAGCTGGAGGACCTTTCTGGGGAAGGGGAACTGTGCATGGTAGAGGAGCCAGTTTTTGTGAGGATGGGGATTGTTCATCTCTGGTCACAGGTAGGAAGATGGAATGTGTAGGAGGAGGAGACAGATGTGGGTGGGTGGGGAGACATGGGACCTCTACAGAGCTCATGTTAACAGCTATGATTTTATGGCAAAGCTAGGCTATTTTTTTTGTTTTTTTTTGAGACAGGGTTTCTCTGCAGCTTTTTTAGAGCCTATCCTGGAACTAGCTCTTGTAGTCCAGGCTGGCCTCGAACTCACAGAGATCCGCCTGCCTCTGCCTCCCGAGTGCTGGGATTAAAGGCGTGTGCCACCACCGCCCGGCCAAAGCTAGGCTATTAACTGAATATGACAAGCATCAGGGAGGAGTTACATCTAGATGAGGAACCAGAATAGGGTAGCCCTTTCTGATTTTTTCCCCACTGTCAGGCAAGCCCTGCAAGGGCATTGTTGTACCTCAGTGGCCTTAATGGTTGGCAGCCAACCTAGTATTTAAGAACAGTTTGTACATCTGGACTGTTCCTTCTAGTTGTAAGGATGCCATTAGTTTGTTTCCTGGCTGCCTGGCAGCTCAGACCCAAAATAATCACACAGGAACTGTATTAATTAAATCACTGCTTGGCCCATTATCTCTAGCTTCTTATTGGCCAGATCTTACATCTTAATTTAACCCATCTCTAGTATCTGTGTATCGCTACGTGGCTGTTGCTTACTGGGTAAAATTCTTAGCATCTGTCTCTAGCCAGGCTACATGGCTTCTCCTCTGACTCTGCCTTCTTCCTTCCAACATTCCGTTTAGTTTTTCCTGCCTACCTCTATTCCCTACACAGGCCGAAGACAGTTTCTTTATTAACCAATGGTATTCACATAATACAGAGGGAAATCCCACATCACCTTTTCTTTTTTATTAAAAGTCAACCCATGGTTACAATGCAATGACAAAGTATTAGTCTGTGGAATTTGCATGTAATAAGGGAGTTTATTGTTAAGTTATAGTCTTCTTTCTGTATTCTTCCAAAAATCATATATTAAATCAAATCCATCTTCACACGAGACCTGACTAGAACATGAAACATCAGTAATATTTTAATTTGGCCCTAAGAAAATCACTGTGAAAGGCATAAGGTTAAAATCATTTCTAATCAAGGCAACACAGACACTAGAAGGTAGTGGACCCAGGTGTCATTCCATCAGACTGAATAATAGTAAAATCTCTTGAATTTCCTTGGGAGCCAATCAGCATAGGTCAGTGTAGAATGAGTTCTAGGCCAGATCCTTATGTGAGTTGGTCCAGCAGTGGAATGGACGCCGCTAGGTCAGGGAGTTTACTATGTCCCCAGGGATCAAGTCCGTTCTACCAAAGGTAGACAGAGGCACAGCTGGCACATTCTTTCCTACAGCATGGAATAGACCTCCTGAAAGTCTGTAGGAGCCTGCTAGGATGGGACAGTTTTCTGAGAGATTACAATATGAATTGGATATTTCTTGTAGCTTGAGTCCTCTTTAACTTCTTATTCTTTATAGCTAATTCACTTTTCTGTGTCCCTTGGATATGAGATATATAATTTTAAGGCTATGGAGCTCAGCACTTATGGTATCAACTCAAGAAGACAGACGGTGACCTGTGGAAAGCCATTGACTCCTGAAATGAAAATGTGTAACGGCAGCATCGGTGTGAATAACATTTATATACTTACAGGCATGCTCACTACTAGACACACATGGTCTAGACAAGAAGTGAAATGATTCACACACACACACACACACACACACACACACACACACACACACACACACACTCAGATTTATGGCATTTTTTTCCAAAGGGGAATTTTTTGTGTGATGTAAAATGCTTAGTTTCTTTGTTATAAAATAATTCCTGCATTTCTACTTGGTGTTAATCTAAAAGAGAATCTATTGGCTTCTTAACACTTTTTTTTAATTCATGAATCACACTGTTCCCTGCCACTCGCATACAAATATTCACCATGACCTTGTTGCTTAATTTCTTGCATTGGAATTGAATAAAAACTTAGACTAAAAGGTCAATTTTAAAATATGCATAATAAATTTCCTGACTAAAAGTGATGCCAGCAACTTTCTGCACCATTTCTTCTTGCCTCATTATTCACATAGGCTTCCCTGAATTTTAAGGAGCAAAATATAAAAGAGCAGTATGTGGACCACTGGGGCCAAGGAAATTTTGTCCATGAATAAGGAGCCAATGGCAGAATGAATGAGATGTCTTAAATTAATGGGGTAGTTGTAGTGGAGAATGTCATTGGGCACTTAAGTCATTCTTACAGAATAAAAAATGGAAGCTTTTATGTTATTTTAAGAAATTCCTTACTTTTAGGACTTTCCCTATATTTGGCGATAATGTCATAGTACTGAAAGCCCCATTATGTTGGAAATAACTGGTTTTTAAATTCCATAAGATGACTGAAATTATCAGGTCTATCCAATAAGATGTGGTGGGATAAGGAGGGAAACTGGCAAAAAGGACAGGCGAGAGGGTGGCTGCACACACAGAAGTCTGCATGCATTCTGCAAATATTCATGAAGTCTATTAATAAAAGTGATTTTTTATAAGATAGACTTTTTGTCGTTGTTGCTCTTTTTTGTTTTGTTTTTGAAAACAGTCTCACTAGCCCAGTTATTCTTGACCTAACTATATATCTGAGGATGACCTTGAACTTCTGATTCTCCGGTCCCCACTCCTGAGTGCTGGAATTACAGGTGGGCACCACCACACCTAGTTTAAATCAAAATAGGATTTTTCTATACCAATAGGTTATTCAATAGAGAACAATGAATCCAGATCCCAAATAATTAGGTTTAGTGTGAGCAGTTCAGCAGGATCTTGGAATACTCAAACTAATTCCATCAGCGTAATCTGGTGTAACAAGTAGATTTAAATACAAATAAAGAGGTCAGAATTGAAGGGCAAGTCCTTAAGTTGTTGGAAACAGCACGAGTTCTAGTAGTAGTCTACCTCAGCCATCTCCAACTGGGAAGTGCTTCAGCTTCAAGAGTTCCAACTCAGGGCAGTTCCCCACCAGTCAGAGAACAGCCTTTACCCTTAGAGCCTTGGTTTTTTATTTATTTATTTATTTATTTATTTATTTATTTATTTATTTATTTTTTTCACGGAAACCATATGTTCCAAGCTCTGTCATTATGTGCTGTGTCTTCCATTGTCCTTTACTCACCGGTTTCAGACAATTTCATAGTCCTTGGCCTTCTGGGTTTGTTTTTTCTTACCTTGATCAAAATATTTGCCTTGGATTGGCGCCTTGGAGCTTTGCCTTGGCCTTGTAAATATTACTTCCTTCTACAGGCAGGAACGTGAAGAATGATTTTACCAGGTCTGTCCAATGTGGAAGTGGGACACAGTTAAGAGAAATGTTAGCATATCTGACGTGTAGACAGCTCAGGACCACATACGGAACAGAACAGGGGTTGCTAGAGGCTGGGAAATGCTTGTGTTCCTGCAGTGTGGTGCAAAGTGGCTGTTTGCTCGCTCAGCAGCAGACTGCATGTCTCCCCTGAACTCATGCAGCAGACAGGTCCCAGATGACAGACGACAAGAAGGACAGATGTGCATGCCTACAGGGGTTTTTAGTCTAGGAAGGATTCATAACGTTAAATAACTCAGCATGAAATTAGTTGTTCAGATGGAACACTGTTCTATCACAGAAGTTTTATACTTATAATTTTTTTATAAGTATAAAACTTATAATTTTATAATTATGTTTTTAAAATTATAACTTAAAATTTTATAATTTTTTTGTTCCCTCCAAGTCCTGTCTTTTAAACATTCTCTCAGTCTTCAGATTTTAAAGGGTATTTCTAAAATAAATAGTTGCTAAGGCACAAGTTACAAATTTCAAGTTCTTTAACTATTACAATCCTTGCTCATATCTGGACGGACTCTGTCCGTGTGGTCTCTTAGAGATTTTGGCTCTCATTGAGAAGCTGCAGGCCTGTTCTGAGGACTCTTCCTTCTCAACTACGAATGAGCATGGGGTCTGTTTATGTTCTCCAAGTTATTTCAGGGTAGATCTAGTTTTTAATTTTGCTGTGTACAGTCCTTGCTTTTAGCACACCGCGAACAAATCCTTGGATGTGTTTATTTACTCATTAGCTGTGAGCAAGAGAGATGTTTCCACGGCCTCTTTCCTGGGCTGTCAGCAGAGTGGTTTTGTATACAGTGGGAAAATAACACATTAGCTCTGAGTCAGTGGGGCGTCAGCAATCACATCTGCTTGGATAACTGTTTTGAGATGAATTTTGAGACTTTGGCTCACCAGAAAAGAAAATCATGACTGATGAGTGAAATCTACTATGGGCAGGGAAGGGCAAACTTGTGCTACCCACAGCTGCCACTTCTTGTCCAGCCCTTAGACAAGGACCCCCTAGGAAGGAATTGGCCCTGTGGCTTAAATTTTAATCTGTACAAAGAAATATATTTTAAAAGTGTCATCAATATCATAAATTTAAGAAATTAGTGTAACCTCAGCACAGGACTCCTATATTCATGCTCACACCTGTTTTTAAAGTAACTCTGTGCAGTTTTCTTTTCTGAGATATGATTTTCAAATATACTGGAGAGCTTTTCAATTTAATGTAAAATTAGAACACATTGTATGTTTCAGTGTGTGTGAGTGAGTGTGTGTGTTTCTCTACAGACGGAGTCATAAGGCAAATATATTCTTTCTGGGTCACGGTGAATGGTTTGAAAGTCACCACTGAGACCGCAATAATCCCAGAGCCTTAGAGGAGTGAAGAATCATTTTTCCCTGAGCGCTGACTTGGTGCATGCCACCAGTCACATCCCATCTATGGGCTGCTTCATTTCAACAGTTCAGTAAACGTGCAGGGAAGCATGACTGTAAGCAGGAATAGTCAGCAAGGCTGGCTCCACATGGGGGTAGACGATGAGAGGTGCGGCCCACACAGAGAGGAGCGCGAGGCAACACTCTTGCGTTATAGCTTCAAAAACACGCAAGCAATGTGCACCTCCTCCTCGTTTCTCTGTGAGTAAGAGTCCTAGTTTCCAATCCCAGTGAAAACTGCCCTGTCCTTTCCCCAGAATACTGCCGTCAGACCCACATCTGCTTCTACCTCACTCACCTCTCACATCTCCTAGTCACGTGAGACTTCGATCATTGAAAAGCCAATCACTGTTGCTGTTGGCTCAGACCAAGCTACCGCTATGGGTAGCCAGGGCTATTTCATGGACCAGTCACTAGATGACAGACGCTGCAAACTGATCAAGGGAGGAAGGAACTGATCTAAGCCAAGGTTCAAGAAGCATGACCCAACTTGCATTTTCCATTATAGCTACAGGCTGCAGGTCAGGGGCTGACCCGAATAGGGGCTTAGAGAGAATTCCTTGCAGGGTTGACTTTATCCTTTGTACCTGAGCCCTCATTGTTTGCAGGCTCATATTATTGCTATAAAAGGCGAACATTTGTTTAGGTGAGTCAGATAGTCACAGAGATGGGGACTGCCCCTGTGTAGTTTCAAATATCAGGCAGGGGTTGTTGTAACACCAGCAAGCAGTTCTTCAGTTGTCAGCAGGAACTGGGGATGTGAGCCTTTGCTTTGAGAGAATGCCTGAGGTAGTCATCCGGTGTTTCTGGTATGATTCACAGGTGATAGTCTGGATTAAGTATCCATCTCCACTGACCCCAGTGTTTACATGTTCACCAAGCTTCATTAAAGTTTACACACACACACACACACACACACACACACACACACACACACACACACACACACTACACTGGTGCTTGCAGGTTAAATAAGCTTTAATAGTAAACTTTTTAAATGATGGACATGTCTTTTGCTTGTAATGAATAAGCTTCTATTATGAACCTATAGCAGTCTACAAACTGGAAGATGGAGACATAGCTGAGCCTCTACTGGGTAGAGAGTGCTGGCAAAGGAGATGCTGCCTGCCCGGCTTTTGCTCTGTCTCCTTTCCCCTTCTCATTTCATTTGTGACAAGTATTGTTTGTGGCAGCACCTGGAGGTCTTGCACAAGCTTTCCTGCTGAATCAGTGAAAGAGCCTGGCTGCTCCTCTCTCCTGCAGAGCAGCATCTGTCTCTTGGGAATGGAAGGGATGCATGGAACCTCTGAGCTCTGCATTTGTACTAAGAAGATGCGGAAGGTCCTAGACATGAGCCTGTCACCATGGCACCAATGTGATCCTCAACTGTCCCATTTCATTTCTTCCTGCTCCTCAGAGGTCTTTCTCTATCACTTCTCTTTATCTTCTCTACTACAGAAGACACACAGTTCACTACTGGCTCTTTTTCTCCAGCAACTAGATACCCATGATGCAAGTTATCTTTATTTTGGTCTTTTCTAATTCCTACAAAGCTGTTAGGTAAGACAAGCAATTCTTATTTTTATAAATAAAGCAAGGGGGATCCAAAATGATGGAATAAAAAGCACTGGTTCAGGTTGTTTAGAGAGTAATGTCCATGAAGAAAAGATAGAGGGAGAACTTAATATGACTGACTGTTGTTTGAAATCAGATGTGAGATTTATTTATTAAAAATTTCCACCTCCCCTCCTTCCATTTTCTTCCCATTCCCCCCTCCCCCTCCCTCTCTAATCCTAAGAGAAGTCAGGGTACCCTGCCCTGTGGGAAGTTCAAGGCCCTCCCCCCTCCATCCAGGTCTAGGAAGGTGAGCATCCAAACAGACTAGGTTCCCACAAAGCCAGTACATGCAGTAGAATCAAATCCCAGTGCTATTGTCCTTGGCTTCTCAGTCAGCCTCCATTGTCAGTCACATTTAGAGTCCAGTTTGATCACATGCTTGTTCAGTCCCAGTCCAGCTGGCCTTGGTGAGCTCCCATTAGATCAGTCACACCGTCTCAGTGGGTGGACGCACCCCTTGTTCATGTTCTCCCTCCTTCTGCTCTTCATCTGGACCTTGGGAGCTCAGTCCAGTGCTCCAATGTGGGTCTCTGTCTATATCTCAATCCATCGCGGGATGAAGGTTCTATGGTGATATGCAAGATATTCATCAGTGTGGCTATGGGACAAGGCCAGTTCAGGCACTCTCTCCTCTGTTGCCCAAGGACCTAGCTGGGGAAATCCCCTTGGACACCTGGGAACCCCTCTAGAGCCAAGTCTCTTGTCAGTCCTAAAATGGCTCCCTTAATTAAGATACCTTCTTTCCTGCTCCCATATCCACCCTTCCTCCATCTCAACCATCCCACTCTCCTAAGCTCTCCCCAATCCTCCCCTTCTCCCTTCTCTCTCCCCTTCTCCCCTTCCTCCTGCCCCACCCCCAACCCCACCCCCATGCTCCCAACTTTTGCTTGGCGATCTTGTCTACTTCCAATTTCCAGGGGGATAAATACGTTTTTCTTTGGGTTCACCTTATTATTTAGCTTCTCTAGGATCACAAACTATAGGCTCAATGTCCTTTGTTTATGGCTAGAATCCACTAATGAGTGAGTACATACCATTTTGCATACAAATGGATGGAAATAGAAAACACTTTACTGAGTCAGATGTGAGATTTAACTATGAATTATACCTCTTTATTAACCCTTTGAGTAGAAATACTGTTTATGAGAGATAGGTCATGATGAAATACAAATGATAAAATTAAACATTTTCTTAGAAAACCACTAAAGACATGCATAATGATAACTGTTTTTATTGACATCCAGATTTTAGTATCACATATTTGCATAAATAATAACAATAATTCTAAGAATTTCTGTGCAGAACATGGTGTTGGTTCAACTGATCTCTTTTCTTTCTTTATTTATGTTTTAAGCCTTAAACTATTGTAGCACCAAGAAGACGGTGACACAGTCATGGATAAATACAAAATGGTGGGCAGGTGATCCTTAAGTCATAGGTTGTTTGGCAAGGTGTAGTTTAACCAATGGTATAGGAGAAGGTAGGAAGATGAGTAGGAGACGAGACATCATGAAAGAGACATAATTATGCACCAGCAAGCTTATCTGCTCTACAACTGTAATGTGTTAGCATTTAGAGTTCGTAGCTGGGATTCTTTCCCACACTCAATGATTACAGCCCCTTCTACTTCACAGCTAGAAGAGGGTCAGGAACCAGGCACATGGTGGACTAGGATGAAGAAACAGGCCTCAGGAGCTGATTCCTCAGCAAGCTGTGTTCATTTATCTCCAAAGCACACTAATTTTCTGGTGATTTCAGGAAACGTATAGTCCACGAATTAATTTTCATCTTTTAGTGTGAGGTATGTTAAAAGTGACTGAGTATTTAAGATAAAGATTTCTCCGCAAAAACCTTATGGGTGTGTAACATGATTTTCATAAAGGCCTGTGCATTTCCAAAACTCAGAGTGCTTACTTTTAAGTTTTGGGGTGTTAATGTATGAGGGCCTCATGAATTACCACTTCTCATTTACCCACAGCCCATGTAACTGCTTGCTTTCAAATCTAACTATTAAGTCAGTGATTCTTATCCTTTAAAACATCATGTCAAAATGAAACGGTGCCATCCTGTCATAGCACGGGAAGATGATATACATTACAGAGAGGACTCCGATGGTAGGAGATACTCAGAGGTAGGTAGCCCTCGTTGTCAGGCATTTAAGGAAGTGCTAGACTCCAAGGCAACACTGACAACAGTTTTTGGTGCTTCGAAATTAAAAAGAGATATTTTTAAGGTAAATGGACTGATTAATTAAATGAAAATGAGCAGAACTAAATTATATAATTTAATGATTTACATTAGCTTTCCAATATAGCATAATAAAGCTTATTTACTTTGATAGAACATAATTTTCTCTTAATCTAAAATTGAGATACCATTTATAGAAAGTTTAAACACCAACATCTCTATTTTGTGGTACTGAGGGTTGATCCCCAAGGCCTTGCCCTTGTGCAGCAAGTGCTCCTCTGCTCAGCTGTACCCTAACCCCAACATCTTGACAGCTCAGAGCTTCCTATGGAAACATTTAGAACTCGGCACACTGAGGTGATTGTTCACAGTGAACAATGAACCACTGAGCAGATAAGGGAAGGCAGAGGCACATGATGGGTGTCACCCTATAGGTTAGATTTTGATGGCCATGGTCCAGAGAAGAGGGTGGTCAGTTTCCACAGTCACGACCCCAGACCCATCGTAGGTGTTAGAAGTACTGACCAGCGTTCCAAAGGCAAGCACATCATTTGCTGTGGGGAAAAAAGAGAAGCAGATCAGTTAAAAATTTGTCCACAGTAGTGAAAAATAAATTGTCTCAGTGTAGACCAAGTTTGTCAACAGCTACAATGATACAGCTGGGAATATACTTTGATAGATGTTATACAAAAGCAGAATGGAGGAAATACATGGTGTAGGGTTTTAAACCTACGAATTTCTACAATGTTCTCTACCCATTCTCAGAACTTGTCATTATATCATTAACTGTTCTGGGCTATACATTATTATTGAAAATAGATTAATTACCCACTCCCCACTTTTCTTTATGAATTCTAAACTCAAAACACATATCTGTAATGTGACATTTACTTTCTTGCTTGCCTGGGTAAGTTTTATTTATTTTTTTTTGATGGCACAGAAATAACATTTTATAAAACCATTAACCTCTAGAAGGCACAGTACAAGTCATAGGGGACAGAAAACTAGATCCCTAAAAAAGTATGGAGTTGGGTCATTATTTTTAACTCATAAAGAAATGCCATGGTGAGCATGGCTTACGTTCTGGAAAATTAATGGGAACACAAAGGTCAAACCTACTTTCAGATGTGCAATATCGTGGAAGTTACAAACTCAGCTCAAGACGAAGGCAGGAGATAAAATTATCCTTCAAGCTGCTTAACCATCTGAGTGAGGTGTAAGTCTGACTTGTGTCGTTGGACTTTGCATATGTCTTAGTTGGGGGTTTCTATTGCTGTCAAGAGACACTATGACCATGGCAACTCTTATAAAGGAAAACATTTAATTGGGGTTGTCTTACAGTTGAGAGGTTCAGTCTATAATCATCATGTTGGGACAGGGCAGTGTGGAGGCACACATGATACCAGAGAAGGAGATGAGACTTCCACATCTTGCGCAGGCAACAGGAGGTGAACTGACACACTGGATATGGTTTTAGACCTCAAAACCTGCTTCCAAAGTGACACACTTCCTTCAGAAAGGCCATACTATTCCAACAAAGCCATACCTCCTAATAATGCCACTCTCTATGAGCTTATGGGGGCCTCTTGCATTCAAACTACCACAGTATATTTATATATCTTTCAGATTCACATATGTAAGTATGTATTTTATTTCCTAAGAGCACCTTGGCACAAGTCAGCAGCTTCTCCCTTGCTTATTCAGGACATTTCATTTCATCAGTGTGACTTCAAACGACTGTCCTGCAAATATCCTTTGATTAACAGGATTTTCTTGGCTAACATGTGACTAGAAACATAAACCAAAGCGAAGCAGAAAGTGCCCTTTCCTTCAGATTCTAACTCTGCAGTTCATGCTTGAGAAAAACGTCAGTTACAAGGCTCAGTCTCCACTAGAGGGGGCCTGCTGTCTTCCTCACAGGACATCTTGAAAATGCAATTTAAGTCCCCAGTACTGCCAAGTCAAATCACAGTACTGGGTAATTTTTTTTTAAAAATTAAAATATATGTTATTTGCTTTTTGTAGTTGTCATGTCTTTACTAATGCAAGCAAGAAGCCATAAAATAGAACTGTCTGGGTGTGCAGAGTGGCTTTCTTATGAACACTACTGTAGCATGTAGTGCACTGCAAGAAGCTTGTTTCTTCTGATCTGGAGCTTAAGGAGATGCGGTTTCTAAGTGAAGGGGATACACGCATCAGTATTTGCAGACAGACACTGTTACATGATGTAGATAGTGGGGTTTGGGTGGGGGTCATGGTGGGGTTTACAACAGTCTACTTGCTAACCCTGGATGACATCATGCTTCCTATAAGACTGCCCCCACAGCCCCGTGGCTTTCTTAGACACATCCCAGAACTAGGGGTACAAAGTTTTACAAATTTTGTAGGGGGCAGTGTGGACTTTTGATAAATCATAAGGGCAAAAGAGGGAGCTTTAGAAGCTCTGCTAATTTCAAAGAGGAATCTCTACAGTGAGGAACCGAGTACACACAGTCATCTGAAACTGACACAATGTGTTGTAAGTCTGGAAACCAATTAGAGGAAAATCCTAGTCTTAACTGAGCTCAAAAGATAACATTATAAAATTGTTGCTGTAGTTGACAGCTGTGCATTAATTTCATTCTGATTTTGTGAGGGCTAAGACTTCTAGGCTTTCAGAGGTAGGAAAGCACATCATGCACCTTTCTTTTTCTACAATAGGATGCATCTTAATCAGTTTTCAAAGGCGAAAAGAACTGAAATGGCTGTGTTAGGACACACAGGATCAAAGTCTTTTCAGAAAACACTTTAGTGAGCAAGGCAATGATAATTTAGGTTTTATTCTATAATATTTGCTATTGTATCAACAGCTAATTAACAGCAATAAGTATGTGTGATAAGCTCCCAGCTTACAAATAATAACTGAGAGTAGAAAATAAAATGAATAATCTGAAATGCAGAACAATTTATTTAAACTTACAAGGTCAGTGGCCTGAGTAGGACCTGCTGCTGTTGAATTGCTAAATGGACATACTGTGCATGTCAAGTTGCCTTCTCAGTACTTAGATCTGAGCATATAGATCAGTGTTGCTGTCTACTTTGGTCACAGATGCTTCCTTTTGGAATGAGTGGTGGTTACTGCAGAGACTCATAATTGCTCAGCGTGCTGAGAATGGTTGAATGCTCAGCCTGCAATGGGACATCTGTGTCAGGCCCTCCAAGGCTCAGGGAACTTCCCAGAAGAAAGGGTGGGAAGAAAGCAAGATCAGGAGGAGGAAGAGTGCTTTTGCTGCGGGACTGCGTCTTCTGCGCATGGCGTGGACACTGTTCTCTTTGACACATTATTTGCAAAGACTGCACAAATTTGGATCCATCAACAATTACACCATGGACAGGGTTTCATATTGTCGAGAACTAGACCTCAGAACTACAAGTAATACTCTTAAGACATTTCCACCTTCTGTCCCATGTTCTCTAGGGGTGAGGATGAGAACTCTAGGGGTGAGGGCTTGCAGAGAAAAGGAATCTTTCTGTCAAAACATTGGGAACCCCTTCACGAGGAGGACAGAGGTGAGCGAAGTTACTGTGGTCTCAGTTTCCTTAACTGTAGAATGTGAATAATAATCTCTACTTCACAGGCATGGTACACAGAATACAGGATCCAATTTCTAACATAAAATAAATACTCAAGATTTTCTCTTCATTTTGTTTTCTCTGGCTATTCTACTGAAAGAGCATGATAGGATTATCTCTTAAAATCAGAAGAAAGAGACGCATACTGATTGAAGCAGTTAGCAAATGCCATCATGCAAATGATTAGCATATAGCTGGCTGAGTAGAATGAATTAAACTCACATGTTTTCTAAGCTAGCTTCTGTGAAATACTTAAAATCATTCTGGGTGCCACCTTGGTCAGATATATGTATGCCTTTGTTTGTTTTCTAGATACAGTTGGTCCTCTAAATATGTAAGCTCTATATTGGTGGGTTGAAATCTGTGACTGTCCTGGACATGTACAAACTGTTTTTCTTAGACTTATATCTTGAACAGTACAGTACAGAAACTACTTACGTTTCACTTACATTATAAAAGATACCACAAGGGACTGGACCTGGGGGGAGTTGGGAGGACCTTGGTCTTAGCATAGAGTGGGGAACTCTGATGGCTCCTTGGCCTTGAGAGGGAGGGAGGGGAGGTATGGGTGGAGGGGAGGGGAGGGAAGGGGGAGAAGGAGGGGAGGGAAGGGGGAGGAGGAGGGAAAGAGACGGAAATTTTTAAATATAAAAAAAATAAACCATGAGAAAAAAAAAAGATACCACAAGCAATCTATTCCTTGTTGTGAAGAGTCTAGCTTACTTAAAGTAGATGAAGGGTATGTATAGATTGTGTGCAAATACTGTGCCATCTTATAGAAGATGGCTCGAGAATCTTCACCACATGGTACTCATGGGAATCCTGGGACCAGGCAGCATGGACATGGAGGGATAATGACATTTATTAGAGTTGGAATGCAGCAGCTATCAGGGATCAAAGATGAGAGTCTCTGCACCTAAGGTTCTCATGTTTTAGTAAAAATGACAAAGACAGGATGAACACTGTCATCTGTCATACCAGGGAATAGTGTCTCTTGGCTTCATTACATAGAATCTGATTATCATTCCACATAAATGTTTAGCCTCACGTGGCACATTATAAAAGGCACCACGACACTCGATGTAAGTTATTTCAGATGATTAAACCCTGGGTCAACAGATACTTGAATTCTCAACATGCTCATTCCCAAGGGCTGATTTCACTGCCCTCTAGGCCAAGGAATACCTAGAAGAAACTGTAGGAAGACTACTGAAAAGTAAAACTTTAAATAAACCAAACTTAAAAGTTTCATAAGAACACACCCTGCAACTGATAGGGCTAATGAAGAAGTAGAGTACTGCTGGAGCTGTGGCAGATAATCTACTTGGAGTCCTTTAAAGCACTGCTTCTCCTTCTTATCCTCTTACCTCACATCTAGCCATGCCATTCCTATGGGAAGCAATAACTATGAATGATCCTAACTGGCAATGGGGT
The DNA here is from genome assembly GCF_903992535.2 of Arvicola amphibius. Lineage (NCBI taxonomy): Eukaryota > Metazoa > Chordata > Mammalia > Rodentia > Cricetidae > Arvicola > Arvicola amphibius. The sequence continues at coordinate 190,037,149 of NC_052048.2, forward strand.
AACTATCAGATAAAACAAAGCAAAACACATCCCCAGACCTAGCCACAAATCTTGGCATAGCAGTTAGGGCTCCTTATCACCTGGCTATTTCTTACCTACTTTCCAGCTATTCTATGCAGGTACCTATTCCTTGACGACATCATGAATTTTCCACTTTCATGGAAAATTTTGTGTTCCCTCCAGGAACAAATCTAGCCTCTCTTCTGCAAATTGAATCCATATAGTCTGAACTCGCAGGTCCGATCCTAGTCTCCATCACTCTTCACCTTACAGCGACTGAATTCATAGTTCTTTGGTGGAAAATGACTTGGTTCCTCCCCTAGACCACACTTTGTGTTAGAGCCGACTATCCAGAATCCCAGTTTAGGGCAGAAAAAGTGCCCGGTGAGCCTGAAACAAGCTGCTGCAAAAATAAGAAAATGATCCAAAACCCATTTGGACATGTCAAAAGGACTGAGTGGCTGGGACAGTGTGAGGTAGAAAATAATACTGAGGGAAATGCATTACAATACATTTAATAACGAAAAGAATCCCCAAAGGCAGAAGGAGAGAAGAAAATTTCTTCAAAGAAGAGTGTGGACTCTCGGGAAGGAATGACAGAAAGTCACTATTTTGCAGCACCCAGTGTAATAACTGGGTCAGGCAGAAGCTATTAGTGCTAAATCACCAGCTGAAATGATGCTGGGGAGCGGGTGATCACACAGTACCAAAGTACCACTCCCATGCTGTTTTCAATTTCAGAAGAACAAAGGCAACAGCCAGATCTTGGCACTTTTCAGATCTGAGCCAGAAGATCAATGATCAAGCAGCATCAGTAATAGAAGGACAAACAGTGGTCACATGCCTCCCGAGCGGATGCAGTTTCATGTAGGTATTGCTTTTTGCTCCAAAATGCTTGACCGGAATCTAAAACAAGATAATGAAACTGAGAAATACTGACTGTGGGGTGAAGAAATTAGCTCCTAGAAATCAGCTGCTAGGACGCTTCAAAATAAGCCTCATGAACCTCCAAATCAGTGGAGGGACTTCTCTGGTTGACAGAATAAACGGGCATGCCAATTAAAGACAACGCATGCCTTTTAAAAAGTAAGTCTCGTATTTTAAACACTTAAAAAAGCAACTGGACACCTAGAGACTATCTGTTTATGGTCTGGGTGCCGCTGTCCTATGAGGGCTATATATTCTTTTGGGTAGTGGGTAACAGAACTTTAGTCATGTGAGAAGATGTGCTGGTCCTCAGGAGAAGGCTGGAGGGAAGGCCAGGGAGAGTGAGGAAGTACTGCCTTCTTACCTGTTTCCCCACGAGATCAATTAATGCCATGGCTGGGAAATGCTCACTGACTTGCATTAAGTTCAATTTGTATTGAAGACAATTTGTCAGATCCAGACAGAGGTTGTGTACTTGAGATTCAGCTCCCTAGAGAGGCTTCGGATCGCGAACACTTAGCCTGGGATAAGGCAGTTGGCACAGGGAAGCTGCCCCAGGACAGCCTTTGCTTACTCTTTGATGTAAAGGGTCTGGAAGCTGCCTGTACTATCCAGGAGCTGCACTGGGACAAAGGTGAGTGAAACTTGTTCTTATGTATGCCTCTGATAGTCACGTGGTGCCTCCCTCTGAACTTTATCTCCCCAAACCCTGACCACTGGACACTTCCTGAGGTGAGCACTCTGCCCTTCTGTAGCCTAATGAGGAATCATGAAATGCAGGAAAGCAAGGAAGGCCCACCCTTCCCGTCAGTCAGTAGTCCCGGACCTCCCAGCCTTTGTCTTGGACTCAGCAGTCACACACCCTCGCTGGAGGCCTGGAAGACGCTTTGGGATTTCAGATGCTCCCTTATTTTTTTCCTTTCAATATTTTATTTTTAAATTTTTACTTTTTTTACTCCAACTCAGCCTGCTTTCCAATAACACAATTAGACCAGAAATGTTCTGTGAATTGGAGGAATTAAAACTAAGTATTCTAGTTTGGAACCGTCTTCCAAGATCAGTATTTTCAAATGTTCAGATCTGCCTAAAATAAGCAAAATCCATGTTTCTTTGTTAAAAAAACATTCCCTGATATGTTATATTAATAGTATGTTCAATTCACATCAGGTTCTCTGGCAGTTAAAGATATAATCCGAGTCACTTGAAGAAACAGAAAAAGTCCACAGTGTCTATGAGACAAAAATGACAGCTCACATCCATAAGATATGACCAGTTTGCATGAATTATTTTGGCTAACCTGTATAAAACTGCCTGGAAAATTTCATTGTGAAAAGCTAGCTTGAGATTTACACATGTGTGCAGAGAATACTGAGCCACACAGCACAAGGACTGCTCTCCTGAACTCGGGATCTGCAGAGAATACTGAGCCACACAGCACAAGGGCTGCTCTCCTGAACTCGGGATCTGCAGAGAATACTGAGCCATACAGCACAAGGACTGCTCTCCTGAACTCGGGATCTGGGACTCAGCACAGCCTCCTGCGCACACTGACTTGCCTGACTTGCCGGAAACTATCCACACAACTGTGAAAATTGTGACAGCGTATAGTAAGGATGACATCCAGATCCAGGTCTAGATCCAGGTCCTCCTCCGTGGCTGGAGAACAGCGCAAGTCATTGTGTGAAGCTGGGTCTCAGGGCCACCATGGAGAACAGAGAACTAAGCTTTCTATTCTACTACTGTAAGATCCTATGATTTTTGAGGAAAAAAAAAATCCTCAGGCAACCTCAGCATCCATTAGAAGATGCCAATAATATGTGCTGCAGTTATTTCTCACCCTGGTAAGGTGAAGACGGATGAGTTAATGCCTGCAAAGAGCTCTGACTTCTCCAAAAAAAGGACTGGAAATCTATTATATCATCCTTTCATCTGCACCAAGGAGGCTTTGAAGTCACATTTGCTTCCATCTTTCAAATGTCAACTGAGATTATTATGAGTATATCAAAAAATGCAAATGGCACAGGAAAGTGAAGAAAGACGGGGAGATGTGAGGGAGCACAGCATTAATGCATAATGTCAAATGTGCAGCTGGCTCCTAACTCCAATAAGTGAAAGGCATAATTCCTGTTCCTCAGAATTTAATAATCAAACCAACTAACCTCAAACAGGTAAACAAAAAGCAACCAGCATAAATACGTGGGGTGAAGGAGTTAAAAGGACCTTTACTGCAGGATGCTAAGCTACCTTCCTCAGATCAGAGCAACAGAAAAGGAGCCTTAGGGTTTTCATTGTTGTGAAGAGATGTCATGACGATAACCACTCTTCTAAAGAAAACATTTAATTGGTGTGGCTCACTGACGATTTCAGAGCTTCAGTTTATTATCACCATGAAGGGAAGCACGGCAGAGTGCAGGCAGATGTGGTGCTGGAGCTGAAAGTGCTACACCTTGCAGGAAACAGAAAGTTGACTGAGACACTAGGTGGTATCCTGAGCATAGGAATCCTCAAAGCCCATCTCCACAGTGACACATGTCCTCCAAACAAGGCCACACCCACTTCAACAAATCCTCCTAATCATGCCATTCCCTGTGAGACTATGGGGGCCAATTACATTCAAACTACCATAGAAGGAAAGGGAAAAATTGGAGACATTCTTGTGAAAAACCAAATCAGAACTGTTGGAAGAACAAACTTGTCTGCCTACAATTTGAACCAATCTATTTACCTGGTTCTACCCCGGCCTATTTATGCCTCATGATTACATTGACTTGCCATCAAAACCAGAAGGACATATCTCACCTGTGATCACTAACTACTTACAAACAGGCTACTGCATGTGGCGGAAGCATCTGGATTAAGCTTTCCTGTTGGGAAGAGATGCACGTTTGAAGCTATGGAAGCTGTGAAAGCCACTGTTCTACTGTGGATTGAGACATGACAAGAAGTAACCACAGAAACAATGTTCTGTGGTCCTAAGAGAAGAGGGAGGGAGATCTTGTAAGTCTCCTCTAGAGACACTGTTGCCACCCTTAGAGGTAACATAAGAAAATGCTCTCTCACACACCTCAAAACTGATTTCTCGGAGCTTATAGCTCTCCCTGTGGCACTTATGATATCACGGTGGCAGCTGTATGCACCTACATTAACTGTTCACCTGTCCTCATGTTCTACCTTAGCATAGGATGTGTGATCTGGAACGGCCTTACCTACTAGCTTCATGGCTTACCACATGCAAAGACAAAGCTGTTCTACCTCATTACGGTTGCTGGGGCTCCACTTTCCTCCTGCACCATATGGCTTAGGCAATGTCTAGAGCCAGTCATCTAAATCCAGACACTTCATTTCAGGGTGGAGAAATAACTCCAGATACCTCACTGATCTTGGACACAGCAGTGGAACTAAGTCTCCAGTCTCTGGTGTTCTGTCCTCTTTATCACAACACTGTCTGTGTCCTCAACACACCAGAGAGAGCTGGGAGCTGTTTTGGATTAGTTGATCAAAATTAAATGGCCTGTGTTACTTATTTACTACTTAAATTAGTTGAAAAATATAACTGTGTTTTTAAAGTTTTTTTTCAGTGCTTGTAGATTGACTTAACATTGTAGGTTTGAATCCTAGAGCACAACTGACTCATGGGTGTCCCACTCCCGACTTTTTAATAAGGTAGAGACCACGGGATTCAGACACAAAATCCTTAACTGAGGCACTTTATACTGAATATTTTATTATTTTTTCAGTACCAGTTCCGTTGTAAAATGCTGAAGGATGTCTTATCCTCAGTTCTAGACAATGTTGACTAAAGTAGTCTTGATCGTCTTCATAAGGAAGAAAGACGGGATGGTCAAATGGTCATAGTTGCTAAGTTCAGGCTCAATATTTAGATTTCAATCAAAATACTTTGCTACATCTATAAGCATTCCATAAAAATTAAAGGGGCCGGAGATGGTTTAGTGGTTAAGTGCACTGACTGCACTTATTCCAGAGGACCTGGGTTTAATTCAGGAACCCACATGGCAGCTCACAAGTGTCTATAACTAAAGTTTCAGGGGATCAAACACCCTCACAGACAAAACACTAATGTATAAAAAATAAAAATAAACCAACTGTCAAAAAATTAAAGATGGAATTCAGTAGTCTATCTTCACTTTTCAACGTGGGAAAAGCATTTCATGATACAAGAAGGAATTACTGCAAGTCTTTACTTGTGATTCTAGGGATATATTCTAATAAATGTTGTTATTAGAAAAGTGGTAAAAAATTCATTGCAACTAAAAGAATAAAAATGAAGGTTTTCAAGAAATTTCTCATTAATGACAATGAGATAATTTAAAAAAAATAGTTATTTATTTATTATGTATACAATGTTCTGTCTGTGTGTATGTCTGCGGGCCAGAAGAGGGCACTAGACCTCATTACAGATGGTTGTGAGCCACCATGTGGTTGCTGGGAATTGAACTCAGCACCTTTGGAAGAGCAGGCAATGCTCTTAACCACTGAGCCATCTCTCCAGCCCCGACAATAAAATAAATTTGATTTTGGAGAAAGAAATGAGAAAAAATTTTAATATTGAAAAAATTTCATAAAAGCTGAGCTATACTGTCTTTTTGTACAAGCTGGCATGATGATAAGCCATCACATCCGAGGCTCAGGAAACCCTGTCTATTGCATCTGACATCCTATGGCTCGTGTCTCTGTCAAGGTGAAAATTATCTCTAAGATTAAATTATTCCTTTTCATTGGTGATGCTGTATAATACAGTTGGATCCTACAGACGAGGATCCTACAGATGCTGCTCCCGAGTTCAGGTGTCTGACACAGTGCTTCAGGTGTGCCTTGCTGCCCCTCCTTCCTGCAGCCCCTTCTCATTCAGACACGTGGCCAGACAGTGGTGGAGCTCATCTTGCTTCAGGGTTTTCATTATTCCTGTTTTATTTTGTTCAGTACTGAAATACTCATCAGCAGTCAATAAAGCTTCTTTACTACATTTGTCATTTCAGTGAGGCCATTATCTTCTATTTTACATTTCTGAATCAAAGAGAAATAGCCGCTTTAAAAATTCTTCCAGAAACTCCGGCTTCTCCTTTCGAGTAATATTTAGCCTTGCATGGCTTTCGCAGCATGTAGAGAGGGTAGTAGGTGTTAGGAGCAGTCAAGGTAGCTTTACATAAATGATTTCACGTGCGACAAAAGCTGTAATGTCAAGGTGAGAAACCATCTTCTATTCTAAGTGTTAGGTATCAAATACGTTGGACCTTATGATATTGCAACAGGCTTAATGCTGCAGCCTCCAGATGCTCACGCGCGGAGCTTTAGTGCACTAGATCACACTGGTATGGTATGCTTCACAGGTAATGGGCTCAGTTCTTAACAGTGTGGCGGGCTGCACTTAGTCCAACCACCAGTCGTGGAGCCTGTGAGAACTGCGATGCTTGCTGTGGTGCGTGACCGATGAGCGCTGCTGGCTTCTAAGCTGAGAAAGAGAAGGATCTAGGTTCTGTTTTGGTTTTGCCACAGATCCAGTGAATAGAGGGATGCCCTCAGTTCCCCGTTAAGAGGCCACTGTGAGTACGCGAAAATGTTAAAGTAACTGATTAACTTCTGTCCGGTTTTGATGGAGGAGTGTCTATGTGTTACTTTCATTGATTAATAAAGAAACTGTCTTGGCCCTTTAAGAGGACAGAAAATTAGGTAGGCAGAGCAGACAGAACAGAACTGTGGGAGAAAGGAAGCAGAGTTGGGGAGACGCTTCAGGCAGTCGCCATAGTCAGTTGCCATGCCTCTCCTCTCCGAGATGGATGCAGGTTAAGATCTCTCCTGGTAAGCGACCACCTCGTGGTGCTATATAGATTACTAAATATGGGTTAAAACAAGATGTGAGAATTAACCAATAAGAAGCTACAGATAACAGGCCAGGCAGTATTTAAATGAATACAGTTTCCGTGTAATTATTTCAGGTGTAAAGCTAGCTGGGTGGCGGGACATAGCCCCGCTGCTCCTTCTACATGGTTTCCTTCTGAATGGTGATTTTATGGTATTTCAGGACTAAGGGATGACAACTAAAATGAGAACAGAAATACCACATCTTGCCATGTTGCCTTTCCTTAAAAAGAGTACAGAACATTCCCATTGGGTGCTTTCAATTGCCACTTAGGATGATATTTCTATTCCTTCCACTTCCTGGAAATATTTTAACATTTTGTGAAAATATTACCATTGTCCACTCAGTATTCATATTGTTTATTACACTCTACCCGTGAGGGTAGAGTGGAGACTTGTATGTACAGTGGCAAAGGGTTTTAAATTACTATTGTGGTCATTTTCTTTAAGTTCATTGTGAAAATTTTCCCATACTGTGCTGGATTTTGTTATGTTTATAAATAAAGGAGCAGACTGACTGACTGCCTAAAACTGCAGTGATGTGGGAAGGCTGGACTGTTACAGGTCTGGAAGCTAATTATCTATTCGCAGGTTAGTTTTAGCCCTAAATCGTCATTTCCTGCCCACATCTGTGTCAGAATATCCTGTGGCTAGGATAAAAACCCATTGGAATCTGTTGGCCTATTAGATCACTAGCTTCCACCAACCCCTAAGCTAAGATTGTCAGCAGAGAGCATCTCAGGCCTATAGAACAGCCTCCTCCATCTGCTGCAACTGCCTCGCTGATGCACCCATAAATGTATTTTAAACTTCCCTTGATCTATGACTTTCATTGTTCTGTAAAAGCATAAAACTTCATGACACTGCTTCCACGTGTCCCCATAGAATCTAAGGTACCCTAAATCTGTGTTCCCAGGTCATAGTCATTCAGAATGGCTCCACAATAAACTCTTACTCCTTGTAAGGTGAGAGCTGTGGTTTTTGCATCAACAGCTGTTTTCCATTCACACTGGAGCTATTCTTGATCACCATACTGTGACAGTTTTAGAAATCCCACTTATCCAAGGAATTCCGAGAATTCTCCCTCAGGGTTCACACTAGCACAAAGTATCAACACTGAAGATAATACTTCCCTACTCTACTCTCTCCCCAAAGACACATGATCCCAGGCCAATGAGCTGGCATCCCTGGTCCACCTGTGTAACATTCGGTTTGGTACCAACTTCATTTGCCATATTTATTGAATGAATAACTGAACACTTGAGTATGACTGACTGGAGCCCATAATAATAAGTTGGAGCTGACCTTTCAATTTTGCTCTGGAAGATTCACCCAGAGAACCACACTCCTTTTGTATTCATTTGCCCCAAGTTCAGGTCAAGGGCTTTTAGCTGATATCACAGATCCCTCTCTCAGAACTTAGCATTTCCTTAAGCAGTTTGCTTCTGATGGAAACATAAAAGTCCTGAGTTTTCCAGAGTTTACTTAATGTTGCATCCAGGTTATCTTACTCAGACATGTCCCGAGCATAAGGGATAAAGGAACACGGGATACACCCAGTCCTGCTTTTTTCCTGAAGCTCAGGTCCAAGGAGGGATCCCAGGCTCTCTCTGCGAACTGGCTATTCCATGCTACATTTGTTGTGTGAGCCAGGGTGGTGAAGAGCTTCAGGTATTTACCCCACAAACTGGTTTCTTTGCTACGTATATTTTGATGGTGGTTTTCTCTTAATCTTTACTCTCCTACTATGGCAGGCTCTCAATTTAGCATAACAATACTGGAGAAGTAACAACTCTTCCAGTTGACGAAAGGTGCCTTCTCTCCTTCGATGTAAAAAGCATTTTCTACATGCTTCAGTGGCTTTACCGCTGGTGGAAACACCCCATTAAAGTTTCTCATCAGGCAGTGATGAAAAGAGAGCTGTATTATGTGAAGAGAGGCAGAGAGAAGGCTTACCATGTGATCAATCAGTGGTAATGCACCCTTGTTTCTCTTATCGGCTAGGAGCAAGGGGATTTTTGAAACAGTAACAATCTCCAAATATTCACTTTCTGCCAAACCATTAATCATAACATTTATCATGCCTTAGAGTACACATTTATAGGGTGAAATTCTTAAACTCTATGAAGCCTAAATAACTAGTACAGGTAAAAAGGTAGGTTCTGGGCAGTTCTGTAGTATAATTCACTTTAATATGTCATTATCTGAACTCTGCAATTCCATATTTGAAAAAAAAACTGCAGCGTGACTGACATGGTGATGAGAAGATCAATGGAAAGGAAAGAACACGGGATCCATTACATACATGTGTGGAGTTGTTAAATGAAGTAAATTGGTGATAATTAAAAAAAAGATATAAATTAAAAAAGTCTAGTCCCAAGTAGCTGTGAAGGTTTAGATAAAAACCTTTAGAACCTACTGATTTGGCAGACCATTAGCTTCCTAGATGTCTGGCCAGAGCTAATACCATACAGATACAAAGATAATGCAAGGCAGGTTTTGGTTTCTCTCCCTTGGTCACTGTTCTGAAGGAGAGACTGGCTTGAACCATCCTTCTCACAGCCGGAGTTTGTCTCTTCTAAGGATCAGAATAACAATGTAGACATTTTCTTCTTCAGTGCTCTGTTGGGAATCCATGATGTCATACATCCAAACACATACTACCACTGAACTAGCCTGCTTGTTGTTGTGACACACACATTAGCATTTCTCCTTTCCCTCCCACTACCTTTCCTGCTACTACAGCAAAGCAGACTCTTCTCTCTAGTGCCATGGGTACCTGTTGTTCCAGGCTTCTTGTGACTTTGATTGCTGGTTCCTCTGTGCTCTATCTTCAGGTGTACTCACCTCTTACTGCACTTAGATGCATTCAGAACTCTCACACCCTAGCCTCTTTCACTCAGGGCCTACACCAAGGCCTCTTCTATCTGTCTCTTCCTCATTTCAGAGCCTAACTATTGTAATTACTTCTCAACTCTTTACTCCCTATAACCATTCCCAGTCTGCTGCAATGCAAGTTCCACATTGATTACTCAACTAAACTGTACTAAGATCACCAAGGGCTTTGTTTTCACCAAATATAATGTGTATTCCAAGTATCCAATATGATTGACCATGTGGAAGAATATGATACTTGTGGGTTTCTTAGTTTCAGAAACGACCAAGCTAAGCACTGGCTTGTAGCTTTACTAGAATTAACTTCACTGCAATCTGATGGGCACATGATGCAATATCACTCCTGTTTTGGAAACCCAGAGGGGTAAATTACGCCCTGAGATCACACAACTGTTCTTCCTCCTCGGAGATAGCATCAGTATCCTATAGCAAAAATATCCTGTCATTAACATGAACCCAGAAAGATAAGCTACTGTCTGCTGTATTCTGGGTATCACTATTTCTGCCCCCTACAGCAGTGCCTGGACACATAGAATAAACCTAATGAATAACCAGGTCATAAATATATTCAGATAATTATTTGGTTGGAAGACATGGCCAGCTTTAAAAGCAAGTAGGGCCTTTAAAAAACACTTCAACCTTGGAGTCCTCCAGAGGATTTTTACCTGATTACACTGAATTCAGTGAGGAATAAGAAAAGCCCATCTCGTTTCTACCACACCCACTCAAATATCTTTAAACAGGAAGACATACAGTGTTGCTTGGTAGCTCTAGCATTTGCCTTTATCACAGCTGAATGATATTAGTTTGTGGTATGAGTTGAGCAGTTGAGTCTTTTGTTTCCCATTATTTATGTGTATAAATGCCATGAGAGGGGTCAGGAGGTGCCCATGAAAGCTAACTGAGGCACTCCTTACAAATGAGGTGCTACATTAGACAGGGGACACGTCACAACCCTACAGAGCCAAGGAAGATACCAGAAAATAGAAGTGGAAGTGTGGATGCCTTAAAGGACAGGAAAATGGAAAAGCTGAAGTTTGGGAAGTTCACATCAAGAGAAAGTGCTGAATTCAATAATCACAAGGACTTTCCAGCTCTGTGCAAAGCAAAGAAGGCAGGCTTATTTTTGCCTGGAGAATATCTTTGATACCTGTGACCTGAGACCTGCTTGGCTTCCACAGTACCCAAAGGGGAAAGTGGCATTGCATGTTACAAAACAAAGAAATGGCTCCAGGCACAGATAATACTGCAGTCCTTTGCTGGACTAGCTTATTAAACGAATGTCCAACTAATCACGCTCAAGAGCAAAGTTTTTCTTTTCAAAGAAGAGAGCCTTACTTTCGTGTTAACTTGGTGACATTTATATCACACAGCACATGAACCAGGAGATGCTGAGTATTTTCCTAATGGGTATCTACCAGCAGATCTTTGAGACAGCCTTGAGTGATGTGAGATTTTGTCCTTGGGCAATCTCACTCAACTTTGTTCATCTTAAGTGCACACAACAAAGTACTAGGAAAACAAAATGAAAGAAACAGAAGCAAGACTCAGAATGATCTTGAAGAGCTCCATTTGTAAGCCACAGCACTGTACAGGGTGAGTTTTATGGTATGTGAGTTACTTGTATACATACACAATACATCAATACAAATACAATTATGTAAGATAAAATCAATAAGAGGATGTTTAACTCAAATTGTAAATAAAGCCACATGTGTGAGTAAAAAGCTCACACCTGACATAAGGACGAATTAACTGGTGACAGCAGTAGCAAAGAGCAGGTGAGTTCAATGTAGGCCAACAGCACAGTCTGCGGGCTGCAGTCTCCTAAGTCCTGGACCCTCGGCATCTAATGTAATTGTTACTACTACAGAGCAGGTGTACAGAAGTCACCCTTAAATAAAGTGACTACACAAAGTAACAGGATAGAAAAGCTCCAAACCTTACATATTCCAAAGTAGGTGGTGTTAAATACGGGAGCTTCTTTTTTGATTAAGGAAGCAAGTCTATCTATCAATCAATAAACCAAGCAACCAACCAACCATCTAACCAAGCAAGCAAGCAAGCAAGCAGCCAACCAGCCACCCAATAAACCAACCAACCAACCAACCAACCAACCAACCAACCAACCAACCAACCAACCAACCAACCAACAGCCAGCCAGCCAGCCAACCAACCAACCAACCAACCATCTAACCAAGCAAGCAAGCAAGCAAGCAAGCAAGCAAGCAAGCAAGCAAGCAAGCAAGCAAGCAAGCAAGCAAGCAAGCAACAACTCAATCCAAAGGCCAAAATAAACAACACTAACAGCCAGCAACTATCTTCAGGTTAGTGAATTATGTGGGAATTGTCATGTTTTTACCTTACTCATTTTCTATTTAATATTTTTGTCCTTCATGATTATAAAATAAAGAAAAAAAATCCCGTGCTGTTCCCTTTCTACCCCAAGACAGTTTGGAAGATACAGAATATACATCCATTTGATAATTATATTTTAAATATGCTATTCTGAATAATTATTTTGTTATATCTTTTTAAACATATGCCCTTTTTTGTCCAACTAGATTGTTCTAGACATCCTGACTGAACAAATGGTATTTTATTTGCCTGCCATAGTCTAACATTCAGGACAGCAGTAAATAACTGTCATCTCTCACACATTAGGACAACTGAATTAGATGAAAAAACAGAATTGTAATCTACATAGTCACTCTAGCCATGTCTTGGGATGATAAAACTCTATGAAAAGATACCTTACATAGACTGAATACCAACTATCACTGTTACTCAGTGTTTAAACTAGATGCCAATGTTGGAAGTCTTTCATTTATTATTTTTTGGTGGTGGTAATGAGAAAATCTTACAGCAGTAATTTTTCTTAGATTGCATGTCATTGGTAATATGTCTGATGTGACCTCAATACTGTTACTTCTCAAATTTCTAATTCACAGGAACGTGGTATCACTCTTTCAGTCAATTCCAAGAAGCTTTAGGGCCATGATAGAGAAGAAAAACAAGGGCCATGTGTATAGGGTAGATCTTTCCCCACAGGCAATGGGAATCTTTATTTATGGGAGAACTCAGCAGGGAGTTGGCTATCTTCTATATATCGGGGCTTGGAGCTGGGTCAAAGACTGTCTAGACAAAGCACGTTTTCTGAGACTCAGGAGTTAGGGCTGTGAAGGATTTGTGTCTCTACTTGTGGTCTCCAAAGAACTAAGAACAAGCGATGACTGTAGCCATGAACACCCTCATTTAGAATATCATTAACAAATGGCCACAGAGTAAAGTACACAACAACCAAACAAAAGCCCTACCATTTTCAAGTAACAGTATAGCTCTCATTTTTTCCTTTGTAGGACTTCACTGCCCTGAGAAGAATATATTACCTCCATTCCAAGAGAAACACCAGGAGCATGGCCAAGGTGGATGTCTAACACACTGTGCTAAGTGTCAGCACACACCACGTGCTGTGGAAACAGGTCCAGTTCAGACCAGTCAAATCTTCCTCAGCTGCAAATCAACAGGGGATGCTTCATACCACCAAGTTAGCAGCTTTGATATTTATGACCTACAGATTTATTCTGTAGAATAAACCAAGCTAACAACAAATCTACCACCATGCAGCATACTTTCTTAGTAAGATATTTAAAGTGCTCTACAATTTTGAAGTTATTAATTGTTATAGGCATTGTTCTGTGTGAATGCATCAAGGTGCATTCTTGAACAATCCAAATACAACTCTGTACCCTTGGATCAGCATTTCCCCTTTTTCTGTGCATCCCCCTTCCACTACAGGGCTAGTTACCAGTGCAATGACCTCAATTCTGTTAAGTCTACAGAGTATTATTTACTATTCCGCAGGTGTGAGAAAATACCGTGAGCAAAAGTAACATACCAGAAGAGTTTATTTTGGCTTGCAGTTACAGAGGAAAAGTCCTCGACAGGAGATGACCCGAGCAGAAGGTTGAGCTACCACATCTGGATCACACATAGGGAGCACAGAGCAAGAACTGGAAGTGGGATGGGCTGCTGACTCTCAAAGTCAACCCTTAGTGATACACTTCTTCCAGAAAAGAGTAAATACTAAAAGTTCCACAACTCCTCAAACAGAACCACCAACTTGGAACAAAGTGCTTAAAGCGGGAACACCATCACCATGCATCCAGATGTTCTTATCAGCAGTACTTCCTTTCTTGAGATAGATTCCTTGAAATGTTAAAATTCCCGTGTATGGGAATAATAAAAGGACTTTTTTCCCCTAATGTGATTTGTCTTACAGAATGTTCTGTATGTGTTTCCAAGCAACATGTATGTGCTCTTCATTGTTCGGTGGTATGGTCCACACCACATGCTCTGCATGTTGTAGTTCTAGGTGTTAGGACCATACTTTCACACCACTTTTCCACACTTATGCTAATATGTCCTTTCTTATGCTTTGAAATCCCTTTTCTTCATTTTTGTTACTTTTTTATTTTTGAAACTTAGTTTATTCAAATAATGGTGTATTTCTCTAACATTATGTCCACCTAAGATTGATACAGATGATCTGGCATAGTGGCACATAGCTGTAATACCAATATTCAGAAGGTTGAGGCAGGAAGATACTAAGTTTGAGGACAGCCTGAGTTACATGGTGAGAATCAGTCTGAAAAAGCAAAACCAAACCAAAGATGCATACAGGCGTTGGGGGAAAAGTTAAGCACATGTACTAGTAGCTACAATCTCATTATCACCCATGATTTTGTTTAATATTACCTAGGCTAAGCTGTGACAATTTAGGGGACATCTCCAAATACTTGGTGCTTTCTTTTTCAAATAGAAGTTCACACATGAGCACACATAAGTGAGAAATTCAAAGTTAGTGACATATCCCATGAAGTGCAGTGGACACTCTGACAGCTGCAATTTATCAACATAAATTTTTTGCTTAGCTGCAAAGCTTTTTTGCCACAGGGAGATAGGGTACTTCTTAAATTGCCTTCTGCCTTCTTTAATAGTAATCTTAGTTTTTTACAATCCAGATATCTCAGAACAAAAAAGACACCTTGGCACACAAAGAGAGAGAAATATTCAGATTACATGTATATCAGCAGGAGTATCCATTTCTCGATTTGAACTCTTTTCCCCTCTTGTCAGATGTGCCAATAGATTACTTTGCAAGAAAATAAGAAGAGAAGAGGACTCTAAGTGGTAAACAAGCCTAGGTGTCATTTTTACCTTCCTTTAAATCAAAGGAAAGGCCTAACTGTTGCTATCTTTGTGCTGGTTTCTAACAGCATTAAGTAAGTAGGGAGAATCCTCTGATTGCTAGCCTCACACCAACAAATTGCTTGAAAATGCATGCATTTAACACTTTCCCAAAACTGTTACCACCATATATATATATATATATATATATATATATATATATATATATGTCTCTTTAAGCTATTCTGGGCAGTTTAAGCACTGTTTCTCTAATTCAAAAGTAGTATCAATTTGCATTTTAGGTATAGTTAAGATACGCTGGCACACGGTTTTTAAATATTCACGGAAATCTAATTTGGGGGATACAGTCAAATTCCAGTGGAAGTTTCTAATAAAGTAGATTAGTTGAAACCTGGGCTCAGATCCCCTTTATGTTAAAGCCCAAGCTTGCTTTACTGCAACCAGCTACCCTCCCTAAAATTACCTGCCCACACATCTTATTTTTAGAAAGCCAGTTTTAAGACTGCTATTCATAATGCCAAATTCCTGAGATATTTTCTACTATTATAAGAGATTTTGGGTTATTGGTTATAGAACTGACTCAATTAAAAATGAATAATATGCACTTTTGATAAGCTCCCTGCCATTAGACTTTGGGTAGTCTCCCACTACCCAAAGACATGGAGGTAAGACCAAAGCTGTCTATAATCTCTCCTCATAGTTGCAAATGTATCTGTCAGTAAATGAGCAGTGGTAATTAGTAGTAGTAAACAGACTGTCAAGATGTCCATCTCTGCTGTAGATGCCTATAGAGGCCACCTCCTATTTCCCCAAACTAGGACACATGGAGAATTAATGTGGCAAATTAAGCTAATTTTCTAACCAACTGACCTGAAAAAAAAGTGATACTAATTTGTGTTTTGTATGACAATGGAAGTGACCCAATGCTGTTGTCCTGGAAAGTAGAGAAGAGAAAAAGGCCACTAAGACCATCTTAAATTTGCGGTAGGTCTTCCAAAGTAACAGTCCATACAACAGTTCACTTCTTTCTCACAGCAGCTATAGGAAGTGTGAAGAAAATGTTATTATCACTCTGTCATAGACAAGGCAACTGAGGCAGAGAAAGTCTAAGTCATTTACTATTGGCTAGGAGCCAATCGTGAATCTGTGTCCAGAATTCAGGCCATCTCACTAAAGCAACATTTAGTACTCAGTGTCTATGACCTATAAAGCACTGCAGTGCAGCTGTATCACAGTGTTAGAGTAGTGGAAAAGACCACATACATTAAACTGTCATGTGGGCTTCCAAAGAAAATAATGCACAAAGAACAGGAAAAAAATCAGGAGATTATTATCTGTTTGGAGCTAGAATATCTCCACTATATTCATTCCCCATCCTAAGGTCTTTTTTTCTTTCCTATCTAGAACTGGTATTTGAAGATAAAAGAGTATTGGCTTTCTGTCCTTTATAGTCCTTCACCAATTTCTATCTTTTAACCTTTCTCTCAGACACAGCTGGAATACCTACCAGGTTTCTTAACCACCTTCTTCCTGTGTTAGGGGTCTCTTTGTCCTTCCGCTCTGGGCCTTGCTACCCACAGTGTGTCAGTTACCAGAAGCTCCAGCATCTGAGGGAGCCTGCTAGGAAGGCAAGGTCCCAAGTTTCACCCCACCTTCCACAAAGAATCTGCATTTTAACAAGACACATTAAGATGCGGGAACTATTGGGCTATGCCATTGCTTCATGAATTAACTCCCCTTAAGGCTTTCTCCTTCCTTTCCTTCTTCAAACAATCAGGTCCACTGTTAGGAGACAAGTGAGAAAACACACTGACTCTTTCAATGACTACTATCTTTTACCTCGACTCAGGTCATCATACTTTTGTTTCCCTGTTTACAATGATTTTGAAATTAATGCTATGTCCCTGTTATCTTTACTCTATTCACGTGTTTCTTAAAACTGTGAAACTTGTTGTCCATGCCAAAGTAACTGGAACACATAGATAGCATGTACACACATATGTGTGTGCATGTATGTGTGTGCATGTCTGTTGTGTGTGCATGCATATGTGCATGCATGTGCATGTGTGCATGTTTGTGTATATGTGTGTGCATGTGTGTGTGTGTGTGTGTGTGTGTGTGTGTGTGTGTGTGTATGAAGACTCTCACTCATAGGCATAGATACAAATAGTTTACTTTGGTGAGGATGGATCAGTGTTGGAGACTTCCATGGTTTGACCATTTCTGGTGTCCACTCTCATCACATAGCCACTCAAGGTCAATTACATGTGTCTGTTCCTGCTTAGCGGCTGGGTTAATCTGTACAAGGCCAATGAATGGAGTGTCTCCTAGGCATTACACTTAACTCAGAATATAGAATCGCCAGAAAAGTACACAGTCACAGAATTCCTGACAAGGAAAGTACCTAAAGCCTCCAGTCAAATCAATGTCAGAATGGCGAGTCCATGTGTAGCAGCATATTAAATATGAAGAAAAGGACCAAACAGTCAATGGAAGCCAAGGAACACCTCACCATCTAGTGTCACAAATAGACTGGATGGTGAAGAGCCAGAATACAAAACAGAACCAGATCCTTCTCTTCATCCAATGACTTTCTGAAGGTTATGTTGTATAGCAAGGCATGAGAACTGTGATGGTCTGAAATTCACTGGGCATCAGAGTCCACTTAGCACTGTGAAATTTGAACATCCTGCTCACTTGCGATTGGTTGTTGTGCTATTCATCAGATCTGCCTATTATGAAGAAAAATGGTGAGCATAAAGAGAAGAACCACGGTGAAAATGGGGGTGTATCAAAAGGTCAATGTGCTCTTCAGCCTACTCTGACAGAGCACCTAGCAGCCACACAATCTGTTTACCTGATGCATCCAGAAAGAACTGTCACACTTCACCTTTGGAAATGGGCCATTACTCCTGGTGACAGATTATGAATTGTGGAATATGGCCAGCACCTGGCCAGACAAGGAAGAGTTCATAAATCAAACTAAAAAAGAAATACCTGACTGACATTGTGAGTTCTTCAGGGGCACTGTAAAAGACATGTAAGGGGGGATCGGTTTCGTCCCTGTGGGGAAATGTTTACTGATGTGCTGGACATGGCATGAGGGCTGCTGGCTTTAAAAGTTATCCGTAAGGATCTGCAGCTTCTCCTTATTTTTCCTTAATCTGCATTCAATGTAGTTTTGTTTTCCCACGGTTCTCCGAGCCTTCTAATGAAAATGAGGTGAAATGAATGATCTTAAGAAAAAGCCTAAGTGGTTGATTCTCTGAAGTTGGTTTATGGTACAAATAATCCAGGAAACAGCTACACCTTGGCAGATAATACTATACAAATTGCTAACTGGGTAGGAATCGGTGAAAATAAGCATTAAGGAGCATGCAAAACTACCCAGAAAAATGTCAACTAAAATGAAATATTGACACAAAAATATCCACATGACAAAACTCTTAGAAGATGGGCTCTAAGTTTTTGTTCTGTGAGGTTGGAATGAATTACTCAAAAGTTATTTTTAAAATTATTATCTAAAAATACGTTCCAGTGTACTCGAAAGGCCAGAAAATGGTAACTTGTAGAGAGATATGGCAATGAAGAAAAGATCGTTCTTCTCACAGTTCCAGCCAGGTTGATTACTTACCTCTTGCCAAGGAGCTGAGCATCAGAGCTCCCCCACCCAGTCTCTATTCTGCAGAGCGGTCACTGTACCATTAGCCCCACAAAAAGCAGTGAAGCATCTATACATTTTTGTAAGGATTAATAAGACTAAATAAATATATAAATCGTTATTGTGATGATTATTGCTGTTATAAAACTATAATTTTCTTGTTAAAATAACGTTATAGTGATGTTTTGAATATAATGTATGATATAGAAAAATAGAGAAAACTTTATAATAATAAAATATATGCCAAAAATTATTTTTCTGATAAAATTCCATTTCTAAAAATATACTGTTTACCCCATGGCTGTTGCAGGTCTTTCTGGAGACCTGATAAATGTATCTTCATCATTTTCAAATATGAAATACTACATTTTTCTTATTCATTTTGAATACTAATGACTTAGCTATCAAGCCAAGTCAGGTTTTCTTGTTCAGTGGCATAAAACACTGTAAAATCTTTTAGTGCATTTGTGACCCTAAATAGCATCTTTTTCCACTAGTGGCCAAAGGTATCCCCAGATTCCGAGTCCCACATCTTAGGCCAACAAGACCATCTTTGCAAGGGTTGCCTCTGGTTATCGAGGTAAGAGTTTATCGTCTACCTGGACCAGAGAGATGTTCTTAAGGAGGACGACTGAAAGAGAAAGGAGCTCTGATGGAGATGGCCCATTTTATCACCAATTACACCTCCGTTCTCTTGCCTCAGTCTCTTCAGATTATTTCTTCAATGTGCAAATTTCTTGCTAAGACCATAAATCTCCCTCATGTGGTTTCTGACCCTCTGCATGCCTGCATCCAGATCCATATCTGTATGGCCCACATCTGCAGGTACACACCCACCCAGCACATCCTAGGGGATGTTTCAGTCAGCCAACTATCATGCTCACTTGTCAGACCTTCGTTAAAATGCCCCATTCCATGCGATGTTTTTTAATGGAGCAGTTTATATTTACTAAGATGTTTTCCCTAGGCCTAATTGTTTTGTGCATTAATTTTCTTTCAAACCAGAGTTTTAGCATCTTATCCCTTCAGTAGCAATATCTATTCCAGTATGAAACACACTTGGACAAATTGTCTGGGTCAATTTTTGTATGTAGAGTATGTCTACATGAAGTTAATAATGCAAATAGGTTTTATTTTCATCACATCTCGCGCAAGTTTAGTATTTGAAAATAAAACCAAATCGTCTTTGTATTTAGTCTGTAAAAAAGATACTAACATGTGGCACTGCTTGAGGAGGTTTACGTTATGAACCCTTTGGGAGGTGCAGCCTCCTGGGTGGAGCAGGTACACTACTGGCTGGAGTCAGGGGGTTTGCGACCTCACCCCATTTCCTTCTTAGTCTTTCTTGCTTCTTGTTGGGGATAAAGGTGTGATTATTCAGTGTCCTGCTCCTGGCTCCTACATCATTATGAGCTTTGACCATGTGGAACCAGAACATATAATAAACTCTTCTTTAAGTTGCTTTTGGTCATGGTATTCACACAAGCATAGAAACCAAGGGAACATGAGAGTATACAACAAAACAAAACCTGTGATTCAACAGTACTATAGCTTATTTACTATTAAATTAGCAATATTTATTACTACTATCTCTATCTCAGAACGAATAACTGTAGGTTAATGTTACAAATCATCTTTAGTCAGGTGCTCTTGACTAAATTCCTTCCCCTACACGTAAAGAATGTTGAGTTCTAAAAAGAAAAGCTTCGAGGTGTATGAGACGTGAAAGGGTGAGACATAATGAAGTTCGCAGGAAGCTTAACTACTTTAAGTAATCAACAATACAATATAAACAGAAGATGTCAGAAGTTAGTATGTTTTTCAGAATTGTGCAGAAGTAGTTGCATCATAATTCACTGTCCTGGAACTGCACAAAGAAGCTCACACAGAAAGACAGATACACGCTGCCTCTCAAACGGTGAGCAGCTTTAGATGAGAAAGTCAGTAGAAATAGAGTATTGGCAGCACAGTGGCTTCACTTATTCATTTTCCACATCTTATACAAACAGCAGAGAGGCAGAAAACACTCTCTAATTACATGCTATCTGTGCTAATATAGTATTAATATCAAAATAGAGAAAGCTAGATACAAGTAATAACTACAAGCCAGGCATGGTACCGCATGCCTGTAATCCCAGCACTCATGGGGAGAACAGGGCATTATGAGTATGAGGTTCACATGGGTTCCATACCTAATTTAAGGTCAGCCTGGGATACACAGTGAGACTCTATGTAAAAAAACGCAAAGTGTTGGAGATATAGTTCAGTCAGAAATAGAGTGCTTGCCTAAGCATATTTTTCTTGATAAAAACAAAGAATACATAAGAGGATGTAAATTTGACAGATAAGCAGGAACCAAAAGCTAAAAAATGATAAAAATGACAAAACCCTTCTGTGAAAAGTTAAAAACTTCTTGCCAAATGAAAAGAGACAAATGTTCGTGGGCCACAGGGTTCAATATTGTTCGAAGATCACTGGGTCTGTATTATCTGTATTGTCGCTAAAAAGCGACAGTAACTCAGACATGCGGTACAGGGGTAGAAACAGGCATTTGGAACAGTGAATCACAACAGAAAATTCAGAAATAGACACAGACATAAGTGGATGACTGATTTCAACCAGGATGCTAAGAAGCCACTGGAACCATAGGCTAGGCACATGGAAAAAATACATAAATCAAGCTGTGAATGTGCCATTTATAAAATCCAAACCGACATATATCATGGACTTAAATGTGATAGCAAGACCTGTAAAACTTCTAGAATGTAAGGAAATAAAGGACTTTCTTGGGTTAGACAAAGCATTCCTAAATCAGAGAAAGAGCATGAGCTAGGAAAACAAATCACTCGAACTTCCTTAGGATGTTTGCTTCTTAAAAGAAAAAAAAAAAGCACACAGAAAGAGTCACAGACTGGGAAATGTGAAGGATCACTGCTTCAAAGAAGAGCATGGATGCAGACTCTAGAAGGTGGACCTCAATAATCAGAAGGAACTTGCACTTCCAACAACTGATGGGAACAGAGGCAGAGAACCGCATTGGAGCTCTGGACTGAGCTCCCAAAGTCCAGTTGAGGAGTGAGAGGAGTGAGAATATGAGCAAAGAGGTCATGATGGGGACATCTACTGAAACAGTTTACCCGAGCTAATGGGAGTTCACCAACTCCAGCCAGATAGGGAAGGAAGCACCACAGTTCCAAACTAGTTCCTCTGAATGTGGGTGACAGTTGTGTGGCTGGGGCAGACTGGGGCCACTGGCAGTGGCACCAGGATTTATCCCTACTGCTTGTACAGGCTTTTTGGGAACCCATTCTCTTTGGATGGATACCTTGCTCAGCCTAGATATGGTAGGGAGGGCCTTGGACCTTCCCCAAAGCAATGTGCCTTGCCCTCTCTGAGGAGTGAATGGGGGGTGGAGTAGAGGGGGGCTAGGTGGAGGGAAAGGGAGGAGGGTAGGAAGTGGGAACTGGGATTGGTATGTAAAATAAGAAAAGATTGTTTGTTTTCCTATTTAAAAAAAAATTTAAAAAATGTTGAAAAAAAGACAAAATAATCAGAAAGCACACAATTCAATTGGAAATTGGGCAAAACATTTGAACCATGTTTTTAAACTAGAGAATGACTGAGATTTAGAGATCCATGCCCATTTCTGACACTGTAGATGACAGTCCTGTGTGGAAACAGTAGCTGTCCTTCTACTGGCACATACAGGATGGACACAGAATGACATCCAAGGAAGACCTGAGGCTCCACAAAACGTTCCGTGGGAAACCAAAGCATCCTGGCTGATTTGGTTATGGCTTTCCCAGACAGGATGTACAGGTGACAAATAAATACGCAACCTGTAACTACCAATGCCAAACTAGTAAATGCAAGAGCCTAATAAAATATGTACTACATAAAATATTACTATGATAAAAAGAACATTTATAATGTCCTCTAGTTTTGCAGAAGCCTACAAATCTGAAACTGTGTTACTGAGGTCTCCCCCTCCCACAAGGTTATTTTGTCTGCTCAGGGTCTTCTGTGGTTTCACATATATATTTTCGAGTTCTCTTTCTATTTCTATGAAGAAAATCACAGGAATTTTGATAGGAATTGTCCTTAATTCATAAGTTACCTTGCAGAGGATGAGTATTTTAACTGTATTAACTATTATTCCAATACGTGAACATGGGAGTCCTGCATTTTTCTGTTGTTTTCAATTTCTTTCATTAATGTTTTACATTTATCAGGGTATAGGAATTGGTTAAATTTATACTTAAGTATCTTACCTATTTTTGTAGTTGTAAATGAGATGGTATATGATACATTTTGGGAAGGTTACTATTATTAACTTATAGATATGCTACTAATTTTTTCACATGTTGAATTTTTGTGTCTATGTTTTGAGATAGGGATTTATGTAGTCCCATCTGGCTTGGTTCTGAATTTGTAGATCAGGCTGGGTTTGATCTCACAACTATTCTCTGCCATGGCCTCCTAGGTGTTTGGATAACAGTCAAGTACTATAATCTTTATACATTTTTATATGACTGCATCATATGTAGACAGAACAGTTTAACTCCTCCCCTTCAAACTGTGATGTCATTTATTTATTTCATGTACCCAGTTGTGCTGAGTATGATTTCTGGTGCCATGTTGGATGGAAGTTGATTCTTTGTTCTTTCCAGAGAAAAAGGTCTTCTGTATATATCCAGATGATCATATGGGTCTCACTCTTTGTTTCTTAATGTGATGGATTTCTACTGATTCTCATATGAATCGTTTTGGGCCAGGAATGAATTCCATTTTATCATGAAGACTGATTCTCTTAAAGTGTTGTTGACTATGTTTTTGAGTTTTGTTGAAGATTTCTGAATCCATGCTCACCATGGATCCTGACTAATAATTTTCTTCATTTGGACTGTAATTGAGTGTGCATGGAATCGAGGCTTTACAACTTTATTTCTTCCATTTTGACAAGGATTAAAAACAAAAAATAAAATTATTACTTTCTACAACTGTGTGTTTCAAAAAGTTATCAAAATAATTCAAAGATACCGTGAAGCAAAATAAACATATACCCATGTGCACCGTGTTAGATGAGAAAGTGCAGTGAAACATGCAATCCACAGAGTTCAGTAACTTTGAGAAGAGTTTGCTTACACAAGTGAAAGATGAATAATAGGCAAGGACCTAATTTGAGTTTGGAATTCATATTAGGAATTTATAGACCATTTTTAGCCAAAACATGATGCTTTGCTTTCTGATAACAACTGTATGATAATTTTGTTAACAATGACACTGTTCTTCATTAGACTGACAAAGAAAATTCTATTTTGATCAATCAGTCATCAACAATTAACATCCATACCATGATCCAGCTGTCTTCCTCTGGACATCGGGTCTTAGTTATGGTTTATATAGTGTCGGCAGTAGTTTGTATTCCCACCAACAGTGTATTGATGATATTACTATTTTACCCCACCCTCACTAGCAAAACCTAGTTGTCTACTAAGAAATGAATGGATAAAGAAAATGTGTACATACATTTAGTGAGAACTTATTCAACAATAAAGAAGTAAGAAATCATGACACCTGAAGAAAATGAATGGAGTTATAGCTCCTTATGCTAAGGCAGATTCAGAAATAGAGGTATTATGTATTTTGTCTTGTGGTCTTCCTCTTTTCTTCCCTTCCTGCTCCATGTTGTCTTTCTTTTCATACACACACACACACACACACACACACACACACACACACAATTTCTGCATCTACATGAAAGCATGCAGGAGCATTGACTGGAAACTCAGAGGAAAGGAAGAGTTATAAGGAGCATAAAAAAGGAATACGAGGGTAGAATACATGTGACGTGAGAGCAGAAGGAACTACCTGGAGGAAAGAAGGAGGTAGGTGAGGAGGCCAGGAGATGAAGGAGATGAATAAGAACTGTAATGACATCTATGAATGACAAATGACATACTGAAACTTTCTAGAATGTCTAGAAAGGTAATGAAAAATTACAAAACCAGGCACATTATCAACACATATGCTGTATTGGAACCAGTTAAATGTCATGGTTAGCTCTGTATAACACAATTCTCTGTGCATAGTAAATCAGTTAGAGTTATATTTTTGAGATAAGGTAATAATTTTAAAGATACAGGAAAATATTTTCAAGTAGAAAAAGTAACTGTGGAAAAATGTTCATTACTGTCACCTTTTTGGCTAAAAATACACATATAGAGAAGTGCAAAAAGACAGAAAATGTTTTAAGGGGACACATTCTGTAGTTCTAGCAATAGTTATCCATAAAGGTTTGGTTGCAATGAGACTTCAACCTTTTTCTGTTTTAGTTACTTATTTTATTTAAGGGTAGTGAGAGGTCAATAGAAACAAACTAAAGCATTTCATAATGACATAGCAACGAAGATGTAAATTTAAACAGTTACCTTAGACTGCTGCTAGCCCGCTTAAGAAAGAACTACAAAGACATAAGAAAAACAGTTTCTATACTTTCATTTAAATATATTATTTTAAATATTTATATATGCCAAGAAGGTCATATTTCAATTAAACTCTTATCAATTCATTCAATCATTGCCATGATAAATATTTTTTAATGATGTGCAAAAACATTCTGGAAGAATTCTTTTCAAAATCCTCAAAGCATTACTACAACTCAGAGTTGGAACGACACATGAAATATAACCAAAGCCTAGCACAGCATTTCCCCTTTCTATCATAAAATAAGTAATGTTAGCTTACAAAAACACAGTCTAGAAAACAACTGAGAAGTATTCATGATGTCTCTTGATAAATGGTACCATTGCCAACCTCAACAAATTTTTAAGACATCTTAAAATGGCAACTTGTTTGCCTGTTTCAAAACAAATAGTTCTATTTATGCAAAAGCACAGCCTTAAGAATGTGGTAGGAAGTTTGCTTTTTGCTTGCATTCTGTCTGTTCCAGAGGGGAAACCATCCCAAGCCACCTCCCTTTGACATCCAAGGTCAGAGTTACTCTAGCTTCTATGTCTCTAGCACTACCCAGGATGCTCTTTGTTCTATTAAAATAAATTTAAAAGACTTGCCTGGGGATACCCATCCACCCACAAGTTGGTTCTATTAATTCACTAGTAAGTACCCAGCAGAACATGTAAACTCAGTTTGAATAGCAGGTTTCTTAATGGGTTGCCTTCCTGTGATGCTAACTACTAAGTGAACGCTATGTTAAATGTACAGTCCACTTTAGGTAGCAAATGAAAAACACCTCCATCCCACTTGACATTTCACAGTTGGTGAGATTGATGAGATTAGTTCTATCAATTCCCCATTACTGAGCTCTGAAACAAGGCTTTAGAACTACTGAAAATTTGGCTCCTTTGCAGGAAACAACATTTTGATGGTAAGAATGAGAATGGCCCCATAGGCTCATATGTTTGGATATTTGGTCCCTAGTTAGTGGATTTCTTTTGGGAAGAATTAA
Organism: Arvicola amphibius; assembly: GCF_903992535.2. Lineage (NCBI taxonomy): Eukaryota > Metazoa > Chordata > Mammalia > Rodentia > Cricetidae > Arvicola > Arvicola amphibius. Next base: position 190,063,188 of record NC_052048.2, read on the forward strand.
GAGGTGTGGCCTTGTTGGAGGAGGTGTGTCAATGGGTGTGAGTTCTGAGGTTAAAGAAAGCATATACCAAATAAATGGGCTGAGAAAGAAATCAGAGAAATGTTACCCTTCACAATAGCCACAAATAAGATAAAATATCTTGGAGTACCTCTAACCAAATAAGTGAAAGACCTGTATGACAAGAACTTTAAGTATTTGGAGAAAGAAATTGAAGAAGACACTAGAAAATGGAAAAATCTCCCATGCTCTTGGGTAGGTAGAATTAACAATAAAAATTGCAGTCTTGGCAAAAGCAACCTCTGAATTCAATGCAATGCTCATTGGAATCCCAGCAAAATTCTTCACAGACCTTGAAAGAAAAATACATAATTTCATATGGAAAACAAAACACTCAGGTTAGGCAAAACAATCCTGTATAATAAAGGAACTTCTGGAGGTAACACAATCCCTGATTTCAAACTCTACTACAGAGTTACAGTACTAGAAACAGCCTAGTATTGGTATAAAAACAGACTGGAGGACCAATGGAACCAAATCAAAGATCTGGATTTTCATTCACACACCTACAAACACCTGATTTTTTTTTTTTCCATCTGCTTTTTCTGGGGTGTTTTTTTTTTTTCTCATGGTTTATTTTTTTTTATATATTTAAAAATTTCCATCTCCTTCCCTCCTCCTCCCCCCTCCCTCCCCTCCTTCTCCCCCTTCTCTCCCCTCCTTCTCCCCCTTCCCTCCCCTCCCCTCCACCCATACCTCCCCTCCCTCCCTCTCAAGGCCAAGGAGCCATCAGGGTTCCCCACTCTATGCTAAGACCAAGGTCCTCCCAACTCCCCCCAGGTCCAGGAAGGTGATTGACCAAGCTGAGAAGGCTCCCACAGAGCCCGTCCATGAAGAACAATCAGAGCCCAGAGCCATTGTCCTTTGCTTCTCAGGATATGAGAGCAGGGAAGCATATATCTTAATTTAAGGAGCTACCTGAGGGTTGTCAAGAGACTTGACCCTAGAGGGGTTCCCAGGTTTCCAGGGAGACGCCCCCAGTTAGTTCCTTGGGCAGCTGAGGAGAGGGAGCCTGAAAAGGCCAGTTCCTATAGCCATACTGATGAATTTCTTGCATATCACCATAGAACCTCCACCTGACGATAGATGAAGAAAATGACAGAACCCCACCTTGGAGCACCGGACTGAGCTCCCAAGGTCCTGATGAGGAGCAGAAGGAGAGAGAACATGAGAAAGAAAGTCAGGACCGTGAGGGAACCTCCAGCTGGCGACAGATGGGGAAGGTGACTGAGCCCCACATTGGAGCACTGGACTGAGCTCCCAAGGTCCCGATGAGGAGCAGAAGGAGCGAGAACATGAGGGAGAAAGTCAGGAACGAGAGGGGTGCGTTCACTCATGGAGGGTGGGACAGAACTAATGGGAGATCACCAACTCCAATTGGAATGGGACTGATGGATCATGCGACCAAACCCGTCTCTCTGAGTGTGGCAAACACCTGATTTTTGACAAAGAAGCAAAAATATAAAATGAAAAAAAAATATTTAACAAGTGGTGCTGGCATAACTGGATATCAACATGTAGAAGAATGAAAAAAGATCCATATCTATAACCATGTACCACACTCAAATCCAAATGGATCAGAGACTTCAACATAAAACAAACCACACTGAACCTCATAGAAGAGAAATTGGGAAGTACACTTGAATGCATTGGCACAGGAGACCATTTCCTAAACATAACCCCAGTAGCACAGACACTGAGAGAAACAATTAATAAATGGGACCTCCTGAAGCCGAGAAACTTCTCTAAAGGACACGTTCAACAAGACAAAATGGCAGCCTACAGAATGGGAAACGATCTTCACCAACTCCACATCAGACAGAGGGCTGATCTCCCAATTATACAAAGAACTCAAGAAACTGGTCATCAAAAGAACAAATAATCCAATAAAATGGGGTACAGACCTAAACAGAGAACTCTCAACAGACAAATCTAAAATGGCTGAAAGACACATAAGGAAATGCTCAACATCATTAGCCATCAGATAAATGCAAATCAAAACCACTCTGAGATTCCATTTTACACTTGCAAGAATGGCCAAGGTCAAAAACACTGATGACAGCTTATGTTGGAGAGAATGTGGGGTAAAAGGAACACTCCTCCATTGCTGGTGGAATATAAACTGGTACAGCCACTTTGGAAATCAGTATGGCAATTTCTCATAAAATTAGGAAACAACCTACCTCAAGACCCAGCAATATCACTTTTAGGTATATACCAAAAGGATGCTCAATCATACCACAAGGACATGTGCTCAACTATGTTCATAATAGTACTGCTTGTCATAGTCAGAAAATGGAAACAACCTAAATGCCCCTTCACCAAAGAACAGATAATGAAAATGTAGTATATTTACATAATGGAGTACTACACAGCAGAAAAAAAATACTGACACCTTGAAATTTGTGGGCAAATGGATAAATCTAGAAAATATTATATTGAGTGAGGTAACTCAGACCCAGAAAGTTAAGTATCAAATATACTCACTCATAAGTTTTTTTTAAATATAAAGCAAAAAAATAGCCTACAGTTCATAAACCCGGAGAACTCAGATAACAATGAGAATCCTATGAGAGACATACATGAATCTAATCTACATGGCAAGTAGAAAGAGACAAGATCTCTGAATACTGGGAGCATGGGGACCATGGGAGAGAGAAGAGAAGGAAGGGAGGGGAGCAAAGAAAAAAATATATAGCTCAATAAAAACAATAAAAAAGAAACTTCTAGTCACCAGACAGAAAAAGGGCTACTAGAATGTGACCAAAACAGAACAGCTGCATCTACCGTCATCTTCAGTTTTCTTCGTCAATGGCCTAGAATTTTCAGTGTCTATCCTTTGATCTCTGTGGTTAAATTATTCCTTTAGTACTTTATTTTTGGATGATATTGCAGATTGGATTATTTTTTCATGTGGCTCATTTTTAAATGTATAGAAACTCTACTCAATTTTCTGTTTTCTTTTGATTCTGTGACATCACTGAATTTGTTTCCTGGATTACAAAAAGCTTCTGGTGGAGGTTTTCAAAATTCTTCTCCATGAGACGATACATGTAAACAAACGAACAAATCTCAAAAAGTGCACACCAGGCACAGTGTCGGCCTTCAACCTGTGGATCAGGATGCAAGATCTTAACTACTGCTCTCTAGCTCCATGCCTGTCTGCCACTAAGCTTCCTGACCTGATCATGGACTCCCCCTCTGAAACTGTAAGCAACTTCCAATTGAATGCTTTCCTTTATAAGTTGTCTTAGTCATGATGTCTCTTCAGAGCAGGAAAGCAACAAGGACAAATATTTTCAACATTTCATTATCATACAAATACAATTCTAGTTAGATAGAAAATAGGAAAAAGCATCCATAATCTTATTACTTAAATAAATTTTCCAATACTTATTTTTCATGCACATAGTTAATTTTTTTGGTACATTTGCGACAACACACTTTTATATCTGTTTCTTGTTTGTTTGTTTGTTTTTTTAGGCCCATATTAAATTAAAAAAATTGCTGAAAAGCTTTCTTCTTGAGTGTGGTGATGTACCCTTTACAGGGCACTTGGGTGGGGTCAGGGAGTTGCTATACATGTGAACACTCCATTCCTGATTCTGTTATCACGTGAATGAGTCAAATTTTCAGGACCATAGTAAGACATTTGTACTGATGTGCTTCTAGCCTCAAGGCTATGCCAGATAATAGAAAATTACTCAATCCTGCCTGCCTTTTGATGTCTAATTCTGTTTTCTTGGACTTCTCCTTTTCTGCTTCCAGAAAAGGTTTTCTTTTCCAGAAAAGAGAAATTGGTTTCTCTCCTTTCATAGGAAGTAGAGTTTTCTCACAGAATGCATAACACAAAGCAAAGTGAATTCTAAAGCAAGCTGTAGTTGGTAAGTGAGAAAGATGCTAACTCATGTCCACTAGCTGTTACAGATGAACAACTCTTAGGAAGATCCTGATGGCTGATGAGCTATGCAGGGGTGTCACATATGGAACTCTTGGTCTTGTGTTTTTTGTTTAAGTTTTCAATCAACTTACTTATGATTTTTCTTCTTCTCCTCTTCTTTACCTTCTCTAGTTTTTTGACTGCTTAGTAAGTCTGTAAGTTTATGTTCTCACTGTATCTTTACTTCACTTGGCATCCCATGTTTACCATCTTACTCTGTTTTTCTCTTCTTGAAAAAAACTTTACTCAAAAAGGGGCTGGAAGATTGCTAAGTTGGTAAAATGCCCAATATGCAAGTGTTAGGATTTGAGGGCAAGTTCCAGCAGCCATGTTAAACAGCCAGCCCAGTGGCCCAAGTGTGTAACCCCAGTACTGGAGAGGAAGAGAGAGAGTTAGCTGGTCTAGCTGAATAGGTGAGTTCTGGGCCATAGTGAGAGACCATGTCTCAAAATCAAGGTGAATGACTTCTGAAGAACACCTGCTGCGGGCTTCTGACTGCCATACATATAGGTATATATCTGCATTTGTGCCCACAAAAACATATGTTCACCTACAGAAGAGCTGGACCTCCGAGAGAGAGAGAGAGAGAGAGAGAGAGAGAGAGAGAGAGAGAGAGAGAGAGAGAGAGAGAGAGAGAGAGAGAGAGAGGCATAATACAATGTGGGTAAACAACACTCTCAAGCAACTGTCTCCCAATGTAAACATTCACTTATACAACTTTATACTCTTTAACTTTATAAAGAGTATACAACTTATACTCTTTAGCATAAATTTTTCATTTTTGATAAAGTTTATCATGAATTTGTCATTGCACAATAAAGATAATAAACAGCTTTATTCATGTCTTTCTAGAATGTAGCCTTTGCAGTATTATTTTGCTTCAAGTGGATCTCTTATGGACTTCACACAATTTTTTTTATCTAATCTTTTATTTTTAAATTAGTTTGTCTTATCCATGTGTTTGTTTTTTGTTAGAAGAAAATATACAATATATATCTTTTACATAAAAAATATCTACCACCATCTAGATTGGAACTTCCTAAATTTTAGTGGGAGTTCGATTCGGTTAGCCAATGGCATTTGGGAATGACTTGCCATTGCTGTGGTTTCCGCAAGAGACTTGATGGGATAAAATAGAGGAAAAGGTCAAGGGCAAGCCTTGAGGTTTGGCCCTCATTGCCCTTGGGAGAGGGACAAGAAAAGAGCAGCTGGATCAAGCTCCCAAATATTAAATAGTCCTATATTTCTTAATATTGAAAATCCCTTCCAATTCGCAGAGTTGGACACAAGGACCAGTTTTCTGACTTGAGTGGAAATTTCAGGAACAGGATGTCTAGCAGTAGAGCCCAGGAATCAGTCAGAAATCAGTGGTGATAAATCTGGGGCAGGAGTCTTCCTGGATCCGAAGAAGTAAAAAACTTCAGTTGCTATATCCCTCAGTAATGAGCACCTGCTGTTTCTGAACTTGGCATAGACTAATTGAACAGACACATTTCTGGTCAATAAGAAATAAACACAGTCCCTTCTTCTTCAGCCACCTTGCCATTACTACCAATCAATCTAGAGGTTGTTCCCATTTGGAATGGGATTTTAACAGCCCCAGTTGCTTTTCACAGATCAATGTGATGGCTGCAAACAGCAATCAAGGAATAATTCAGAGAAGTTAATGTTCAAAGGGGCCCAGACAACACAGGCGCCTGAAAAAGAACTGCATTTAGGGTTAGAGTTTCCAAGTCTTCATCTTTCATTTGTGGTTCTTACTATCTCTGTTTCCTTTCCAAAGGCATCTTTATTTGCTTTACAGATTGTTGGCTCTGTTGATACTCCTATTTCAAAACGTTTAACACATCTTTTAAAGAATAAGGCTGAAGTCACTATAATTTTATTTCTAGGGCAGGTTTGAGTAGATATCCTTTTAAAGGAGCAACTGGGGTCTGTTGGCCTTTTCCTGACAACAGGGAAACAGTTTTTCATTAAGTATTCTAAATGTGGCATGACAAGAAAATGCAAGTAGGTTTTTTTTTTTAAAATATTATTAAAGTATAAAAGAGTTACATAAGTTTACAGTGAGGTATGCTTAGAGGCCAATTCATTTAGGGATATATTGTGCTTCAGAATTCCACTGGACAGAACTATCACCAATTGGTAAAATTCCAGTACTACATGAGGGGAGAGTTGTGCAAAATGTATGTGGAAAAAGAGAGGGAAAGGGAAAGTGAGTGGGAGAAGATATAAATGAATATAAGAAAGAGGAACAACCCAGGGGAGAGTCTCTCTCCTTCCCTCTTTATGTGGAGAGCGAATGGGATGGGCTTAGTGATGATCATCTTTAATAGTATTCAGATGCTGGGATAATTTGGTCACAAAATATCAATTAATGATAGCGTTTTCTGAAACAGTTATATATGTGGAGTTCTACAAATTATTACACAAAGGATTATGATAGGAAGACAAAACAAATTAAAAATGAAAACCACAGTAGTGGTGGTAATAGAAAAATCATTGATAGCCACTGAATAAAACATTAAAAAGTTAAGTCCACAATTTCTTTATTCTCCTTTTAAATGGTTTTATCAATAACAAGTAGAGGAGACTATATAAAATTACTCACTATTTCTAAACCCTGATTACGATTGTCGATTTTTCTGGAAAAGCTTTCTAATAAATTCTTTAAAGGAACTGAGCAGGAAGGAGCTCAGGAAAGGGGTACATGTGGGTGAGTGTACAGCTGAGAAGGAGCAAAGAAGAACAATCGCCCAATTCTTTATTCATCTTCCTAGGATGAAATCAACATTGTGACTCACAGGTTCAGAGCCCAGGTACCCAAGGACCTGGATACACATGTGGAAACTGATGGCCAGTTTAGTTTGCTTTATAGTGTTCACATTCTGACAAACTGACATTTGATTCAAGGGAGAGAGACTCATAACTCCTGTCTTTTCTTCATAGACAAATGATAAGGGAAGGGTACATAAGCTAGTTAGAATGTCTAAACTGGCATCTGACAATGATTCATGTCTCTGAGTAATGAACAGTTGATTTAAATCCCCACTTGGATTATTAGGTCTGTTATTTTTAATGGGCCAATTTCATCTTATCCTTTGTTTGAAAAACCATGAATTTAAAGGGTGGATTGGGAAATAAATGGCCCAAGCAGAACAATGAAAGATGTGACCTGTAGGAAAATAACTTCCTTTGCAGGTAGGTAAATCTACCAGAGAAAGTTCTAGATAAAAGCATACGGCAAATGTTGTTTAGCTCCTTACAGGAAGTTCCTTTAGGGAAACAGCTGATTCAGGTGCCTCTCCTAGCTGTCCCCAGGGATACTGAAGGGATGTGCTTCCAGCTGTTGCCTCTGACCAGACTTCATGCAGAGACTGAGGAGCCAGGAGGAAGGAGGAGCCAGTTTCCTAAAGTACTGTGCTGAGGAGTCTCAGCTCACCCCTGGATTGACTTTGGTGGACATTTCTTTGTAGAAGAAACGTTTCCTGCACCAGAGCTACTGCTCCTCTGGGCCTACTGCCAGTGCAGTGGATTCTGGTAGGTGTGCTCCTGGGGAAGGCATCGTTGAGGGAGTGGATTCTGGTAGGTGTGCTCCTAGGGAAGGCATCTTTGAGGAAGTAATTACATGTGTAATGAAAAGAGACTTAAAGAGCGTTACAGGAGCCCAGGGGCCAGGATATTGCCTATCCTTTGTCTTTTTCTCTCTGCACTTATTTTCTAATTAAATGGTGAAAATCACATCTGCAGAATTCATTATCTTGGGCTCAGTAGTTTCTCTTCTGAGCATTTATCTTCAAAGAATCATATGCAGAGATCAAACACCATGCACATATGTGTCTGTCATACCATTTATTCATAATGGTAAAAGCATCTAACTGTCCAAGAGAAATAAACATGCAAGCTCGTACTCCACTGGGTATTATTCAAGGAAAGCAGACTTTCATGAGCACCATCTGCAGCATTACATAGACCTGCGTTAAGTCCACTTAAGGACACTATGTAAATAGCGTGTATACAGCATTGCTATGCTCTCTGGAAGCAGGAGAGGAAATATAAAAAAATGTTATTAGTTGTGTTTGGATGGCAAAACAACTCATGACATTATATTGTAATTAAGATACAAAGCTCCCTCACTTTTTCCTGGCAGTTCTAAACTTTCTCTAGTGTCTATTCTCTCTCTCTCTCTCTCGCTCTCTCTCTCTCTCTCTCTCTCTCTCTCTCTCTCTCTCTCTCACACACACACACACACACACACACACACCAAAAGCCCAACAAAACAAAACCCAAACCACAGTTTTCTCTTAATCTAGGACCCTTGATCAGAATGAAATGAAATAAGGACCCTGATTGAATTAGAAAGGCCAGTGACAGGAGTTCAGAGTCACACAGGCCTATATAGTGTCCCTGGAAACCAAGAGTTTTAGTTCAGTGTAAATTCAGTGGAACTATTTAGTGTGTGGCTTGTTGAAGGAGCTAATCTAGCACTAATTCCATATGGCTACAGTATTCTAAAAAAGACCACAGCAAACCACTTATATATGGACCATTCAGTCTAGTTTAGAGTATCCTGCCTAGCTATTGGCTGGACATTTTAAGACTGTCATTGCTGACCTACAGCACCTGTACAGAACATTGTGTAGAAAGTATTGTCAGAAAATGGTATATGGGAGTCATTATGGAAATAGGGGAATCTATTTTATGAGATTATTAACAACATCATTGAAAGAATTTAAATTTAGGTCCCTTCTATAGATGAATTATACTTCTCCTAGAAGCCATAGGTTATTAGTTGGAAATCCCATTGTTAGATATGTTGTATTTCTCTAAGAGTTGTTGGTGAGGTCTCAGAGGTCCCCCAAACAATACAGATTATTGACTATTATGAATGTATTATCTTTTACTGAATCCTAGCATCAGTTATTTTAAAAATTATCTGTTTCCTGTCCTATATGCTTATGGTTAATTTCTTTTTTGGTGTTTTTTTTTTGTTTTGTTTTGTCTATTGGAGTGCCTTCTTTGATGACCTATTGCAAGTACCACCGGACTCTTTGTGGAACAAAAAACGACATGATATGGGGACATTAGTCACTAATTTAACCTTAGAGGGAGGTGTGACTAGGTCCCAGTCCTCAGTCCTCATCTGCTCTGTCTCACTGTCTCGTCCTGTTGTTTTCTTCTAAGCACTGGGACAGTCACAGCACACGCACACGCGCACGCACGCACGCACACACGCACGCACGCACACATCTGGACCTGATTTAGCAACCCTGTCCTTAGAACTCTGCATTCTAAGTCATACTTCATTATGGTCATGTTTGGCATCGTGGCGTGGTCTTTTCAGATGACCTGCAAAGTAGGAACAGTGAGAATAAGACAGTCCACACAAATAGCATTATGTGTTGTGGACTCAAGAGGAAATGGGAGGGTCAGATATTGGCCATGAAACTTCTGTTGTACTACCTGTACGTCATAAGCTTAAAAAAAATTTCCTTTTAATGCTTGTTTGTTTTTTACTCTAATACATATATTATGTCCTTAAGTTAAAAATTGCATGTATGGATGTTTTCCTTTATGTATGTCTGTGTACCATCTATATGAAATATCCAGAAAGGTTAGAAGAGGGCATTGGATCACCTCGAAATGGAGTTACAGATGGCTGTGAGATGCTATGTGGGTGCTGAGAAACAAATCTGGGTCTTCTATAAGAACAGTAATTGCTCTTAATTGTTGATCTATGTCTCCAGCCCCTGCTGTTTAGGTATTTTAATCAGAAATTCAAATAGTCAATTTACAGAAACAAAATACATGCCACCCAAACCCATACACACTCTTGTATAACTTTATAGAGATGCATAGAAACCATATTAACTACAGTGCATTGGACAATCCGACTCATCACTTGTAATAACAGCACTATAGTTTTTAAATATGAGTCTTCAGCTAAAAGGTAAAGGCTCTACATGTACCATCTAGTGGGCTCCCCTTAGAACATGGGTCTTTTAATGTGAGACATCAATCATCATCAGACATGAAGACATCATTTGTCTAGCTTTTTAAATTCATCATTGAATGAAAAAAGAAAGAAAGAAAAGAAAGGAAGAAAGAAGAAAGTATGACTACTTCTAAGTTATGGAGAAGGTTTATTATAGCTATGTGGAAGAGCCTAAGAAGAAGTGTCTAGAAGAGTCTAGACTTGACCTTTGACCTTATGGGCAGAATGAACCAGAAGTTCATATGTGGACAGGGGAGGGGTGGGTGAGATGAAAAGGGAAGAGGGAGAGAGGGGAATCAGGAGCAGTAGACAGGAGGGCAAGAGGTCCTAAAGGTGATAAAGAACCAGCAGAGTCAAAATGGATGAATTATAGAGGGAAGAACAGCAGGGGGAGGGAAGAATTTTTGAGTAGGGGGCAGGCTATGCCAGCTAGGAGGACCCTGGAACAGGTAGGACTGAGAGATGCTGGCAGAACCCGGCAGCCAGAGTCTGGGGGTTTGAGACCTAACAAATCATGCTACAGAACTTTTCTAGTTTTTTTTTTTTAACTTTAATTAGCAATTTTCTAACTTAGAAAGTAAAAAAAAAAAAAACAAAATTATAAAAAAAAAACAAACCAAAATAAAATAAAAGAAACAAACCAACCTGGGAGAGAGAAGGCCAGCGAAGGTGGCATTCCTCTTTGAACGTGCTCTTCCTCACCCTCTCCAATCACTTCAAGAAACTGAGCAAGCGCTGCACTTTTAAACGGATCCTAATTCATTGCTTAGCATTTCCATTTCTAGCGGGCCACAGGCTGGCTGTTTCCAAGAGTGCAGAGTAAAGCACAGAAAGTCACCAATCATTCATTCATCAGTCACAATTACTATTTGCATCCGCTTATCTAATCACAGTCTGCAGAAACTACCAGCAACTAACAGTTCAAAATCAGTTCAACACAGACACAACGGGTGATTATCATATCCTAGCATTATCTAATACACATGGCTGCCCGGTTCATGTTTCATTTAAAAGAACAATACATGTTCTGTCCATATCACACACGCGGAGGAAAAAGAGAACAGAATGTTATACAGTAATGGGAATGTCTGGGTAATTGCATGTCATGTATCTTCAAACCATTAAGGCATAAATATGTTGAGCTCTAATTTCTGGGATTGTAGTCTACTGTATATTCCTTTTATTTTTTTGTGAAATAACCACAGAAAATGTACCCTAAGCTATTCCAGATCTATCTTTCCAACCGTGTTTTTACTTCTGCTTGTTGCTTTTCTTTCTTCATTGTTTCTACATCTGGCTCTTTTCACATTTACAAATGACTTTGACTGTTCTCCATAGTTCAAAATATTAATTACTTTAGAATTTTATCCATTGTATTTTGATATTTATCCTCTTTTCTAAGTACGTCCACCTCCCCCAATTCCATATCTACTCTATTTTGTATGCTTTGGCTTGATAGTTTTATATCAACCTGACACAAGTGAAAGTCACTTGAGCAGAGGGAACCTCAAATGCCTCTGCAAAATCCGGTTGGGGGCCAGCATGCAAAGCAATTGACTGGGAGGGCCTAGCCCACTGTGCGTGGGTGGTGCTATTGCTGCCCTGGTGGTCCTGGGTTCTACAAGAAAGCAGGCTGAGCAAGCCATGAGGAGCAAGTCAATGGGTACCACTTCTCTTGTCCCCTCTGCCCCCACCACCTTGCTTCTGCATCAGTTCCTGTCTCCAGGTTCTGGTCCTGTTTCAATTCCTGTCTTGACTTCCTTCAATGATGGCCTATAAAAGAATGAGCCAAATAAACCCTTTCCTCCCCAACTTTTTTTCTCTGGTCACGGTGTTTTATCGCAGCAACAGAATTCCTAACTAAGACAGTCCTTGCTTTGTCTTTTACTCCCACTGAGCCCTACTGATGCTGCACATGTACTGTTAGGTGTGTGGCCATCTACTGGAACATGTTAGAGCTACCAGGGGCCATATTCTTAAAGAAAGCGTACTCTCCTCTTTTAGGGAGTCATGAACTACTAATAGCACCTCAGTTAGTGTGCTCACTCCCCCTGCATGCTGGGGTTTTGTCTGTTTTGAGCTTGTGCAGGCCTCGTACATGCCATTACAGCTGCTGTGAATGCATATGTGCAACTGTCCTATTGTGTTCACAAAGCACTGCTTCCACGTGTTACCTGTCACCTCTGGCGTTTTACAGACTTTCTGCCCTGCTCTTCCACAATGATTCCCGAGTCCTAGGAGGCAGGAATGTTATAACACATGCACCATTCAGGGCAGAACACACCACAGTTTTATTCTTTGCATCTTGACCAGTTGCACATCTCTGTGATAGAAGCTATTTGCTTTAAAAAGAAGTTTCTCTGAATTTCAAGAGATGGAACCCACAATGGTACAGCTACTGGTCCTACAAACTTGTGGCTTGATAGGCCATAACCCTCAGGGGAAAACTTATCTTGCAAGCCTCATATTTGGAGCACCTGATACTTCCTTTTACACAGTTGTGAAAATGTGCATATATGCCTGCTCATGAAGATTCACACCTTACTGGCTATCTACAGAAGTGATTTCTGTTAACATCCCATTATGTATTTATCCTGCTCACTTGCCTTCCATTCTATATAACATGGCTTACAGTTCTTAAATTCTTAAAATTTGTTTTCCAATCTTTAATTTGAAGATGTTGTTATGTATTTCATATGGTTTATCCATGTCCCATGGAAGTAAGTAGAATAGTTAACTGATACTAAGGTTATGTAAGGTGCCCTTATTGTTGGATTGAGTTAGCAGAGTCATAAAGTTTTGTGGAGGAATTTAGCATCTTGCTGCTTTTCATGCTTGCAATTTTACAGTCTTAACTAAACTCAAGAAGCTGAGGACAGTATGGGGAAGACAATAGGGAATTAGCTGCCAGGTTATACCAAATGAAGCAACTATATTTCTTTTGTTTTTCAGGTAAAATGGATAGCTTTTGTTGGCATCTTAGTTGACAGAGGCAGCACCAACGTGGCCATGGGTCGGAGGTCTGGTAGGTTTCTCCTTGCCTGCAGTGTGATAATTAGGTTTCTGAGTGTTTCAAGTAGAAGGTCCAGGTGGGTTGCAAAGTTGCTCACATGCTCATTCCTGATATATTCTGCCAGTGAGGCCCCTTTTCTCTTTCTTGTATTCATCTAGCGATATGGTCCAGCTTAACTCAAATCTAAATTATGAATTCCTTTCAAATAACAGTGATTTCCCCTATACATATTTCAGGCTGCAATTTTTCCTTGAATATGCATATCATTTTCCTCATATATTTAAAGAATCTCACTTTGTCCAAGTGAGTATGGTGCTCTTCAGATGAAACAGCACACACTGCACACAAATAGTATTGAAATATGTTCCTTGAGCTTGGATTTTAAAAAGATCCTTGTTTGGAGGAAAGTTATCCATTATGATTTATTATTTGGCAAGTAGATTTTCTCAGATGGATGGAAACCACACAATGACCATTAATGGTTAAGCCAATTTGCAAAGAACCACAATATCTATGTGCAAGAACAACTTGAATGAGTTTTACAATAGTATAATTTAAAATTATTTTTGTAAATATTATGTTGATAGGTTGTCAAATGCATTTATCAAAGATGTATCATGAAACTAGACTCCATTTAAAGATATTCTATAACAATGAAAATGGGCTAATACTCTCATCTCCAGTTAAGCATTACTATGTAAAGGGATAATGAGATTTATGGAACATCAGTTCTATAAATATATCTAACTATATATATCATTTCTTGGAGGTCATATGTAAAATGAAGTATGCAGAAAAAAATTAAAACCATTCTTTGCTCACATATTTTTGAATATGATATTCAAACTATTTATTCAGGAGAATTTCCTAATACATTAGTAAGCATGCTGCAGGATATTTTAGAAAAGTAATGAAGGCTTAGTAATGCATTTTTCCAAGTCTTTTTCACCCTAAAAAACAAATGAGGCAAGAATTTCTTTTCAGTTACTGACTTCAGCACTTCCTCTCCATCACCTCATCTATCACTTTATCCCATGCATAGCTGAGTTGATTACACTGGTAAGAACTGGCCCCAGCTCCTCTACTAGATGCTAAGCCCTCTGGAAGCAGATCCAGGATTTGACATCTTTTGTGCAGCCCAGCAGCAATTCCCATTGTGTTGCATGTGGGTATGATTTTTGCCAAAGAGAAAAGGAGGAGGAAAGAGGAAAAGGAATGTGAATGACAACCCAGTTACCAGATACGGTTGGCGCAAACCAATATGCTAGCTCAGCACTCATCCACAAAACTGCAGTCATCCCCACAACTCGCTTTATACAAAATAGCCATCCATTACATTTGAAAGTTTCTTGGCTCCGAGGTACTTTTTTCCTCCACATCCTCAGAGAGACTCATAAACATAAAAGAACATTAAATATACATGCCATTACGAGTTCCAAATTGTTGGAGTTGCTAGTGAGAATGGTTCTTTTTATGAAAAGTGGAATTGTTCTAAAAAGGTTGAGCACACTGGTAGACTGGTGAGAATCTAATGCTGTCTGTTTGAAGTAACCAGGAAGTCAAATGCTATGCCTCAAAAGCGTTATCAAATAGTCTTGAAAAAGTAGGCAATCAATTTAATATAGAATAAGATGTAAGGCAGTACTCATTCCCTTAGGAGTCTAATTAACAGATATTTAAATGTAAAAACCCAACATTTTACATTTTATAAGCGCTCTCTCTCTCTCTCTCTCTCTCTCTCTCTCTCTCTCTCTCTCTCTCTCTCAAGCAAAGTAACAAAGTTATTTAAACAAAGCAACGAAGCCTTACTGCATGTACAGGGAACTCTAAACATGTACACATCTGAATTCTTTGGGGTTAATGTTACTTGAAGAACACACAAGAACCGGCCTCAACATTATTCAGCGTATTCTGTAGATGGCACTAGAGGTCCAGCAATGATCCTCTGCTCACAAGTTTTGCCATCTCTGCCTAGCTCAGTTAAGCATCATGCTGTATTCTATGAAAACCACGTCTGCTCTGAGAGCAGAAATCACTGTGCAGTGGCAGCCCCTTTTACAACTGCAGGACACAACTCTAGTCTGCAATGTAATTAAACATCCCCTTAGAATGTACTGTGTCCTCCAGAGGCTGGCCTGTGGAAATGATTTTGTTTATTCTATGGTATCTCTTTCAGTCTGTTGTCAAGTGTAGTTTGATGCTGGTTCCCAAGGTTGAAAAAAAGTCTCACTGACAGAATGAAAGATAATGAAGCACTACTTCTGGTACTTGATCTCACTGTATCAAATGAAGACATTTTATGGCATTTAATTTGTACTTTCTGGCCCAGCTGGTTAAGTGACACTCTACAGGGAGGCAGGTTTTATGTCTACTGAAGGTGATGGTTGAGGGTTGAGGTTAGAGTTGTTTTACATCAGGCTGTGATGCCAAAGGGGGTGAGGGTTGGAAGTCAGCTGAAGAGCAGCATGCTGGCCCAAGTGTTGAGGAAAAAGAAATGTCAGTACTTCCAATCTCAAAACCTGTGTTTTTATTTCATTTCATATTGACTGACTGTTTAACATTTTTGCAGAGGTCTCTAATGACCATATAAGAAGACATAATTAGCACAAGCAGTTCCATAGGACCAGTGTGCCATCTTTCTCCACATACTTGACTTTCTCTTCTTTTTTTTTTTTTTTTTTTTGTGAAAAACTCAAGTCAACAAAATATGTCATGGTTGAGTAGACATTTGATATTATGTTTTTCGGATTAGCTTTTCTTTGTAGGTAAAACTATTTATATACAGATGGAGTGGCAAGACTAACAGTTACTCATTATGACTATCAAGTCAAACGTGGCTCAATGAGGGGCATTCTTATCCCAGGTGCACTGCTAGAAGGAAACAGTCCCTACAGTCCTTGTCCTTTATTTGTGCTCTGCACACAACATGATGCTTTGCTGAACTTTTGTCGCCGACAGTCATCCAGACCATGGGAGACAGTTAATTTCTCTTGACCTTTGTCTGAGCCACTTACTTGAGGAAGCTGACAGGGAAGAGATGAAATGCCCTCTTTCTACCCCCCTCTTAGAGTTTATTGCTTCAAGGAGCCTCTCAGGCTCACTGCCCATGTAACCCAGAGAAGCACAGTGCAGAAATCAAGAGTGAGGGACAATGCAGAGACAGATGCTCCTTGTCCTGGAGCACTGAGGTGCTAGGATGAAAAGGAAGCAGAGTGGTACTTTGGACAGAAAGACGGGAAGGCTGTAATGTATCTTTTCTGACCCTCAATATCTTAAGCTGACTGTAGAGATTCCACTTTTCAGTTATCTGGGGGTTGAGGTGCTGAAAAGAATCCGACAAGGACTCAGAGCTCTCGAAGACCCAGCATACAACAGCATGGATGAGGATACTCACAAATTGTCAATGCAATGCTGTTACTCCCCTTTGGTCTCAGAATAGAGTGCACATCTTAATGATGTCTGCAGATGGGGACAGAGACTCATTTAACATGCTGACTGTAGCATCATTCTTGCCATATTTCAATTAAGAAATTTCCAATTAACTCTTTAGATTCAACACAAAGTCCTCTATACATTCATAGCCAATAGTTCTGTGGTGAGGGTGTGGCGCTTCTGACCAGAGAGAATTCAACCTCTGACTTCCAGCTAGAAGAAGGCTCGCTGTAGACTACCCCTGGAAGTAAACAGTTACATTTTTCTCAATTTGTGACCCCATAGGCAATATCTATCTTTATGAGTCCAAAGATTCTGTCATTCCACACTGTAATGCAATTCTAAAGGGTGAGATTAGAAAACTTACAGGTTAGGTGAACTTATGTAAAGAAATCAAAATTGTATTCTGGATGCGGAAAAGGGGAAAACAAACATATACAATTTAATTTTAATTTTAAAAAGGTCACTCTACATGACAATGAATTTACCAGAATAAAACAAACACGATTTTTAAAACATCACAAGACATCAAATTTTGAGAGCAGTGTGTATTTAGGGAAGTAGATTTATGCCCCTCAATGATCAAATGTTTCCAAAAAAGAGAGATTACTTGATGATATAAACTGCTTTGTTTTCTAGAAAACAAGTGAATGCATTTAATTATTGTAGATGGAAACATAATTGCACCTGCATGTAATCATAGAAAAGAGCTAATCAACTTGCCCACTCCTTGGCAAGTAATAATTCAGAGATGCGCATAGAAATCATTATCATGCTTACTTGTATATATTTGCCAGGGCTGGGTTCCTCCCTGGACACTTATAATTTAGCTCCATCAAAGTCTACAGAGGGGTTGCATGTGACATATGCTGAACTGGAGAGTATCAGCTAGGCTGGTGTAGAAAATGTGAGGGCCAGGTTTCTTCGCCACCCTAGCTCATCAACACAAGCAGATGCTCTCTCTCTAACGGAGACATCCACCTCCGGGCCTGAGCCTAGGCAGTGGCTTCCCGAGCACATAGCTCTTCTCATTTTCATATCAGAAACAAGGTATTAAGCATGGGTCAGATGTTCAGGACACCCCAGGCTGTTTTACAAGGATCCATTTGAGAAAAAAAACTTCAACGGTGCGTTATTTGGTTCTGGAAAGTATATGTGATGAAGATATTAAAGGCTCAAGATTACTGTGTGATCTCATTCCTGGAAGGCTTGGGGTGATTTTACATTGGTGTCTTATCTCACGTGTCCAGTGATCCTGTGTTGTGTGTGCCCCGTGTGAGCATAAACGTGAACACAGGACAGTTTGGCTTTTGATGCACAGTGTCCCAACTCAGCCTCAGAGGAAGTTCCCAGGGAGCTCTTAAACCAACACAGCACCGAGACCACTAATTAAACTGACTCCTCATGTGGCATCAGGACATGGTACAGATATATGGTACAGGTCCCAGGTGACTGCACTTTGCACACAGGTTTGAGAACTATGCTGTCTTAGCTGAATTTACTTTCAAAATACTTCTTCAAGAGGTAGGGGGAAAAGGGTATGTAAGACTAAACCTCTTACTTGTGGGTTAATTTGTTGTAAAGTCATAGCTAGGGGCTGGATATCATAGCTAGATGGCTCGGGGGTAAAGAGCACTGGTTGCTCTTCCAGAGAACTCAGGGTCAATTTCATTTGGCCACTCAGAACTGTCTGCAACTCCAGTTCTAAAGGATCCAACACCTTTATACACATACACATGCAGCCCAAACAGTAATGTACATAAAATAAAGATAAATCATTATGAGGCCGAAAATCATAATGGAAAGAAAATTTGGCAAAGAGGTTCCTCTCATGGCAACAATGAAGGAAGGAAAGAGTGAGGGGAGGGAGAGATGAAGACAAGCAAACAGATGGGCACTAAAAGTATAATGTGTGAGAGCCTTAGATTCCCCCTACTAGGCCTGCCTAGTTATAGGCCATTGCCTTATGAACTAAGCAGGGGGCTAATCTGTGAATGAAGTTATCTTTTATGATCCAACCACCTCTTTACAGTGTCACCAACTAGGGACTAAGCATACAATGTGAGTTTCTGGTGACATTTCATATCCAAACCATAACATCAGGTAATAAATAACCACATCTCATTTCTAGCCATGAAAAAATAAACAAAAACAAAACCAAAAACAACAAAACAAAACAAAACCAGACCTTGACACTGTGGACTGAGGCAATTCACAGGCAACACTCAGACAGCATCTGACCTAGCAGTACTGAGTACTCTCTTGGTGTATATTCTTGTGATACTTAGTAGTCATTATTCCTTGCAGAAAAAAAAAAAAAAAAAACCTAGAGGTCCTATAGCTACAAATGTAAGGATGGTGTCAGGAACGTTTTTAGTTAACTGATATCAGTAAGACAGCATTTGTGTTGCTCACTCTTTTTTAAACAACACTTAGTTACCTTTATACCTTAAGATTCTAGAAAAAAATTGTTGAGCAAAGTGTTTTACAAAATAAGAAAATGTTAAGAAATTATAAACCCTTTGCTAACCTACTTACTCCCACTGCACGGACTTAAAACACATCAGAAGAGATATACTAGGGTACCAGAATCTTCTTTTGGAGGCCCGCTTGGTCATGTAGATAGTGGAAACATACTGTAAATATGGGGAAATCTACCTGGCTAAGTGTTTGGCTTTTATTTTGTTTAGCTCTCAAGAACTTTTGCTGGCAATAATTTTGACGCTGGTGAGGCTCTCTTAGACACGGGGGAATGTCAGTAAAACCACCGACAGCCCACAAATGGGTCTTGACTAGCACAGTGCCAAGCATGACAATGACTCTTCAAAAACTTTATGTAAATTTGATGCTTAGGGGAAAGTTTGATATTCTATTCTTCAGCTGTCAATCACAATCTCAGTGAAGACAGGAGTGTAATTTATTATTGTTGTTACATTGGCTGGTGATTGGAAACACATTACCAATGTACAAATTAGAGCCTCTAATTCTATAGTAATTATCAGCCAATTCGGAAGTTGTTAACAGGATTAAAATTATGAATATATTAGCTGATTCACCGTCACAAATCAAATTTTGATTAGATAATACTATCTACTAATATGTATGCTATTCAAATTTCTTAAAAGGGTAATTTTTAGTACAAAAACTTTGATAAAAATTTCAATAATATATTCAGAGCTATGAAGAGAGGGCGAATGACTGATGGTGTTTTCTTCACAAACTTTATTAAAGGTCCTGATTCGGATGGCCTCCAACTGTCTGGGCTCAGAATTAGGGATTCTATTTTTGACGACAACGCACATGAATTGATTAGAGAAACATTTCATGGAGTTATTTAGAAAGCAAATTAATCACAGAAATTATACAATGGCTGTGACAATATTTCATCCCAGAAGTTCTTGAAGATTCAGATTTTCAATTATAATAGATATGCTTCTTCAAGAAAGCAGCTATAGGTGGCAACCCTATAAGTACACAGTAACCTACCCACTCCTGAGACCGCACTTGACTTCTACCTGTAATCATTCCATCAACAGTGCTAAGTATTGTGACATGCACAGAGACAAGGGAAGAGGGTGGAGAGGCCACAAGACAATTCTTCGATGTCCGAAGAACTACAGGAGCACTTTAAATCACGTCATTTCTTGACGAAAGTGTTTGGCATCAAACTAGGCCATCAGGTTTGAAGACAACAATAGGAAAAAATAGATCACAGAAATCTGTGTTTGAATGTATACTTTCTGCCTATAACCCTGGGACTCTGGAAGCTGAATTGGGAGGAGCTCTGGATGTCTGGTGACATATACTAAATGGTGAGAAAGGAATAGAGACACTTTTAATGCTGTGTTGGTGTAGATGGGTTGGATCAAATATTGTCATAAATAGTAACTGAAGAGGAAACCATCCTTTACATAAACAGGAGGATGAAGGTAGATATTAAAAGTGAAGCACACAGTAAAAAGAATGATTTTTAAAAGAGTAATTAATTGATATATCATCTTTGTCTTAGTTAGGGTTTTTTATTGCTGTAATGAAACTCTGTGACCAAAAAGCAAGTTGGGGAGGAAAGAGTTTATTCAGCTCACACTTCAGCATTACTGTTCATCACTGAAGGAAGTCAGGACAGGAACTCAAACAGGGCAGCATCCTGAAGGGAGGAGCTGATGCAGAGTCCATCCAGGGGTGCTGCTTGCTGGCTTCCTTCCCATGCTTACTCAATGCACTTTCTTACAGAAGCCAGGACCAGCAGGCCAGGGATGACTCTACCCACTTGGGTTGGGCCCTCTAACATTGATAACTAAATGAGAAAATGCCTTATAGCTGGATTTCATGGAGGTATTTCCTCAGCTGAGTCTTCTTCCTCTGATGACTCTTGCTTGTGTCAAGTTGACACACAAAACTAGCCAATACAGTCTTCTAAAAAATGTTCCAAATATATAATTGTTTTTTGATAAAGAGTGAGAATTCCTTCCTCTTATAATTTATTCAGATAATAGACAGCATCAAAAAATGATCGTTTACTCAGATAAATGAGTAATTGAGATAGCCTAGTCAAAAAACTATGGACTCTTTTTCTTATCTTTTTCTTATCTAGCACATATCATCATTCCAGAGTTACATTTGTTAAGGCACAAAGGTGACCATCTGTCCCTTCATCTTAAAAATTCCTTCTGCTGCTTACAGAGCCAAGATTGGCTTCTATCACAAAAAAAGCCTCCATGAGTGAATCCCTCCATCATTGTCCTTTAACATCTCCTCTTTTGCAACGCTCAAGACCATTTCAAATGGTACCCCTAGCCTGAGAATGCACATCTGCTTCTCTTTACAGCTGCTCAAAGTAGGACATCTCTGTAGGCTGTTTGTGCTCAGGACATATTATTCCCCTCCCCCCCCCAAGAAAAAAATGAAGTTTACAAATGAGTCTTTTGCATTAAAAGAAATATTTAAGACCAGACACATGCCTACACATGTTGTGGGACATTTGTACACTGTGTGAAGACATATTGCTATGACTGATTTAACAGAAAGCTGAATGACCAATAGCAGGAGGTATAAGTCGGATTTCTTGGCAGAGTCAGGAAGTAGTTGATGTATTGAGGTGCAAAGGAGATTCCATAGAAACTTGGAGTGAGTTTGACACACAGAATGAAAGAGAGGTAAAAGCTATGTGGTAAAAGGTAGATAAACAAAAGAAAAGGTTAACTTATAACGAGGTTATAAGAGCTAGTTGAAAACAAGTCTAAGCTAAAAGCTAAGTTTTCATAATTAATAATAAATCTCCATGTCATCATTTGGGAACTGGCTGGGTGTAGTAAAGAGGCCGCTGTTTCCTGGCTGCCCGGCAGCTTAGACCCGAAAATAATTACACAGAAACTATATTATTTAAAACACTGCTTGGCCCTTTAGCTCTAGCTTCTTATTTTCTAACTCTTATATCTTAATTTAACCCATTTCCCTTAATCTGTGCACTACCATGAGGCCTACCAGCATAATTTTAGCATGTCTATCTCTGGCAGCGGCTTCATGACATCTCTCTGACTCTGCTTTCTTTCTCCCATCATTCAGCTTAGTTTTCCGTGCCTAGCTCTGATCCACTATAGCTCTGCTATAGGCCCAAAGCAGTTCCTTTATTTATTAATGATAATCAAAACAAACAAAGGGAAATTCCACATCTCCTCCCCTTTTCTGTTTAAATAAAAAGGAAGGTTTTGAAATCAGAGAGAAGCCATGGAGTCACTGCTGGAGAGAGACATGCTGAAACTTTGCTGGGAGGTCATGACCTAATGGTGATGCATAGAAATGGGTTAAATTAAGATGTAAGAGTCAGGAAATAAAAAGCTAGAGCTACTGGGCCAGGCAGTGTTTTAAATAATATAGTTTCTGTGTGAATTTCTTTGAGTCTGAGCTGCCGGGTGGCCAGGAAACAAGTGACCTTCCTCCAATAAATTGGTGTGCCAGTGTGGTGGACTAAATCCACATAAAACCTAAGAGGACTTGGAAATGAATTCTAGACACTAAAAAACAAAGTTTAGCCACATTTATTTTCCCGAATGAACATTGGGTGCTGGCGGTACGCTGTGGCTCCTTTAAGAGAGGTTTACCTGATTTAGTGGTAACACATGCATTCTCACACACACACACACACACACACACACACACACACACACACACACACACACACACACGCCCCGGTTTTGAAATGCTAGCTTTCTGGATCCTGTTGCTGGTGCGAACTCTGACTCTTTCTGGAAGTCAGCCTATGGAGCACTTGAATGGAGTTTGTGGGCCCGGGTGCTTGTATGCCCTCTTGGGAAAGTAGCTGAGACTATGCCTGCAGCTCAGCATCCCCCCCACAGGATCAGGACTGCTAGGAGTGCATATTTAGGAGAGCATGGCAGATTCCTGCCACCATATGCAGAGATATTTCCAGGTCGCGCAATGCTCTGCATAGTATATTTAGCTACTACTCAGATAATAAGGGTTTATGTGCTGCATGCTCATTTTTAGAGTTAAATATTGCTGAGCATGGATCCTACCTGGCAATCCCAGAGTTGGCAGTAATGGTACCTCTACCATTTTGAAAGTGCAGAGAGGCAGAGCCAGCATCCAGAGCAGCTGAAACCAAGATGCTTACTATTTTAAAAGCTCTTCAAGACAGAAAAGAATTTCAGATACACAATAGGACAGATTCAGACATAAAAGACCTCCAAATGAGTCACAGTGTTGGATAAATGTACATCAGCTTAGGAGAGAGAATAAAAAGAATATAGACAGTTATAAAAAGAAGTAAAAAAGAAAAGGTAAAGTCTTTAAAGAGACAGAGTACAGACAGTCATAGGTTAAAAGGAGTAAAGAAAGAATAAGCCGTGTAAAGATGGAATATACATAGAGAGTCTGGATTATGAATATTATTGTGTTTTCTTTGAAATTTTTACTGTGAAGGAGCTAAGTACAGAGAGACATTTCATCATATGGGCTGCAAAGCTAAACCAGCATGTATATTACAAAGGTATCTTGACTTCAGAATTTGGGTCTAAGGATATGTTGCTTTGGAAAAAAGGTTCTTCTTTTGTTTCCACAGAGGATGAGAATTTGTAGATTGCTTCCAGACTAATATTGTTTGATGTACAAAGATCCCCTGAAAGGTTGCTGTGAATACACCCCCCAAAAATATTTCACCCAATAAACAACAAGATGTTTGGAAGAGAACTATGCCCATGTTCCCAAATATTGTCTATAAATGACTGTTTACATTTAAAGAGGGATATGCTATAGAGATTTGCATTGGTATTTATCTTGGTTTATTAATACAAATTTAAGGTCAATTTTGTTATACTATGTATATGTATTTCTGATCTTGATTAAGGTATTGTGTTTGTGCAGTTCATTTAGAAATATAATGTATAATTAAGAAATACAGGTTAATGAGAGTAATCTATAATAGTTAAGCTTGTAGTCATGATAGTTAGATTTTCTAGGTGTACAGAGATGCATTTCAGATGGATAGGAATTTTTCAAATCTTTCAAAGACTACAGAATATGGCATTTAAAATGTTTAAGAATTAAGGCTTTTCACGACAATGAGACACATCTATTCCTGGAAGCACAAATTACTTCAAGAGGAAGATGGATATGGAAAATGAATGCCCAATGTTATAGAAGAATTTTGGGTGACTGTCCAGGCAGCAAGATATCTCTGTCAATTCTAGAACTTTGGAAGTTGCTTACAATGCACTTCCTGTTTACTTAGGTAATATTGTTCCCATCTGGGATCTTTGATGGCACTGAAAACAGGTAGCTATAGTTTTCCTTAGCTACGATAAAAGATTAATTAGATATGAAACTTTGGATTCATAAATATTGTAACTGTAAATCCTGTCTGATACCTGTTTTATTATATGTAAGTGTACTATGTTAAAGTTAAAACCTTTTTATTTAGACAGAAAAGAAGAGATGATGAGGGATTCCCCTCTGTATGCTATGAATATGTTATCTTTCTTTCTTTTTAACATTGACTAATAAAGAATCTGCTTTGGCCTAAGCAGTGCAGAATAAGGCAAGGCAGGAATTCCAAGCAGAGATAGAGGAGAAAAGAAAGTAGAGTTGGGAAATGCCATGTAGCTTCCAAAGTAGGATGTTAGAGGCTTACCAGTAAGCCCCAGTCTCATGGTGATACAAAGATTAATAGAAGTGGGTTAATTTAAAATGTAAGAGCTAGCTAGAAATATGCCTAAGTCATTGGCCAAGCAGTTTTGTAATTAATATGGTTTTTTTTTTAAATTATTCAGGTCTAGGCAGCTGGGACACTGAAGCACAGTCACTGATTACACAAACTTGACCCTCTTTACAGTATCAAGACAAAATAAAAGTCATTGCAATAACAGATTATGAGATAGTGTCTAGTAGTGATATTTCATTTGTATTTTAATAAATAAAGCCTGCCTGAAGTTCAGAATGCAAAAATGTCACACTAGTCAGTCATACAGGCCAGGCAGGGGTGATACATACTTTTAATCCTAACAGCCACACTAGTAAGCAACAGAGGCTGGACAGTGGTGGTGCACACCTTTAATCCCAGCACAAGAGAGGAATAAAAACGCATGATTAGATTAGACAGGAACTCCATCTCTTTTAGTCTGAAGATTTCATAGACGTAAGAGCTCTCTCGTGGCTTGGCTGCTTTGCTGTTGTGATCTTCAGGTTGAGCCCTACTATCTATCTCTGGGTTTTTATAATTAATACTCCAGCGTCTTAGTTAGGGTTTTGCTTACAGCTTCAGAGGTTCAGTCCATTGTCATCATGGTGGAGATCATGACGACAAAGGGCGTGACAGTGCGCGGGGTGTCATGTTGGTGAGAAGGCAACAGGAAGTTGACTGAGACACTGGACATTATCCTGAGCATAGGAAACCTCAAAGCCCACTCCCACAGTGACACACTTCCTCCAACAAGACCATATCCACTCCAACAAAGCCACATTTCCTAACAGCGCCATTCCCTATGAAAGCATAGGGGCCAATTACATTTAAACTAGGATAGATACCAACAGCAGCGCAACAGACAGAACAGATTTCATATTTCTCCATGTTCAAAAGCAAGTTTATATCCTTGCTCTTCTCTTTTGATAGGTCTTGGCAATTGTGTTGGCTATTTTTGTCCTCGGGCAGGTTGCCAATTTCTTTCCTAAGCCTCATCTGCGCATAGTGTAGGTCTCCTTACTTCCAGTCCTTGCTCTGCTGCCAAGCCCCCCGTCACTGCCATGGCATCAAAATGAAATGAGGCTGTGAAGGAAAGTGACCCCAAGAATCAGTGTGCGCAGTGCAGCCGCCATTTCCTTGAATTGCTCTCCTCCAAGCATTTGAACAGAACACAGCTTGGAGTCATATCGTCCTTTTGTTGATAATCGGCTTTTGCTTCTGGCATCCAGCCTCCTTCCCTTGGTTCCTTTCCCTTTATTTATTCAATTATATAGCTATAAAATTTGCTTTTAAGTATGCAAGGTCATAAAATACCAAGATTTTAGTGTCTGTGGTGGTTCCCACAACGAAAATGAAAAGATCTGATGAGGGCTGGAAATAATTGAGTAATAATTCTGATAAATATTCTAAATACACCCTGTAGTCTATGCTGAGCACATGGAATCTTAGATCTTAAACTGCTGCTCCACACTGCATGAGAGAACTTGGTTAAATCCTGTTTTAACGAAAATTGTTGGTAAGTTTCTGATTTGGAAAAAGTTTCCCCATAGTTAAGTCAGCTTTTGCAAAGCTGTCTTTTAACAATGTAATCAGAACCACTTTCCATTCCCCCAGGATCCTAACTATGATAAACTTACTCTCTACATTTCTAAATCAATGCAGCCACTGTGTTTTTGTGTAGAATTTCCCAGGTTATAATGTAAGTTACTTGAGAAACAATTTAAAAAGTCAAAGGATTCTGGGATTTGTTCTACTCAAAGGTATACTGCACTAACGGGGGTGTTATTAATACTTCCGAACACACATAACAAAAGAAACCACTCAGCCCCATTTCAGTACCTTCTCCACTCAGAGGCTTCATGCATATTTAAGAGAATTAATTTATTTTCTGCAATTTGCTCTTAAGAGCTTAAGTGGCCATTTGCTGTTGCTTATTTCAGGATTGTATGCCCTTGTTCTCTGAGTCACTGACTTACAGCTCAAGTGCTTCAGGTGTATTTATGCTCCCAAAGTATTTTAAATTACCCATCAGGAAATCCAATTTCCTGTATATAAGATTCAGAAGTGATTTTCCACTGTTAACTTTTCTTAATTAAGGATATAGGTCTGAATTCACTGCAGACTTCTTGGTACTACATTTATTCATTGGCTCCTGACAGTCAACATTTAAGAATGTCATCAACATTAGAATATTAGATAGTCATTTAGATTAGGTCAGTCTTAGATTAGTTGCAGAATGACATTTTGAGAATCCATAGTAGTCATCACCATAGCAATATACACTCTTCACTCTCTGTACCAGGTACAGTATAGACACCATCTTGCTGACCCCTTTACAAAGTCCTGTGATACTAACTTCCCTATCATTTCAATTTCAGAGATGTGAGAATTTTAGTCAAAGAGAAGTGAATCAATGCCTAAAACTAATAAAACATTTAAACCACCCCCTTCTTCCTTTAAAACTGGGCACATAGTTATAGAAAGGGAACTAAAGGCAACTAAACAAAATAGTACAATTTAAAGATACATGACCCCTAAAGAGACTTAAGATTTACTCGAAAATTCATATAAATGCAGTTTTACATCTAGTTGGAGGAACAAGGGAAAACTTTAAGATTCAAAAAGCCAAAAAAAAAAGTGGGATTCAGAAAACTTAGTTTGTGAACTTTAGGACATGAAATAGACTTCCCATTCCAAGGCAGTGGCCATGAACTGAACGGTTCACGGCTTGGAAGACAATGAATCTAAGAACACAAAGTATATGACTTTATTGTATTGAAGTGCTGACCCTATATCCTTTGTAGACATGTGAAAGTCATGGATTTAAGGGGAAAACTTTTTTGATATACAGAATTGTGTTACCTTGATGAACAAGGTTCAAGACACTGGCTGTGTCAGCTCTCTGAGGAATATCATAGCTTGTAACATTATTTCACAGAAAGGATATCATTTCAGATTCACTTGTGACACTCTGATTCTACCCCAAGAATTCACTGTCTACAACCTCTCTGCATTTGGTCTAAGTCCCCTGAAGATACTTTGGTACAGTTTCTACCCCAACTCCTGTGAAACACAGGGCCCATTATCTCTGCTTCTGGTCAGAAAAAAAGTAGTTTAGCTTTTCTTTCTCCTTGAGCATTTCTAGCAAGGTATTCACACTTTGAGTGAGTCCTCCTTTCCTGATAATCTATGAATTATGAATAGTGTTAGCCATCTGACCTAAACTCCTAAGTCTAGATCCCTCTTAGGGTAATGAACTTGTTGTTTTCTCTGATGAGGAAGTCTTTGCTGGGGATTCTTACACTACTAAGATGACATTTCCTCATTCAGAACTACACCACCAGCCCCTGATACAGTGGAGACCCAAATGGTGCTGACCTCATCAAATTTACCTGTTGGCGAGAAGATAAGACAATCTACAATTTCATCTGATACTTTCAAATAGTAATGATTTCAACAAGGAAAACAAAACAGGAAGATGGGCTGAAGAGTGCTCTGATGGGGAGGGCTCTGTGCCAAGTCAGACTTACACCAGAAAGGCTCCTTAAAGCAGTAGAAGTAACATCAAATAGAACAATGTGGAAGGTATACTAGAAGATCCCAGGAATAGGATCCTAGACAGAGCCTGAAGGATTTAGGCAGGGACTAAATGATAAGACTGTAGTTCAGAAACTGATGGGGGTTGGCGACCAATTTGGATGGGTGAGACACAGGCAAGAGCGTGCCTCTTATTCTAAGTGTGAAGGGAACACATTGGAGGGCTTCAAATTGTGAGTCTTATGTCATTACTTTAGGCTTAGAAAGATTTGTACTACTTTATAAAGCATGGTTGAACAAGTGATCCAATAGTATGCAAGAAGACAACATGGACTCAGATTAGGCTGAGGTATGGAAGAGGAGATAGGGAGAAAAGGGAGATGCAATGAACTAGATGATGGTTTATTAATGGGGGCTGGGGTAGGAAAACCCAGATGGGAAAAACAGATGGTTGTGTCTGTTTGATCGTCATGCTACATTGGACACATTCTGAACACAATTTCTTCAATAAAAATGTACTTGGCAACAACTCTAAAGCAGGTATTCTATGAGCAGAGGGGTTAAGTTAGCAGGGAGCAGCTAACTTATCCCTTCTGCTCAATCTGCCATTATGTTTTAGAAATACTGGGATTACAGGCACATACTACCACTAGCTTTATGTGAATTCTAGAACTCAAATTCCTGTTCTCATGCTTGTGTGGCACAGAAGCATTGTCCTAGACCTTAGTAGGGGAACCCCCATATACAAATATCTTCTGCTATAACCAACATAGTTCTATTAAGAGGCTTAATAATACACTGTCATTGAGCTTTTAGTCTGTGTGAAACACCCCCGAAACCTCTAAATGACAGAAGTCAGATCTGTTCTTTTTACAAAAGAATATTTTTATTTCTTCTTTGAGAATATCATGCTTGTAGGTCATGGATTTTGATTATATATACCTCCTAATTTCTTTTCCCAATTCTAACCAAATGCTCCCTTCCCAACTTCTTGTCATCATCATCATCATCATCATCATCATCATCATCATCATCATCATCATCATCATCATCATCATCATCATTACAAACCACTGAATCCAATTACTGATACCCCTGTGCATGTAGTTGCGGTGCTATCCACTGGAGCATGCACCCTACTAGTGGTTAAATACCTAAAGAAGCAAGATTCTCTCTACCACAGGCATTATCAACTGCCAGTATCACCTCAGCCATCACTGCTGGGACTCTGAATGGTTTGATCTTATGTGTGCACTGCCTTCTGTTCTTAAAACGCTGCCACTTCCCTGTCTAATCAATAGTAACTTAAATACCTCTTCAGTAGAAACCACTAATCCCTTTTGCATCTCATCAAAATCACTAGCCCCCTCTTCCCATGATGGCTTCCTCCTAGCAAACCTGGTTGAACTTCCCCTCTTCCTGCCTTGTTTTCACATTCCTTTGTGTTTCCTTTTACATGATCTCCCCACTCTTTCTTACTCACCCATCAATCTGACAGTTTCCCAAGGCAAAATACCATGTTATTAGTTATTTCCCCCAGTTGATTGTGCTAAGGAAACCAGTAAGGTGTAAATATGGAAAGCAAGGGCAACTTTGATAAGCAGCCCCAATTGTCAATCAATGTCAGTTAGGAATCAGTACTAAGGATTTTTGTTAAATACGACTGGGAGTAAAAGCAAAAGTTCTGTAATCCCTTTCAAGTGGACAAAGTAAACAAAATGAAGGAAACAAATGGAAAGCCATTGTTTACACTGATACAATGCAGTTAATGAGAACAGAATAAAAATAGGCCAGCATGGGCAGGGAGCAGTGTGAGCTCTGGTTCCTGTTCCCTTGTTCCCTTTTATCCAAAACAAGCACCTCTGTCTAGAGGCTGTATGTGAGGACCTCGCTGAAACTGAGACTAGGCAGCTGGACACCTCCTGGATGCAAGCTCAACCTTCCCTGTGCTTCACCTTGTTTCTAAGTGCTGTTAACAGGCCCTAGTCTAGTAGCCCTATGGTTCCCTATTTCCTTGAAACAAGCCCCAGTCTGCATGAGGAGTTCTGGCTGATCTCTCCCTGCTTTTTCCTTTCCAGGCACCTACTTATGATCTATAGTAAACATCTCTCGAAAACCTACCCATTGTGTTCTATGGATTTCCTTCTGCAAATTCAAGAGACAAGAATCTAAAAGCCACTGGCTCAGGGCAGTTTTGGTGGCTGAGTTTTCTAAGACCACAGCCCTATGAGTCAAGCTTATCAGGAGCTGAGAAAGGCTTCCTTACTCTCAAATACACCAATACTTCCTCATCATTAACACCCCGCAGAAAACAGAGTATGTTGAGGGTTTCTGCTCTCTATGTCTTTACTAGGCAAATATTAGAGGTTTCAGGAATAAAGAACTACTAATGAGAAAATCGATTTCATTACCCTTTATTTTTATGATGATATTTGCCCTCAAATGTGTGTGTTTGGTGTTTTCAACAGCTGAATGTAGAATTTAATGAAATGTTTTAGACACTGACCATGCTTTGACTAGTAATGCATGCACACACATCCACACAAACACATGCATACACACATACACAAATACATGTGTACATACACACATATGCACATGTACACACACACCTTGCATTCTAGTCACATCACCTTAAACTGTATCAACTCCTGGCAGGGTTTGCAAGAATTTCCACAATTAGAATTCAACCTATCCCTCATTATCCTCATGGCTTTTGTGGTTTTTGGTAATGCTCTCCTGCTTCATTACTTTTTGCCATAGTGCCACTGACTCTGTCTCATTATAGAATTCATGTAGGTAAAATACACTTGCTCATTTAAAAGTGTTGTTAAGTACCTGAGGTAGGCAGGGCACTAATGCAGATAACTAGGAGGAGACCAATATAAGCATCTCATCCAAGGAAAATGTATTCTAGCAAAGGAACAGGAAGCATGTATGAAGGATGACACTAACTGTCACAGATTCCAAAAAGCTGCATGGGCTAAGAATTCAAAAGAAAGAAAATGTTTCACTTGATAAGGAGCACCAAGATTTGTGAATGGTTTGATTTTAATGGCCTTTGAAGCCAGAGGAGCTGTTAAAGGGAAACCATATTCTAGCAATACCAGGGATAGAGTTATGCGGTGTGGGGGTGAGTGACATAAAATGCTGAGAAGCAAATGCCTTAACAGGCTCCTGGGAGGACAGGACACAATAGTACATTTATACCAATTAAGATAAAATACTAAAAACAACGCAAGAGATGAAAAAAGATTTGAACTGATCAGTGTACTTACTCATTTCAGACAGCAGTGGATGGGGAGGAAGGTGCTGACTATGCATAATCACATTGTGTTTTGGGAGCATCAAATAAGGAGGAGAAGGCAACTAGTACCACCTCAGTCTTCATTCTCTCTTTATTCAGCTCTAGAAGCAAAAAGCCAGATCTCCCACCATACTCAAGCTTTGTACTGGTTCTACCTATAGAGCTGAGCCCTATGTAGTTCTTTCCTATTGTAATCAGCACAAACCATGGGATGCGGTAGAAACTAAAATATCATTGTCTTTACAGAGAACATGCCTTTGGTAAGACGCCAAGTCAGTGGAGCCAAGATAGGTCTTATTTTTTACCTTTCTTAATTATATGCCAAATTTAAATTATGAACAACTCATTTCTCTTTCCAGGAAGACATGTCGCTTGTACTTTTTTTTAAAGTTAGTAATTTTCTAAATAGGTAAGCAAAATTGCTAATCAAGTTTATCTGGCAAAAAAAAAAAACAAACCAAATAAACAAACCAGCAACCATAAAGCCAGTTAGATGGCCCAGTGGCTACCGGTGCTTGTGGGATCTGAGTTCCAACCCAAGAAGTCACAGAGCGTAAGGTGAGAAAGACTCCACAAAGTTGTCCTTGGACTTTCACATTTATGCCATGCATGGCCACTCACACACACAAAATAAATAAACAAAATATAAAAAAATCAGAAAGTTTTCTTGCTTTGATAATTTTTTTATGAGTACATTCTTTAAGACACATACATATAGGAAAAACAAGCACATGGCTCAAAGAGACGAGTTGTTATTTCAAGATGAAGCATCAGATGCTAAAGATAATTAGGGCACCACCATCTACAGTGTTCAAAGCCATCATCATGAAGTGAACTAAATCACAAACAACTTACACAGAAATAAACACACAGTACAGCGGGAACCCCTAACAGTTGTCATGCAGAGGTCCCCAACTCTCATCACGTCTCAGCTTCTCTGGAACTTTTCATTGCTACCACAGAGGACACTAGGGACAGGGATGTTGTCATAGAAATTAAGCTCCTGTCTTTTATTATCTGATTGCATCCCTTCTCTGTGGGTTCACCAGTTCTTAAAATGAAGAAAACCTTAGTAGTCACCCACTGGTTCTCTGTGTGTTAAGGATCCATGTGATGTCCTGGTAATGTCCAAGTCATTGGTGCTGGTGTCAGTACTTGAGCCCTGTTGCCATCTTTTCCTTCATATCAGTAACCAAAGTAAACAGCTATATACTTCCTTTTTTCTTTTACATTATGAGGAAACTCAAGGTAGAAATAACAGAGACAGTAAGCTATTGACAACAATGTCTAGATATGTATTTTGTCAACAGGTTTGAAGCATTGAAAACCATCATTTTGCCTACTTTGTAATCTCCAAGTTGGAGGTCATTACTTTCCTTACTTGGTTTAATTAGCCTTTCTTGTCTAGAGAGGGAAGAGTTCTGTGCAATTCTTTGCTGTGTTCCATAGCTTAGGAATCCATCTGCTCTGTGTGTGATGTTTATACCTTGATTACTGTTCGAAATATAGCAAAATACATTTTGTGTTTATAAGAATATTTACTTCACAATAAACTTTGGTTGCATGCATACAGGCACACGTGCACACATGTGCGCACACACACACATTCTTAGGTAAAGATGCTTCTGTTTGGGCTTTCAGGGCTAGCACTTCCATGTCTGCCTTTTGAGTACCACTTCTTTTTATTTAAGCTTAGTATTCTTCAAATGTTTTCAGATTTCCATTCCATTTTTTGGGGGGGTAGCAATTTGACCTCCAAACAACCTAGGGAACAAAGTAGTGGCTCCCTGATGAGAGAGCCACCTGCAGAGCATTTTGCTCAAAACCCTCTTTGAACAGGTTACTTCCCTTCATGAATACTAGATGCATCTTTTCGCCTTTTAATTCTTGTTACAATTTCCCCGAGAAGCATGATGATAGCATTTAGTTTATAATCATTCCTAAAATGAGCTGTCTCAGTGAACTTAAGTTACAGGTAAATCAAAGTGCACTCCACAGAATACTGTCCTCTGTGTTAGCAGTTCAGTTCCTGGAATGAATATCCTAGGCGATCCCTGCATGATTTTAATTGCTAAAGTGTTTGTTCTCTCCTCTCTGCTTTGAGTCTGTCCAATTTGGGGGAAAATTCATCGTGATAAATAACTTTAAGATAGGTTCTTTTATACTGTCCAAACTTAAGGAAACAGACAAGCTAATGACCGGTGATAAATTCATCCATGTACACAAAGGACTAAGTTAGAAAATATGAACTTGAACAATCTATTCAGTATTGTCCATCTTAATTTTTCACCTATAAAATGAGGCTAATGATATCCCCTCCACATTAATATGAAGCTTGAGCTATGTGATTGAGTTTAGAGAAAGGACAGGCCAGAATATGAGAAAGAGCTATTCAGAATATAAAGTGTTATTATGTGGGCCTAGAAGAAAATTATACCCAGTGAGCTGTTCCCACAGTAAACGTTTATTCACAACACTCCTTGATTCTTTCTCTACAATTCATGTAATCACTAAAGTTATTGCTTTCTTGTCTGGATATATTAACTGGATGGCTGAGTGCACCGGGCCCACATCTGAATCAGTACAGATATGAAAGGTGGAGGAGGGAAAATAGAAAGGGACTCTTGAGCTTCCACTGAAGTCACACTCATCAGTCAACCTGCCCACATAACTACTGGAAAATCAACTCAGTTAAACAGGTTGGGAGGTGAACTTGAGTTATAATAGTGTTCCTGAACACAGGTCAATGCAAACCTGGCATGCACACAAACTCCCATTGGTCATATTCTCTACAAATGCCCACTAATTGTTTTCATATTTAAATGACCCAGAATCAACCACCACAAATGTATGTTGTCAGACTGTTGGGTGTTTTCTAGAAATAAAACAGGATAGCTAGGACGTAAAGTAAATTGTTGCTGGTTCTTTGTTGTTCTCAGCAGAATCACATAAGGGTAAGGTCTTAAAGAAGAAAAATCATTCATGTCTAGTTCAAATTTTAAAATGCAAAAGACAGTCCTGGAAGTGGTCAGGGAAACGTGTGTGAATGTGCACGTGTGTGTATACTTAGTCCTATTGATAATATTTTGCAAGTCATTGTCTTACATGCTTGAAAAGGTAATTTATTTATAAACAGTATATGAAAACCTTTCAAAATTATTTGGAGTTTGGCAACTAAGAAATTTGTAAAAATCAATTCTATTCATTTATTTTTGACAAATAAAATCAGTATATGAGGTATACCAAAAAAATTTCGATTTACAAGAGTATCATCCTTCTGCCAGTTTCAGAAGTCATCAAAAGGACAAATTTTATTATCCATAGCACCTGGCAGACAAAATCTGTGTACGTAAGCAAATGCAGACTTGTATCATGGTACAAGCATGAACATGTGGAAATGGCAGGAATGAAGTGATACTGGCCTAAACAGCTCACAGGTAGCTCACGTGTGCATGGACATGGGAAGCAAATGATCATTTCCTGAGATTCTAAAGACACACATCTATCACATTAACAAGGGAAAGCCAAGCCCTCTGTCTCCTGCCTTCTCACCTAATCACCCTAAGGCTAATAAAGACCACAGACAAGAGACATGGCTAAATAGAGGTTAAATCCCCAAGTGGTTGGAACTATAGCTTTGGCCTAATGGATTCCTTAGGTTTCCCAAGCATTAGATTACACATTTAGCTGAACCCGAATATGAGCCTTGGCTGAATGGGAGTTGGAACTCTCACCAGATGAAACATGTCCACAAAATCAGTTCTCCCTTTATCTGTAGTCTTCACACTAGTGCCCCAAAGTCATAATGAAGGACAACACTGAGATGAATTTTCTCAAGAATATGAATAATATTCATGCCTATTTTCAGAGTGATTGTGAAAATGCAGTGGCATAGTCTGTACTAAAGATGTTACTGCAGAGCATCATTTAGTCCATTGGTTATGAGTCTAATACGGCAGGTTGAACTGACAGCTCCTACTCAATACACACTTACAGTCTCTAGGCCCTGAGCCTGTTGCTTCTAAGAGTCACCACATACAAAGTGATAGTAACTTGGGTTATCTAGGTGATTCTCCTGTCATCAAAGATCTCTTTAAAGGGAGAAACTGAAGAGCCAGCATCAAAGAAAAAGTGACCTGAAGACTGTGTTTACACCTTTGAACTATTACTTCTGCCTGTGTCGGGACTGGAGGGGAACATCTCCTTTTTAGTAGACAGTGGTTATTACAGAAATTCATCATCAGTCGAGCTTCAGAGGATAAGAGGCTGTTATTGCATAGTAGTCCATTGCTCAGCCACAAATCCAAAAAATAATCAGATATCTACACTGTCTTTTCTAAGGCTCAGAAAACACCACACAGAAGCATCCTAAAGGATGAATCAAGGGTGGAGTTAGTGTACCTATTTCTTTCAAAACGAAATGTTCTCTCCTGAAGTGAGCTGGACTGTGCCCAAGATCTAAGAAGCTCAGGACACACGAGATGAGGAACTCACACAATGTGAGATCAAGAGGCTCTCTCTACATAAATGAAAGGAGTTAATAGGCTCCTTACAGAAGCTTCCTGACAGTCAAGGGAATGCCAGTGACACAGCCTTTGTGAATCATCATCCATAGCACGGTTGGCTTTCTGTGGAGGCAGCTGCTCTCCAGTCAGCTGTGCTCCTGCCCATCTGCTCTTCCTCATATCCCTGCAAGCAAACTCATGAAGCTCATAGGATCATCAACTTAGAATCAGGTAGAATTGTTTCCTTGGTCTGCTGTCAGGGTCCTTTCAGGTAGGAAAGATATTCACATGATACTGTGAGACAGTGGATGCTTTTCTCCAAGGACTGGGATCAAGGCAGATGTCTACTTGTACTTGTATTCAAATTTGTACTGATGGTTCTAGCCTTTATTTTTGAGAAGTAAAATACTTCAGAGACATCCATGTTTCAAACAAGTAAGTAAAATCATGTTTCCAGACATGTTCTCATATGAAGAAAATGCTAATGAATCCACTTTTAAAAAGCCACAAAATTGTTCAACAAGGCTCTTTGGATGGCTATTTTGGTTGTCAACTTGACTGCATCTGGAATAACTAAAACCCCAAAATGATGGGCACACCCGTGAGGGATTTTGCTTAATTAAACCATTTGAAGTGGGAAGATCCACTTCTAACCTGGGCCTTTGAGGTGGGAAGACACAATTTTAAGCCAGATCTTTTGAGCAGAAAAACACACCTTCTCCTGGAAACCAAAACAGGAAGTTTGCTTTTGCCTCCTTGCTCTTTCCCTTGCTAGCAAGTCCATTCCTTCACTGGCATAGAGCCTAGTTTTTCAGGTTTCCAGCATATGCTGAAGACCAGCTGAGACATCTAGCTTTGTGGTCTGAACAACTACTGGGTTCTTGGATCTTCCATAAGCCACTCTAATAATAAATAAGTCTCCTATCTATTTGTCTGTCTGTCTGTCTGTCTGTCTATGAGAGAAAGAGAGAGATTCATTCTATAAGTTCTGTTATGCTAGAGAACCATGGGTATAATATAGGTAGCCAGGGTAATGGAACATGAACTCAATTGATGCACCACTGATACATGTGAATGAAAAGAAATGATAATTATGTCATAACAACATAAAACAAAACAACACTTGGGAATTAATAAAACAAAATGGATTGCAAAAGTAACTCAGTGATGTCATTGAAAGGCGGTGTGGACAAAAATGTTAATACTTGAATAAATGAAAAGCAGTATGTGTTCACTGATTGGAAGATTTGACACTGTTGAGAAGGTGCCCTCTACAATGGAATTTACAGAATCCAGACAATCCCTATGGGAACCACAGCTAATTTCTTTATAGGAACCAACATACTGGCTCTGAATTATCACCTCACATCATATCTAAAAATTAATACAAAGCAGACATTCAGAACCCAAAGCTACGAGCAAAAACCTTTGAACAGCAACATAAGAGCAAGTGTTTATGACTCTGGGTTTGACAAACATAATCTTTCACAAAATGTGTGTAGTTGATGTGTGTGCAGATGTCAGTATGTGCATGTATATGGATGTGTATGAGGATGCTTGTTTGTATGCAGGTGGACAGGTGTGTGCAAGTATGTGCACATGTTTGGAGGGCAGAGGTCAACGTCAGGTCTTGTTTTTCAGGAGCTGTCCACCTTGTTTGCTGGCTTGTCAATTAGGTTAGGCAGGCTGGCCGGCAAATTCCAGGATGCGCCCACTTTCACCCCCCACCCCCCTACACTGTTGGTTACAACCCTGAGCCAGCACACCTGGCTTTTTACATGGCTTCTGGCATCATGCTGTGCGGCACTTTACTGAATGAGCTGTCTCTTCAGCACCAGCACATAGTGTGTTTGTTTGTTTTGCTTTGCTTTTTTTTTAAATAAAAGAGCATAACAGCTTGTGATACTTTACATATCCTAAGTGGTGTGGTAATACATTGTGCTACTGAATAATTTTAAAGGGTAAAATAATGAAAAAAGAAAATAAACATGTGCTTTATTTCTGTTATTCATGAGAAAACCTAGTAAGTGAAGCCACCAGTCCAAAGGAGAGTTAAACAACAAACACATCAGTACTGATGAAATAAATTTGCTAATAGAAATAAAACAGTCTAGTTGCATGCAATGTTAACCCATTTTGTTTGTACAGAACACGAAGCTGCATGACTTATATGAACAGGAATCATAAACATTATGGTCAACAGTTAAAACTCAAACTACCCAGACCTGCAAAATAACCAAAATCAAGAACAGGCTAAACATGCTATGGAATCAGGCCATGCAGATTCGGATTCATCACCCACTGAAGGATATTCAGGGATGTTTCTGTCCACTTCCCAGACTTCTGAAAATTTTCATGGCAAGGACTGGTATGTCTGCATATAGCGTGATAAGGGAAGTTTCTCTGTTATTTGATCTACTAACTTTAGCCCATTCTAACATGTGCAATTTATTGCATTTTTCCTTTTTTAAATTTATTATGTATTTTTTCTTTTACTGAAAATATACTTATTTATTTATAGAAAGTAAAATATATTCTGATTACGGTTACACTCCTTCAACTCCTCCCAGTTTCTCCCCATCTTCAGAATCCATATCCTCTTTAGGAAGATTGAGAATCACTGTTCTATAGATGAGAAATTTTGGAAGGCTGAGATTGTTTAGGGAAACATTTATTGAAATTCTTTGATCTTCAAAGAAACCCAGTAACTGATGGAAGCAGATGTGGAGATCCACAGCCAAGCTCCTGGGCTAAGCTCCTAAATTCAATGAATAGAGGGAGGAGGGACTATAGGAGCAAGGGACATGGGGGCTGGGAAGCAAGAACGTGATGGGGAAAGCCACAGACAGCTGACCTGAGGTAGTGGGAGCTTATGGACTCTGGAATGAAAGCTGGGGAGACTGCATGGGACCTAACTAGGCTTTCTGAATGTGGGTGATAGTTGAGTGGCTTGGTCTATTTGTGGAACCCCTAGCCGTGGGTCCAGGATCTATCTCTGTGCATGAACTGGTCTTTTGGAGGCCAATCCTTGGGAGGGATACCTTACTCAGCCTTGATGCACTGGGGGAGGGACTTGGTCCTGCCTCAACTTGATATGCCAAGCTTAGCTGACTCCCCATGGGAGGCCTGACCCTCTTCTAGGAGTGAATGGACAGGGATGGGGAGGTGGGTGGGAGGAGAGGAAGAACTGCATATGTAAAATGAATAAAAAAAAGAGAAATCTTTGATCTTAAACTACATGGATCATAGCACATATCTCAATAGAGTGGTGAGAGCCTGGAGGCGAGGAGCTGCAAGGAGGAGGAAGCCAGTGTGCTGGGTTCTAAGGGGTGGTGCTCAAGAGGGGATGGTTCGCACTTGCCAATTCTGAGCCAGAGGACCAGGTCACCTGCTGGGAGACACTGTCTTCTAGACATGGCTTTGTTTAGGTTTCAGAAAGTCAGGCTCAGTCTTCAAGGTTGAGAACAGGGATCTTAAAGAGATACTTGTGCTAACAGTTTCCCACGATGTTTCCCTGGGGCAACACTTGAGTAAAGTCAGTGCAAATTACCTCTGAGTCAGAGTTTTTCTATTGACTTTCCCTACAATAAAGGGTTCTGTGTGGTTACACTTGTCCTTAATGATCTCTGCCCATCAGCATCTCCCTCTTCTGGTGTTTTTAGTTTATTTATTTAGTTTATTTAGTTTATTTCAGTTTCTCGCATAGGGTTGGACCCATCACCACTTTGTCACGCAGAGGACTGGATCTCATGAGGTCCCACTCCTCATAAAGAGACAATGATCACCTAATATTCACTTAATATTTCTTCAGAGGTATAGCCACTGGTACATTGCAGTAAATAACCCCCACTCATGCTCATGTAAGAAGTAAGTACAATTAAACAGTCCCTGCCCTTTCTCATCACATCCAAGATAAGAAAGTAGGAGGGAGGCTTGAGGGGAAGCAGGATTTCAACAATGGCCAGCAGTTACACCGGGTGGCTCACAGCCATCTGGAACTGCAGCTCTGGGAGATCTATGCTCTCTTTGGTCTCCATGGGCACCTGCCTGCAGGTGGTGCATATCATATAAACTCTGGTAGGCACACACACACACATACACACACACACACACACACACACACACACACACACACACACACACACACACGAGCGTGTGTGCACATGCACATGTAGATTTAAAGCAGTGAATCTTATCAGGGAAGATGACCAGGAACTGATAACATTCCACGAATGAGCAGTTCCAGGGCAAATAAGGTAAGAAGTAACAAAGCATGGAAGTAGAATCTGTCAATCAAACAAAACCCACCACGCTTACCAACAGAGGCCGTAAAGACGTATCACTGACATGCTAGCTCATCGAAGTGATTTACAAATCATTTGGGCATTCCAAGGGGTGGAAACGGGAGCCTTATGTGCTTCAAAGAGGAGTCCTGAAGTGATTCCTTTTACTGTTCTATTACTAAATAAAACCCAGGAGTCAGATATTGGGGTAAAAATCCGATAGATCCAGTGCAATAGAAAAAGGGGCAATAGATGCTAGCCCAGCCTCTCCATGCTTCCTACTTGAAAAGGCCACAAATTTTAACCCCTCCCTATTTCTTCTTGTGTCTCTTTACTAATCTGGGTCCACCAAAGACTCTATGGTTAACCTTGGCCAGCTGAATGTTGACTCCACCCTTTGATTCAAGGTTTAACTTTACTGGCAGTCTCAGGTGTCAGTGTGAACAAATCTCCCACAACAGAGTCCACCATGATAATACAGCGCAAAACAACATGGTGCTTGCAGAGAAGGCCTAGGTGCAGTGACCTTTGAGACAACTTTCTCTCCTAAGGGACAGAATCTAAGCAATTCTTGTCCAAGGCCTGATTCATTGCATGCTGATAGCATGCTGCTACACCATAAAACTGCTATTTGGAAAGTTTCAGCTCTTTAAGATGACACTTTAAAAAGTATCTTTTGTACTTTCTAAAATGTGAACCTGTGATGTGTGGGTTTGTAGATTGGTAACATATAAATTAGATTATTTTCAAAACCTCTGGCACCAGACCTTAAAGTGGGTTATATGGACAGCTGAAAGCATGAAACTAGTTAATTGTGGGGGTTCCCATAAGAGAAGTTGCTTATTCTCAGTGATGCAAGAAGGATTAAGAACTAAGATATTGTAGAACTTCCCTTATT
Organism: Arvicola amphibius; assembly: GCF_903992535.2. Lineage (NCBI taxonomy): Eukaryota > Metazoa > Chordata > Mammalia > Rodentia > Cricetidae > Arvicola > Arvicola amphibius. The sequence goes on from NC_052048.2 coordinate 190,104,352, forward strand.
CTCAGAGTTGGACTACTTTGCAGCTGTGACAGAGCAATGATGGACCAGAGTGCAGAACTGAGTAAAACAGGGCATTTGTGAACGAAATCAACCCACATCTCTGTAGTCAACATATACCATCATATTTATTTTGTTGCTTCTAAATACAATGCGTTAGAAGACCCTATAACAAGAATTTTCTTGAAAGATAATTTCAATTCTGTCTCTTCGTATGTGCTAAGAACTTGATAGGAACTGACTTCATTTTGAGGTAATCTTCCTTTAACTTGCTTGTTACTAGTAAGGTAATCCAATCTGGCCCCAAACTAGTAGCAATCATCCTGCCTCAGTTGCATGAACGCTAGAGATTACAGATGTGCCCCATCATGCCCAGCAGTTTTTCCATTTGTTATCATAAACATGTAGAGAAAAATGATCATTTCAAAACTCAAAGCAGCCTATAACTAAACAAACGAATAATGGCATATTACATTTAGGTAAGATCAAATATTACATCCTTCTCAGAGAATACTATTCTTCAGAATCAGCATGTATACAGTGCTGTGGGAACCAGAGGATGGAAGGTATTCTAAAGAGCTCACGGGAACTATACTTGGATTTAGGATTCCCATTACCATCGGGACTAGGATGCTGGGCTACAGTGCCTCTCCCCCATCTGTCTCTTGGCTTGGCGTTTTATTGTTCCTGGCACTGGCATTGGAAAATGTGGGTACCACTAGATCTAGCAGAGAGTTTACTGCTGTCTCCTTTGGAGCCTTGTAAGTAATGGGCAAGGTAGAAACCGAAACAGTTGATTTAGGTTGCAGTGTTTTCAAAAGACTTCTAATGGGCGCTCACATCAACAGCTTCAAAGTCATTACACTCTTAGGTGCAGGGAGGAGACCTGCTCTTTTCTCAAACTGACAAGTCTCTAGATGTGCTTCAAAGCAGTTCCAGTCTTTCTAATTGTTTCATCACTGACTCACAGAAAGGACTTAAAAATAATCTTTCTATCTTCAAACTATTTCAATGGTAAACATGTTAGTTAGAAAAGAATGACATGATTGTACATATTTCTTATACAACCCGAGATAGGCTGTGGCTAATCATGGTTGAGTGATTCCATGCCTGGCAGTTTCTCTTTTCTTTCTCTTTTTTTTGAAGGGTGCATCAACATTTATTGAATAAACAGATCCCACATTCTGTTTTTTCCAAGTCAGGCAGTTTTTGAATAGCTTAATGTAGCTCATAATTTTTTGAAAACATTTAAATATTTAATAACAGAAGGTAATCTGTGAGAGCTCAAAGGTTTAACTATGGAAAGCTCTTGCAAGTTCAGAACTTTAGCTATTTCTAAAAAGTGTAGTTCCCATACATAAATCAAGAGAGAAGGTGGGCATCACAGACATGGTATCAAAGGCATAAGCAAAAAGAAAGACTGTCTTCATCAGAATTAATTTAGTTAGTTAAGTTTTTGGAAATAAAAATGCAAGCAAGAATTCTAAAAACAATATCTGTAAGCCATATATCTGATGAAGAACTCATAACTAGAGCACACGAAAGACTCACACCCCAGGCCAAATGGAGCAGCTTAATTAGTAGATGAGCAAAGACTTTGATACTATACTTTCTCCAAGAAGACATATAAATGTTCCATACAGTTTAAAGAAGAGATGCTGGGTTATTGGAAGTCATCACAAAACAAGTCAAAATTAGGAGCGCACCTTCTAAGGCTCCAAGCAACACAACATAACAGGAAATGAAAAGCACAAACGACTCAGAGAGTTGTGGTGGGAATTCGAATAGTACAGGGACTGCAGAAAACCTCCTGTCAGTCATCCTTAGATTACTGATGTGAACATCAAAGACATTCAGGATGAAAACTCCTAGATGTGATGCAGATGCCTTTGAACAGGAGGCTTATCCGGAAGCTCATGTTTTTATTAAAGTGATCTCTGACTAAAACAAACAAATTCTCTCTCAAAAATGGGAAAAGAAATCCTCCTTCTCTAGAAGGGTTTTACTCACTGAGGTTCCATTTCAGGCCTGTTGTCGTCACCTGGTTGCAGTGCTGTCCAACAGGAATAAGGCCACACCAGCTGCCTTCTAATCCAGTGTCTACGTGGAGCCTGTGCTTTCCCTGAAGGAAAAAAGCGAGTATGAAGAAGGGGAAGACGCTAACCACAAATACCTTAGTGCATGCTTTAGTCCTAAAAACTGACTAGCGCTGATTGAGTTCTAAGAGCTTTTCTATATCAGCTTACTATAATCATCAGTTTTACAGTTGATAAATTGGTTAAATATATCCAGAGCTGCACATATAAAGTATTATTCCTCATACCTGCCAATTCTAAAAATACCATCCATTGCACCTACTGACGATACAGCCTTTTGTGATCCTAGATTATAGGTTCAAAAACAAACATTTGTTTAATTATATATAAAAGATCATTTCCCAAGTAAAATCTTTAATTGTCTGAGAGTCAGGTTTCTAATACTGAAAACTCAACACAAGCACTATAAGTAGTTAGCCTATCTCCTGTGGCCATCACTGAGATCCTCACAATGTACAAATAGGTGCACTGGTTAGTTTTGTCAACGAGACAAACTAGAGTCACCTGAGAAGAGGGAACCTCAACTGAGGAAGATCTCTATTGGATTGGCCTATCTGCATGTTTCTGGGCCATTTTCTTGATAGACAATTAAGTGGGAAGACTCATTTTACTGCGGGTAATGCCACCCCTGGGCAATTGGTCCTGGGCTGAATAAGAAAGCAAGCTGAGCAAGTCATGGAGAGCAAGCCAGCAAGCAGCACGTTCCCATGGTCTTTGCTTCAGTCCTGCCTTCAGGTTCTTGTCTTGGCTTCCCCCCTCAATGATGTTCTGTAAACTGCAGGCAAAATAAACCCTTTCTGCCCCAAGTTGGTTTAGGTTAGTGTTTTGTCATAGCCACAGAAAACACTAAAACAATAGGGGACATTTTATTTCAATATCCAATCAGAAAAGTCTTAAATATAATTAAATAAATTGTTTTAAGGAGTAATGCATTTTGAACTGGGTGTCTGCTGTTGAGAGAAAAGGCACACCCAGGAGATGTTATGTATACAGAAGCATGGGTTGATGGTGGTACAGACAACATGCCTGGGAGGCAGCAATGGGTTTACAGGATGAGATATGAAAGAACCTTAAGTGGGAGGGATCAGTCCACCCTGGGTAGTGTCACCTCTGGGCAAGTGGTCCTGGGTTGCACAAGAACACAGCTTGCTCCCTGATGGACTTCTGTGCCAGCATCGGAGGCATGCCTCTACCATGCACATTTCAGGTGCTAATAGTCAACACTAGTTCCTCACTTGCTAGAAAGGAACCCATGGAAGCATGGTAAGGAGTACACTGCAGGCAGTTTGCATGTGTGCATGGGGGCTGGAACTGTCCGTAATGTAGTGAGGAGCTGCGGGCAGGCCTGCTTTTCATCCTGCCCAGCTCCTGGCCACTGGCTAGCTTATACCCCGAAATAACATCACACAAATTGTATTCTTTTAAACACTGCCTGGCCCATTATTTTCAGCCTCTTACTCACATCTTGACTAACCCATATCTAATAATCTTTGTAACACCACGAATGGTGTCTTACCGGGAAAGATTCAGCATGTCTGACCTGGTGGCTGGCTTCATTGCATCTCGCATCTCTCTCTGAGGAGAGGCATGGCAGTCTGCCTAACTTAAGAGAGGCGTGGCATCTGACTGAGCCATCTACCTCACTTCCTTCTTCCTGTTCTGTCTACTCCGCCCACCTAAGGGTTGGCCAATCAAATGGGCCAGGCAGTTTCTTTATTAGCCAATGGGAGTCCTCCATCACCGTAATCTGCTTAATGTCTTCAACTGCAAATCTTCTCTAAAAGGGCGGATGGCAGGAGGATGGCGGGTCTGAAACCTGTGCTAGAAGAGCAGTGCGCCCAAGGGGAACAGTCACATCACAACAGCCGTGACAGCTGGTTCTGATTTTACCTCACCTTTAGAAAAGGTGAGCCATGGTCTGTCTTTATTGCTTTGTATGGTTTTCCCTTAACGTGACTGAGATTGGCTTATTTACCACACACTTGTTTCCCACCCCTTCCCTCCTGTTCTCCAAAGCAAAATAATTCTCTCTGAAGACAGATATTCAGAATATAATACAAATGGACATCCTGAATACCACACACTGCACATTTTAACAAACCCTGAAAGGGGTGAAGATGTTTCTTTTATAATAAAGCAGTTTCTAGAGGAAGGGGTGGCAGCAATTCTCAGTTCTTTACAGGTATTTTGGCTTTAGGAGGAAATGATTCAATGGTATTTTATGAAGGTAGAGCCTGGCTCAGTTTTCTGTTTTAGGTTGAACTTCTAGGCCCCCATGGGAGAAATGCCATACTATCGGAGGGGTGACAGCTAAGTTGCAACCTTCTGGCATCAGGTAGTAGCTCAAGAACAGTGGAAGAGAACTGGAGTCTGCATGGAGGCCCTGACCTTTGTACCCCCTGGCATTTCTGACAATAAGGGAGGTTTCCCATGGCTTATCAAAGAAGGATTCACACATTATGGGTGTGTCTTATTTTCAATGTGTTTATATTCACTCTTACTTTTAATGCCTCTTCTTCCTTGTTTTTGGACTGCTTTATGTTTTAGTAGAAGCCAGCTAAATACATTGTATGTTTGGTGTTCTAGAAAATTCTAGTGAAAAATGATGAAGGAAAGAAAATAATTTTTTTTCTGGTGGATATTAACTCCCTGGGAGAAGATCCCTTAGCTTCCAACATATAACGCAAAGGAAACAGCACATATACATGTTCAGCTTTACTCTCCTGGGGAGAGAAGCACTGCTGTAAAACCGCCGATTTAAGCAGCACAGTGGGAAGCCCCCTTCCTCGGCTTTGCTAGGTATTCATGGTCTTTCTCGTTATTCTAAGAACCAATGCACCTTAACATTTTCAGTATGGGAATAAACTAGTATGGTGACTTGAGAGGTCACAGATAGGTCTTAGACTATCATCAATTAGCATTTCATCTCTTGCTTTAAAAGTGTATTTTGCCATACGTGAAGGGTCTTGGTGTTTATAAATATGCAAATTTAGCTTTTATGACTAAAAGAGAGTAGTATTATGCTTTCATCCTGTGTCGGCATGTCATCGTGACATCTTTAAAAAATGAATGACTGGGTAAAGGAATTTTTGCTCATTCCCTAGATTTCTCAGTTTATAATATATGCTAGTCTATATGAGATTTGACAGAGGCAGGCATCTAGCCTGACGTTAAAGAACCCCTGCAGGATTTATGGCATCACTGAAGACCAGAGGCACATGAACTAATCATTCACTTCCATATACTTCCATGAATCACTTCTCAGGTTCCTGCTCTATCCTCTGTTCTCAGCTAAGATAACTCTTTGAAGTCAAAAGCAGTTTTATACAGTGAAGAAGGAACAAAAATCAATCATGGTTTGCTTTTTCAGTTGTGGTTATTTGAACAGATGCTGCAACCTTAACATGGCTGAAACTATAAACCAGTGAAAGGTAGCAAGGATATTCCATGGCAAGTGTACTGAAAACCATACTTAAGATCATGCTAAGGACAGACAGTATCATGAGATAAGTTTCCCCAGACTATAATTCTAAGCTAGAGCAAAACACACACACACACACACACACACACACACACACACACACACACACACACACACACACGAGCTACCTACTGAAGGCTAAGAGACCATTCCCATTACATTTTCTGTGTTTCTTTATTGCAACGGAGGAAAGCATGATTGAAAGAAATACTTAGGCTCACCTTAGATTTTGTCATCTAAAAATATCAAATACAAAGACATCTTAATTCAGTTTATATTTTTTAAGTACTTAAATTTAGGAACCATGCCAACATTTGCACAAAAATATTTTTAGAATATCTTAGTATGAGTTTTGCAAAATGCAAATGCATAGCAAATTAATAAGATCATAAAACATGGAATACAGGAAGAACATAATGACCTTTTTAGCTGATAAAAAAGATGCAAGGAGCATGTGAGACTGGCGATTCACAAAGCAGTCAGTCATTCATTAAATTGCTATTAGTGCTCAAGACACACCCTGTGTTAACTGCTGCATATAATGCAAGTAAACCACCAGACCTAGTATGAATGAACACTCCTGCATGCTGCTTAAGCACAGGCCAACCTATAGCATGTCAATTTTTGCCACTCTGTCCAGGTACTTTAAATTATATTAGTAAATACAGGCCACTTGCAAGAAAGTAAGCAGCCTGCAGGAAGAACTTCAATGAGAAAGATAAAAGGATCCACATTGCGTGCAACAGAAGAAGCTAAAGGATCCACACTGTGTCCACCAGAAGAGGTTAAAGGATCCACACTATGTGCATAAGAAGAAGATGAAGGATCCACACTATATGCAACAGAATAAGTTAAAGGATAAATGAGAGAGAGAGAGCGATACAGAGAGATACAGCTACATACACTGTATATAACTTTGATATTTTGGTTTAATATTTCTATAGTCAGAAAATTTTAGAGATACGTTTCAAAACTGACAAGATATATTTGTTCTTTGTTCTGGAAATTATTTGGCAAAGTCAGGCTGAAATGACGTCATCTGAAATGAATTAACCTTACTCTCTGGTTGAACAGTTAACACTTCTCAATGCCAATTAAGCTACTTTGTTTATTCAAAATTAAAAAAATAATTGTGGAATAATTGGAATTATACAAGGGCAGACTCCTTTCCCTACTAATCACCTAAATCTAGACCATATCAAAATTCAAATTGATGAAAACAACATGCCTTTTATTTTCCTCTCACACCGGCATTTATGCTATTTAATGTTTTACCCCATCTCTAGGCTTCCCTTTTATTGGAATTTGGGGAAAAACCCTGCTAAATGCTGCCACACTCGTATGTTGAAAGCATTTTCTTCCCCATTCCAAAGGTACTATATTTGAAGCACTGACTTCTAAGAATACTTGTTTTAGGAGAAAGCACTTTTAACAGTGGAGACAGGATGAGCTACATGGAAGGGCATTATGAGCCAGTATGATGGTTAAGTTTCCAAATGTTCTTCATTGAGGGCCCTTCCACGTGATGCAGAGCCTGGGCAGATGGGCATGTTTTCTGAGCTTTCACTATTCCCTCAACCTCAACAGGAGAAGCCAGAAAGGAAGGAAGCCTTGCTTTGTATGTGATCTCTTTATGTTTCCTACTTAGCACTGGGAGATGACTTCCTTTCAACTGCAACAGACTTTATCTGTGCCACAAAATGCAGCATTTTGCAACTATATTTCACCTGGAAAACAGGTTCATATTGTTACTCTAAAAATTATAAGAAGCCTGCTTTTATTATGTTGGATGAATTAACAACACAGAAAGAGAATGTCTTTATGTGTTTAATAAATATCTGACTTGGAAATTGCTTAGAGCAAATGGAAAAGGCATTGATGAAAATGTGTCAATAATTTCAAAAAATTACTTCAAAATTTGAACAGAAGAGATGGGGAGGTGTCTTAAAAGTATGGGAGGGAAGGTTCAGATGAACCGAAAGAACTCACAAGAGCCTCAGCATTACCTAGACAATGTTTGTCTGATTAATTCTAGGACAAAACTGCACTCACCAATATTAATGAATATCCTATCAACAGTGCTCAAACCACACTTTAAAACGTATGCTGTGTAGACATGTGCTATATAAAATGGAAGTTATATGACCCGCTTATTAAATCATTTCAGAACTCAATTATGTCATAATAAATGTTGCAAGAACAGAGATTTAGGAACTTAAACTATAAATTTGGATTTACCTATCTCTCTCTCTTTCTCTCAATCTTTTTTTTTTTGAGCTAGGGTTTCTCTGTAGCTTTGGAGCCTGTCCACACAGAGAGAACATGAAGTGGGGTCAAGTTACAAAACCCCAAGGCTATCGCCCAGTGATGGTCTTCCTCTAGTAAGGCTTTAGCCCCTAAAGGTCTGTAAATAGCACCACCAGTCAGAGGACCAAGCATTCAGACACATGAATCTATAGTAGGCTTTTCACATTCAAACTACAATATTGTCCTAAAAATTATGACTTTGTGGCAAAGGTTTTTAACCTATGAATTTGACAGAGGGTCCACAAATTTTCCAAGCATATTAACTAGCATGTGACTGTTGAGTTCCCCTTTATTTATGTGGTAGTTCTTTCTTACTGACCAATTATAAAGAGGTATAGATGCAACTTCACACAGCACTCATCCAGGTTTTCAAAACACTTTTTTTCAAAACACTTTTCAAAACACATTCAAAATACTTGAATTCAGTAACTAAGTGTGAAAACAAAGATCAAAAAGCATTAAAAGAAAACTACACACACACACACGCACACACACAATTTACTCAGGAGATCTTGCCTTTTTCTACTTCCCATGTACATTAGATTCATATACGTCTCTCTTAGGGTCCTCATTGCTGTCTAGGTTCTCTGGGGTTGTGAATTTTAGACTGTCTTTTTTTTTTTGCTTTATGTCTAAAAGTCACTTATGAGTGAGTACATATGATATTTGTCTTTCTGTGTCTGGGTTACCTCACTGAATATGATGTTTTTCTAGATCCTTCTATTTGCTCGCAAATTTCAAGATGTCATTATTTTTTCTACTGTGTAGTACTGTTTCCAGGTTCTGGCTATGAAAAACAATGCTTGTATGAACACAGTTGGGCACATGTCCTTGTGGTATGATTGAGCATCCTTTGGGTATATACCCAAAAGCAATATTGCTGGGTCTTGAGGTAGGTTGTTACCTAATTTTCTGAGAAATTGCCATACTGAAGTCCAAAGCAGATGTATCAGTTTGCACTCCCACTAGAAATAGAGGAATGTTCCCTTTACCCCACATCCACTCCAGCATAAATTGTCAGTCATCAGTGTTTTTGATCTTCGCCATTCTTACAGGTGTTAGATGGAATCTCAGAGTTGTTTTGATTCGCATTTCTCTGATGGTTAAGGATGCTGAGCATTTCCTTAAGTGTCTTTCAGTCATTTTAGATTCTTCTGTTGAGAGTTCTCTGTTTAGGTCATACCCCACTTTTTTTATTGGATTATTTGTTTTTTAGATGACCTATTGCTTAAGGTTTTTTTTTTTTTTTTTTTTTTGTATATTTTGGAGATCAGCGCTCTGTCTGATGTGGGGTTGGTGAAGATCTTTTCCAACATTGTAAGCTGACATTTTGTCTTGTTGACTATGTCTTTTGCTTTACAGAAGCTTCTCAGTTTCAGGAGATTCCATTTATTAATTGTTTATCTCAGTGTCTGTGCTACTGGGGTTATATTTAGGGAGTGGTCTCCTGTGCCAATGCATTCAAGTGTACTTCTGACTTTCTCTTTATTAACCAATGGTAATAAAACACATTCACAGCATACAGAGAGGAATCCCACATGAGACTAGAGACAAAAGGTAGATAGGATAATATAAGTTAAGAATAGCTAGCTAGAAATGAGCCAAGCTAAGGCCTGGTATTCATAAGAAAGAATAAGTCTCTGTGTATTTATTGGAGAGCTGGGTGGTGGGCCTCAAAGAGTAAAGAATAAAAAATACCACAGACCCAGAAGCCTCACATTGGTACCTCAATTAAGAGAAATATACGTAGGTTTCTAAATGTGTCCGTTCCCCTTTCTAGCCCCATGATGCGGAGAATATCAGTCATTGTTAATGGATGCTAATTTTGAGATAGCGGAGTTGATAATTGCACAGTGGTCAAACTATAAACTTTGAGGATCTAAATTCCTTTCTACCCAGTACAAATTTTCTTTTGCTATCTATAAAGCTAGAATAAAACAGTGGTTATAGGGCACAAATGATTTGATATGTAAGGTACTACCAAGGATACCTGACTCAGAACAGATGTTAAGGAGACATCTGCTTTGGATTTTATTATCAAAACAAAACAGGGACATTATAAAACTGAACTCTTGCCATTTTAGGAACCCTATCTGCTTTTCATGTTTTTTTTTTTTTTGTCAAGATTGTAGGACTAACATTTGAGAAGTAGTACTTAATGGCATTGTCCTAGACATCTTTAATAGTTAATTTAAAGTAACCTATATTTAAATGAGTGCTTCAACTGAGGAACTGCCTAGAGCAGCCTAGCTTGTGGGCAGCATGTCTATGGGCAATTGTACTGACTGTTAACTGATGTAGTGTAGAATGAGCTGCAGGCTGCATTCCCGCCCAGCTCATTCCCGCCTGGCTCCTGGCTGCCTGGCTAGCTTAAGCCCTGAAATAACAACACACAAACTGTATTCTTTTAAATACTGCTTGGCCCATCAGCTCTAGCCTCTTACTGGCTCTCACATCCTGACTAACCCATATCTAATAATCTGTATGCCACCACAAGATCGTGGCTTGCTGGGAAAGATTCAGCATGTCTGCCCTGGCATCTGTCTCAGGTAGGAGCATCATGGCGACTGACTCACTTCCCTTCTTCCCAGCATTCTGTTCTGTCTACTCCACCCACCTATGTTCTAACCTATCAGGCCAAGCAGTTTTCTTTATTAATTAACCAATGAAATCAACAGATTGATAAAAGACCCTCCTCCATCAATGTAGGAGAGCCTAGTCCACAGTGGACAGTACCACTCTATGAAGAAGTAGATCTAGGCTGTATATGAAAACTAGCTAAGCATAGCCGGGAAGGTGGCACCCAGTATTTTTCATGGTTCGTGCTCTGTGGCTGTGAATTGTGTTCTTGGTTGGAGGTAATTTTGTGTAGAATAGTAAACAAACTTGTATTTATGTTCCTGCCTTGATTTCCTTTATGAAGAACTGTGAGCTAGAATTGCAAGCTGAAATAAGCATGTTCTTTCCCTGAGTTGCATTTGTGTGGAGTCCTTAATGCACCACTAGACATGAAACTAGGTAAAACATGCAATCTATTGTCATTGGGCCAAAATGTTAAAATACACATATCTTTAAAACCGTGTAGATCAGAGCTTCATGATACAGTATCCTCATTTTCACACCTCTTCTAGAAGAGATGAGATCTCTTGAAATCAGAATATAAATGCAGTAGTAATATTTGTGCAGTGGGTTTTTTTTTATGTTCTGTTTTATCTCTGAGGAATGAAGGAGAGTGAGGCAAAATCATGGTTAAGATTTCTGAGAAAAATACACCTTAATGTAATTTATTTCCATTTCTGTTCTACAAAAAAGCTTACTACAATGAGGGCACAATTAGACACACACATTGTGTTGTGTTGAAAGTGACATCTGATATGTCAGCATTCTTTAGGTTTTTTCTCATCTCATGTTACACTGTTCACAATCTCTACTTGACTGAAGATACACTCTCTCCTATCACAAAGACACGTGTTCATGAATGGGTTCCTCTTTCTTTGTCACTTTCTTCTATGGCAGTGTCTCTGACATAATACTCACTGAACAGTGCCATCTGGTATTTCTTTCTTTATATTCCATATATCTAAGAAGACCTATCTATGTGAGTGATAGACAGGATACTGCACATGTGTTGCTCTGTGAATTCTGAGGCTGAAATCATAACAAAAAGAAAAAAAAGAAGGAAAGGATAGCTGCTCAAAGATTATTTTCTTTAAGAAAGACTAGGCATGATGTCACAAGGACCTCAAGGGCTCTTTTGGATGATCAACCCTTTACTTTACACATGGACAGCCAGCACCAGCTTGCCTGCTGTGTGAGCGGGCCATGTGCTACCAGTGAACCAATGCCAGGACAAATGAGTCTCCTGAGACAATGTGCTTGAAGTGCCAGCCAATCCCCAAATCCTGACCACAGAGAAACTTTGCAAGATAAAATATCCTTACTGTATTTGAGCCACGGGTTCCCAGACACAGCAAAAGTCAGCTTCGTAGCCTGTACTACTTCCTCTGCTTTCTGGCTACCCCATCAGTGTCCTTTCTGCTTTAAGTAACTGTGAGGTAGAAAACTGCCGTACACTTTTGTTCAAAAGTGTGTATGAAACCCTTTTAAACGTGAAAGACTGGCAAGCTTTCTTTCTTTTGTGTATTTATGATTTCTTGAAGGGGGAAACAAACAAACAAAGAACAAAACAAAACTGAAAACCACAGATGCTCCCAGCTTTTCCTCCCCAGTAATTAGAGACTATCTGAGTTGATTCTGCCCTGTTCATCGTGATTTTTCTCCTGAGATATCAACCTGGGAAGAGTAGTGCTAAATTAGAAAAAAATAATCCTTATGAGTTATGAAATTAAGACAGAATACACAATCATTAAGCAGAGTACATTGTGCTGGGTGAAGCCTGTATGCTGTATAATTTATCCAATTACTTAAAAAACTACATCTAAGCAGAAATGACCCATATTTTAAAATAAATTTTGCATAATAGGAAGATAGCATTAAAAATATTATAAAATACCTCACTTCCTATCCAAAAGTCAGTTAAGCTGTCTTCATTTAAATAAATGGTAATATGTAATCAAATTGCTATTTTAAATTTGATTTGGATGTTATTGTTTCAAATGGAAAAAGTCTAATTTCAGACATATTTCAGCAGCTTCCTCCTGTGCACTATATACTGCATTTTTAACTTCTAATTATTTCATATAATAAATTTTGTTTTAATTTGTTGTTACTGATTGTTGGTACCATAGGATCCCCACAGCGATGAGAAAGAACAGGAACTCACAACAGAGTGGAGTTGCCAACATATTTACAGCCTTATCATTTGACAGGGAAGGTCAGAGCTTTCCTGAGTTTATTCATAACCTGGTTCCAGCTTTCAATTCTTTGAAAATTGCTCCTTGATACCCAGCTTCCCTGAAATCACAGAGAGTGGCAGCCACTCTCTTCAGGTATAAATCAGAATCTAAATAACTGAGAGCTTTTCCTCTTCTACACCTCTGAAGGAAACACACTGTATTTTCACTGGTGAACGCAGGCACCTGGGAAAAGCTGCACCAAGGATGTTCTTAGTGTTTAATTTCTAGAGTCACTAGTAGGAAAACAGTCTCTGAGGTTATAAAAGTAAAGGCCCTGTTCTTGAATGATGCTGGCATTTCAATAAATGCTTTATTTTTACCCTCTAAGTCCAAATTAACCAGATTTAGTCTGTGTGTCACAATGAATCCAATGGCAACATAGTTATTCTACACCTAAAATGACCAAAACATGAATGATTTTGGCATGCTATAATAAAAGCCAATGCCATGCAGGCAAGTGAAATAGATACATAACTATTTAGAAAGAAAAAAGGAAATTTTTAAACTGGAAAATTTAAAAAGAGAGCTAAATCTTTTGAATTTTCCCCATGAAAAATCACCATTTCTTTGTTGCTGAGTCATCAGGAAAACACTTTTTCTAACTGTTAGTGACACTATTTAAAATATTTAGACTTACAATCATGGTTATTAAACATGTCTGAGACACACAGATGTACCAGAGGCAAGGTGAAAATAGCTTGACAAAAATTTAAGCCACCTTTTCAATATATGAAGTATGAATATACTTATCTATAGTAAAAATTAGATATTGCTTTCCCTTTTAGTTTGTATCTTAGTGATAGATAATATAATCTCATTAGGAGAGGTCACAAGGTGACATTATTGTTAATAATACAATGAATCAACTTCAGTTGCTTTATTAATATATTTACCTTTTTGTTGGCATCAACTAGTACCAAGGGAATCAGCATTTTTCCTGAGAACACATGTAGACTGGCGATTCTGCTGCTTTTGGGCTGTGTGATTTTGCACTATAGAACTCTGTGTATCTATTTCTTTATTTTTAAAATGGATCTTATCTAATGCTACAGAGTGACTGGAATGAATAAATAGCTTACATAAAGCTCTTGGAATCGTTTGCAATACATCTTAACCATTTCTTTATCAATATTATTTGGTCCCATATAATAATAAATAACAGAGACCCATCTAGTGGGAGAAATACAGTGATGTTAAGTCAAAGGCATTTGCTGACTTATCATGCCCCAGGACTGGAGCTTCACAGGAAGGCCCTGAGAAGTTTTGTTTTGTTTTTTTCATTTCCCTTTAGGTAAAATTGTCCGTGCCACTATAAAGGATATGTGATAAGGAACCCTAGTGCACTTTCTTGAGTAGTACAGACTTCATGGGCCTGCTTAGAATAAAATATTGTTAGTTGGTGTGATATTTATCTACTAAAGACTAAACTATCTCTTCCTTGAAATAACTGAACATGTGGCCTGCAAGGCAACACATTATCCTTCTGTTCATCACTCCTCTCCCTCATGGTCACTAGTGAGTAAAAGAGCAAAGGCTAAATTTAGCCTATCCTCAAAGGATAAAACTGCTGAGGGAAAAATGGGTCTGTATCCTACTGGAGATGCAAAGCCTAGATAACATGCTTTTATGGAAAAGACTGGTCCCAAAGATGCTGGTTCAAAGAAGAGGAAGACCAAAGAAAGAAAACAGAAAGCATACAGATGCTGCAATGCTTTTTTGGCACAGGGTGGGGCTTCTTCGCAAGAATTCTGGTAAATGGTGTAGAAAACTGATCTGATGGTCTCTGAAGAAGTGGCAAAGTGGCTCATACTTGGTAAAGTTTACATCCCTAGAAATCTAGTGGCAAACAGGAGGCTCAGAGAGCTGGCATGGAAAAATCAGTATGCTTCCAAGGCGCCAAGGCCCTCATTTAACTATGGCTGTGAGAAACCTGGAGAAAAAAATGAGAGAGAAGCTAGGGAATAGATACCAGAATCAAGTGGAAGCTTTGTAGGAATGACTTACTTTAGGCTATAGCTGTGTCTTAGAGTTTCGATTGCTTCAACAAAACACCATAACCAAAAAGCAAGTTGGGGAGGAAAAGGTTTATTTGGCTTACATTTCCACTTTGCTGTTCATCAGTGAAGGAAGTCAAGATAGTAACTCAAATACAGAAGATGTCAGAGGCCATGAGAGTTACAGCAGGTGACAACTCATGTTCAGATGTCAACCCACCAGAGGAATGATTCTCTGATGGAGGTTAATCCTGTCTGGGAAAAGCCTACAGGGTCACTGACTCTGGAAACTGTTGCTCACATTTGCTAAACCAGCTTGCTGTCTTTCCAATACCTGCATTATACTGTGGAATCTCATGTGATATGTATATGTAATCTCATGATTACATCCCAATCTATTGGGCGCATATATCTGTGGGTGGTCAGGAAGATGGCATTTACCTGAGTATTTTAATATGTGGAAAATATACTAGGACATGCTTCATAACTAGATCTATTGTCCCACAAGGACTGTAGACATTTAAAACCCTGCTTTGTTCCTTTTGCTTATACTTACTGCATACACTTAACTCACTTTTACCTCAGTGCAAGTTCAAGCTAGACTAAAGGCTTTTTGTAAATAGATCATAAGTTTAAAACTTTACAATTATGCACAAGGTTAGAGTCACAGATGTCCAACCAAGGTTGCTACATAAAACACCCTAAGCAAAGCATGCCAATTCTTCACTTGCTAAGTCTAGCTGATAAAAGACCCATGGACACTGTGCCACTGTGCTCTGATCACAGTCTTACCTCTGAAACCTTAAAACCTTGTATTGCCATGGTAAATGGCTTGGCTCCTTATTGCTTAATATAGGAATGTACTTTTGACCAATGAGAGGTAACTCTTGTAATTTTTTTTATTGCTCTAAGCCTCCTGTAAAAAGAGAGTCTTTAGGCTAGAGGAGAAACTAGGAGAAATTAGAATTAGGGCAGGAGAATTAGAATAGATGTGGAACAATAAAGAAACATTCTTGGAACAGCATGCAGACGAGAGAGTTCATTTGTCCTCAGATACCCCAAGTTCCTTTCGCTTTGCTGTAGCATCCAATCTGAACTCTGAAGAGAACCTAGGGGATGGACTCCAAAGGCCCTCGTTAGGCAGGATTCTGGAGGCAAGAGAAGATGCAGAGGTCATGGATGGATGGTACTTACTGACTTGCTTCCCCTGGCTTGCTCAGTCTTTTTCTTATAGAATCCAGGACCATCAACCCATGGATGGCACCACCCACTATGACTTGGTCACTAATTGGGAAAATACTTTACAGCTGAATCCCATAGAAGCACTTCCTCAACTGAGGCTCCTTCCTCTCTGATGTGCCTAGCCTGTGTCAAGTTGACACATAAAACTAAACAGTACAGGCTAGTTGGAAAAGGTCCAGGTGAGAGGAATGCAAATACTGGTGTGTGCTGTGTATATATGTTCATGTGCATCTGAGCATGAATATGAAGGTCAGAGGTTGACTTCAGGTGTCTTCTTCTATCTCTTACTACCTTATGAATTGGTTCAGGGTCTCTCACTTCTCACTGAACTGGACATTGATGATTTAGACAGGTGGGTGGCCAGTGAGCCCCTGCTATCTGCCTGTCTCTGTGTCTCTAGTACTTATAGTCACATTCCAGTCTCAGCTTTTGCATAGGAGCTAGGAATCTTAACTCAGGTCCCCATGTTTGTGCAAAAGGTACTTTACCAACTGAGCTACCTTGCCAGCCCGGTAATTCAGGGGTAACAGCGGGGCAGGCTCAATTATAAAAAAAAAGCAACGTGACTGGAGCTGCAGCCATGAGACACTTGAACCCTCCAAAAGATTGGCAATGACTACTATACTAAGAACCTGTGTTCACAGGAGCAAGATAAAACTGTTGTTATCAAATCACTGTTTAATTTATATAATCAAAATAACTAGCCAACAATTTCCTGCCCAATCTCTGGATATGAGCCAGTTCTTAAAATTAGAGACTAGTCATGGAATGAATCAAGGCATATACTTAGAGGATGGGTCTTTAGGGAGAAGAACCCTGTAGTATCTCCAAAGTGTATTCTTGTCTAGTCTTGCTCCAAATAAAGTAGGCTGGCTTACTAAGGTAGTAATCAGGAATATCACTTAAGAGAAAGAGGTTCTTAATGTATTTTATAGAAGTGAACAATTATGACTTTGGACCTATAACAAAATCCTAGCCTCACTGTCAGATGGTTGTGGATGGAGATAAATGAAAAATGGAATTCTGGACTTGGACCATTTCAAAGGAATTCCATGATTCCACGGATCATCTAATGCTTGGGTGTGTAACTGAAATGGTCACTTTTGATAGTAGAAGGGCTCCTATATTTGTTCCTTGGATATGGGGCAAAAACTAGGATAGGAATTATAAAAAAAATTTTCTTGAACTGTTTAGATCTTTGAGAGATTTGTGAGAATGCCAGTAAATTATCACAAAGAGGCTCCAATCATGGCTGCTAGGCCAGATGTGTTATCTTCTAGAAGAGAGAGATATAGCTTCTTGGTATAGGAGACACTGTCCATTTCTCAGACTCCCCAACAAAGGCCTGTAGCAGCCAAAGGGATTGACAATATATTATCCTTCTAGGCCATGTGCTCATGCCTCCATTTATTTTGAACTATATTAAGAAGACATAGCTCATAGGGAATCTTTGAAACTTTATGCAGAAAACAGTAACACCTACAACAACTTGATGTTGAATTGCCTATGTGAAGCTGGTTTCTTCATTCGTCTGGAATTTTTATATGAACAAAAAAAAAGTCCATGGTACTTGAGTAAGTAAAAGGGAAATTTAAAACTATGCATCTGAAGAATTCAGGAATGGCAACAGTTTCTACAGAAAAGAGCAGTGTTCCAATCGTTGAAGGATCAAAAACGTGGTTTTCATCCTATTATTCTGACTTGGACAGTTTGCAAGGGAAATGTGACATGGCATTAATGAAGCTTTGATACATTCAATAGTTTTAATTTTCCCAATGTTACCAGTTCCTTTAAAAGAAGGGAAAGTAGCATGTTTGTCTAGGTTCATGCTGTATTTTGTAAAGAAGACTTACTTGGTACAGACCTCCAAAAAGCTAGTATAAACCCAATGAGCATGATGAATAGGCTCAGATGCTGAAAGCAGAATTACTAGACTTATTCTATAATGAAATTCAGACAACAAATGAGAAACAGCAAAGGAAAGATAACAAAAGATAGAGGGTGCCCTCCAGTTAGCTGCCAAGAACCAAGGGGGCATGTCTTGGCACAAGGGCGTGGAGGTGACAAATTCTGAGCTGAGCACTAAAACTTGATAAGTGAATTTCCAACATGGTATAATACATTGAAACTCGATCTATAATAATCTGCAGAGCGTTCCAAAGCAGCTTATGGTAACTACATCTAACAAGGAGAAGAATGTTTTCTATAATGCAGAAAGATTTGCTTCAAGTACTAAATACTGTTTATTTGTAAACCCATGACTTTTTTTTTTAAACAGACATTATTTCTTCACCTTCGCCCACAATGGTTTTCTCTTAAGATGTCAGTTTTAGCAAGCATAAGGAAATTTGCTAGGATATCACCAACTCAGTTCTGAATTGCTTAACATTTCAGAAAGAACTCAGATTTCCGACAACTAAGAAATCCTGGCTACTATGTCTTTCTTCCTTTTCAAACACATTTTCAAGTAAAATAATTAACAGGTAACTTCATAACGCAATAATACAGTATATTCAAAGAGTCACACCTTAACACTGATTTTTAATATTTACCTTTTATTTATAAATATAAAAATTATAAAATGATAGGACACAAAATACTGAAATAAGATTTTCTGAACTCAATTTCTTGTGCTCCAATCAAAATGTTTTACAAGGGAGTTCTACCTCAGATTTAAAAACAATGGAACTGAAACAAACTCACTACTGAGGTATGGAGAGAGGTAAATAAATCAGTTATTGCCCTTTAAAGTATTTTTGTCCAATTTTGTGAGGCAGTATTCTGAAGAGGAGAATTTCCTCAGTCCATGTAAATTATTTCTCATTCCCCTGTATATACACCATTTCTCACCATAGGCAGAAGACCATAGGTCAGTGTCCTCACTGCTGAATTATGACTTTTATGAGAAGAAAGCTTATGGGAATGTGACCTAACATGGATAGAATAATTTTATACTTCTTCTAGTTATAATCATAAATAAAAAATGTTCATTGTCCCCTTCGATTCCTTCTAGCTAGTAACACAACCTTAGGAGAAACCTGGATATTTGGAACCCTGACTTGAAGTATTTTACTAACGTTAACAAGATCAAGCTTTTACATGGAGGATGGTGAAAGACTTGTAGATGTAAGTCCCACATACTGTCTAGAGAAGCCTGGCACACATAAAGATGAGGGCATCTACCTATGCTACCCTGCTATCTGTCATCACATCCAACTCACTCCCATTGACCACATCTCTCTAGGCCATTATCATTTTGATTTGCATCCAAATACAGCCTGTTTGGGGGAGGATATAGGATTGAAAATGTTGCTAATGTGGGCCTCACAGGTTCTTACTGCTGTGACAGCGTTTTTTTGTTTTTTTTTGTTTTTTTTTTTTTTTTATCAAGTAACAAGTAGTTATGAGAAGAGAATTTCCCTACACTGCACTGCAGTTATTACCACAGATACAGTTTTCATTCTAGGGACTGAAATTGGTTTTACATGTTTAAGTGGTATTTTGTATGTGTACAGCGTTTTGTTGTTAATATTTAATTATTCTCTTTAATTCTGTCAGATAAGCCAGTGCAGAGCATGAGAAGCAGAAGGTGGGTTACAATATCCATCAAGAGCTTTTATGTGATCACACAGATGCAGCCTCAATTCCCATCCATTGGCCAACTAACACTTCAAAATCAGGTCACTTAGAGTACATTGTTATAAAAACCAACACAACAAATTAGTACAGAAGCTTCTTTAGGGAAAAAAATGAGCAACAAATATTTCAAATCCTATCTGACTTTTAAATCCCACTATTTTATCCCTTTATTTTAGCACATCTTGCAGTACCATTCTGTGTGGCCACAGTATCTGCATAGCAGACAAACTGGGAGGGGTTTCTTAACTCTGACTATAATTGAACATCACAGGTAATATAAACTATTGGGGGAAATATAGATTTAGAACATGTTAAATTTTCAGTGAATTATTTTAAATACTACTATTTTTAATAATTAGCTGTTCAACTTTTAATAAGCATTGTACACTGTTGTAGTGGGAGCTTAATGTCATGTGCTTGTGCTATCACAAGGTAGGAAGGACTCATCTGCAGAATGGTATTAACCTACTTTTTTCTTTTATTTCTGAGACCAGAATATAATTACACATTTCTTCCTTCACTTTCCTTCCTCCAAAATCTCCTATAAGCCCCTCCTTGCTCTTTCAAATTCATGTTATTTTTCATTAACTTTGCTATGTGCATATGTGTGTGTGTGTGAATGCATGTGTGTATATTACTAAATATAATATATTCATCTGTCTGTTACTTGTATGCATGTTATCAGGGCTGACTATTTGGTACTGGATAACCAATTGGTATGATCTTCCCTGGGAAAGATTATTTCTTCTGCTTTCAGCATTATTTATTTGCTTTTAGTTCTTTGTGTAGGGTTGAGGCTTGATGTGCTTTTCCCCTTACCCTTTGGCATGGCCACTGGTATCACTGTTTAGCTCACTGTCTTAGGGTGAGCCACTGCTGTTACAAAACACCATGACCAGTGCAAGTTGAGGAAGAAAGGGTTTCTTAGGCTTATAAGTCCACATCATGGTTCATCATCAATGGAATTCAGAACAGGAATTACAGCAGGTCAGGAACCTGGAGGCAGTAGATGATACAGAAGCTATAGAAGGGTGTGGCTTCCAGGTTTGATTCCCTTGGCTTGTTGAGCTTGCTTTCTTATAGAACCCAGGACCAGCAGCCCATGAATGGCACCACCGACAATGGGCTGGACTCTCCCCACATCAATCACTAATTAAGAAAATGTCCATGGTCTTGCACACAGCCCAATCTTATGGAGGCATTTTCTTGATCAAGGGTTCATCCTCTCAAATATCATTAGTTGAGGTCAAGTTGACATAAAACTATCCAGCACAGGAACCCAATCTCAAAACAAACTCTCTGATCCTCTAGCTTCCCACCCTGTCTTCTTCAATGTTCCCTGAATCTTAGGTGCACGAATGCTTCTGTAGATACAGTTACTGAAACTTGGTGTCACAATCTACTCTTTTTTCTTATGAGAGAGACAGTTTAGTACAAATTATGAAAGGAAAGATTGTTAAAACAAAGCCGGGCGGTGGTGGCGCACGCCTTTAATCCCAGCACTTGGGAGGCAGAGGCAGGCGGATCTCTGTGAGCTCGAGGCCATCCTGGTCTACAAGAGCTAGTTCCAGGACAGGCTTTAAAAAAAAAAAAGCTGCAGAGAAACCCTGTCTCGAAAAACCAAAAAAAAAAAAAAAAAAAAAAAAAAAGAAAACATGTAGTATTTCCCATCCTATTAAAACATTTTTCCATTTATGTTCCTTGTCTGAGATCTGGTGGATGGTTGTCTCATCCATTTTGAATACTTACTAGTTTTGACTATTAATAAATTACTTCGTTCAATTTAAACAATACATTCTAAAAAAGATGAAAAATGATTATCTGTAATAGTCTGCTTTAAAAATAACATTTCCACCTGACCCTTCTCAGAAACACACAAACTTATATATGCACACACATCTTGGAATCACACATACTTGTACATACACACACCTCTCAGAATCACACATATTTGTACATGCACACACTTCTCAGAAACACACGTACTTGTACATAAACATACTTCTCAGAAACACGTACTTGTAAGTGCATATACTTCTCAGAAACACACGTAGATGTACATGCACACACTCAACCCCTCCCCCATCAGAGAAGTCTGCATGGCGTCACAGACAGTATGGAAAAGGCAAAACATTAAGGTCAACGTGATGCTTTGTGACCTCATGGGAATCTAGTTCTTCAGCCCTTTGTGGATAAGATGAAAAGTTCTCTTTCATCCCCTGCCATTCAAAGTGTACCCGTGTGCTAGACGTGCTCATCTGCTCTCTCTTACTGAATAGGAAACTTGTGAACTGATTTCAAAATGAAGAGAAGGTAAAAAGCAACAACTGTACTGTCAGGAGATGGGGGAAATGTGACACAATTAGGATTTCTTTTCACACAGTGCCCCTTCACCAAGGAACATACAAGGTTCTCATGCAGAGAGACAAGCTGCCGAAATGGAGATGTATTGGTATTTACCACAGGATTGATTGGGTCTAAGTTATGAACTAAGCACTTAAATTTAAATGAATTATGAATATGGGGCAGATAATGAGTTATTTCCCCTGTAAAATATGAGTCCAATGAAAGATGCTCGAAAGCACCCAGACATTTCTGTATCATATTTGTTTTCAAATTTAGTGGGAAATTATCTTGATGCTTCTCTAGGACAGCTTCCCCTGATGGAGGAAACAGACCCTTTTAAAGTACTGATGGACAATGAATTTAATCTCTAATACTAAATATTAAATAGACACAGTGTAAGACCAGAAACCATTAAAGTGCCAAAATACTTACATTCTAATTAGAAACTTATCAATGATAGCCAGAAGTACATATATGAACATTTCAAATATATTTACTTGTCATAATTCATTGTTATGGCTTATTATAAGGCAAATTACAGATAGATTTCAACAATGAAAGTGGAAATACCTTTTCATTTTTATGAAAACAGAAAATAAACCCTGTGAAAACTACATCTTGAGATAAGCCTAAAATTAGCTATCTCTGTGAGGCATAAAAAAGGGAGTTAAACTATGTTAGTAATAATGTTTAGCTTACATTTTCTGTGATTGTGTGGAAGACAACTTATGATGGACATACGTGAAAACAAAAGAACTATCTTCGAATAAAAAATAACTAAGAGGTTCTATGGTGATATGAGCTCCCAAGGTCCTGATGAGGAGCAGAAGGAGAGAGAACATGAGAAAGAAAGTCAGGAACGTGAGGGGTGCATTCACTCATGGAGATGGTGGGACAGAACTAATGGGAGATCACCAACTCCAGTTGGAATGGGACTGATGGATCATGCGACCAAACCCGTCTCTCTGAATGTGGCCAACAGCGGGGGCTGACTGAGAAGCAAAGGACAATGGCTCTGGGCTCTGATTCTTCTGCATGGACGGGCTCTCTGGGAGCCTTCTCAGCTTGGTCGATCACCTTCCTGGACCTGGGGGGAGTTGGGAGGACCTTGGTCTTAGCATAGAGTAGGGAACCCTGATGGCTCCTTGGCCTTGAGAGGGAGGGAGGGGAGGGAAGGGGGAGAAGAGGAGGGAAGGGGGAGGAGGAGGGGAGGGAAGGGGGAGGAGGAGGGGAGGAGATGGAAATTTTTAAATATAAAAAAATAAACCATGAGGAAAAAAATAACTAAGATATTTCATTAATAATTGTCCAAGTTAAAATATTTTCATGATAAAATGGAAATAGTTGCATGTTCATATATATATTTCTTCATAAGAAAGACTGCTTGATGCTAAATATTCAGCACTTGATAACTTAGTCCTTTAACACATTATAGTGCACATCAGAGTTACCTATTTTCATATTCAATTTAAAGATGTGAATCACCCTGACTTTTTTTTTTTTTGCTTCAAATAACATGGGAAAATATCACCACTTAAAAGGGAATAGCATGATGCTCTATGAAATATACTTGGCAAATCCCTGGAACACCCCATAAATTGGCTTTGAGCTATGCATTTTTTTTGTCACCATGACTATAAATAGAGTAAAGATTGAGATAAGAAATGTTTTTCTTATCCTCCCCCCTAATTCCTACATGTAGGAACCCCAGTACAATATAACTCAAAGTATCTTTAATTCCAATTCCTTAAATTTTATCATGAATTTTAAATATCAACAATACAGAATTAAAAAACAGCAACAAAAATACAACTTGAGTGAAGATAAAGAATAGTCTGGAAGACCAATACTGGGAAACTCTAGTTCTTACTTCAGACATACGCCTGCAGTGGCTGATCCAGGAACCACACTGGATGGCTTAGCAGCACTCTGACTGTACCCAGCAGGTGAAACTCCCAGGAAACAGAACTGGAGCTCTACAGTCAGAGACTAAAGCAAAGCAGTAAATCTGTCCAGCAGCTGTCATAGACAGATGGCAGAGGAAGAAGCGATATCTCATAATATTTAAAGGTGGCAAGGGATTGGCATTTAAAATATGTAAGGGACGGTTTCTGAGCAGCAAGAGAAGTGGCCTCATCTGTAACAGCAATGACTGAAGCACAGGAGGACAGATGCAGAATCATTAGTATTTACAAAACAGAAGCTAACACACACCACACCAATAATTATAATTATATCTAAATATTCCTATAATTATATCTAGAAATTCGGGATAAATATCTGGGGAATGAATAACTACATTATAAGTTATATGCTACGTTGTCTGAGCAAGTCCACATTGTTCTGTGTAATAATTCTATCCAGATGTAGGTGAGTAAATGTGATTTTTAAAAATTTTGAGTTTATGAAGTTTATCATTATTTCTCTATAAACAGTTATATTATCTTAAAAACAAAACCTGCATAAGTCCATAAAGATATGCACAGGAAACTGTCCACTGTAAACTCAATTTCTGGAATTCTAAAATGTTAAAAGGAAAAAAAATAGGTGTACAGAGAAGACAGATCAATCTTAAAAATAGAATGCTAATTGAAAAATGCAATTAGAGAACATACCATGGGATCTTCATGCACACTGCTAATCAAAGCAAGCTAGTCTCTGCAAAACTGCATTACATGACATTCAGAAATTAAGTACAGCTAGAGGAACACTACACAGACCAGGGCCCCTGGTCTCTTATTGGAGAACAGAATTGAAACTCGTAATACTGCATGTTATTATGTGTGTGTGTGTGTGTGTGTGTGTGTTAGAATATTATTTTAAGATATCACATTTGTTTATGCTGTGGAATATTTGTTTCAATAATGCAAAAAATGTATTACGTTCTTTTATGTTGCATTCGTTTAACTCTGTGAAGCCGTATTACTTTGCCTGTCTAAAACACCTGATTGGGCTAATAAAGAACTGAATGGGGGCTGGAGCGATGGCTCAACGGTTAAGAGCATTGCCTGCTCTTCCAAAGGTACTGAGTTCAATTCCTGGCAACCACATGGTGCCTCACAACCATCTGTAATGAGGCCTGGTGCCCTCTTCTGGCCTGCAGGCATCTACATAGACAGAATATTGTATATATATATATATATATATATATATATATATATATATATATATATATATATATGTGTGTGTGTGTGTGTGTGTGTGTGTGTGTGTGTGTGTGTGTGTGTCCCCTAAAAAAAGAGCCAGTAGCAAGGTAGGAGAAAGCATAGGTGGGGCTAGCAGGCAGAGAGAGAATAAAAAGGAGGGGACATGTGGGAAGAGAAAATCAGGAAGCAAGAAAAGGAGGAGTGAGACGAGTAGAGGAAGAGGTCAAGGACCAGACATCCAGAACTACACAGCAAGTCAGAAAGTAAGAAGTAAAGAAAGAAATACAGAAAGATAAAAGCCCAGAGGCAAAGATAGACTTTAAGTTAAAGAAAGCTGGCTAGAAATAAGTCAAGCTAAGGCTGGGAATTCTTAAAAAAAAAAATAAGTCTCTATGGGATTTATTTGGGAGCTGGGTGGCAGGCCCCCTCAAAGAGTAAAGAGTAAAACCAGCCATATATATATATATATATATATATATATATATATATATATATGTATGAGACATCAAAATTTACACAATTACACAATTGTTGCATATTATTTTATAAAATTAAAATCCATCTGCAAGGCTAACAGATTCTATGAAGGAATGCAGAATATGGCAGGAGACTGTAGCTATATGAAAAACATGACACAATATCAATACAGAAAATAAGGGAAAGGGTGCCAACCCAATCTGGAAAGGAAGAATATTTTATGATGATAATGTGCTCAAGGCAAAAGCACATACAAGTATATGTCATTTCTAGGTGGTAGAGCTGTTTTCTATTGGGTAGTTAACAATCTAATTTATTTATTAGTTTGTTAGTTTCTTTCTCCAGTTAGCAATTCTAGTATTACTCTGTATACATATTGGAATTAAGTGAATGGCAGGTAGTAAAAGCCAGGTTCAATACTTTAGGGGAATAACTTATAGGCGGCCAAGGGGAAACACTAAGACTGACTCACAAAGGCAGTGATGTTGAAGATAACTCATGTTTTCATTAATGTAATGAAAATATACCAGTAATAGAAATAAAAGCATCCAACATACGAAATATTTATAAATATGTGTGTACTTATAGACTAATAGATACCTATGTACTTCTTTCCTGGGATGATTAAAGCACTGTGGTCATAATGAGCATCCAGGTCTTGGTTTTTAACACCATGATCCAGCAAAAGGAAGAAAGCTCCAGGGTGGGATGACTGATTCTAAGATGCTGGTAGGGAATATACAAAATGTGCTTAGATCATCTTGTAGTAGAAAGTGAGAAAACACACAAACACACACACACACACACACACACACACACACACACACACACAGAGTTACTTATGAGGTCATGCCAAAAAACAAGTACAATTTGAACAGACAAGTAAAATAGTGTTGGATTACAGATCAAAGCACCAAGTGAATATCAGACTGATAAGAGCATATAACTACATTTCACATGAGGAAAAAGTGTGTAAGAGCCACGTAAGTTATGTAATTACTTGATGTGAAACCCCTTTCATTCCATGTGAGGTATACACAGCAACTTCCTTCCAAAGAGTATAGTAAGGAGAGCAAAGGGTAGGCAAGAGGGGGAGAATAGAAATAAATATAGAAGGATGGGAAGGAAGGAGGGACAGAAAAAGAGAGCTTCAGGGTGGGTAAACAGCTTTCATGTCTTTATAGATAAAGCATTTGCTATATAACTCAGAGGACTCATGTTCAGATTTATGGAACCAACGTAAAATAGGGCAGGTATGGTGTCGACATGCAAACCTAGGACTAGGGAGAAATAGAAAGGAGATCCCTGGGGAAAACTGGCTAGCTAGATGAGCAGAGATTGCTGGGCTCCACGTTTATCCAGAGACCCTGTCTCCAGAAATAAAGTAGAGAGCAAGTGAGGAAGGCTCTTGATACCAACTTCTGTCTTAACATGTGCATGCCGACAAATGTATCTGCAATACACATATCACCACGTATAAGTAAATGTGTATGCACACATATATACATACCATATACATATAGATGTGTCACTAGGGCAAGGGCATATCATTGAAATATGTACTTCTGTTCAACAAATCAGTATTAGTTAACTGACTTCAAAAAAAACATGCCAGAATAATGTAAAACATTAATAATTAAAGGGGAACTGAGTGAAGGGAGTGGGGTTATAAATGAGAAGTCTACTATCAGCCCAAGATATTCTGGAAATTTAAAATTGTTTGGAAGATAGGCCCATTACTAAAGAATACAACTAGACAGAAGTTCATTATGATAAACTGAAGGTAACAGCATCTGTACAAAACATACATACAACTTTTCTAAAGTTGGAAATAAATGAACAGGGGAAAGTTTATACAAATAACATCAAGGATAATAGATTGTTTTACTAATTGATAAACAGTTTCTACCAATACAGAAGAATAAAGGCCAACTACTCAAGATGAAAGGTGGGCAGTTCATGGAAAAAGGCACATGAACAGCCTTCAATGTGCTCAGCCTAGTTTAGAATAAGATTAAGGCACATTAAAGCGACACTGGGACACATTTTCTCACATCGATTGTCTAGGCTGAGGGTCACTAGGTACCTGTTGGTAGTTTACCATCTCTTTGTACAATACTTACCCCTGGGGAATTTGAAGTCACCAGGACTCCTTAATCACACTTCTGGGGAAAATGCAAATGGATGCTCATTAGAGCTACAAAGGTCCCCTCACTGAACAGTGGCAAAAATACAAAAGGACAAATGCAAGCCTATCACTTTGACGAGATCGCGGAACTAAGCCAAACTGCAGGATCAATGCGGTCTATTAGAAAGAATCCATTCAGATGGAGGATGGCCAATTTTGACTGACTTGACTAGAAAGCACATAACAGAGGGAAGAGGCTTTTCAAAAAACTGTGACAAAATAGTTGAAACTCTGCATGCACATAAATGAATTTTAATTTATAGCAATATAGTAAAAAACTGAGTCAAAATTACATTATAAAACACAAGATCATAAAATTTATAAACCAAACCTAAATAGAAACTCTTGAAACACTGGACTATACAAGAGTTTCTCAGTACAATGTTGCAACCATGATCTACAGTAGAACAGAATGCTAAACCAGGCTTTATAAAATTAAATATTCTGTCCACCAGCATGTCATTTCCTCATACTCATGACTTTGAATGGGAAGTCTAATTACAAATAAAAAAACTAGCATTTTCTACTAAATCAAGTTAGTAGCAAAAGATTTTCCTTAATGCCTTAATGATTATGGATTAATTCTTTTTTAAAGTGTTTAAAACTTTGAGAAATAAATTCATTAGTACTTTTATTAAACATCATTTTCACCTCTCATCTTCCCCTTCTAACTCCTCCCACAAACCCTGCCACACCCCCTCTGAAATTCACGGTATTTTCTTCGTTAGTCGGTACTGTATAGAACCCGGGACTTCAATTCGTACTGGCAGTATGCTTTGGTAAGGACAGCGCCATTCCTTTTTCTAGTGCTGTGCTAAGGTATCATGGCCAGAAACAACGTGGGGAGAAACGTGTTTATTTCATCTTACGATTTCCACATCATACATCGTCTCTGAGGGAAGTCAGGGAAGAACTTGAGGTAAAACTGAAGCAGAAGCCATGAAGGAATACTGTTTACTGGACGGCTAAGCCTTCTTCTATAAGCCAGCACCACCTGCCCAGAAACGCCACTGCACATAGTGTGCCGGGCCTGCCAACATCAATCTTTAATCAAGACATTACTTCCTAGACTTGCCTACAAGACAGTACTGTGGAGGCATTTTTTCAGTTGAGGGTCCCTCTTTCCAGATATTTCTAGGTTTGTGTCAAGCTGACAAAAACAAACAAGCAATGACTCTTAAGTGTCAGCTAGTGGTGATGATAGAAAGACTCTAGAGGTAAATGCTCCTGCCGGCCAAAGGTGGAAGACTTTGAACAGTAATAAAGACCCTGGAAGAATAAAATACTATATATCATATAAGCTTAAATTCAGGAAATTGGGGAAAAATCCAAACAATGGATGGATGATGAAGTTATCCAGGAAATCATATTATTGTTTTGAAAAATAGTAAGTAAATCAGAGTTAGGAGGATTCCCTGCTTTTGACAAAACCATTCTTCAGAAAACTGCCTCCTGCCAGGTGGTGGTGGCACATAACTTTAATCCTGGAGGCAGAGGCAGGTAAATCTATGTGAGTTAAAGGACAGCCTGGTCTACAGAGTGAGCTCCAGGACAGGATCAAAGCTACACAGAGAAACATTTTCTTGTAAAACCAACCAACCAACCAACCAACCAACCAACCAACCAACCAACCAACCAACCAACAAAACAAAACAAAAAACAAAAACACCTTCTGAAACAAAAAATCAGTTGCCCTCCTATACACAAAGGATAAGGAAGCAGAGAGGGAAATCAGAGAAGTATCACCTTTCATGATAACCACGAATAGCATAAAATATCTTGGGGTAACTCTAACCAAGGAAGTGAAGGATTTATTTGACAAGAACTTTAAGTCTCTGAAGAAAGAAATTGAAGAGGATACCAGAAAATGGAAGGATCTCGCTTGCTCATGGATTGGGAGGATCAACATAGTAAAAATGGCAATTATACCAAAAACAATCTATAGATTCAATGCAATCCCCATCAAGGTCCCATCAAAATTCTTCACAGATCTTGAGAGGACAATAATCAACTTTATATGGAAAAACAAGAAACCCAGGATAGCCAAAACAATCTTATACAATAAAGGAACTTCTGGAAGCATTACCATCCCTGACTTCAAACTCTATTACAGAGCTACAGTATTGAAAACAGCTTGGTATTGGCATAAAAACAGAGAAGTTGACCAATGGAATCGAATAGAAGACCTGGATCTTAACCCACAAACCTATGAACACCTGATTTTTGATAAAGGAGCTAAAAGTACACAATGGAAGAAAGAGGGCATCTTCAACAAATGGTGCTGGCATAACTGGATGTCAACCTGTAGAAGAATGAAAGTAGATCCATATCTATCACCATGCACAAAACTCAAGTCCAAATGGATTAAAGACCTCAATATTAATCGGAACACACTGAGCCTGATAGAAGAGAAAGTGGGAAGTACTCTACAACAATTGGGCACAGGAGACCGTTTCCTACGTATAACCCCGGCAGCACAGACATTAAGGGCAACATTGAATAAATGGGACCTCCTGAAGCTGAGCAGCTTCTGTAAAGCAAAGGACACTGTTACTAAGACACAAAGGCAGCCTACTGACTGGGAAAAGATCTTCACCTACCCCGCAACAGACAAAGGTCTGATCTCCAAAATATATAAAGAACTCAAGAGACTAGACTTTAAAATGCTAATTAACCCAATTAAAAAATGGTGCGCTGAACTGAACAGAGAATTCCAAACAGAAGAGGTTCAAATGGCCAAAAGACACTTAAGGTCATGCTCAACCTCCTTAGCAATCTGGGAAATGAAAATCAAAACAACTTTGAGATAACATCTTACACCTGTCAGATTGGCTAAAATCAAAAACACCAATGATAGCCTTTGCTGGAGAGGATGTGGAGTAAGGGGTACACTCATCCATTGCTGGTGGGATTGCAAACTTGTGCAACCACTTTGGAAAGCAGTGTGGCAGTTTCTCAGGAAATTCGGGATCAACCTACCCCAGGACCAGCAATTCCACTCCTGGGTATATACCCAAGAGATGCCCTATCATATTACAAAAGCATTTGTTCAACTATGTTCATAGCAGCATTATTTGTAATAGCCAGATCCTGGAAACAACCTAGATGCCCTTCAGTGGAAGAATGGATGAAGAAACTGTGGAATATATACATGTTAGAATACTACTCAGCAATAAAAAACAATGACAGCTTGAATTTTGCATGCAAATGGATGGAAATAGAAAACACTATTCTGAGTGAGGTAACCCAGGCCCAAAAAGATGAACATGGGATGTACTCACTCATAATGGGTTTCTAGCCAATAAAGGTCATTGAGCCTATAATTCGTGATTCTAGAGAAGATAAATAAGAATGTGAACCCAAAGCAAAACAGATAGTTATCCTCCTGGATATTGGAAGTAGTCAAGATTGCTGGGTAAAAATTGGTACCTTGGTACCAGATTCACGGTAAGTGGACAGTACAGACATATGTCCTAGTGTATGTAAAAATAAAAACTGAAATTGTGCCCTAATATAATTTTTATATTTAGACCATAGTTAAGAAACTAAGCTATGGCTTTCAGAATCAATTTTCATGTTCATCTTGTACAGTTCAGAAAACTACTTTTTCATGTGAAGGGGAAGATGGGGAGAGCTTGGGTGAATGGGATGGTTGGGATATAGGAAGGGTGGGTATGGGAGCAGGGAAGTATATATCTTAATTAGGGGAACCATTTTAGGGTTGGCAAGAGAGTTGACTCTAGAGGGGTTCCCAGGTATCCAGGGAGATGCCCCTAGCTAGTTCCTTGGGCAGCTAAGGAGAGGGAGCCAGAAAAGGCCAGATTCTATAGTCATACTGATGAATATCTTGCATATCACCATAGAAACTTCATCTGGAGATGGATGGAAATAGAGACAGAGCCACACATTGGTGCACCAGACTGAGCACCCAAGGTCCAAAGGAGGAACAGAAGGAGGGAGATCATGAGCAAGGAAGTCAGGATTGCGAGGGGTGCTCCCACCCACTGAGATGGTGGGGCTGATCTAATCAGAGCTCACCAAGACCAGCTGGACTGGGACTGAAAAAGCACGGGAAAAAACCGGCCTCCCTGAACATGACGGACAATGAGGGCTGCTGAGAAGCCAAGGACAATGGCACTGGATTTGGATCCTACTACACATACTGGCTTTGGGGGGGGGGGGGGCTAGCATGATGGGATGCCCACCTTCCTAGACCTGGATGGAGTGGGGAGGAACTTGGACTTCCCACAGGGCAGGGAAGCCTTACTGCTCTTTGGAAAGGAGAGGGAGGGGGAATGGAGGGGGGAGGGGGAGGTAAATGGGAGGTGGGGAGGAGGCAGAAATTTTTAATGAAAATAAAAAAATTAAAATTAAAAAAGAAGTATTTTAGGCAATAAATTGAACAAAAATGGTGGAATTTACAAGTATACATTGAGCACTGGGAATGATCCACAGATGTAAATAACTGACATCAATGGCTATGAGGTGTCAACAGGAACAGATACCCTGGAGCAATGCTATGTACTTCAGAGGCATCATCCTGCCCCCTGCAAATATTTTAACTGTCCTGATCACAGCATAAAATTAACAACACATAAAAACAAATGATCCCTGGAAATTATTAAGTGACACCTTGTCACGCAAACAGTTTAAGCTATAAAATCCTCCATAGAGAAAGTGACAATAAAATTGAAAGTAGAAAGAACACAAAGGAGAAAAAGAAAAGGAGAAATGGAGAAAGAGATTATGCAGATCAAATGGGCAAAATCAACACCTCCCCCTCCGCAACTCTCTGCACAATCAGCCATTTGCTGCACATGGTTCTGACATCATCTTTATCCAAATAATAAATGATAAAACATTTTGAAACAGTCGAGGAAATATAAAGAGGCTGCTTCATTTTATCAAATTATGATTTTTAAATTCAGGTTTGATAATGGCACTGGGTTTATGGCTCGAAAAAATCTTCTTCTTTGAGTTCTGTAAAAGGACATCTTTCAAGCTGAGCCTAGCGGCATATATTTCAAATTTCTAGCTACTCTAGAGGTGCATGCAAGAATATTGCTAGGTCAAGGCCAGGAAAGCTATGGAGTGGTTCAAGGCCAGTCTAGGTTTGAAAGAGAGACCCTAAAGAAACCCAAATTAATCTATTAATAATATGAAAAGAGGGCTGGGAATATAGGTCAATGATAGGCCTTATCTAGCTTGTGCAATGTCTTGGGTTCAATCAGAATACCAAAAAGAAAAAAAAGCCATACAAACAGGCATAAAATAAACATACTGAGAAACATAGAAAATATGTACAATATATCAGGCAGCATATTAGGATGCTTTTGAGTGGAGGAAGGCTAGAAGACAATCTGGACCACTGTTCCTCACCTTCTACCTTGTACATTTGCCAAGCTAGCTGACCTATGAGACTCTGGGGACTCTTTTGTCTCTGCGTCCCAATTCCCTGTAGGGCAACAGGGATTACATGTCTGCTACCAAGCTTCACATGGGTGCTGGGGATTTGAAATTAGGTACCAAATCTTACATAGCGAGCGCTGTATGTCTTTACTAATCTTCTGGGCACAGGATTTCTTATCTAAATATTAATCTTATTTTTAATTATGTATACACACGTATGTGTATTGGAATGTGTAGATGAGAACAAGACCTGTGGAGGCCAGAAGAGGAAGTCGGATCTCTGGAGTCTCAGTTATAGGTAGTTGTGAGCTGCCCAATCTTGTGCTGAGATTCTAACTTGTCTTCTAGAAGGACAAAATTAAGTGTTATCAAGTGTTCTTAGTTTCTGGACTCTCTCTCCAACACCCCTAGATTTTTCTTATGTAAGGAGGAAAAAAATGGTAAATGGCAAATAGCAATGATGATGGTGGTGAGTATCCAAACTGAATAGCTAAACAAACTGGCCATTAGCGAGCGGCATAAGTGAATCAGGACAGCTATTAACCTGCCCTCCCCACTGGAAGCTGAAAGGAAAGAAAAACAAAACAAAACACACTCCCCACCTCAACACGCAAATGGTACATATGTGGCCTAAGTACTTCAGTTATCACGGACATTTGAGTTTCAGGACCCGGGTCAGTAAATGCTACAACCAATACTCAAATTTCCAGCTCAGAACTGGAAGTCTTGACACAGCATCTCAAAACCTTCTTTAAATAAGTTAAATGTCCACAAGCTAACAAGACACAGGGCCATATACATCGGACTGTTTCATACGTCAGTTAAATAATGCACATACTAAAACTTCCCTTCTCCAGGCTCTTTCAGTGACTCTTATCATTTGAGACAGGATTCCTCCGAATCCTAGCCTTACTTCAAGCACATGGGAACCCAGCCTCAGCCTCTGAAGTGCTGGGATTACAGGTTTGAGCCATCACACCCAACTTGATTAATGGTTCTGAATTGGTTCTTTCCTTTGATGGCAATTGCTCTCCTAAAGAGCTCTGCTATACTGAGCTTCATTTTTTAAGGTAAAAGTATCACCATTAAAATGAGTAGAGGCTGAAATCATTGTGTTATTAATTGTTGTCATTTTTCACATGCATATTTTTCTACCAAGGACTAAGTTAATGTTCAGTATATAAAATCATTTTGAAGAAAGTATATGTTAAATATAAGAAGGTTTTAGGAATGAAGTTCCCCATGTATCCTGCTTGATGATATGAGACACTATGCTTCTCTCAACGTCCTGTGGCCATATTTAACA
The DNA here is from genome assembly GCF_903992535.2 of Arvicola amphibius. Lineage (NCBI taxonomy): Eukaryota > Metazoa > Chordata > Mammalia > Rodentia > Cricetidae > Arvicola > Arvicola amphibius. Next base: position 190,138,836 of record NC_052048.2, read on the forward strand.
GTACTCAAAATGTACTAGGAATGCAGCAGCTCAGCATGAGGGCTTTCCAGGCAGAAATATTTTTTTTCTGTGCTGTCAGTTCAATGAACTGAATGAGGATCTTCCCACTGACTTTTATGTATGTGCAATCCCTCTGGGCTTCTAGCATGTAAAGCAGGTTCCAGTGTGATTCTTTTCTCAGAGCAGGGATGTGAAGTAACTAAGTTGATAGAGGAATCCATGAGCAGCCATGCCTGTCCTATCTCATTTCTGCATATTAGTAGTTATATATCAGTTCTTGTGCTTTAGTTTTTTACCAGAGAATCTGGGATATCATATCTACATCATGATTCCAGGGGATCTTACCATAACTGATAATAATAATGCTTGTAATAATAAAAGAAACAAGATGAGGTAATCAGTGCAATCACTCCACATGGTTGGCACATGCAGAATCTCATTCAGCATGAGCCACTGCCATTATTCCATCTTTACTGAAGAACTCTGCTGTTCCCCCAATTTAATCATCAATGATCATTTCAAAACCACAATTTGAAAAGTCTATGAATACAGCTGAACCTTTATGATGGACTTGGTAGCATGAGGGATGTTCGTCTGACACAGCCAATTCCTAAGTGAAAATCTGTGGGTAATTCAGAGTTCCCATAAATGATTAAAAAGTACTTTACAAATTAATGTCAAAGATCATAGTCTTTAGCATATCCATGTCCACCCAGAAGACACCATGTTCCAGCCCCCTCTCCCCGCAGTGTTACCTTGTCAGTGCACAGTTCTGTTCATGTTTCTTGATTTGCATTTGATCTACTCTCTCCATGTTCAGCAAGTCCCGCTCACCAAGAAGATCAACTACTTTTAGGACTAATTTGGAAGAACTCCTCCAGGAATCTTTTCCATGCCTTCCTGGGGCTTATTATACAATGCAGATCTGGAGCCCCAGTATAGTGTCTCTCTATATTCAATTACTGAATTACAGTGTAAAATTGATCTACTTAAGGAAGACAGTCTTAGCTCCTTCAGGACAACTCATTCGTGATCAATCTAGTAAAACACCTGATAGAAATAAGCCCCAACTAATATGTTGGTTGACTGTATACACAAGAACATTTATTTTTATTTTCTCTCTGTTCTTAAAATTCTGTATAATGTGAGATGTTAAAAATACCTCACAACTTTTTAATTACCATTATAAAAATTTCAGATTGCCCAATCTTGTGCTCAGGAGGAAAAAATCAATCTTTCTCCACTGTCCCCTGAACATTTTTGTGTGCTAAACTTGCCTGGTAGAAAAGACCCACATATTACACTCTATGCCTTTTATTCTATCACTTTTTGAGGGTGCTTGGTAAGAGTGAAATTAGCATCATGTGTATGAAATGAATCAGGTTTGGGTCCTCTATCTCCATGACTCTGTTGTTCAGAAGGAGGGAATCTGATTCATCATTATCAGCGTGTGAGCATTAGCAGAAGAAAGTTCCCTCATGATAAGAAGACTGATTATATGTATCCCCCCAACTCCCACTCACACCTTTAACACGTATTTACAAAGCACCAATACTGGAAGGTAAGCCCCATTTTCTGCATTATAGCAACAGATATCTTGACAGGCCATTTGCTTCATACAACTCCCTGTCTAAATGGTTTCTTCTAAAGTGAATAAATCATAAAAACCTCATACATTATGCTACTGGACAGAGAAGTGGCAAGTAGAAAGGCAAAGGGTGTACCTGACGTAGTGAAATGTCCTATATCATAACTGACAGAATAATCCCTACACAGTCGGGGACCCATGTCACTCATGTCTAAAATGACATCATATCTTTTGTATAAGATTGCATTGAGAGTAAAAAAAAACCATAAAAGATATGTCCATAGAAGCACAAAAAATATTTTTAAAAAATATACTAAGACTCCAAAATTTCTATCTTTTTCTCTCTCTCCTCCCTCCCTCCCTCCCTCCCTCCCTCCCTCCCTCCCTCCCTCCCTCCCTCCCTCCCTCCCTCCCTCCCTCCTTCCCTCCCTCCCTCCCTCTCTCTCTTTCTGTCTTTCTTACAGGGATTCTCTGTGTAACAGCCCTAAATGTCCTAGAATAAGCTCTGTAGTCCAGGCTTGCCTTGAACTCAAAGAGATCTGCCTGCCTTTGCCTCCTGGGTTCTGGGATTAAAGGCGTGTGCCACCACTGCCTGGCCTCTATCATATTATTTCAAAAACCTATTTCAAACATAGTTAGACTACGATATACTGGAGTGCGTTCACACTATGGATTACTTTGAAAGAACAATGCTTAATTTCATATGGAAAAACAAGACCTAGGATAGCTAAAACAATCCTGCACAGTGAAAGTATTGCAGGAGGTATCACCATCCCTGATCTCAAGCTCTACTACAGAGTTTTAGTAATAAACACAGCACAATATTGGCATAAAAATAGATAGTGGATCAATCAAATCAAATCAAAGCATCAGACATAAATCCACAAACCTATGGGCACTTGATTATTGACAAAGAAACAAAAATTATACAATGGTAAAAAGAAAGCATCTTTAACAAATGATGCTGGCATAACTAGATGCCATCATGTAGAATGCAAATAGATCCATATCTATCACCCTGAACAAAACTCAAGTCCAAGTGGATGAATGACCTTAACATAAATCCAGTTACATTGAACCTGATGGAAGAGAAATTGGGGAATAGCCTTGAACGCACTGGCACAGAAGACAACATCTTGGATAAGTAGCATAGACACTGAAATTTACAATTAATAAATGGGACCGCCTGAAACCAAAATGTTTATGTGAGGCAAAAGAACACTGTCAATAGGACAAATTGGCAGCCTACAGAATGGGAAAAGATTTTCCACCAACCCCACATCCAACATAAAGCTGATCTCTAAAATATATAAAGAACTTGAGAAACAACAATCTTCATTGCTGATTACATAGGGGTCTCTAAGATGTATTAAGCAAAAAAGGGAAGAAATATGTAGGCTATAAATTTATATATTCTCACATATATTCATATACATAATCTGTTTTTGTTTTATTTATATGTTTTATAATAGTCTGGAAGATTCTGAAAAGAGAGGTGTTGGTGGTGGTGGTGGTACAAGAAAAAAGCCATCTCCTGAAAATATGACCCTAACCTAGCTCTGCCTTTGAACAATATATTTAAAAATAATAACAGAAAATAAATCCTCATAACACTAAACTTTAGCAAACGAACCTAAATGAATATTACTAGAAAAGGCACAAAAATATCAAAACAAATTACTATAAAAGTAGTCACATTGGTCACAATGAAAGAAACATGTGCACAGGTATCCTAAACTCAGCCAGTTTTCCTGCATTAGCAATACCAGGTGATAGTTGTGAAAACAGTTACTATTTATTATGATAAACTATTTATTATGGTAAACTATAGATATGTCATTCCAAATCAAAAGGATTTTTAGTTAAAGAAATAAGAATATAAAATAAAAATAAAATTTAAACAATGGACTAAAGTTGAATTCAAAATAGGCTCATGATTTATATATGTATTCTTACATATATGCATGTGTATGTATATATACATATATACATGTACATACACACATATATATGAACACATGTAAATCTTTTATGTAAATGCTAGTAATATTGCTTATGTAGAAGTTCTTAGTGATATATAATATGATATATACACTTTCAAAAATTCAAAAAGATACATTAACCTATATAAACAAGAGCTCAGGGACAGTCTTCTACCTGACTGAGGATTTTTTAATTTCCATGGTGGGGTGAAACCAACTCTCACTCAATAAAACTGTCTTTTCAATTTTGAATGTTGACTTTTTCTTGGGTTGTCCACATATGTCAGGTATCATGCTGTAATGCTATATATGTAATGGAATGCAGAAGCAGGAACTCACAGCTTGCAGGTAGTCAAGAACTCACAAGGGGAAACCACTTATATTCTTTGGTGTGCTGTGTGCTTAACTATGATGCTTCGGTGGGTTGAAAGATTTAAAAGCATTCTCAAATATTTCCACCTTAGAAATGTGCTTTTGTGATCATACCTCATTCTGGGCCTGGAAGACTCTGCATATAATAAAGTGCTTAAGATACTAAAGTAGCTTATTGGCGATACTGCTTGATGTATTGTACTACCCTTCTGAATTCTTGATATATGTAGTAAAATTTTCCCAGTAAAAATTTTGATTGATTGGGGGGAAAAGCAACATAGGTGATTTTAACTTATTCTCCCTTGCTGGTAATTCAATACGTAGAACTTCCTTAAAGTATCTACTTTGGTTTAGTTATTCCAAAAAAGTTTTCAGTGTCAAGTGTCAGAGCAAAGGGTGGAGCTGCTAGTGAACTTCCAAAGAGCTCATCGGGTTTTTTCCTTGCAGAGTTCCGATGCAAGAAAGAGCTAAAAAGACTGTGTGCTTGCCTAAAGCAGGCTGCTTAGGCCAATCAAGTAGACAATGAAGAAGTTCCTGTATAAACTGACAGTGTGGTATATTTCTGAAAAGAGTGTTGTTTGCTTTCTACCATCTGGGTTAGAGGCAACTTACAAATCTTTCGTGAGAGTCATGAGTTTTAAGTCTGCTCTGTTAAATTTAATGTTGAATTCATTCCATCTTCAAACATGCAGGCTCTCCTGAAGACTAAATATTACATAAGTATATTTACAATCTGTTTCAGGAGACCAGCTGGTAGTGGGACTTCTTTAAGGCTATTCTCTGGTCTCCAATTCCCTCCCATGCCCTCTATTCCTGTGTGAATAGGACTTGCCTGCTGACCTAGAATCACTTTTTTTTTTTACATGTGTACCATGAGATGCATGCACATGCATTGACTTTCACGTGTGCACCATGGGATGCATGCACATTGTCTGCTGACCTAGGACCACTTTTTATTTTACATGCAAACTATGGGACACATGCACATGCACTGACTTTCACATGTGCATCATGGGATCCATGCACATGTACTGACTTTCACATGTGCATCATGGGATCCATGCACATGCACTGAATTTCACATGTGCAGCATGGGTTACATGCACAGGCAATGACCTTCACATGTGTATCATGGGATGCATGCACCTGCACTCATTTACTTGTATAAAACAAATGTATCTTTTTCTCTACATATTTGCACAAAATACTGTAAATTCAAATAGCATTTTTTAAATCAACGACTTTGTTTTTCCCTTTTGATTGAAAATTTACTTTCCCACCCACATTATATACCTTGATTACAATTCCTGCTTCCACTACTCCTCCCAGTTTCTTCTCACCTACCTTCTCATATGGATCCTTTCCCTTTCTTTTTTCATTAGAAAGCAAAGAGGCTTCTAGTGGTAATAATGAAATAAAATATCATAAGATAAAACAAGAACTAGCACACCAGAATAGACAAAACAAACCAACAAGAAAAAGAGTGCAAGAAAAGGCACAAGAAGCCGATCCACTCATTTGCACACTCAGGAATCCTCTTAAAAACACTAACCCGGAAGACGTATTATATACACAGAGAACCTGTAAGGCAAAAAAAAGAAAAATATAAATAAAATAAATTACACACACACACACACACACACACACACACACACACACAGAGAGAGAGAGAGAGAGAGAGAGAGAGAGAGAGAGAGAGAGAGAGAGAGAGAGAGCCTGATATGACATTATGAGACAAGGAACCTCCAAAGATGCTACTGAGTTCATTTTCTGTTGGCCATCTACAGTCAGTCAGGCATGCCGCCAACTCTGAAGAATAAATAGCTTATTTCCAAGTGAGATTCCCTTGGAAGAAACTAAATTTTATTTTGCAAGTGGGTATTAATTGGAAATAGATTCTTGGTTAGGGATGGGGCATACGTCCACTTCTTTCAGCTCTAAGACTCTAGCTGGTATAGACAGGTACAGACTCCATGTATGTTGTCTTGGTCTCTGAGTTCATATCTGTTTCCATCCTGTTCATTTAAAGGGTCTTGTTTTTTTTTGATTCCTTTCATTCCCCTCTGGCTCATATTCTCGTTCTGCTTCCTCTTTCACAGAGTTCCCTGAGCCTTGAGGGGGGCTGCATTTGATGGAGACATCCCATTTAAGACTTAATGTCCTGAAGTCTCTCACTCTGCATATTGATTGGATGTGGGTCTCTGTATTTGTTCTCATCTGCTGCTGGAGGATGCTTCTCTGATGATGGCTAAGCAAGGCACGGATCTATGAGTATAGCAGAATGTCATTAAGAGTCATTTTATTGCTATCTATTTTCTTTGTTTATAGAACAGTAGTATTTGGTTTTGCAGCCAGCTGTGGAAAACAACCTGTAGTCTTGGCAACATCCTGGGTTATTTGGGGGTTCTCAAGGCATCCCTTTGGGCAACTCAATTAGATGTAACCCAATTTTGTTGTTGGAAACATCGTTTGGTGACAAGAGATGGCCAGTTGGGGCTCTCTCTCCCATTATGTGGTAATTTCATTTAGATTATCTTTTATATGTACACATTTTAGGATGCTTCTACTGTATTAGGTTTCCATTTTACTGCTCAAGAAGCCCTTAATGTTAGCCATCTCTCACTGCATCGCCTCCCTTCTGCCCCTCCTCTATCTCCCTCACCACTTGATCTTTCCATTGAAGTTCTTGTCCATCTAGAATTATCTATTCTATTTCCCTTTCCTGGGGATATCTATATGCCTCACATCAGTTCCTTACTCTATATCCAACTTCTATGGATTATATCTTGGTTACAATAGATTTAACAGCTAATCCACATATAAGCGAATATATCCCATATTTGTCTTTCTGGGTCTTGGTTAATCTCATTAGAATGATTTTTTTTCTAGCTCCTTCCAATCATCTGAGAATTTCAAGGTTTCATTTTTTTAAATGACTGAGTACTTGTGTAAATATACCACATTTTCTTTATTCTTTCTCCAGTTAAGCAGCATTTAGGCTGTTTCTAGTTTCTGGAGATTATGGATAGATCAGCAATGAGCATGTTTGAGCAAGTGTCTCTATGGTGGAATAAAGTGTTCTTTGGATATATGCCCAAAAGTGGTATACCTGGATGTTGACGTAGATCAGTCCCCATCTTCCTGGGAAAACACCACACTGATTTGCATAGTGGCTGTGTAAGTTTTTACTTCCACTAGCCATGGGTGAGTGTCCCCCTTGCTCTATATCATCAACATTAAGAGCTGTCACTTGTTTTTTTTAAACCAATCTTAGTCATTATTAGTGTAATATGAAATCTCAATTTTGATTTTCATTTCCCTGATGACAAACACTTAAATGATTCTCAGGCATTTGCATTTCATCTTTCTGCATTCTTTGTTTAGATCTGTACACCATTCTAAAACTGAGTTATTGGTTTTCTTGATAAGTACTTTCTAGAGTTCTTTATAGGATTTGAATATTAGCAATCTATTAGATGTGTAGTTGGTAAAGATTTTTCCTATTTTATAGGATGCCACTTTGTCTAAATTCAGAGGAGCAAAATACTTAATTGGCTGAGAAGTAGAAAGGTCCAGCTGGAGCTGCATGGGGGCTTTTTACATAAAAACTTTCTGCACTTCTGCCAATCTTCCTTCCAGAGGTGCATTTCATTCTCTTGCTGGTAACACTCAAATCCCTTCACAGTTCATTGATACTGCGTTGGCAACCTTTGTTTTCAATCAAAGGGAGATGCTGAGGCAATGCTCAGTTGAGCTAAGTATACATGACACAGTGTACTTATGTCCTTGCAGCCAAGGACCAAGGCTCTGTGTGTGTGTGTGTGTGTGTGTGTGTGTGTGTGTGTGTGTGTGGAGATGACATCTCACATCCAATATCCCTGTACTTTGTTCAGAATTGGATTATGATAAATTATGAAGACAGCACTCAGATAAATGCTGATGCCACCTTTTCTATTGCTTCACCTGCACACAGCCTCTCGTGGGTTACATCAAGTATCCAAAACCGATTCTCTGTCACTCATGGTTGAAAATGAGAGGCCAATATTTAAATAAGGTTTTATACAGTTTCCATGGAGATAGAATTTTATATTTTCTCACTTATTGCTTCAGAATCACTGGGGGATTGCTGTAAGGTTTTGCTGATGGGCGTCTTTCTATAAACCTTTTTAGTAAAAGACTTCTTTAAGGTCAAAGAACTTTTACACTTTGTAACTAAGTGGCAGAAACCAGAAGTGTGTTTCATTCTTTGCCTCCAGGACACTCCATTCCCACACTGCTTTAAAGCCTCCTGCTATTAAACCACATGGAACACACTGCAGCCATGATCTTCTGAGAAATTAGGAAGACAGAAGAAGGCAAATGGAAAATTAATTGAATAAACTGAAGTTTGACTGCCAACCCGAGGGACCATGCAACCTGCCTATATGAGTCAATAACCAGCACCTTGTCTATGAGAACAATCCATTTAAGATTACCCAAATCTTTCATTTCTTTGTACTTTTCCAACATTAGGTAACCCAATTCTGATAACAGCTATTTCACCTTTAATAGAAACATAGGCAATTATGTGTTTGTAAGAAATTGGGCATTAGTGAGTTTATCAGAGTATTTTTCTTTTGTAGTTAGATTATTGGAAGCCCTGAGGAGTAAAAACCTGAAAAGTGCTTGGTCTGAGAACTTTTCTTTATCAAAACTTTTGCATGGAGAGCAACAGTTCTGCCCCATACCACATGCCTGAGGCAGGCAGGACTCTACCTAACAGCCTGGGGTTTCTAGCCTCAACCCACAAGAGGACTCTACCAACACCTTCACACCAACCAGGAACCCACCTGCCAGAGGTGCCAGGCAGTTGGGCACTATTATAACTTCTTTCTGATGAGGAAACATGGTCCTGTCCAGAGCCATGACAGACTGAACAGGACAAGGAGACCCACACGCGTGTCTGGGGAGGGCTGCCCTGGGCTTTGAGGAGAAAAGACAGGTTCACCTGGAACCTTTCTGCTCTGGGCAGACAGGCACCATTATGGTGAGCAAATGTATGGTGTGGGGAAGGGAAGGAGGGAAGGCGAAAGAGAGGGAGAGAGAGAGAGAGAGAGGGAGGGAGGGAGGGAAAGGGAGGGGGAGAGAGAGAGAAAGAGAGAGAGAGAGGGGGAGGGAGGGAAGGAGAGGGAAGGAGGGAGAGAGAGAGAGAGAATATGGTTCACGAGGACAGAGGCATATAAGAAGAGATGAAAGGGCTGAGGAGCTGGCTGAGCTGGGTGGTGGCCACCTAGGGCCATGGTTATGTGTGGGCCCCGGCTGCTGCTGATGCGCATGTCTTGGTGTATGGTTGTGATCCAGCCACAGTTGCTGTTTCTGCTGATGTTCCGGGCTTCCGGTACCACCAAAGGCCAAAAGCTGTACAGAGGTTGGTCCCAATACTAGGGAGAACTGGTTCTGCCCCTCACCAGCTGAAGCACCCAGGAGAAGGGGTCCTACACCTCACCTGGGCCACACAGCAGAGCTGACCCTGTTCACAGGAGTATGGGCAAGCTGGCCCTGAGCATGTGAGAATGGGAGAGCAAGTCAAGCCCCTCTTATACACAATGTGATAGCTTGGGTGAGGGAAAGACGGCTTCCTTCCGTCATCCCTACCACCTGCAGCACGTGGGAGACTGACCCAACCCATTACCAGCTGCAGCACTAAGGAGAACAGGTCCTGCCCCTTGTCTGGGCAGCAAAGTAAACTTGACTATGTAGACAGGGGCATAGGTGAGCCAGCCCTGATGGCACGAGAGGGGCATAGCTGGTACCACCTCCCTTGCCTGTGGTGTGGTGCTGGGAGGAAGGAAAAGATGCCCTCCATCCCTACCACCTCCAATTGGCAAGAGAGCTGCCCTCCCCTTTACCAGCTGCAACACTTGGGAAACAGGGCCCTGCATCTTGTCTGGGCAGCACAGTAGAGCTGACCCTGTCTACAGGGGCACACAGAAAGAGATGCCTTCACTCCTACCCCTCTATGCCTGAGCAGCTGAGAGAGCTGGCCCCGAGGTCATAAGAGTAGGAGAGCTGCTCTTGCCCCTCACCAGCTGCAGCCCTCAGGAAAGCAGGCCCTGCACCTCACCTGGGCAGCACAGTAGAGCTGACCCTGTTAGAGCACGCACCTGCCAGCTAGCTCTGAGGGTCTGAGAGTGGGTTAGCTGGCTACACTTAACTTGTCTGCCATGTGGCAGAGAGGGCAAGGGAAAGATGCCCTCTCCCCCTTGCCCCTGCCACCAGGGCTGTGCAAGGGAGCTGATTTTCCCCTTTACCAGCTGCAGCATTCAGAAAAGTGGAGCCTACACCTCGTCTGGGCACACCGCAGAGCTGCCCCTATTGACAGAGGTACAGGTGAACCACCCTGAGAACGTGAGTTTGGGAGATCTGGCCCCACTGCCCTTTATTGCCTGTTATGGAAGAGCTGGTCCTGGGGTCATAAGAGTGGGAGAACTTTCCCTGCCCCTCACCAGCTGCAGCACTCCAGAGAGTGGCCCCTGCACCTCGCCTAGGCAACAGAATAGAGCTGGTCCTGTGGTTAAGGCTTGGGAGTGCTGACCCTGAGGGCATGACAGCAGTAGAATGGGCTTTGCCCCTTGTTCCTCACTGCAAGGGGTGATCTAGTCAGGGCAATGCTAGAGAGCTCACCCTGATGGTGAAGCCAAAGTAGATTATGATACAAAATACAGGGGAGAGCTAGTGGCCGACCAACTCTACAACTACCCAGGCCTGGAACTAGGGTTATGCGTTGGCCCACCCCAACATCCAAGTCATCTATATTCTGTGGGAATATGTAAAGGGGCTGATCCTGCTGACCTAAGCTGCAGGATCTCCATGACAAAGGGCAACAACATGATATCCAAGAGGAGTCCCAGTTGAGGGTCCAGCATCAATAGTGTAGCAGAAACCAGAGGTCTTGAACTAGATCAAGGATTCTTTACAATGGACACTTGCAAGTCAAGATTTATGGACAAAAGGGTTTACTGTGTGACTCAATGAGTCACACTACAGCTTCCATGATGAGATTTTTTTCTTTTTTCTTCTTTTCTCTTAAACTTTACTTTATTGGTGGGAGGCTTCAAGAGCAGAGGGTGGATACAAAGTGATGGGGAAATGAATGGGATCGAGATGTACGACATGAAAGACAAAAAGAATAAATAGAAAAAATTGTGTACTGAAAGCAAGACCTTGATGTGTGTGACAACCTTAGATCGTTAGGGGTCTTCCCTGGGAGTGGGTGTGTAAGCGGGCTCCAGGGCCTCAGATGTCCTTCACTATGTGAGGACAGGGTTAAAATCAAATCCTTGAATTAAATTCGCCAGCACCCTGGTCTGCAGCTGTCTAGCCCCCATAGCCATAAGAAACAAGTTTCTGCTATTTACAAACACCTTCTTTATGGTACTCTGTCACAGATCCAAAGTGAATTATGATACAAAATTATAAAAATAATTCAGATGAAGGCGGTCTAGCAGTATTTGCAAGTATAGTCTAAAATATTCAAATTTTCAGCAGAGCTTAAAAATAGTGATGTACAGAAAAATATTTTCTTCTAAGCAAAAATAAGTTCACACAAACAGAGAAAAGATGTGATGGTCTTTTTGAAAGATAATCATGGGACAATTTTCCCTAGCCTTGAAAAGGTCATTAAAAGATTTCATTCGGAGTCCAGGAATGATCAGGGAACCGATGAAGGGGGAAGAAAGCCTCATGGGATCTGTGTAGTGAGGGGCGGTAAAGAAGAGCACAAGAGAAATCTATTTTACTCAGCTTCCATTTTACACCCAAAATGGAATTGTTAAATTTCCAACCAAATTGTGACTCAAGAGCTGTGCTACTTTTTTCTTTAAGGTACTCCCTTGGGCCATCTGCCATTGCTCATGTCACACTGTGTTTGGATAAATGGAAGTGATGAATTCTCTCACAAGGCTTTGAGTACTATGTGTATCTCTCTCTCTTTATCTCTCTCTCACACACACAGAGACAGAGAGAGAGACAGAGACAGAGAGACAGAGAGAGAGACAGAGAGGACCCTTCTAGGATTGTTCCAGGCTAGATCCGATATACTTCTAGGTAATTTTCTTGGCTCCAGAAATACATTGGTGTTTTGACATACCAGAATTGACTGGCCAAATCCCCATTTTGATCTATTGTCAGTCTTTACCCCAAAGGGCACACTAAGTAACCAGTGTGGAATATTTCTTAACACTGGGTAAATATATGTCACTGTGATTGGTTTAATAAAGAAGCTGACTGAACAATAGTTGGACAAGATAAGGTTAGGGGTTGGTCCAAAGAGAGAATGCTGGGAAGAAGGTGGGAGGACTGAGGGAAATGCCAGCAGATGTAGAGAAAGTAGAACATGTAGAAAATGAGGTAACAGCCATGAGCCAGGTGGCAAGGCATAGAAAAGAAACAGGGATTAATTTTAATGTAAGAGTTAGCTAATAACAAGCCTGAGATTTTAGCTGAGCATTTATAATTAATATTAAGTCTCTGTGTGGTTACTTGGGAGTGACTTGCAGAACAGAAACTTCTGCCTACAAATAAGGTCTGTAGCCTAGGCATCATATTGACTGTTCCAGGTTTCTACAATAACAACTTCCCAGCCCAGCCCAAATGAACTCTGCTATATTTTAGTCATATTCGCATTTATTTCTAAAAGTTAGTTATTACTTCTTTCTTGGATTTCTACAAAGTGACTCTAAAACTATTTAAAATTATTATCAAATGTCATTTTTCTGATAAAATTCCTATTGCCTTCAACATAAGCATCTTTCTGGGATTGTGACCACACCTGGCTGCTGGAGCCCTCATCTCCAGAACTGTAGCTCCTATAAGCCAAACATCCAATAGTGTGCTGCCTCCAAACCATATTCTCCAAAGCAGATGATAAGTTTCTATTTTTTTCTTTATATAACTTCATATAATGTTTGAGATATCTCCCAAGTTGCTTTTTGTCACAGTGTTAAAACACATTAGAAACCGTAAGACACTAAGTAATATTTTTTTATTTAAAAATTACTAACTGTTCAAGTTTATGAGGAACAGGGTGATAATTTAGAACTTTTCCTTCCATGTGTTCAATGAAATAGCATTTATCAATCATAGCATCAAACATTTGCTAATTCTCAGATATTTTTAGAAGTGTTTTGATTAACATGAAGTAATTGCCACACTTATGGAGTACACTTAGATTTTTTTTTTTTTACATACTTCTGATGATCAAACCATTGTAATCAACATTTCCAGCTCCTTCTCATGACCTTTTGTTTGGAATGGCTAAACTCTTCTTTCTCGTTACTCACAGAATACATGGGCTACAGTTGTAAAACTGTAGCCAGTCGGTGTCCTGCAGCACACCACAATTTATCACTTATATCTCTGTTTAAGTTCGTCCTATGCAACTCCTCACCATGTTGGCTGTGATCTAGCTTTTGGTTGTCACTGTTACACATTTAAATGAACATATTCTAATATCTTCAGGAAAGGGAACACATAAAATCTGTTTCTCTGCATTTGTTCCTTACTTAGCGTTCTACCCTCCAGATTCATGCATTTTGCTGCAGATGATGGGAACTTACTCTTTAATGGACAAATAATATTCACAGATACTACACTTTCTGTATTTGGGGTTTAGTATTATGTGTATATACCACACTTTCTGTGGTCTTCCTTTCGCCAATAGATCTCGCTAATGAGAATAATATAGCAGCAAGCATGTGCAGGTGTATGCCTGTCTGACAGCAGTATCTTTTTCTTTCAGAAAATACTGTAAATAACTGTGGATGAATTATATACACGTCTGTGCAATGCCCATCCTTACAACAACCTCTAAGGTCCAGGGACCATTTTTATATTTGGTGAAATGTATTTTCACATATGTTGAAATTTCACTAATGCAAAGTTTGTACTATATTCTACAAGGCCAGGCCAACAAACAAATCAAACAACAGCAACAACAACAACAAAACCCAAAACAAAACCCAAAACGGTAATATTATAAGCATACAGAGGGAAAGGAAAAAAGGGCTTATTCCAAAAAAAAAAAAAAAAAAAACAAAAAAAACAGGAAATAAACTTGGGTGGCATAAAATAAGAAGGCTTTTAGAAATGCCTAGAATGGAACATTCCCTGTCCTCTACTGCAAATCTTGCTGAGATTTATTTCTTTGATGCTATCACAGACAAGACTGTGCTGAGAATATGTGTACATGGGTACACGGAGCCTAAAGTTGGCATCAGAAACTATCACACATGCCAAATTTACCTCATGAATATTCATCGTCTTTTGATCAGACCATTAACATCTTTTTATCATATTCATTACCAGCATTGCAAACATACACTGCACAAAATCTCAGTACTTCATACAGTAAGTAATTAATCTAGTGAGGAGAGAGAGAGAGAGAGAGAGAGAGAGAGCGCCAAACAGCAGTAAAACATAACTAAGATCACGAGGAAGACATATTTACAACATGTTTAGAAGTTTGCTTGGGTGAGAGAAGAAATGGCAGAAGCCAACTCTACAACAGCATTCCACATCAGATACAGGAACCCTAAGGAGGAGTGACTGGACAGAGTTAGGGTAATGTAAAAGGCACACCTTATTAACTCCTGGACATCTCATTTCCTGGTCATAAATCCTATTAACTTGTATCACAAACTGCCATCAAACTTAGAATAAAGAATAATTTATGCTCAGTTACAGAGCTAATGTTTCTGTCCTCTTGGGAAGCATGGAACCAGAAAATGAGAAAGTTTGTATGTGAACCCTGGAGCCATCCTGTTCCCATGCACCATGTGGTAAACAAGTTTATGTGTTGACAGCAGAATTCATCCCACCATGGGTGTCAGTCACTTGGACTCAGAGCTAAAAACCTATGCTCTGTCCCAGAAAGACTCCTGCTTATTCAGACTGAGCAGGTTTTCTTAAGAAACATTTTTTGAGGTCATTGAAACAAAGGAACTTCCACCTGCCTGGTTGCGTTCAACCCAGACCCAAAAAGATGAGTTTGGTTATGTACTCACTCATAAGTGGATTCTAGATATAAATAAAGAAGCTTCATCTGGAGATGGATGGAGATAGAGACAGAGACCTACATTGGAGCACAGGACTGAGCTCCCAAGGCCCAAATGAGAAGCTGAAGGAGGGAGAACATGAGCAAGGAAGTCAGGACCTTGAGGAGTGTGCCCACCCACTGAGACCGTGGGGCTGGTCTAATGGGAGCTCACCAAGGCCAGCTCGATTGGGACTGAAAAAGCATGGGATCAAACCGGACTCTCTGAACGTGGCGGACAATGAGGGCTGACTGAGAAGCCGAGGACAATGGCACTGGGTTTTGATCCTACTGCATGTACTGGCTTTGGGGGAGCCTAGTCTGTTTAGATGCACACCTTCCTGGACCTGGATGGAGGGGGGAGGACCTTGGACTTCCAGCAGGGCAGAGAACCCTGATTGCCCCTTGGACTGGAGAGAGAGAGGGAGAGGGAGGGGAATGGAAGAAGGGGGAGGGAAATAGGAGGTGGGGAGGAGGCATAAATTTTTAATAATAATAATAATAAAAATAAATAAAAAAGAAACATTTTTTGAGGCAAAAGAGGAAAGTTTATTTTTCAGGGAAGAACTATTCTGCATCCCATCTTTAATTTTCAGTCTTCAAATGATAGATCAAATATATCCATAAAAGCAAATGCTCCTTCAGGGTTTTCATTCACCAGGAGATTCGACCCACATTAACTAACTGAAAAATGCCAACATCCCTTATAAAATAATGAGTTCTGAAAAGAGCCTCATTCACATGCACTGAGGCTAGACTAGGAAGCATGGGAGCTTCACTTGAGAATGCAGCTTATGGTTAACAAAGATGCAGAAAGGGGACTAGAAAGGAGATGTGAGCTGGAATATACTAAATGACCAGAATGGCTAAAATAACTCCACTCAATACTTATGATCACTTATTTCTATAAGCTAGTTACATGAGAATCCCATGTTCACACTCTCCAAAAGAAACAGAAGAGCACAGAATCTATGATTGCTTGACACAGAAGCTATTAAAAAAGATAAAATAAGTACATTTTAGTTCCAGAGTTTAGAAGGGCCCTTGGCCAGTTAACATTTATATAGCAGACACAACACTAAAAGCTGGGTAGTGGTGGCACGCACCTTTAATCCCAGCTCTTGGGAGGCATAGGCAGGTAGATCTCTGTGAGTTTATTCTTCTTGTTAGTTATCTTATATCTCAAACAATCTATAACTGTAAAGGAAACTCAAGAAGATATCCGTTCCCAAACCTAACACACAGAATAGTTAAGTTATGTTGATTTTTCACTACTTTTAAAATGTAAATGAATTTAAATGTTACCTCATTGGATTTGTTTTTATGACAAAGATTATTGCTATATTTAGATTTTTTATGGCTTAGAAAAATCCAGAAATATTTCTTAATTTGGAATGATAGTAGCAAGGAAAAATTATAGCCTTAAAAAATACATTAAGGTAAATCTGTGGACCAGTGGTAGTGTGCTCACCTAGAATGGATGAGGCCCTGGAGTTGATCCCTAGCAATGCAAAAATCATAGTGCACCTAATATTTAAATTATTTAAAATCATTGTTGTAGGTATCAATATCAGTTAGGATTTTATATGTATGAATGTTATATGTATATGAATAAATATTTGAACCTACACGCACATCCACTAACTGGCCATTCAGTTGCACATTGCTTATGGATAATTTCCTGCCTATGGGCTATGACCTGTTTTAAGAGCTTGTCATTTTTTTCTTAGTCCATTAATTCCATGAGAGCGGAAATGTAGTGCTGTGGAAAAAGTGTTGAGTCAGAACCCTTACAGTTTATCTGTATTATCTGCCTTGCTTTCCTTACAGTACGGTTATGAAGGTTAAGTGAAAGCTTTCATATTAAAGCATCAAAATTATCACTCTACCTGAAAGTGGACTATGAATATTAATTTAAACAACTTAAGTCATTCTCCATTTGATGCCAAGGCATTGTGGTCTTGGTTTTTTTGAGCCTATTTCTATGGCATTTGAAACTGTTTTCAATTATAATTTATAGTGTTTCTTTTCTGATTAAAATCATGATTATTATTCCCAGTAACAATGAACAGTATCCTGTGGAGCACCTCTTGTGCACACTCCTGTCAAATATACATATTATCTAGTGTATGCACACACTCTAATACACATATTTCATATAAGCTATACACAAGCAAACATCAGGCTAAGTAGTTTAACCCCAACCACTCCAGTTCATTGCTAAGATGTAGAATTATTGTTTAAGAAAAGGTTTAGCAAGCATTAGCATCGAGTTCATTGTTAGGCCACTCACAATTAATACACACACAACCAAAACTGGTTAAGTGCATGAAGGTCACATAGAGCCACTAGAAGAACAAAGCCCTCACACTGCCATTCTGTCTTTTAATTTTTGTTACTAAAATTCTCTTGCCATTCCTTTACTAAACATGTTTTAGAAAGACAGGGGGTTAGATTTGTCTCTTAAAAAAAAAACCTCCCTAGAATACAGTGAGAAAGACTGCAGTGCTAATCCACTGGTAGATGCTAAAGCCAAGCCTTGATCCCCTTCAAAGGCTCATTAGGTGTGATCCAAAATGAGCTTTTGGCCCTGGTCTACGTAATAGTTATTTCTTGGGGATAAGGGATTTTTAAATTATTTCAAGGATGCAAATCCAAAATTACTGCAGAGAAAATATACAGGGTATTGTGCATGGGGATGTGGGCCACAAAGTAACACAGAATGGTTAGCATGTTGAGAGACTCTGGAATTTTCCTTTAACAAGCTCAATGTGACACACTGTGCTAGACTCTCATAAGCCACGTGGGCCAAATGCCTGAACCTTCTCAGATCTAGAGTTTCTGGCAGCTCTACAGAGGCAGAGTTCTGTGCTTGCTTCTCTGGTGTCCTCTCTTCCTGGGCTCACAATTCTTCTTCCCTGGTGGCCATTAAAGAGGAAGCACTGCTCTGCTCTAGCATCGTCATCCTCTGCTGCTTCCCCCATGAGAAAACCTTCGGTTCCAGAAAAATCTATCAGATCTGGAGTTAATTAATATTGATAATTTAGAGAGACTGTGTAGTTCATCGTACCCTACCTGACAGAAAACAAAAGATACTAGAAAAATATTAACAGGATTCTTTTAAATTGCATCAGATCAGTTTAAAAAAGAACAATACCTAGAAATAAAAAAGTTTCCATTTAAAAGAACAAAGGTAACTTTTATCTTGACAGTGCTTTCCAAATTGGTGAATATCAGCTAAAGCCTGAGGTCTAGGGGATTGCCATACAAAGCAGAGACCCAACACATCAAAATGAATATAAACACTCCCACTGGATGTTGGAAAAATGGCCCAACCAAGCCTTGCCTCTATAAAGCTGAGAAGAGGGACATTAGATGGCACATTTTGTCATCAGACATCAAAGTCCCAGAGGTATTACAATAATGAGTCACACTAATGGATGCCACAAAAGAGTCTCAGATAGAATGTTCCAGGTTGTTAATGGTTTTGTGAACAGGAATAGGTGTCTACTGAGGAGGTTGACGAAAGCAAATGTATGTTTTTCTTGGGCTTGCTTTTAACCCATGCCTCCGACAATTTCCTCAGGTAGAGATTTCAGAGATGTAAAATCATAGCTTTAAACCACACAACACAGAAGAAACTGAAGTTAGAAAATAAAAAAAAAAACAGTTCATCTGACATATACGAATTATTCTAAACTACCAAGTAGGATCAACATATATGTTTTAATAGTTAAATGTAAACAAGGGCAAGCATAGGGAAAAGTGGGATCTAGGCAGGGGTGGGTCTCAGTGGATAGGCTGGGTGGTCAGACAGTGTTGACTTAGAGAATGAGGAGAAGTGAGAGTAGGTAAGGGACTTCAGGATGAACTCCAGAAAGAGAAGTTTAGTGATGCATATGACACAGTGAAAGAATCTAACGCACACCCAGTTGGAGTGGCCGCAGAGGGGAGAAAGAAATATTGCCGTGTATGAAACTATAGACTAGAGATCCTTTGTGACGTTCTGATAGCCAGCAGTGTAGCGATGGGGGAGTTCAGAGACTCGCCAACTGACTGCTTCAGAAAGCCCAGAACATACCAAATACAGCGAAGATGCAGGACGTAAGATGAAAAAAAATATTAAGAAGCATTCTTCTGATATTTTTGTGTGTAACATTCCAATCACACTTTATGATACATCCCGAACCTATTTTCTTCATTGTAGCTGCTGTCTCCAATGCCTTTTAAATCATCTCCCATAGCAAACCTGGACTCACTCTTGAAGAATGTGTGGAAATGTAAGCTCAGTAAAACGCCCAAAGAAGCAAGCGTTTTCCCTCTTATTTGTACTGCTTTGTTTCTGGAAACAAAGTTTCTAGTCAGTGGGTGTATTGTAAGTAATTGTTGAATTCAGTGAATAAAATGTTGAGTGGATAAACCAAGTGTTTCGGTGAATCCTCTCTTTATTCCATGATGCCCAAATTATTTAGTCTCTCAACATCTTTATCTACTAAACGTTAATCATTGCACTACTGCTACACACTGAACCGTAAGTGTCCCCAACAGGCCATGTGACAAAACTTTATGCCCAGGTTGGCACTGTTGGGAATCGCTGGGAATGTGGAAGAGACGTCTAGTGGACTGTGGAGGTGGATTCTAGTGGGAGGCCTCCACAATATTGATTGTGTGAACTGGGAGGGGACTGTGACCCCAGGAACATGCTCCCTTTTTTCCCTCTTTTGTGTCGCAGACAGAAGGGGGAGTACTTTTATCTCATCACATGTTACAACCATGATGTCCACTGACTGTCCAGGACCAAATGATCCTGGACTTGAAGCTGCTAAAACTATGAAACTCCTCTCCTTTTAGCAGCTGGTGATCATAAGAATTTATAAACAGAAAACTGACGAATGCAATGACGATTGATGTTTTCATACCGGTCTCCTTCACTGCACATGAACTGGAGGGTAAAGATCAAATATAACTACTTGTCTTCATCCTCACTGCCACTCACGGCAACAGAAAGCAACATATCCTGTAAGCCTTGCGGGCTAATGATGTGAGATGATGCCAAGGAATCTGAAATCTGAATTATGTTTTCGTTACACGTATTTGCAGGAAACAAAAAAGCTAGGCAATGAGAAAAGCCAAAAATCCAAACCAAACCAAACAAACGAAGCAGAACTTGATAAACAGAAGTGAGTATACTATATGAGGCCCGCTGTCTTAGCAAAAGAACAGTCTACAATGCTGGCATGCTGTAGGTGACGTGTAGTAGATGAGGTAGACAGAAACACACAATGAAAGACAAAACGAAATGCTCCATTTTCCTTAAAAATTCTCATGCAGGATAAGTTAACTGCAGGCCCCAGTCAACAGTATGGAATTTGGTTCTATAGTAAGACTTCTATTCTGTGCTCTACACTGACAGAAAATATCTTGATGCTTGCATTGGAAATGAGTGATATCATCTTTAGAAAATTACTTGAGGGAATAAAATTAATAATCAGGCAACTTATGAATAGTAAAAGCTAAAGATTTCCTTTAAAGTGTTGAACAAAATCAAATCCAGTTTCCAATTATAATAACAACACTCTAACTACACGAGGATTCCGATTAAAATATTTGCTAAGCCTGTGTTTCTGTTGAGGTTTTTCTCAAGTGTCATTCATATTTAGCTGCTCACAATGTAAAGGTGCTAAATTTAATTCTTAGGGAATTTACTTAACAGTTAAAATAATTTTTTCCCTTTTCTCTGAACAAAAACAAACACAAACAGAAATATTGAGTATTTTACTACCTTTGTGTTGTTCAGTCATGTGGGCCACAGATAAAAATAAAATAAACAAGCAAGCAGGCTTTGCCGAAACACATAAGGCAGGCCAAGGACTCTCCTGATCTCCAAGAGCCCTGACAATGGCTACTGTTTACTCACTGGTTGGAGGAGGTAGATGAGAGATTCCTCTTGGATTATTATAATTGGCAAAGGGGTGATGTGAGTGGCTTGGAAAAGGGTATTCACAGATGACATTATCTGGTCAAAACGCCCACCAAGTCCTCCCAGGGTCACGATCATGTCAACCTGAGCAAGGAAAGTAAAAGTGAAAGTCATATATTTGAACAATATAAAACCGTGAGACAGAATGAAATACTTCAACAGCGCTTTCATTACCGTAATATTTGATAAACAAAAAGGAAAACAAGCACCATTTCTGTTCCTCAGAGGAGAAAACAAGTTGCTTGTTCAAGGTCACCGAGCTGGAAAGTGGCAGAGCTGGGTGTCAACATATACTTCTACAATAGCAAGGCCAGTCTTTACTGTCTGCCTGTGCACTTAGCAAACCAGCAGGTCTCGCTTTAACACTTCATTCATATGCTCCTTCCATGCAGACGGCTTCTCTGATTTATAACATGTCCATATAGTCAGAGCTTATAGACTGGTCATGAAGCAAAAAGGAAAGAAGGGTTTAATTATGATACTGTACTAAAACCTTGCATTCATTTAAAACTTGCAGGAATAATTAATCTACATAGTAATAGTTGCTTAAAGGGAAAGTATTTTGGTGGTAGGTTTTAAAATTATATTAAAATTTAGATAACATGTAGTCTATAAAGATGGCAGAATTTCATAAAAATAGTCCAGGACATGAGCACTAATAGAGTCTGCTCAGTTCTGAGAGGAATTATAAGTGACAGGCACTGAGAGCCTGTTCAGTGTTTTTGGTTTATTAATTTATTTATTTACTTACTTTAATTACTGTTTTTAAGTCCTGGTGTTTTGCACAGTGACTAATATATATAAGATGCTCAAGGCCCCAATAACTAAAGAGATTTTTTTTACATACACACACACACACACACACACACACACACACACACACACACACACACAAGAAGAGAGGGAGAGAGATTAAAGAGGAAATATAGATGCATCATCATTTGGTGGGGATATGAAAATAATAATGGGATTCTATCAAAACATCAAAATGTAAATTGCAAAGAAGAATGAAGAAATTTGGCATGCACTTCCTATTCATGACCTTATCAGTGTTGGAAGAATAGGGATTTACATTTGGATAAGAAGCTTCATATTCAAGCTTGACTAGTTTAAGACAGACAAACCACACATCTATAGTACTCAGTAGGTTCTTTGAGTGAGTCCTCTATAGAGCTAACAGATTTGTGGCTTAGAGAAACATAGGAAACAGGTGTCATTT
The DNA here is from genome assembly GCF_903992535.2 of Arvicola amphibius. Lineage (NCBI taxonomy): Eukaryota > Metazoa > Chordata > Mammalia > Rodentia > Cricetidae > Arvicola > Arvicola amphibius. The sequence continues at coordinate 190,161,048 of NC_052048.2, forward strand.
GAACTACAGAGGCATCCTGTAGTTATGAGTTCATCTTTAGAGGAAAGAGCAAACTCACTGTAAGCAATCCAACATGTGAGACAGAGTCAGCTTTTGTTGGGAATCAGTTAGGTCCTACGTGTGCATTACAGATGTCACAGTGAAGCCCACTCCATTCCAACTAAGTCAGGACAATTTATGACCCCCAAGAATACAAAAGCCAGTTTGTTTTAAACTGAAGAGAAACGCATTGTCATAGTCCCACCTGAGTCTAAATTCACTTCAGAATCTAGGTTTGAAGGAAGATTATTCACTATGCAGATTCTTGAATCTTTTTTAGGTTCTCAACTTTTCATTAATATACTCTAGGCCTTGAGGGATCCTATAACCTTTAAGGTTGGAATTTAATTCCCATCTTCGGCAATGGGATAGCGTAATGAATAAGTAATATCTGTAAATCAGTCACTGGATTTTTCAGAAGCAGCATTCCTCATCATCACTGTTCATTATCCCTACAGGAAGTATTTAGCAAGGCTGATTAGAAACACCGGAGGATCAGTGCAAGCTGCAGGTGGGTTCACGGGGTCATCTTTGGATTCCTTCTGACGTTCTGTTCTTCTAGCTCGGAATGGGACTTCATATTCAGAAGGAGGAGCAGACGCACGCTTGACACACACTTGTAAGATTTGCAAGGTTAGAGGAATATCTCGGCCTTGGTGCCAATGGGGCAGGGAGTTCCACCTACAACAGGCCATGTGTGGGTCTTCAAAGCCCCCTGCACTGACTTTTAACATTTCCCAGTCATTTCTTGTGAGAACCTTTGACATACATGAATGGACCCCTGCCTGGGGGTTCAGAAAACCACAGGCAATAGCAGTGTTTGCAATGGAGAAGCCCACGGGGATTTCCTGAGGGAGCTGAGGACACAAGAACTTGGAGAAAAAATGGTAAGAAACAGTGGCAAGAAGCTGAAATCCAGGCTGAGTTAACACAATGAATTTCTACATAATTGTGCTTCTCTAAGTGACAAGGTCTTTCAGCTTTTTTTTTTTTTTTTTGGTTTTTCGAGACAGGGTTTCTCTGCAGCTTTAGAGCCTGTCCTGGAACTAGCTCTTGTAGACCAGGCTGGTCTCGAACTCTTTCAGCTTATTTGTAGATTTTTTTAGATAAAAACTGAAGTGTATATGAGTGCATGTCTGTGTATGTGGTGTGTGTGTGTGTGTGTGTGTGTAGGCATGCTTGTGTGCATATGGACAAGCACATAGAGGCTAGAGGTTCATGTCGGGTATCTTCCTCAATCATTTCCCATGTTTTAGTATTTTTTTTTAAATTTTGAAAAGCTTTGTTTACTTTAAATGCATGAATGTTTTCCTTCATGTCTACACTTGCACCAATGGCATGTCTGTAACCCACAGAGGTCAGGTGTTGGATCCCTTGGGACTGCAGTGAGGACGACTATGAGTCACCATGTGGGAACTGGGAATCAAAATGAGACTTCTGAAAGAGCAAGTACAAACTGTTGAGAAAAATCTCATCATCTCTTCTGGAATGTTTTTTGAGTCAGGGTCTCTCACTGACCCATAACTCATGAATGTTGGCCAGGCTGTCTGGCCAAGGAGCCAGGATGGAGATCCATCTCTTTCTGCACGCTCCACACTCTGCTCGGGGCTAGGGTTACTACACCACCGTGTCTAGTTTTTCTATGGATACTGTTGATCCAAAATGAGTTATTCATTCTTACACAGTAAGCATTTTACCCAATGAGCTTTCCAGCAGAATAGTTAGTGGCATTTGAAAAACATTAACACGTGACTTTTATTACTTTAAATATACAATTCACATATTTATTTAAAGTTTCATTAATAAACAAATGGCAAACAAGAAAGACAGAAATGATTTTTTGATCATCCAACATTTGTTAGGAATTATTCCAAGCACCCAAGAAAGTGAATGGTAAGAGATGGAGAAACGCAACTGAAACCTCCAGTCAGAAGTTGCTTGAGGTGAGCTGGTGTAGATTATCTTCATAATGAGAGTGGCAGCACAGACCCAAGGAGGGAAGGAAGCTGGTTTAGGTGGGAGGTGCTCCAGAGAACAGACTGTAGTAAGGCTCCAGAGACTATATTAACCCAGGAGTTTCCACAAAGCTCCTGGTGCCTAATGCTAGGGCCCAGCGAGAAAGCGTAAACAGCAGCAGAGAAGGACCACAGTCTGAGTGTCAGATTTGGGCCTCCTCTCCTGAAGCTCATGTTCCTGTATCCAGCTGCTTACTATCATTTACTTCTCAAGATCCATACCATAGGACCTGCTCCACCTAAACCCCACAGAATAATGATTGCGGTCTACCTCCTATTTTTTTTTTTTATCATTTATTTTTCCCCATAGACTATACTGGCTTTAATACCCAAGCAGTCTCAGAATTTCTCAACTCACTACCACAGATTTATTAGGAACACGGCCAAGCCACCAACACTTGGGAAGGAATAAGAGCCACCTCTATGTCTCACATGAATTGCAATAGCCTCTAACCAAGAGTTACTGTTTCTATCTGTGTTGTCTACAATCTATATCAATGTAGTAACCAAATGAATCCAGTTAAAATGTCAATCTTATCATGGCATTCTTCTTCTCAAAACTGTCCAGCAGATTGGCAGTGATTTTTACAAGGATTTACAAATGCCTACAGGGTTTGTTCTCTGGTCATTTCTGTGATCTCACTACTCCCACTCCCATTTCTCCTCTTCTTCACTTCCCGATTCCAGTCATACCTCCTTTGTCTCTCTGACTGCACGAACACGCAATGACCTTCTATCTCAGCACTTGCTGTTTCTTCTTTATGGAGCACATTATCTCCATATATTCATTTGATGGCTTTACTTCCATTGCTTCAAAACTGCACCCCTCTCATAATACAATGCTATGCTAAACAGTTTAATGATTTAGTATATCCTGTTATCACTGCAGAAATATACTACAATCAACATAAAGGCGGAGGCTTTCTATTCCTAGTTCTTCGATCAAAGTATGGCAGAGTCAGTGAGTATTTATTGAACAGACGGATGAGTGTGTAGTAAGGAGCTGTGGGCCGGATTCCCGCCGCCCTACTCCCGCATGCTTAGCTTTACACGCGAAATAACATCACACAAATTGTATTCTTTTAAACACTGCCTGGCCCATTATTTTCAGCCTCTTACTCACATCTTGACTAACCCATATCGAATAAACTGTGTAACACCACAAAGTGTTGTCTTACCAAGAAAGATTCCGCATATCTGACCTGGCGGCTGGCTTCATAGCATCTGGTTCAGAGAGCAGAGGCAGGGCAAATGTCTGAGCCATCTACCTCACTTCCTTCTTCCTGTTCTGTCTACTCCACCCACCTATTTTCTAACCTATTAGGCCAAGCAGTTTTCTTTATTAATTAACCAATGAAATCAACAGATTGATAGAAGACCCGCCTCCATCATGAGTGAAACAAGAACAGAAGACAGCAGAAAAGAGTAGTCAATACATGTAAGTGCTGGTAGGAAGGAAATATGGTATGAGGGTACAAGAGGAGATGGGATAAATAGAGATTATGGGAAGTTTTCATGGTGTTACAAACACAACTACAATACGTACATGTGGAAAAAACTGAGCCACTGTGGTAAAAAGGGATAGGAGAGTTCAAAGAAATCAGATGTGGGTATAATGGAAGGGGAATCTGAAATACATGGAATTTACCATATACCAGTATTATAGACAAATACTGACAAAAAGTTTTTTTTAAAAAAAATTACAGACTGAGCAGGCCGTGGGGAGCAAACCAGTAGGCAGCACTTCCCAATAACCTCTGCGTCAGCTTCTGCCTGAGGTCCCTGTCCTGTGTTTCAGTTCCTGTAATTTAATAATGGACTGTGACCTGAAAGTTAGATGCTAGAATAAACCCCGTCTTCCCTTTCATCGTGATGTTTTATCACAGCAATAGAAATCCTAACTAAGAAAATGCTTTTCTCTGTCCAAGCTACAGGTGCTTCCCTGGTTTTCTCCAAGCCTTCAACACCCATCAAGTTTTAGTGGCTCTACTTCTGGAAAAGGTCCCAACACTTTGTTACTCCAGTGATTATGAATTCCCCAGATCAGGCTTTAGGAAACATTCTTTTAAATCACTGTACCCTAAAACCTAAGGTGCTCAGAATTTGAGTATGGTTCACTTGTTATATCCCCTTTATCATTCTTTCTAAGTTGCACTACATAAGATACAGACCACATGTTCCATAGTGTATATGCAGACCGGGAGGCATTGATTGAGAGAGCAGAAGGTAGGCTCTTTCAATAACCTTATCTTACAGGGATAGGCATTCTCCTTTTAGGTGGGCTTCCCAGGTAGGAGGCAATGACTTTTGAGAGAAAGAAGCTTGGGCCAATAGAAACTCAAATGTTAGGACACATTCAGATTCCTTTCTTGTGACACTGGCATTTGAATCAACCTGCATTGTTGAAGAATTGGATAGTTTACTTCTTTGCCTTATTCTTGTTGCCATCTCTCAGAAAAAGTTAAGTAAGAAGTAGTTAATAACACTAAGCATAGTATATTCTACCCTGCTGCCGTATGGACAATTTAACATATGAGTTGTCATTCAGTGTCAAGGGCAATGAACAGTGTCAAGGGCAATGAACAGTACAAGGATCAATTTTTAGAAATTGCAATTGTCTACATTTTCTCCAAGAAACTTTATAATCGACTTTTCAAAAAAATTTAATGTCACTAACACATAACTAAAAGCAACAGGCAGTAAGAGTGAGATTATCTAGTGATATTTCTCTGTGGCTTAAAAGTTCAGTTTCTTATTGTTAGACTGTATGTTTGATTCATATATACACATGCCAGCAAACATCTACTGTGCTCTCCCTTTTAACACAATAAATATGAAAAATAGAATATCCTGATTGATTTGTATGCACTTCCTACCATTAGATCAAGATAATTTACAAGTATCTTATTACTTAGCAAGACATGTGATGGCAATAAAAGTTGTCTGGCTATTCAGATCATGACATTTAGCAAAAATCTATCTCAAAATTCCGTGTTACATTAGTGATCCATCTACAGTATCCACACCTGAATAGCCAGCTAACTGCATCCATGCAACATGAACTCTTTGGGTTTTATTTGAGGTCTGAACTAAATTTACTAGCAAGTTTTTCAAGATTCTTTTCACTTCTTTCTTCTAGTAAGGTGTCTTAGGATTTCTGTTGCTGTGAAAACACCATGACCACAGCAGCTCTTATAGAGAAAAGCATTTACTTGGGGTGGCTTACAGTTTCAGAGGTTTAACTGTCATTGTGATAGGACATGGCAGTATGCAAACAGACAGGCTGCTGGTCAAGGAGCCGAGAGCTCTCCATTTTGATCCACAGACAGTAGACGGAGTCTGAGTCATTCTGGTTATAGCTTGAACATAGGAGACCTCAAAGTCCACCTCCACAGTGACACACTTCCTCCACCAAGGCCACATCTAATCCAACAAAGTTATACCTCCTAATACTGCTGCCACTTCCTTTGGGGGTCATTATCTTTCAAACCACCACATAAGGTTCTCTGTTTTTACTATTATAAGTTAAAGAGTAATTGAAACTCTTTTGTCTTGAAAAATGAGTGACAAGCTGGGCTTTGGTTTAAATGTCTTAACAGAGCCACGGCAAGGCTAACTGAGGGACATATAACACCATGGAAAGAAGTGATTTTACTTTTCTATTAAAGCAGTAAAAACCTTTCAGTAACCAAATGACAAGTTTTTCTTTCTTTGACCTCAAAAAGACTTAGATATAACACGCACCATCTCCTGTAAGAACAGTGACTGTCAGCGTATTTTAATTACATTTACTTTCTAGAAATTGAATTCTGGGGATGCATAACTGGGCAGTTTCCTTGTGGTTCTCCCTGATAGGGTAATCATATAATTTAATGTACAAAGTGAGATGCTTGTGAAAGTAAAAGTGGATATTATAAATACAGAATACAGAAATAGGGACATTGCTGTACAAACCAAGACATATGCTTTCCCTACCTCAGAACAGAAGAACTAAGTGTCTGCATAGATAACCTAAAAAGAACAAACACAAGGGTTTCAATCAGCTTACATGACATAATTACCAGCTCTTAACTTTCAAAGATTTACACTGCACAATGATGAGGCTTCAATAAAAGTTTGAGAATTAGTTCAATTATATTACATGTTATAAAATTTGAAGATGGAAGAGCAAATATCATCCACTGACAAAATAATTGTGTCAAGACAGAGCAAGCAAATTAACTAGAGCCAGAAGTATCTGATAATTACAGATAAAAAGCAAAAGAAAATGGGGTTTAAAGCAAAAAAAAGTTAAAACACATGTTTTAATAACCATTTATGATTCTAGTGGTTGGCATTAAGCAGAACGAGAAGCCAGACAAAGTGAAGGGTTTTTTTTTTTTTTTTGGCCTCAGCACAGGCTACACTAATAAGCACAGGCACTGGCGTCCGTGGTGTCGGTGCTACGGTGAAGCCACTGCATCTCGCCCATCTCAGGGTACAGTTAACGGCAGCCTGTTTGGGTATGGAATAAATCATACTTGCAGTGGCTAGCTAGTGGGGAGTCTATTCAAACTCATGTAGATTCCTGAATTTTCTTAAATAATTCTTATTCTGTCCTCCCATACACAGTGCATGAATAATTTTACATGGCCAACTCTACTGGTCTGCCTAGCCAATACCCACACGGTGACCATTATAAAAGCTAAGCAATTGTCTACTTACTAATGTCAGTTACACCTACCATCTCAAATCTGATCTTGCCAATGTTCTGCTTAAAACTAAGGTTTGGCCTTCTACAGTTTATAAGGTAGCAAATTCTCTTCAGTGCTGCGCCTTAACCTCACTCTTCAACTTACACCCTACATTTCCAATCCAGACATAGTTCTCAGAAAACCCCATGAGAAGGCAATTCTCTAGACCATTACCTTTCCTCCCCTTCCTTGCAAAGGGTTTGATTAGTAATTACAAAGGATGACCACTTCACTACGCTACTGTTGCTGGAAAAAAGTTAGCTTCTTTGGACATGTACTTTGTTAAACACACTGTTGATTAAGAAATGCCAGAAGCATTTTTGTCAGTTGAGCTTGGTCAGCTATAAGAAAGGAGCACATCCAGGACAACCTGAGCAATACTCCCTTCTCACAGTTCAGGTGACGCACAGTCCAAGGTGAAAGTGCACCCAGTTTTGGTGAGGACTTTTCCCTGTCTGCAGGTTGACACTCTACAGCTCCATATGACAGAGAGCAGGAGCGGGGTCAGGAAATATCAACCTGCCACCCATAGTACTAGACCTCTGTGCTATCATGGCGACAACACATTAGATAATACAAACACAAGGGCATTTACTCCAAAAGACAGCAAATTCTCAAATCAGAACTACATCTCATTCAGTTTGCTTTTCTCAACCGACAACAATTAGCAGAGTGACTAACACACATATCAAATGTTTATTATCTGAATGGTTTGTCTGAAGACGCAAGACTAAATGATACAAACAAACAATCAGACAACAAATTCAACTCAACACCAAATACATGCTTGCTAATTTCTAGGGTCTATATTCTTTTCTAAAACCCCTGATGGAAAAAATAAGTATAATCTCGGAGAAACTTTGCAAGTAAATTAGTCATACATTACATTACTGGCATTACATTCTCCAGTCCAGCCTGGAAACTACAACCACACAATTATTTTTTAAATTATCTTGTAATGTTCTTTAGTGGAGTACCATTACCTGGAGATGCAAATTCTTTACCTAGAGATCACAATTCTCTATAAGCAGACCCAACAAATTGGTTCTGATGACAGCTGTGTCCTTTTCCCTCCCTAGAACTCCACTTATACTGTGTAGAGATTGATGGGTTTTCCTGCTTGCCTCAATCCTCCCACTTGTGTAGCTAGAGATTGGATCACCTGTTGTCATATTGCTTTCACACACTCATGCGGCCCTTCAGTTTTAAGTACAGTACATGACAACGTGGGGCATAATTGCTGAGTTCACTCCCACAGGACTCAAATGCTTTTTTGAATTTACCCTGGAAAAGTTCCAAATCTTGTAGTCAAACATATCAAAGTCAGTCTGGTAATGATGCAGTCTTTCCATCAAGAAGGATCCCTGAACATTCACGTTTCCTTGTCTGAGTCGACTATTCGTTCTCAAGCAATAGCAATGAGTTCTCTCGAGATATAAGAGCTTTCAGTACTAACAAGTATATCTAGAAAGATGTCGAAATGCATTATTTTGCCTTCTTGATGTAAATAATCTAATGGATTCCAGGAGCAAATCTGCATGGTTTACATTTCCACTACCAAGAAGTGAGTGGCAAGGAAAGCAAAGCAGAATAAAACAACCTCTCACGAGTCTTTCAATTTTGATTTTGCTTAATTTTGTTACTTAACTCTGCTGAAAATTAAAAGCTTCGTGAAGAAAAGTCAGCAATGTTTACGAGTAAAAGTACAGAAAATAAAAGTGTGTAGGAATTAACAGCATGAATAGTATAAAGCCTACAGGAGATAATTTTTGTGTCCAAACCTCCCACTGTCAGGATATGAAAATATTTGTAGGGAAAAAGAATTCCAAAGTATTTTTTGTGAATTACAGACCTTGGAGAAATGAGAAGATGTATCATGCATGGTTTGTAATGTTCACATCTCCTATAGAAACCTTCCCATGGTAGTTATTCAGATGAAAATGAAAACATATAACATATATATACACATTACTAGGTTTTCACTGATTGGAAGTAGACTTAGGTTATTACAACTGATGTTATATAGATGTTGCCCATTGAGGCTAAATTACTGATTGGTAGCCAAATGAAAAATTGAAAAGTTTGGTTTTGAAATCCTACTAAAATATACTGAGAATTTTTCACAATGGCTAAAAATTCTCTAACATGCACGCTTTTCTACTCAAGATATATATCCAAAAAGACTCGCAATTTGTACAGTCTCCTTCCCTTTCTGTGGAAAATGGGTTGTGGGTCTCAGGAGATAGGACAGGCGCCATCTTTCTTCATTCATAGCTGAGCAGGTAAAGAGGAAGCAGATGGTTTCCCAAACCATGTTGGAAGTGCACTGACCTCTGGTCCCAATGATTCACACTTCGGAAAGTGTGGTCATTTGTAATAGCAATGAGAACACCTTGCCTTGTGATCACTCATTCTCACTCCACAGTATTTCTTGCTTTGCCTCACCCATAAAACAACACTTGGTTGCATATTCCTGTCTAACATGATGCATCAAATGCCTGGTTTGCACTTCTGGAAGAATAAGAATTGGCTATTTGCAGTGTTTTTCATGCACTATTTCCTCAGTGCTTACTAGTTTAAAATTATCTTCACTTTTTAGTGTGTAGTTTATAAATGGGAGCTATCAGACTTGCTGTAGTATAATCATTTAATATTGCAAGATGGTGGAATATAAATAGCCTATGTTAATGAATCCCTTTCTACCACTAGGAAGAACAGAATGTTTGGGTAGCAAATTTTGCACTTGGTATTAGGACTTTGACTTCTAGATATGAGCTAGACCATTTTATAATGTCAAATGAAGAGCTATCTGCACTGAAGTGACACTAATTACGTAAAGCTTACTTCTTACAATGCAGTAAGTTTTCATACATGTTAATCCATGTATATAACATATTTATCATGTCATCATGCTTAAGATTTACCTTGAAGATACCCACAATGCTATTTGCCACTTTCCTAAACATACTGCAAATGAGTATATCATAGTAAACTTATAATCTGGGCTAAAATGTTTATTTGATAATACATTTCTCATGAAATATTTTATTTTTATAAATGCTTTTAAGAAATCAGAATCCTTCAGGTCAATTTTATAGGCATCTGAAACAGATAAAAAGGTGATCAATGCAATCTGTGTTCATATAGTGCTGTTTCTTAATGTGTTGTAGAGTATCATTGATAGACATTCGCATGTGTTAGGAGGGGAAGGTGCTCAGGAAAGAAGCTGATGTGCTCTCTTTTATATCCTACTCATGTAGACTTGAGCACGGTACCAGCTGATGTGGAATTGCGCCCTAAACAGATATGAATGCTATGTAGAACTGCTCTAGGAAGGCAGAGCACCAGTGGAGCCTGAAAGCAGTTTCTCTTCTATCTGCAGAGCCAAGGGCAGGAGCTGAGTATACAGGAGTCCATCTTCTTCTATTTAAAGGGAACTTCCTGAGATATTTATGCTCAAGATGACACTAAGAGAGTATACTTAGACAGAGGGAAAGAGTCATAGCTCTCCTCCTGATCACTAGTGAATCGCTACTAAGGCCAAGGCTACATTGATCTGCAGAAGACTCTCTATGAGGCACAGTAACATCATTTCAGGCTTTTCAGTCATGACTTAATATCTATGCAGAAATCACATTCTAAAAATATACAGCATTGTACGTGGGTGACCTCAATTACTGATATAGGTACAACTGTATTCAATATCATTCTAAGAGAAACAAAAACAAGCAAACAAAGACAAAGAGATTTCAATCTACTAAGTAGTGACCAGCACATTCTCTTGCACAATCACTAATCTTGCAGAAGGCCTCAAGATGCAACTTTTTTCCAGAATTGGCTTCTGAATTGTCATATTGCTAGAAAGCTCTCTTGCATATAAGGCCCTGTGTGTTTCGTAGAGGATCCCCACAACCACCAAAGCTGTCACTCTGTACATTAATAGGAAACTCCATCTGGAAAGCGAGTCATCAAACTGAGATTCTTGGTCATCAGAGAAACATAACCTTTGTCGTGGGGGCTATAAACACACACTGCTCTTCTTGCAAGAATGAATTAGACTGCCATAGCCTCTAAGGTGGGAAATCTGTTATGTCCTTAGCAACATCTCCCAAGTCACTTCAAAGTACTGGGTTTATCCATTTTCTCTTGTTGCACAGCACTATGAAATAGATTTCTGTTCTCTGTGAAGAAGAAACTGTAGCAGGCTTTCTTGGACTGCTAGCCCCAAACCATGACACAGAGACTTACTATTAATGAATACTATTATGAATACTTGCCATTAGCTTAGGCTATTCCTTGCTGCTTTTTAAAACTTAAATTAACCATTTTAATTTAATTAATCTATGTGCTGCCCCAAGGCTTGTTTACCTCATGTATGTATTGAGCATCCTACTTTCTTGCTTCCTTGTGTCTGGCTGGAAGGGCCTCAGGTGGCTGGCCCCTGGCTGACTGGCTCCCCTTTTCTCTCTGCTGCCAGCCTCATCTATCCCTCTTCTGCCTAGCTATTGTCTATTCAGCTTTTTTTTAATTTCAAGACTTTTTAAAAAATTTTTAATACTCTTTTAAAAATTTCCATCTCCTCCCCTCCTCCTCCCCTCCCCTCCCTTCCACCCATACCCCAACTCCCTCCCTCTCTAGGCCAGAGAGCCATCAGGGTTCCCTTCACTATGTTAAGTCCAAGGTCCTCCCAACTCCCCCCAGGTCCAGGAAGGTGAGCAACCAAACTGACAAGGCTCACACAGAGCCCATCCGTGCTGTAGAGTCCAAGCCCATTGTCATTGTCCTTGGTTTCTCTATTCAGCTTTTTATTAGACAAATCAGGTGCATTAGGCAGGCAAGTTAAAAGAGCAACACATTTTTACATAACTAAACAAATGCAGCATAAACAAAAGCAATGCTCCTTTACATAGTTTAACACATGCAGCATAAACACGTGCAATACATTTTTACATAGTTAAATATTCTATTAAATAACAAGAAACAGATGTGAGTTCTTCTTTTGAAAGCCCCTGAAAAATCATCTAGGAAACAATCTGTTAGTACCTGGTGGTCAGAAACCTCCTTCCCCTTATGTTCTTGTGTGGCACTCAGCCTATATAGCATTTGTCCCAATACACGGGAATTACTGTAGCACTTGACAAAGAAAACGATGCTGGCTCTGCACTAAATGTGAGGATTGGTATGTGTGGACATATTTAAATATTGATCATAATGTGTGTATAAATACAGTATACATTTTGCATTCCTTGCTTGAAGTTCAGAAAGCATTGCCTGTTTAAGCTCTTAACATTTCTTTGAGGTAGACAAATCTAGACAGATTAAATAAAAACAAAGAAGGTGGAGCTTCTTTCTTACAAACATTTCTTACAAACAGTGGCTCAGTTACAGAACTGGTGCCGGAAGTACAGGGTATTCTATCATTTCTTCAAGATGTACTTATTATCATCAAGTTTACAATGGCATTGTCTTCTGAAGCAATCAGTATATTCTCTTATTTTTTATCTTGATATGTACTAGTAACTTAAAACACAGAAAAGATATGGGAGTTCCAGAATAACTTATACATCACAGAATGAGAGCAATGTAATAATTTAATATCAATTACATACAATACACATATACCAAAATTATACAAAAATCATTGTTATACATATATCTCTATACAGAAGCACATATAATACATCAATAAATAATAATATAATAAATGAACAAATGCAAAAGTGGATAGATAATCGTGGCTATCCCCATATATTTCTAAAGCAAACATTTCAGTTATGATGGGACAGGATCTGTGCCCAAAGAGCAGACTTTTAAAATTAAAACTGGCAACAATGTTTACTAATGTTTGATAACAGGGTTTACTAAATAGGATTTTTCCAAATTTTAACATGGTCATTTATTTCATAAATATTTATGGGGTTCCTACATGTTCCAGATGTAGTTTGGGTGCAGAGGACATAACAGGAAGCTGGCATGCATGAGTACTTGTCCATGTGAAGCCTGTATTCTACCATTCAAAGATATCAAAGAAACAAATGCCCTAGATGTGAAGTGTGCCAGATGCCATCATGCTAGGGAGACAGAAGAGCAAGGGAGGCTATGAGGACAACAGAATCAAGAGGCTGGAAAGGAAGGGTGAGGAGATCTGCTTAGAGAGGCCAAGGAGAGCCTTGCCAATATGAGTGACATTCTCATTGCAAAGAATATCTGTCCTTCCATTTCTCTCTCAAATGACAAATGAAGGATGGCACAGACACAGGTGATATACAATCTGAGAGAAATCTATCAAACATCAAAGTTGGATCGATTTGAAGGTGGTGTAAAACATCTATAACAAATCTGAGTTGCTTCACCTGTCTGTTTCCTGAATTAGACTAGAGGATATTAGAGGTCATGACTTACCATATGATTCTGTTATAAGGTAAGTTAGTACTCACATTTTACAAGTACTAAAATTGAGACTTAAATAGCTATTTACCATCACATGGCTAAACAGAGACCCAAGTGTTGCCCAAGATCCTGAGTATCTACATTGCAGTTATAATGCTATTAGTCCAAATAGTTTAGAAAAAAAATTAAACTAGTTTTGTTATTTTGATAATAACTCTAGTCATTATTAAAATCTAGCCAAATGTTTGAGGAGAATGAAAGCTCCTAGGATGATGAATCACGGAGTGCATGTGCAAAGGAAAGCCACAGTATCTTCTGGAACGTGTACACACATTACAGGAAAAACATCCAGTCACTGGTCAACTATTTCCCAAATACATAACAATGGGGGGTAATTAGTGATTTAAAGCAGTTGTACAATTAATGTACCACGTGTGACTTTTCAGTAAGAGGACGGACTAAAGAGGGTGAACAAAACTAACAACCGAGCCAATGTAATAAGACTGCAAAGAAAAAGCTGTGTGCACGAGGGGAAACCTGTAGAATTTTAAGTAAGGGTGATCAGCCACTGAGGACTAGATAAGGTAATTTTAAGGTATATACAGGCAGATGGATGGTAATGCCACTGAGTGAGATAAGGAGAATGAGATTGTGAGCAAGATGGCGAATCTTGTTTTAGACACTGAAGTGCCTGTCTCACGAGTTAGCGGGTGGAAATAGCGTATATGTGGATTAGAGTTAGCTAGATTCGGCTGTTAATGGTACCGAACTGTTAGCAGAAGCCAAGGGACACTGGAGAAGGAACACGAGGCAGTGTGATAGAATGCCAACAGAGAGACCTGGGGCAAAGGAGGGACGATGAAGGGTGGTGAAAAGGTTATTAGGGCTATAAGGAATGCAGAAATAAACAGCGATTTCTTTGAATCCCTCTGGTTAGCACACCTCATGGGGCAGTTCCACATGTGATGGCATTCTATCGTATTATGAAACATATCCCTTGGAGATATGGAAAGATAGCGAAGTCCTGGGCTTCACCTTCGGTTTAACTGCCACCAGTATCAAACTAACATTTCCTAGCAGAGTTTTCTGTTGTTGGGAGTTTTTACTCTTTGCTCTTTGGGGAGTGCCTGCCATGCAGCTCCCAAATAAATCACACACAAGGGCTTATTCTTTCTTATAAATGCTTGGCCTTAGCTTGGCTTGTTTCTTGCCAGCTTTTATTGACTTAAATTATTCCGTCTGTCTTTTACCTCTGGGCTTTTACCTTTATCTATTTTTTGTGCATATTTTCTTTCCTTTTTACTTCATGTCTGACTGGGTGGCTGGGCCATGGAGTCCTCCTCTTCTTGTCCTCTTGCTCCTCCCAGATTACTCCTCCCATTTATTTTCTCTGCCTGCCAGCCCCACCTACTCTTTCTCCTGCCTTGCTACTTGCCATTCAGCTCTTTATTAACCCAATCAGGTATTTTAGGCAGGTAAAGTAACACAGCTTCACAGAGTTAAACAAATGCAACATAAAAGAATGCAACACATCTTTGCATCATTAAACAAATGTTCTACAGGATAAACAAATGTAACACATTCTAAAATGATACTTTACAACAGTTTTCATCTAAATAATTGCCTAAACATGAAGCAGAGAATCAAAATGGGAAATATTCTAAGGGCATGCTTTAAAGATGAGTGAATCCATTTGCTGTTTGGTTTTTTTTTTTTTTTTTTTTTTTGCCTATATTTAAGAAACCTCCGTGTTCTCTACCACTGTGAAACTAGTCACAAAACCCGTGCTCTCATTTTATGGAAATAGCACATTTAAAACAATGATATATTTCTTCTAGTAAACTTCTTATTCTGAACTAATTTTAGATTTACAAAGTTAATGTTACAATGGTGCCAGGTGGTGGTGGATGCCTTTATTACCAGTACTTGGGAGGCAGAGGCAGGTGGTTCTCTGTAAGTTTCAGGCCAGCCTGGTCTGCAGAGCAAATTCCAGGACAACAAGGGATATACAGAGAAACCCCGCCTTAAACAAACAAAAAAACATAAAAGTGCTACAAAGGTAATGCAGACAGTATGTACTTTACCCGGCTTTGTGCATTATCATCTTATACCCATGGAACACTGGTCACAACTCATGCTGAAGATTTTCACCACTAATTGTTCACATGTCACCATCGACCTACCCATGACATCTTTCCATTTCAGGACACACACCAGGGTAATACATTCTTCTGTCATATATCCTCAGTCTTCTCTGATATGTGTTAGTTTCTTAATAGACAGACAGATAGAGAGACTGACAGGCAATATTACATTTTGCTTCGGATCTGGTTGAAGATATTGGCTCATCAGAAAAAGTTACGATGGAGCCAGTTGGATACCAAAAAAGGGCTCAGGGATCCACGAGTCCCCCTACATCCAAATGGATGAGTCTTAAATTTGATTTTCAAAGGAGGTGCTTTTTCAAATGAGATATTTATAGTATATGCAAAATAAAAACCATCATAAAAATATTGTATACCTCTATCCAATATGGATAATTGATGGCTGTAACTAGTCTAAAATGCACAGCATGTGCTGATGTGTAATGGCAATACATCTACATGGAGAGAAGAATATGAAAGAAGGATAACCTATAATTTTTAATATAGGCTTCATGGTAGTGGAGAAATCAAACCCAGACATAATTAACTAACACAAAACTATCCCTACTATGTACACATCACAAGTCAGTATTTGCTCAAGTTATGAAATGAATAAACATTTAGTTTATATATAAGCTTATATTTTTATATAGTATTATATATGATTAAATAGAATATAGATATTCTCAATACCTATTCAGTAGCCTTCATTATTTTATTAAATTACCTAGAGCAGTATGGCAAAGACAGGATAAAGTGTTCTTGAGTTTTAGCCTATAAAACCAGTACAGTGTGAAATCGCTAAAAACACAGAAATAAATTAATTTAAAATTTATTGGTCAATTGATTTGTTTAGTATTAATATAAAATCTATATTTAAAATGTCATCAGTTGTTTTCTCATCAATTTGGGCTACAGAGTGAAACTCTGTCTCAAAAAAAAAGAAAGAGAAAAAATAGGGAAGAAAGAGGAAAAAGGGAAAGACAAAAGAGAAGGAGGAAAAAGAGAAAGAGGGAGAACAAGAAGAGGAAGAAGGAAGAGGAAAAGGGGGAGAAGATGAGGTTTAGGTAAGGCTTAAGTTTGTTCTAAGTTTGAGATGAGCGTGTAACACATAGCAAGCTACAGGTCAGCCTGGACTCTAGATTGATGTCTTAGCTCAGTAAACAAGAGAAATATATGTGGTGTTGATGCAAAAATATATTGGTAATGGAAGCCATCAAATTACTGTCCTGCAATACCAGTAAATACGTTAAGGATACCTATCCTCTCATTCTCTTCTACTGTGGGTTTATTCCTGCTTCATTCTAAGAACGTGTACATTATGTGTACATTCTAAGAATGTGTACATTATGTGTACATTCTAAGAATGTGTACATTCTAAGAATGTGTACATTATTGTCTTTGGTGCTTGGAGCTACAACTTTTAATCTTTCCTATTGAATAGCATGGCTTAGGTCTCGTTCTTAATCACAGCACTAGAAAATAAGTGTTTTTGAAGACTCATTCATATCAGATGTCATCCTGATAAATGAATTATTCATGAGTCTCTTAAGATAAGGAATACTGCAGCATGAAAGCAAAGTATTAAGACTCACATGCATCAGAGAACCCTTCTGTGGAAGAATGGGACTCGAGGGCAATTGGGTTTGAAATAAAGATAATTCATGGGATTTTTCTTCAATTAGTCTCATAGCCTAGATAGTAAACTGCTTCAGGCTAAGAACAATATTGAATTCAAATTCTGCAAGGTTCAGTGTTGTATGGTATAACCTCAAGTATAACTACACTGGGTACCTCATTTATCTACAGTATAATTAAAATTTAATTTTGCAGTACGTTCTTATATTTTTGTGACAAATTTATATTTAAAAATTAATAAGAGGTAAATCAAACAGAAAATATGTTTTATTAGGAGAAGCATCAAGGATTATTCGTTATAGTTCATGTATACATTTTAGGAAGAAAATTTTAAACATTGTCATGATCTCATACTGAGATAGAAGGATAGATGAGGGGGATATTGTATTATTTTCCTTCCTAATGTTCACCTCCTGCTATTTCATCAAATCAAAAAAATCCATGATATACTTCCAGTTTTTTTTTTTTGTAAATCCAATAGAAACCCATAGAAACTGTATTTCCTCAAATTTAATACATGGTAATATAATAGTAACTGAAAATGAAATAGGACAAACACAGCAATATGCTGGAGGGAAGGTTATGTGAATGTGGTTATTACTGTACAGAACCAATGCTTTTTCTTCTTATAGCAGTGTGAAATAACATGCTATGTGACAGGACGAGGGAAGAGAATGATGGAGGCACTGTGATAGGTGTGTGACGACAGAGAGGGCCACTCAAAGAGAACCGTGATCCTGTGTGCACCAATCTAATACACAAAACAAAACAGTGACTAAAGAGAAAAAAGCAACACAACACGGAAACCCAAGGCAGAGGGATAAATCCATCTTTCCAGAGAAGAATGGACAAAACACTTTTATCCACAGAGGTGCAACATGTAAAGACCCATGAACGACTGATTTCTGCAATTATTACTTCACATTTTCAGACTGTCCTTGGCTACAAGTACAGACAGTGTAAGCACAGCTGTGGACAGACTACCATCACCGTGATTCTCAGCCCGGATGACAGCTATGTCAACAAGTCTTCACCATGAACAACACAGTCTTTAGTTTGTATATCCATGCTTTGTGTGTGTGCATGTGTGTGTACAAGAAGTTAACGTTGGATGCTTTCCTCATCACCCTATACCTTATTTTCTGGGACAAAGGTTTCTCCCTGAACCTGGAGCTCATGCTTCACCTAGGGTGCCTAGCCTGGATTCTCCTGCCACTGCCTCCTCAGTGCTGAGAATAAATCCCCAGCATTATAAGAAACATAATGCCTATAATCCTCAAGATTATAGAAACATGCCAACAAACTTTGTTTTTATATCGTATTTGGGATCTAATTTAGGTCCTCATGCTTGTGCAGCCATATGAACTATCTCCCCACTCTCTAAGCATATTTCTTAAAATATTAAAATAATTGTCTCTTCCATCATAACCTTCTCAAACTGTAGTTGATTGGCTCACTGAAACTGAGGAAGCTCAGAATTAGCCACCCCAACATATACAGACTACTCTAGCAGGCTGAATATTTATATTAGAAACATGTGAAAAACTTGATACAAAAAAGATGTCTCTGGCCTTCACAGTGTTTCTTAAAAACACATACTTAGTCCCTGTGTAGAAGAGGCAACGGCTTATCCTCAAAGATGAGAAGACTTAGAGAATTCTGCACGGTGGTAGTTAAGGTACTAATAAAATATGCCTATGCACATAATTTAGGTGTTTTCCCACAATTAATATTCTTTGTCCATTCTCTGGCCAAGAAAGCAGATCCATACCTTGCTTACCCATCACCAGAGATTGCTCCCATAGATGATGTGAACAAATAAAGACACCCAAAGCCAAACACTATGAGGAAAGTGAGAGACCTTGGAACACTTAGCCCTAAATGGGACGTCTCCATCAATTCCTCCCTTCAGGGCTCAGGGTGCTCTGTGGAAGAGGAGACAGTAAAAGAGTAAGAGCCAGAGGGGATGGAGGACCCTAAGAAATCAGGGCCCCCCGAAATCAACAGGATCAAAACTCATATGAACTCACAGAGACTGAAGCAGCACGCACAGGGCCTTGCATGGGTCTGGTTCAGATGGAGGTCCTTGCAGCTGAAAGGAGAATTGGACACACAACTCCTTTCCTAACCGGAAGCTATCTCCAACTGATAGCCACTTCCAAATGAAACACTCAGTTTTCTCTAGGGGCATCTCACTGGGAAAACAAACTACTCTTAAGGGTAGGCTCCATGTCATGAACGTAAATGACAAGGACAAAAAACTCTCAGTAACATCTTTGTCTCATAACGCTGCCAGAGTTATTTTTTAACCATATAGGTCTTTTGCACATATATTACGACGACCAGCTTTGTGCTTTTAAGGGATTCCTGGGTGAGTGAATGTGTGTGTCTCTCTGCCTATGTGTTTTTCTTGTGCTTTTTGTTTGGCCCCTTGTCTTGTCTGGTTGTTTTGTCATATATTGGCTTGTTTTGTTTTACCTTATTTTATTATTATTCCTTAGGTGCCCATGTTTTACTGAGAAACAGAATGGTGTAGATCTGGAAAGAAGGGGAGGTGAGGAGGAATTGTGGGGAGTAGGAGGAAGGGAAACCTTAATCTGAATATATTTTATGAAAAAAAAATCTATTTCATTGAAAATCTTCTCTGTATAGCCCATTATTAAAGTAACTGTTCCTAAGTGCTACTTTGGGATTTCATACCTCTTCAATGATTCTCATGCTATGTAAAACCTGTATTAAATAAACGCACACACTTTTCTTCTATTGATCCAGCTCATGCTAATTTCATTCTCAGGCTTATCTGGGGCCCTGGAGAATGGACATGGTGTTTCTGGCCTTTACCAAGCCAGCTGTCCTTGTTGCACAGTGTGGATTTTAAACTTGCTTTCCTCCTTTGCTGCTTAGCTCCTATTAGTCTGTCGGTGCCCCCCCTGAAAAGCCTTCCCGTAACTGCTTCTCTTTATGTTCACAAAATATCAAACTCACCAAATATTCTGAGTGCCTCTTTACACAAAGCACTCCCATTAAGCCTCTAGCACCTGCACCTGACCCCAGCTTCCTGGGATGGATAGCAAAGATGTGAAGGAACACTTGGTGCAATTGATTAGAAACAATTACCAAAATGCTTTTTAAGTGTTCAGCATGCCCTGAAGGAGAAATGATGGGCTATATGGAAATGAGGAGGAGCGAACCCTAAGCTACATAGCAACTAAGGAAAGCCTGGCAAATCAGTCAAGGATGGTTGAAGCAAGAAAAGAAAAGAAAAACAAAACAAAAGAGGATTTCAAATAAAGGGACAAACACATAGAATTACCTGGGGATAGAAGAGGAGGGAATATATAGTCTTCAGGAGCTGTAAGAAAGATCCACTAAGTGTAGGACTGAAGATGCAGGTTCGGGGCATGCCAGAAGGCCGTGGCCACTAGGGCAGGTATGACTGCATTTTCCTTCACACAGCAGTTCATGCATGCCACTATCCAGCTGCAACTCCTTTGGCACACAGTGCAAGAAGTCCAAGCTGTTCCCTGAAAACCCCGGAGCCAAACACATTCCTCCCAGCAGCAGCAGACCTAGGACCAGCACAGCTGGAAGACAAGGTCATTGCTATGAGTGCACACTTCTGGTCCTTAGCAGGTACCTCATGCAAAACTCGTCACTGATTGGATGTAATAATAACATTTAATAATAATAATAGCAATTATTATTTGTTTATTTTGATACTTTCATTGTTTTTTTTTCCAGATCATTTCTTTTACCTTAATTTGGGAGTTTTTTGTATGTGGGGATCTTGTTGAGATATAATTGTTTCTTTTGAAGCAAAATGACTAAACACTGTATTATAGATACTATTAACTATATAAAATTACATTTTTATTTTTTATAATTTTTGCAGAAGTGCTTGAAAAATAGAGATACAGTTGCAAAGATTTACAATTTTTTCTTAATAAACCCCAGATCAGCTATATGTGTTTAAAGTAGGTAATTCTCAATTGGCTGTTTTCTTTTCTTTTTTTAGTAAACAAATCCTAAATTATAGCAATTTACTGCTGAAAAATAGCACAAAATATTTAGTATAGTTCAGCAATGTTCACTGAATTGTTTTTGTTGTGTCTGCACATTGAACTACTTGCCAATTATGACAGTTAACAAGGTTTTTCTTTAAATAGAGAAGAAGATTTATTTTCTCAACTTAGAATATATATGCTGGAATAATTCTCCAAGGGGCCTCATAGCTAAAGAATAAGTTCTTATTAGAGTTGCTTCTCCCACACCATGCCTTCTGCCAGATGGATACTGGGTACTCTGAATAAACAACCCAGTGGGTCAAGCCTGCTCCTCATTCTCCACAGCAGACAGCGGACCCTCGTCCTCTCTTGCCAACCCATGGGTGGTATAATTGAGAGATTCTGAGAGTAAAGTTGGCTGATGGTGAAAAAGGATGAGAAATCCTTCATAACTTTCCCTCTCTGCTGCAAAGGGTAAAAGGTACTGGTGGCAGCGACGCCATCAAGGAAGCCTTGTGAAGACAAATCCACATCGCATGTGAATGTAAATCGAGCAGAGTAAGGACCTGTCTGAGGTGTGCTTGGGGGCTTCCCTTCTGCAGTAGACTAACAATAGCAGTTTGGCAAGCATTTGCTCATACTTGTGCTATCAAAAGCATTCTAATATTCAAGGGTGTTTTCTTGGTGTAAAATTATACAACTGATAATACATATTTGGCTTAACTTATTGCCCTTTCCAGACCAAACAATAAAAATTTATCATTCAATGCTTCAGTTATAATTTTCTATATGTTCATTTAAAGAAAGACCTAAAACAAATGTCTTACCACTTCAACAGGTAATGATAGTATAATACATATAGGCTGTGTACTAACTAATTTAATTGAACATTTGTGTGATGGATGAAAATCATTAAAGAATACACAAATGCAAATCATTAAAAGCCTTCTCTAGCTAAAATACAATAAAAGCAGTATTTTAATTTCTTTACATAAACTTTGCAATGATGGCTCATGTGCCAAATCAAGAACATATCTGTTTTGTATACACAAGACACAACATTTAAACAGAAATATTACAAAACATGCAGAGCTCTAACTGGAAATAGTATGTGAGAAATGATGATGAGTTGATTATTTTAAGCTGGCAAAAATATGTTTGGATTACATGTGGTCCAGTTCACTCATTTATAGTTCTAAGCCATCAATGTTTGTGATCTCTTATCTGTGCACACACATTAATTTGTTTATCCAGCTCAGTTCAGATTTATGTGATACACAAAAAAGGTGAAAACTCAAAAGTAATAACACAGAAATAAATAAATATACATGGTCTTTTGCATCTTGACTAGCAGACCTTCCTTTCTGATAGGGACACATCTTACCTGCAACTCTTTTTCTTCTATCTTCCTTTGGAGCACTTGAAGACACTTGGTAAAATCAGTATGATCTTGGTCAGGAGTTGAAATAAGATCACAGCCCTACATGTTGAAGACAGAAAGTTAAGAATAAGCTATAACTTCAGCACATGACGAAAAGGACAAGCTTTGCATGTAAAGACATCCTATAAAAGTAAAGATAAGCTATCATTAGATAAATTCTATGAGGCTAGTACTACTCCCTCATTAGAATCAGCATCATTATCTTTGGACCTTTTATCTTTCACATAAAGGGACATACCAGGAATGAAGTTACAATTATAAGTTGATTATGTCAATCATTTTCCCTAAGGAAAGTACATATTTAAACATGTAATTCAGAGATACTGATGTGATAACATTCAAGATTAACATAAGTACTTTGTATTAATAAAATAAATTATATTCACAGTGAAATTACCTAAATTAAAATGAAAGCATTTCTTTAAAAATTCTACTTTCTTTAAGCAGACTTCATCACTTGAGTTACATGAATGGAAAAACTGGCATTAATATTGAACTAGAGGTTACTTTTTATACTCAGGTAAAATCTGGTTAGCTGTCCTAAAAGATTCCTTTAAAGACCTGCTTCCCTAGATGAGCAGCAGCACAAAGAGGGTCCCTGTGCACACATGTGTCTTGATTTATCCTTGAGACATTATGGAGTATGTTATAACTTCTTTGCCTTCTTTATAACTTCTCGCTATCTTCAGGACACCGAAGCCTATTCCAAAGGACAAAGCCAGAAGAGCGCAATTCTTCATCTCTTGTGAACGTAGATGGATAAAAAACCTGGAGTTCTGAAAAGATATCTTCTTTCCCAAAGTCATACAGCGTAAAGGTGTATAAAACCAGACCAGGATGGACCTCTATACTTCTTAATTCAGGAATGAAACAATTCTTGGACTCTTGACAAGCAGCTGAGTAAGGGAAAGTGGAACATAACCTGGTGTACGGAGTTGCCATTCAAAGAGTTTTCAAGGATACAAAAACACCCATATGGACTTCTAAATTATTCTAAGAACCATCTCAGTAGATTTAAGGCTTCTTCTTTTACTTCAAGGTCTCTTTTAATGTGTTAAGCTCAACCTGTGCGTTATTCATTTATGACTTCCTCACAATGAAGTGACCAGTGAAAAAATTAATTTCTCACCATTCAGAAATATATGATGCTCTAAAAGACACATATGTCATCTTTACAAGATCAAAGTCATAATTTCCTGACCCTAAAAGAACATTGAAATTTTCTATAATCACCAAGCAAGGGCATGAACAAGAGGCTGATCTAAAGCTAACAGTCTTAAAAAGAAAGACATATGCAAGTCACTTAGTGATGTTAATAAAGTGACTAATAAGGCTGTCACCAACTACCATTATATGGAGAACTCCCTGAGGGTAGGAATTATGTTTCTTTTTGAACTGTTTCCCATTATGGCACCTGTCTGCTACACAGTAAGTATCTAATAAATATTTTCATGATGTTTATTTTTTGAAATCTAGGAACATATTATATTAAATATGTTAAATGTACAGATATTTATAGATGTTTATAGAAATTTGTTCTTGCTAACCATACCACACTTAAGAACTGAAATTTGTCTTTCTTTTTAAAATAGTGACAATAGAACAATCATTCAAAGGAAAGAAACCTCAACAGGCAAATCCAAACAGTAATGGATGAGTAATGGACCAGTCTACCAGGCTATCCTCATACAGTTAGCAGACAGCAACAGAGAAAATGCCAATTTGGCAGAATAAAATCTAGATCCACTACAATATCTTACAGATTAAAGAAGACCACAATTGACCTGATGACTCTTAGCTACACAGCAATATTCAGCGAGGGCATGAATACAAACATTATGGTTATTGCCATGAAGAGGGACATGTTTATATCCACCTGAAAACAAAATGTCTTGTAATATTTCTTGAATCAGCTCAATGAGAATGGTACTTCTTATTATTATTATTTTTAAAACTATCTCTGAAAGTTGGAAACACAGTGAATAAACTACCCAGGGCTAGTGAAATCATGCATCTTAAAGACAAACCACTTCAATAACCGCCATAATGTCTAACTATACTCTCAATATTTATCCTTATACACACAGATAAGTGTTGTTTTCCCGGTACATCAAAGGAACTTCCTTTAGCAACAGATGGAGACCATTACAGAGAGCACAACTGATCAAAACAAAGAAAATAAGAGACTAAGGTGCCTAGTTCAAACTGATACATCTACAGCACAACTCCTGCGTGGAAAGCTCGGGGATCTTTGCAGAAGAGGAGGTGGAAATATCCTAAGAGCCACAGAAGTAGGATGTTTGCTGTGACGTGTGCGTCTTGTCTCACAGAAATGTCAGAGAAGCTGCACACAGGGAATCTCATTAACATGGCTGCCTAACCAAGGCCCAAACAATGGTGACACCACTAGACATGTTCATATAGAAGAAGGAAAGCTCAAGGGGCCTCAACCCTAGACAAAAAACCATGGGCAATAGGGGACACTGAGAACAGGAGAAAGTCTTACCCAGGGAAAAGCTTCCCAAACCGTTATCCAGTACTGAGTGGTCAGTCCTGAAATCATATACATACAAGTAAACATTTCAGAAATGGAACAGGTTATATTTATATAGCTGGGAATATGCATATATATGTATGTATATACACACATATGTATAAATGTGAGGACAATTAAAAAAGATTATGAATTCAAGAGAGAACAAGGCATATATTTGCCTGGTAGGGTTTGGACAGAAAAGAGAAGGGAAACAAGATATAATTCTTTTATGATTCATATATATATATATATATATATATATATATATATATATATATATATATGTCACTTGACCCAAAAGAATAATGCTGGGATACCTAACTCTACCTCCTCATTTGTAATGGAACCACAGAAAGTCCCAGGTCAAGATGAGAAGAGAGACTCCTAACACTGAACAGTCAGAAGATAATGAAATCAAGAATTTCTAGAAATCTTGCCTAAGGTGCTTAAAGGCTATCACACCTATGATGTGGGAGGGTCTTCTGTTTGAGTTGATTTCATTGGTTAATAAAGAAACTGCCTGGCTCATTTAATGGGCTGGCCCTTAGGTGGGTGGAGTATACAGAACAGGAAGAAGGAAGTGAGGTAAATGGCTCAGTCAGATGCCACGCCTCTCCTAAATGAGACAATTGCTATGCCTCTCCTCTCTGAGTCAGACGCGATGAAGCTCTGGCCCAAGATGGACGTACGGTAGAATCTTCTCGGTAAGGCACCACTTCGTGGTGCTACACCGATTATTAGATATGGGTTAGTCAAGATGTGAGTAAGAGGCTGGAACTAATGGTCCAGGCAGTGTTTAAATGAATGTTTGTGTGTTGTTATTTCGGGGCATAAGCTAGCCGGTGGCCGGGAGCTGGGTGGGGTGAAAAGCAGGCCTGCCCGCAGTTCCTCACTACACACCTAGGACATTTAATGAGTAGAAAAGACTAACAATGAAGTCACTGGAAGTGGAAACAGTTCCAACATCCCTGCATGGCAGCTTTCAACTTCAGAGAGGAGGTCTGCAAAATGAACTCCAGCCCAAGATCAGGAACAGCTAAATATGACTTCTTTGTGACATCACAACTTGAGATACAGGACTTGTATGACTGGAGCTAGATCTAACTTGGAAGCCTCCTTCCTGAAGTCTAGCTGCCAAACCATCATAAAGTTTTATGCAAGCTGCAAAAAAAGGGAAACAATAGATTTCCAGCCGGGAAGCCTATGAACCACAACGCTGACCATCATCATGAACATTCAGAAAGGTGCAATAGTGGCATTCTTTCTCTTGCAGGTAAGCAACAGCTCTCTATTTGTACTGTAAACTCTCATCCCTTATCAAAGAAGCATCTCTTTACAGAGAATGGAGATTATTACAGAAATTTACAACTAGACACAATTCAGAAATCAACAGGTCATGGGGACTCCAGCCCCAATGGATGCATCTACAACACAACTCCCGTAACTAAAGAAGGCTCCAGGAACATTGTGCGAGAGAGAATGAAAAGACTGTGCAAGCCAGATCAGGAAATTTGATGTGAGGCTGTATCTCTGAGAAAAGTCTAATTAAAGAAGACCTGAACAATGATGGGATCAAGTCACACTAACATGGAAAGGGAAGAAAAATCTCAAAATGTCCAATCTGCAAACAAAGAGCAACAGTCAACTAATGACAACTGAGAGGAGGAAAAATACCCTCTCCCAGGGTTGTGATTTATAATTGATTATTCAGTATAAAATGGTCAGCCCTAAAGTCATACACACATTAGCAACAAAAATGGACTCAGATGATTGCATTTATATAGTTGCATATGCACACACATGTAACAATAATGATCTAAGAAAAAGAGGTTATCAACTTGAGAGGGGGACAGGCACATGAAATAGGTTAGAGGGAGCAAAGGGAAGGGGGAAAGTGAGTCAATTATAATTTACTCAAAATACATTAAAAATAAAAATTGAAAAAGTAAAAGAGTATGAAATTGTGAGGGGTTATTTTTAGGGAGATTATGGATTTGGAAGTGGATACTTGGGGATGAATGTGATCAAACCACATGTATAAAGGTTTGAAAATTTTAAAGGATACAAATACACACACACACACACGCGTGCACGCGCGCACACACACACACACACACACACACACACACACACACACACACACTGACTTCATTGTTTCTCAGTCCACTAGTAAAAAAGTAAGACAAATAAAGAGGAAGTAGGAGGCAACAAAGAAAAAGATGATACTGATGTAAGTTATCCACAAATGTACATCCATATTAGACAGGGGGATATTGATGACGCTAAATAAAAACTAACTTGACAGAGTCAGAAACACTGCAGCACTGAACATTTTCACTGATTGGATATTTTCTTTGTGAAAATTTTAAAGCCCTCACATCAATCAACACAAAACTAAGAAGAGGCCAGGAAACATAGCATTAGAAGGGCTTGAGTTTCTAACTGGTGATCTGCAAGGTTAGTTTCCTAATAAGAAGACATATATTTTAATTAGAAACACATCAAAAAAAACCCCACAAAGTTAAAACTACAATGACCTTAAATAGGTGTAAGGTGATGTTCCTTGGTGAAAATTACACGTTCATTGATTTTTCTTAGTCAAATAAAATGCAGTGTTTTTTAAAGCAAGAAAGTATTACTATTTTAAGAGCCAGCAGGTAGATCCAGTTTCACACTGCATATATCTGTACTTATTTATTTTTTGTCATTTAATATGAAGAAATTTATGTGACTCAATTTAATTATGTTCCCTCTATAAATACACTTCTTTCTCAAGCTGGATTGTCATTTTTGATATTATATTTCATTAATTGCAGTTTACAGTGACTTAAAACAAAAAACATCTGGACTGATGTCAAAATGTTCAGTATCTGTTGATGTTAAGGTTATTTTAATTTTGTTCTAACCTAAAAACAATCTTTTGAAGATGTGCAATCACATACCACGTGAACTATACTAAAGAACACAAACACTAGAGAAAAGCAAGATGTAAGGAAGATAGAACAACTACTTTATGAATTCTGTTTTAGTTTTTCAGTTGACAACAATCATATTTATCAAGCATCTCTCATCCTATAAACAAAAGCAAGATAGAGTTACGTAAACTTAATTATACGTCACCAATCAACAACTCTTTTTAGGTCTCTATGTGTCATGTGTATTCAGCTCTGTTAAAGAATGTTGTATAGTATCATCTGTGGTGGGGGGAGGGGTAATAGCTCACTATCAGAGTGCTTGCCTAACATGCAGGAAACCTAGTGTTTGATCCTAAGCACTGAAAAACTAAAACATACAATTACTATCTTTATGATATGTGAAGAAGAACGGGTATACCAGATACTATAAACACAGTCTATCAGAATTAAACATGAACACTATGACTAGTGTCATATAAAATATAAATTTGATTTGATTACTCATGAGAAAGAGAAACAGAAAGACAGCCAGACACCATATCTTATTCTTGCCGTTCAGGAAAAACTCCTAGAAAAGCTTGCTTAGATTTAATGTGCATCTGAAGAAAGGCGTTTTCAGTTCATTTTTAAATCACAGTTTTCCTTTTGACAGGTAGTGTGAAATAGTAGCTTAATCTGAAATAGTATTTTGGATTTTGCACCAAGCCACATTCTCTATAAAACGACTTCATCAGGAAGCCCTGTACTGGGGAAATAATCATGCCTCTACTAATATCAAACTTGCCCTTTTGCAGGCTTGAATCTGTTCAGTATATGACAGGCTTCAATGTAGGATCACTAGATCAGAAGCCAAAAAACATTTTGAAAATTTCTTTACAAAAGTATCTTACATTTTATAATGTGCTACATATAGATGGATATTATAAAACATTATATATTTTATAATTCATATATAGAGTTATGTGTAATTGTTCCAAGCAAAAAATACCTTAAGGGTCTACATTATTTACAATCTGTGTGTGTGTGTGTGTGTGTGTGTATGCATGTGTGTGGAGACAGAGAGACAGACAGAGAGAGACAAAGAAATACACAGAAAGTAACAGAAAAAAAACAAAGATCGTCAGGCTTAGGAAAGTAATAAATGCCCCCATCCAGTCAATAATACTCTATATGAAATTTGAAAATATTAATATAAAACGCATCCAAAACAACGAAGAGCCAAAATAACCAAAAGACATTTTTGAAGTAAGATGGCTAGCTGAACTTGCCCTTCCCCAGATTTAAAGTAATTAAAAACAAGAATGTTGGCAAACTGAAACAAAGGAGGACAAGTACCCCCAGGGCAGAGGTACAGAGCTTTCCTCTAGGAACATGATTGGTACCCAGTGATATGGAACATGCACCTGTTTGGATGAACAGTCTTGAAGAACTGGGAAGAAAGAGTATATGCACATGTACATTTGGAAACGGAACACCAGACAAGACATAAGAGTCAGAAAAGAAGTAAGAGTCAGATAGGTGATCTCTTAAATGAAATAAAAAAATTACCTATTCTACTCAAAATTAATAACCAATAAACCTAAAGTGAGAAAGAAACATCCAAACACTAAGAGACAGATTCTACAAAGGGTAGGTTTACTATCCAGAAGAAGGAATGGTTAAGGATTGATAAAGAATAAGTAAAGACATGAAAAAAACGGGAAACTATTTTGATAAACATGTTAGACAACAGGAAATAAGTCAAATCAATAATATAAAAAGATACTACTGGCTTTTATCAATCAGAAAAATGCAAACAAAGATCACATTGGTACACATCTCCTACACTCATGAATAAAAATAAAATAACTGCATAATCAAACATCATAACATTCTGATGGTTAAAAAGAATGAACACACATAGAAGCACTGATGTATCATACGTTCATGAGATACAGACCCACAGACAAGTAACTGCATACAGTCCTACAGAGAACTGTTCTAGAACACCATGGATACCACACCCCACAAGGCTCCACATATAATGTGGAATGGAGCAGCATTAGAATATGATCTATGCACACCCTCCCACAGACATGAAACCGTGTCTTTATTTCCTGCAGTAAATCCCACATGAGCAGCTATTATGCAGAAACCTTAATGTTAAATGGTAAGGTAAAAGTCTACATGGGCTCTTTATGGATGGGATTCTTTTCTTCTGAATTCCCTTTCAATTCTTGATTGTTTGAATCCCTCAAAGCAGAACCTACTCATGCTTATGGTAACCAGTTATATTAATTATCATGTTTAATTAACAATTTTTGTTAAAGTACAAAAAGATATAAGGCATTATAATGATTTAGATTTAGCAATGAAACAAAGCTATCTTGAATTTTATAAGCAAATATACTTAAGTTGGGTGGTAATTACATGTTCATTACTTTTCCTAGTTATATACCTCATGTATATCATACAATGGTTTTGAAATTACCTATAATTTCTTACTAAGCAAGGGCAGAAAAGTAGGGTAGGTTAACTTTTCTAGTGCTAGTGGCTAAAACAATCATTAATACTAATCAAACTTGGCCTTCTTCCATCCTGCCCATTAGAATAGTGCAATCCTACAGTGACAGGAAATTTATGTCTAATACATTTGAAATCTGAAAAGTTCTATTAAAAATCTACCACATTACTTTGTCAAGTTAGAATGTCACCATTTATTGTCTTATAACTTGTCTTAGTTGTACTCTATGGAATCATATAAAATTAAAAAAAACATTTGCCTAGAATTTTATTTTCTGGTATGCATTCCACTGACACTGATTGTTAAGTCATTTAAGACAGAATATCAAATAATAAAAAATTTCCTTCTCGGCTTCAGAGTGCTCAGATATGAGAGAGATGTGTTTGCTCCCTGGCTTCATCGAGATCTAAGGACAGCAGCAATGAGGGAAGTTCAATACAATACCCTTCTTGAGAACCTCAGGGTTCCTACTGGGCCAGGGTATCTGAAAGCAAGACCCACAGTGAATGCCTGAACATACGAATAATGCCAAGTGCAACATACACTATATTTCCCTGTACATACTCTTGTTATAATTTCTTCTGTGGGGGAGACTTAAAGCAATGTCTGAATGTTTTCCCAAGGCCCTGCCAAAGTTTACAGCAGGGAATCAATGATGTTATTGGGCTTTCTTGCAGAACATAGGTGAGGAGTTACTTTCAAGGTTGTGAGCACCTCCCTCACCCTCCAACTGACTGCACCTAGAAACTGTTACTCAGTAGGGAAGAAGGCTTCTACTGTAGTAACATTGATAGAGTATTTTTCCTGTCTTCCCCACTACTGTGTACTTTAGCCTTTCCCCCAGGCCACAGGCAGCAGGGAGCATCTGGATACTCCGGGGAGAATCTTGTACCCTACACTCATCTCTAGTCAGCTGGGATGATCTTGTACAACGGGATGCAGATGAACACCCCAAGAAAGAGGCTGCATGGCTTCGAGGACAGTCACACATAACACCCATGTATACCTATAATAATGTTTGACTTAGAACTTCAGCATAAGATAAATTAGAAATATGGCCAACAACAACAGACTTTAAGAGCATTCAATCCCTGCCATTCTTAACATTCTGCTGTTGTGGCTTCACATTTTTCACTGTGACACTGTAAAAAGACACAAAGCCTGTCTGCCACCTGTATGGTGTGATGTCATAAGACGAATACAGATGAATGTCAAGTATGGTGAACAAGGGTTAGTTGCCTATAGAAGGGTTGCTTGCATATAAACACGCCAGGAGCTGCCATGCTGAGTTGGCAGCCAGTTTACCTATAGCAGGGAAAATATACAGTGTGGATACACTGGAAAAAGGCTCACACTCGACAGATCCAGATGATGTAAGACTTGGTGACACTACTTATCTATTCATCTTTTTTTTACGCTGGCAATGCTGACACATGCATGGCTAGCCCGTATATGGCGGTTCTGTTGAACTTGTCCATATTGGGTTTCAGGTCTAAATTGATGAGGACCACTGACCAGGTTTCTTCCCCAAGAGGGTACCAGATCTCATTGCAGATGGTTGTGAACCACCGTGGGGTTGCTGGGAATTGAACTCAGGACCTTTGGAAGAGCAGCAGCATTCTTAACTGCTGAGCCATCTCTCCATCCCTTTTGCTATATAATTTAAAACTTTGGCATTTTTTTTAATTTCTAAGGATTTTCATTTAATATGCTGGAACCTCAATTGACTTTAACTGAGTCTACAGAAAATGGAACCACAGGGAAAGGAGACCCACTATATTCTACAAGGCAAGTTCTCAACAAAAAATAGGTAAAATTAAAATATATCTAAAAAATAACATTTTGCCTAAGCCAGACATTTTATTAAAAAATGCCATAAAGGATTAAATATTATAGACTGTTTTAAAATTGAGGGTGCAATATTTCCAAAAAGAAAATAATTCCTCAGGATGATTTATGTTAAAATGACAAAGAACTTACCAATACAAGAAAGGTTTTATATTTTTTTCATTCAGATAGCATGAATCCTAGCCTCATCAGAAAAGCACTTGTTCTCAAATGTCTACATAAAAATAATAATATGTAGATGCACTCAAAGAGACTTATACAACATCTTTTAAGTGATGACGTTATAGAACATAGATAAATCATGCCATGAAAGCTATAGTTTAAGATGAATTGGAACTCAAGACAAGTAAGAACTTAGAAAAATGGCAACAATGACTATAAATATTTCATGAAGGTTCTACACAAGAGATAACTCACATAAAATTATAGGTAAAACTATGCCATGAGGTATTAGGTATTAAATAAATGTAAAGCTTTAAATCATCAACAACAGTTGCCACTAGACCATATTAGTTATCTAAATCTGCTGAATTAATAAGATAAGAAATATGGGAAGAAATATGAAAATTTAAGGCTAAAAGTAATAGGAAGTAAAGAACACAGAAAAATGTATGTGTTGGTAACTAATCAGAGTGGTTGCTCACAAAAAGAATGATATGCAAAGGTGGCTGGGGATTCATCACTCCTATAATTCCGCTATGAACCTTCACTGCCAACATCTCTGTAACCACTACCTGCAAGAACAACAACAACCCAACAGCCATCACCAGCATTATTTCCAAACCGTCACCCTCACCCACCACGACCACCATCATCACAACTTCCAACACCGCGGCCATTTATAGTACTATTACTGCCATTACCATTCCAGCTATCACAGCCATCTCCATCACCATCACCACTGACACCACCATTTCTAGGACCACCACCACCCCTACCACCATCATCCCCACCACTATCACCCCCATCATGCCTTGTCTACCACTAAAGCGCATGTTGCTGTGAATAAGCCCTATGAATCTGCTATACAGGCACAAAGTACATACAATTTTTATTTCCTTGAACTTTACATTCCCCCTCTTCAAGAAATTCCGAAATCCTCAAATTGCCATGGTACCCTTAAGTATACCATGTAACTCAACACCAATGGAACTGCAGATTTGGCTCTTAATTATTAAAGAGAGTTATTTATTTTCTACAATTCTTAATCTATAGATCCAATCCAACCAGATAACCTTCCAGACTGCTGTCATTTTATATTGGCTCTTTCCTAGCATTCCTCTGTGAACTATACAGAGAAGAGTGTGCAGGCCAGAAAGTTGTTGTCCCTAAAACAGAATATTTAAAACATGAAAACTCTTCGCAACTAACTCCTTCCTTGGACTCTGTTAAAACTTCTTCAAGAGGCTGTTCCACCATTCTTTTTTTCTTGATTTTTATTGAGCTCTACATTTTTCTCTACACCTCTTCCTGCCTCTCCCCTCCCCTAGTTCTTAGGTTTCTTTTAGACAATCAGGGCAGACCTGTTAGTGTGATCTCTAGAATTCCCTTACCCTGTTCAAAATTTCCAGCTTTCCAGCTTCTCCTGAAGGTCTACCATATCTTAACATTCTGTGTGCTACTTATGGTCCCTTCATACCATGAGGTCCTTTCTGTGGAGGTAGAGTGATCTCAGTTGTGTTCGCTGCTGCATCCTTGGTGCTTGAGTAGCACACAGTAAGGACCCTGTGTTCCCAACAGTGCATATACTCCACCTAGGTGGGAGAATGTTGCTAGAGGTAAAAGATTTGATGCTCCTCCAATTGTGTGTTCTGTACTAATGTTTTAAAAATTTTCAATGATAGAATATTTGTTGATCTTCGGGCAGGCAAGCAACTAAGTCTCCTAAAAGGCTCATTCAATAGATGATAAACCAATCAAAAAGAATATTAGATTGTTAAGGTTAACATTCTTAAAACTGACTAAAGCTTATCAATGAGAGCAATGTTTCAAGTTTGAAATGAAATAGGTTACAGTTTACTCTCAGATTCATTAGTACTTCTGGTTCGTTATATGTTAACACTGAGTCCAGGACAACTCCTGGTATCTTCCCTACTCCCAGACCTAAGTTGCTCTTATATCACCACTGAAACCATTTAGTCAATGTATGTTAAAATTACAATACAAAGTGACTAGTAATAATGAAATACAAAGATTTGGCCTCTCTAACTCCCACCTCCCATTCTTCAGGTTCCTGACATAAATCCTTTGCTAAAACAGGCTTGGATATTATTTCCTTTTAATTTTTATATCTTTTGGTTTTTTTGAGACAAGGTTTCTCTGTGTGGTCCCAGCTATCCTGGAGCTCACTCTATAAACCAGGTTGCCCTCAGATTCAGAGATCTGCCTCCCTCTGCCGCCTGAATGCTGGAATTAAAGGTATGCACTACCACACCTGGTTTGGTTATTTTTAAAAGAGAATATAAAAAGAAGAAAAAAAAAGAAGAGAAAAAGATGCCATCCATCCTTGCCTGGGTACTCCTTCCTCTGACTTTCTCAGACATGCAATTTGATGCTTATGAGATGCCAGAACTTAAAATACACCAAGGATTTAGAGATGACCATATGCCACAATTCCATCTAAGAGGAGCCAAGAACTGCCTTATGTGATCAAGAACCAGTGGAAAGCCTTCTGATCCACAGCAGAACATGTGCTGAGAGCTGCCAGCCTGCAGCTTGATTGCCAGAGTCCAGTATGCTCCCTGAGCAGTAAGCTGCCTCTGAGCAAACTAGTCAGAAGCAGAAGACTCCAGCACCGGAGCCCAACTGTGGCTCAAATGAAGCTGGGTACAGCTCTGTCATTTTCATTTATAGCACACAACAAAAGATTTCTACTTTGTGTTGCTCTGGCATGTTGTTTTCCATTATTTCTAATACAAGAATTATCACAGCACCTACCCACGGAGGAAGGAAACATTAAGGTTTCAGGCATAACACACTGGAAAAACAACATCTTTCATTTGTTTTGCACATATCTAGAACCAAAAACTGTACAAGATAAGATATTTTTTGGCTTTGCATCCGTCATGTTCAGGTTAATACTTAGGAATTTAAAATATAAGAACTTGAATATTATGAACATTTTGCAATCAGGGGAAGATAAATAAAGTATAGGGTGTGGGCACAGAGAATACACAGGCAAAGACCTTAAAGATAAACCAGTCTATTATTCAAAAAACATTCTCTGTCAACTTAAAGAATGAACTTATGCTAATAAAATACTGTCACTGTAATGATATGTAACGTTAGTGGGTCAGAAAACAACAGAAAGGAGTTCATAATAACACCTATAATTTTAACATGAAAAATAAAGCATTAACTTAAAGTCCTTGGACATAAAGGCTTAGCAGAAATACCTGTATATTAAATGAAAAGACAAAGTTTCCTTGTTACACACACACACAGACACACACACACACACACACAAACACACACACACACACACACTAAATCTAACAACAGGGATATCTCTATAATCCTAAGGTGAGAAATTTATTCCATAATTATGCTTTACTTCATGTGAAATAAGAGACTGTCATAAAAGTTTAAGAAGTACCATACAAGTATAAAAATGATATATTATTAGAGGAACTGATGGTATAGAGGCCAGCATAGCTACCTTCCAAAAATAATATATGCCTATATATGTAGTTTATTCAATGTTTTTTTATTTCTTTGCACTACTGCAGATTAGATCCAAGGTGCATTGAGATACAACATTAGATCATTTTATTAAATCCCTTAACAGGTTAAAACTTAAAATGTGCAATTTTCACATGAAGGAAAGCAAAGCTCCGAGGCCCACTGCAATACACTGCAATGGGCGATACTAGCCACATAATTGTCCCTGGATTATACTCAATTCTCCATTAAGGAGTAAATGAAGCATAGAAAATGGAAAGCTGAAGAATCAGATTGTAGGAATGGGGATGCAGGTCAGAGAAAACAGCTTGCCAAGCATGTGCCAAGACGTGGTCCTTGGTTTACAATATGAAAATTTAATATAAAACATTAATAAAATAATAAATATCAATTTGCAAAATTCATAATTATGTAAAAAGACATAAAAATTAGAAATAAAACAAATTAGTCTTATTTTTAGCCAGATAACTCATAAGAACTGAGTAAACTGAAGAATGGAAAGAAAGAACTTGCAATACCTGTGGTAGTAGTTTACATTTGAGAAAATACAATCATTGGAAAAGCAGTCAAAAAGTTTTACGCTTGAGGCAAAACTTCTTTTCTTGGAACTAGGAATGTAGGCTCAGTGTTGGTAGATATGCTAATTATGGCAGTCAACCATATTATCAAACTAAAAAATTTTGTCTGGAAAATTATTATCTATTATGTCAGGAAAAGGAACCTTGAGAAAGGCAGGGAAAACATGGTTTTCCACATGAATAGGGAAGTCTGTGCCTGCTTCTTAAAGAGGGTAGGAGGAAAGAGGTACCCATCAGCCATTGAAAAGGAGTTTGATGAACAGAGAATGGCTGAATTCTAACTCTTCTCATTTTCTCTTCGTTTCTAAAATATAAACTCGGATAAACCAGGCAATGGGTCTAACAGAGGAAAGCAACAGCAGTGGTATGGTTCTGGGGGCTGACTACGGCTGCATGGAGGAAATAATGCTTTCTTGCTGATTTGGGGCCAAGTCTCAGTGCTCTGGCTTGAGTGAGGGGCAGCTTGCAGTGTTGTAACAATTGTGCATTCCAGCTAGGAAATGTGAAATGCCCTCGGGGGCAGGCTAACACACGCGGCAGTCTACAGAAGTCCGTAAACAATTCAGGGTACTTTTGAACAAGTTTTCATTTACTTCTAAGAAAAAGATGGCAACAAGCAGATGTCGTGGACAGAGCAAGAGAATTACTGGTGAGAGTCTCTGGAATAAGCCCGAGGATAATGGGTCCACTGAAACACCTCCACCGACAATATCTGTAACAGACACAGACACAAAAGACTAAAAATTGATCCTGATAACATCAACATCACAGATAACCAAGAACAAGAGGAGGTTTATATTCAGTGTGGGGTATGTATGGAAGTTTTTTTTAAAGTTCAAACTCTAAGGTTTGTTTTCAATATTTATTAATTTTTAATAGATTTAGATTCATGTGTTATAAATTCTTTGTGTGTAGGTGTTTTGTCTGCATGTTTCTCTGTGCCCTATTTTGGGTGCCTGGTGTCTGTGGAGGTCAGAAGAGGGCATCTGGCAGGAACGGGAGTTACAGATGGTTGTAAACAACCACGTGAGTGGTAGAAACTGAAGGCAGGTCCTCTGGAAGAGCAGTTAGTGTTCTTAAGCACCCACCCATCTTATACAGTCCCTTTTATTATTATTAACCCATTTTGTTAATATATAAATATTTTGTATTTCACTACAAAGTGTTCCCACAGGCTCACAATTTGAACACTTGCTCACAAGCTGATAGTGTTTTAAGTAGCAAAAATTTTAGAAGGCATAGTCTAGTGCGAAGAAGTACGTTAATGCTACTGGCAGCATGCCCCAGAATTCTGTTTTCCTGTCACTCCGTCCGTCCATCCATCCATCCATCCATCCATCCATCCATCCATCCATCCATCCATTTTATTCCTGATAGTCAGATTCACCTCAGGTCCAAAGTACCAGATCCTGACATTGATCAGAAATCAGAAACCAAAGCTAACATGCCTACATGCTGTGAAGCAGGTAATAAGCATTAGGTAATTAATAGAGTCAATTAATAAATCCAGCATGGGAGGGACAGTATTCTCTAGGCCAAAGATCAGCAAACTATAAAAAGAGAGAGAAAAACATTCCCGTATTATGCTTCAGAGACCACGGGGCCTCTGTTCCAATTACTACACTCTGTCTTAAATAACCAAAGGGGGACACCTATGTTCCACTAAACCTGAAACTTTGATTTCATGTGGTTTTCATGTGTCATAAAGTATTATTCTTCTTTTGATATTTTCAACCTCTTAAAAATGTCAGCGCCACCTTTGGCTTGCCTACATTGCAAATGCAGACAGCAGGCTAGCTTTGCCCTGTGGGCTGTCATTTACCAACTGACACCTGTCTGAGACTACAATTGGTTCTTGTTAGTATGCTACTAAATCTTATGTATGTGCAAAAAAATTAATAGGAGGGAGAGCATTCAACACTTTCAAAACATCTCAATGGATCATACAACTTATTCTTCTGTAGAGAATTTTGCCAAGAAAAGCCAAGTTGCTGATCCACTTTATATGATAGTGTGTGGTGATAGGCACATGCAGTGGGAGAAGAATCTGTAGACCTCATTGCCACAGGCAGCTCGCTTCACCCTGCCGACCAAATTATTGCTAATACTTCCTGAAGAGCATTCTGTAGATGTTTACAAAACTACTTCTAAATTTACTGACAACTAAAATAAATTATTATAAGGCAATGGATGTCAATAATAAACCTAATTTCAAAATACCAATGCAAAAGTCATTAGATTGCCATTTTTGATTACTTAATTTACGGTTTGCCAATAATTTTGCTAATGTAGGTTAATGAGTTTTTACATTTTGCAGTTATAAAACCTATCAGGTTAGATGATGCTGACTCCTCTAAAACTCTTTAATGGGAAATAAAACAGATCTTTAAAAAAGTAATAGGTTATTAATTGTGATTTCATGCAGTATATTTAAGAAGAGACTTGGCCTCATAAAATAAGAAACAAGGAGTTGAATCTAGTAAAATCATTCCCAAGTTTGCTATTAGCTCACTCGTTTTAGGTCAAGTCATTTAGTACCCATTCATCTATCCAGGATAGAAAATAATTGCACAAATTAACCTTTAACCATTTTATGGGGCTCTAAGACATCCATGGTAACTTCATGGACTATGTTTGTAAGGTTAAAAATTCAGAACTTCTAGTTGCTAGTTTCTCCTAGGTAACATACATACTCACTTTGAAAAAGTTTCTATTGATTTGCTCAATGACATACAAAGTTCATGAAGTTTATACAGTCTAATTCTCTTTCAATACACTTTAAGATTTCTTTTCAGAAAAATTAACTGTAATTCTTTGAAAAGATTCACTAAAAGAATTTCTTTTAAACTCCAACCAATTTATAATTAACTGTCTAGATTAATAAATTAGCAATAAAAGTCATGTTTTGTTAAAGACTAGGTTTTATGTAAATTTTATTCTTCAATTCTATGATTATTTGATAAGGTAATTGTAAATATCATGCTGTAGCTTGCTCAGATGGATATTTTGAAAGATAAGGTAACTTGCAAAGGCTACAGCTGAT
Source organism: Arvicola amphibius (assembly GCF_903992535.2). NCBI lineage: Eukaryota > Metazoa > Chordata > Mammalia > Rodentia > Cricetidae > Arvicola > Arvicola amphibius. The sequence continues at coordinate 190,200,556 of NC_052048.2, forward strand.
GAGAAAAGACTTTAAATGACATGATGTCCACATTATTAGTCAACTAAGCCCTGAACTCACCCTGTTACTAAACTGTATATTCATGAAGGTTTGAGCAGAAACATGATGTCAAGCTTAGCCTTCATTATGTTTGCTCTCTACAATTCAAATATCTAAACATCCTCAGCATTTAAGCATTCTGAGTCACTATGAGTATACACAGCTTCCATATGAACAGAGATTTAGAAAGTGTCATGGTTCTTGTTGACATCCTTCAGTGGCTATGAAGTTTGATGTCCCTTAAAAACAAACAACCAAAGAAAAAACCTTTTACTGATTTCCTTCCTTACTAAATTATGTAGCTTTATTATTCACTGATCCATAAAATTATAAGGAATATTCATATTAGTGAGATGGTATGTGATATTTCAATATGGGTAATATATAAAAACAGATGAAAATGCATCTATTTCCTTGCTTATTATTTCATTACAGTAAAATCTTTCAGAAACGTTTGTTCCACCTTCTTGAAATAAACATCATTGCTGTTTAGCGTCACTACCCTATGCAACATCACACCAATTTTAGTTGCCCCTCTCTAGCTGAAATACAGAATGCATCATTAACCTGTCTCCAGCCTCTGGTTATCTTCTTGTCACTCTTACCATTCAGAAGACAAACATTTTTAGATTCCAGATTTGAACAAGACAGTGCTGACTTTGCCTTTCTGGGTCTGGCTTATTTCACTTAGCATAGCAATTTCTCCTTGATCAGTGTTGCTACAAATGACTGGATTATACTCCTGAGGGAGGCCAAACGGTCTTCCACTATATGTATGCACATCACTTTTTTCATCTGTTTAACAGTGATTACACACTCAGGATTTGTTCATTAAGCTTTTTGTTTCATTTTTTGTTATAAGAATTATGTTCTAGAGTCAGGGTTACTGGGAGAAATTACTTTTTGACCCTATTTTGTCTCTTGGGTGCTGTAAAAAATATTCTAAAAGCATACATCCTGTTCAAAAGACATGAGTATGAAGAGTATTTTAAAAGAGCCATGGAAAAGATAACTCACGAAGTATTTGTCTTGGAAATTAGGCTAATTAAGTTATTAAATTTCTCATCAATAATCAAATTCTTTATGGGAAATATGACATCCACCAAAGAGGAAGGGAAAGAGAAAGTTAATTATGGAGTATAACACAGAGGTAGGTGGTTGCCCACAAGAGAACCAAGTGGCTCAAAGGAACAAGAAATGAATGGATAATCACTGAGGATGAAGACACTGAAGATCATCTTGAAAACTTGTGCTGAAGACATGGTATACAGTTCCTATCAACTTACATTAGAATATTGATATTTTATATAAGAAAAGGTAAGAATACTACTGAGTTTTAATTTTTTTTGCTTTCACATTCTTTACCAATTCATTGCTAAAGTTATCTTTCTTCTTACATGTATGCAAGATATCCATTGAAAATTATTTTCAAACTCTTGGTAAAATTGAACATATTACATTTTTAATCTTTTTAAATGAATTGAATGGGATTCTCCAAGTAGAAACTGGCTCTCCTGATTGAAGACATAACAGGCAAAGAACAAAATGAAATGTACTGTAGATAATCAAAGATACAGATCTAAAATTAGAGCAAACACATCCTCAAACTTGCTAAGAATTGAAACAGTTAGATAAAACCAATTAGAATCCCAGTGATTCATGGGCATGGATAAAGTTACAAGAGCTATGTGTTTACCTGCAGAGATGTAATCACAGAATAACTACCTTCCATTTGCTTGTTTCCAAATGCATAGGGGGTAGACCGCTGATCTAATTTGAATCACCAGCCTCTTTACAAGCACTTCTGTTTTTCCATACTAAAAATGCCCATTTTCTTTTGAAATCACCAGATGGCAACTATGAATGATGATTTCTTGAATGAGACTGTCACAATTTAAACTTTTAAAAACTCAGAGTAGCAGGTAGCTGATGCAATTAGCATCCTCTTTCTAGTTTTCACCCAATCTCACTGTAGCAACTCTGCATTGACACCAAACATGAAGATATTCTAATCTAGTGTCACCTCTACTGCTCTATCTATTGCAAAATAACACTTATTTATGAGGTGGAACTGAATGAAAGTTACAGCACTTCCAACAAGAAAAGCCATCTCTCTGTCAATGCAAGTCAAGTATCTTTAGTACAATGTAAGGTGTTAAATGGTTGCTTCCTTCCTAAAAGCATGGCCATAATTCTGAGTGTAAGAGGGTTCCAAAAGGAGTCTTCTTTTGTTTGTTCTTTTTAAATTTTATCGATTCTTTGTAGATGTCATACCATGTATCTTCATCCCACTCAGCTTCCTGTCCCCACACTTCTCCCCTCTGTTCTTTCAATCTCTCCTGTCCCAAAATAAAATTTAAAAGTAAAACCAAAACTAAAGCCAAACAAACAAAACAACAAACAAACAAAAAAACCAAAACCAACCAAACAAAAAACAAATAAATAAACTCTTGATGTGAAATAGTGTGGTCCAGTGAGTCACAGAGTACACCCTTTAGTCCATACATCTTTGCTTGTAAGTATTCATTGTAATAAGTCACTGATCTTGTTCCAAGCCTTTTGTTTCTGATATACTATTGTTCCTGGCATTCACTGGGATTCCTGTTGGATATCCTGTTGTTGCCTTGTGTCATGAAGATCCTGTAGGTTTGGATCTGCAGGTATGGCCCCCTCACATGCTCCAACAGTGCATAGATGAGGTAGATCTTGCAGTGAGCTACCTTTTAGCCCTGACTTTGGGCCTGGGTGGTGCTTGGGTTGGTCAACCATCAGCTTTCCCTCATCTTCACCACCAAGGAGAGGTCTCCAGCGTTACCAGGTTAGCTCTCACAATGCAGTAGGCAGCAAGGAGTGAGGACCAGTTTTGCTCTCAGGTATTGGATCAGGGTCACTCACACATCACCAGGGCCAGCTCTAGTGTTTTGTTCAGAACAGGTGCAGGGCCTGCTCTCCTGATTCCTGCACTTGGTAAGGGACAGGGCCAGTTCCTCCATTCTCATGCCCTCGGGGCCAGTTTTCCTCCCTGTTGTAGTTGGCAAGAGGTATGGGCTGTATATTTCCCTTACCCTTGCCACCCTAAGACATATGAGGGAGGGATTGGGGCAACTCTCCTGCTCTCATGTCCATAGGAATGGCACATCTGTCCCCATCCCCAATAGGGTCAGTTCTAGTGTTCTGCCCAGGAGATGTGCAGGATCCTTTCTCCTGTATGCTGCAACTGGTGAGGGGTGGGGCCAGCTCTCCCACCAGCCAAAGGTACCAAGGAATAAGGGGGGAAGGCAACTTTCCCTTACCCATGCTACCACATAACATATGAGGGAGGGGGAGGTGGCAGCTCTCTTCCTGTCACATCTATAGGACAGGCTCACCTGCACCCCTACCCACAAGATCAGCTCTACTATACTGCCCGGGAAAGGCAGGGCCTGTTTTCCTGAGTGCTTCTGCCAGTGAGGGGCAGTACCAATTCTCCCTATCTCATGACCTCAGGGCCAGCTCTCCTACCCACCCCAGGTAGCAAGGGGTGGTAGGAGGTGAACTCATCTCTTCCTCACCCACTTAATCCTATGGCACATGATGAGTAAAAACAGCTCTCTTGATCTCATACCCTCCAGGCCAGATCACTTGTGCCCACGTCAACAGAGTCAGCTCTACTATGCTTCCAGGCAAGATGCAGGGTCTGTTTTCCTGACTGCCGCAGCCGGTGAGCTGCAGGGCCAGTTCTCCCTAGTGGTGCAGCAAGTGAGGAATGAAACCAACGCTGTGCAGCCCTATCGTCACTGGCTTTGTGTGTGTGTGTGTGTGTGTGTGTGTGTGTGTGTGTTAGCAAATGAACACTAACACAGAGCATAGGTGCAGCAGGGCCGTGGACCCAGACATAGCACTTGGCTGCAGCCCAGGTATAGATGACACCATGACACTGGGTAGCAGCGCAGGCCACTCAGATCTGTATGGCCCTGGCAGAGGTTCAGCTATAGGACACTAACATGACCCTACGTGGTAGTACACGGCCCTGATGTCCACATGACCCTTGGTGGCAATATAGGCTATAGATATCAACAAAGACATAGTCCTTGGCAGATTCCAAGGCCTGGATGTCACCATGGGTCCAATAGGCTATGCAGACCAATCAGGCATGGACCCAGTGTCAGTGTGGCCCTCAAATACCCATATTGCCCCAGATGGTGGCCCAGATTCTGGGCATCTGCATAGCCATCGTTTAATGGCAATAGAAGTCTCAAATAACAATGTAGACCCTGACTGTGGCAGGGCCATGAACCCAGACATGGCTCCAGTCCCAGCTTGGGCCCTGTCACTCATGTCTGTGCTGGGAAGCAGAAGAACACTGGAGTTTTCATAGCCCTCTTGAGCCTGCTGCCCTCAAACACGCCAGCCTATAAGAAGGACCCCTGGTTGATATCAGAGGAACTCATCAGTCAATAGCTCTCTCCACAAATAGATACAATCCTGTAAACAGTAACAGGCTGATTGTTCTCAGACTTGATACAAATAATGTGGCTTGGGTAAGCATTTGTTTCTTTCCTCTAGAGGTCTGGTTTGAAGTGCGTACTACATAGAGGGCCTGAGTATATATGTGACTAGCCTCTGGTAAATTTCCAGGCCAAGCCTCAAATGAGCTTTCTAACAACAATATCATTTGTCACAAAGGGATTAATTATACCTTCAATGACCAAATGACAAAGGACTCAGAATTGGTGACTTCCTTTCCTGACCATAACCTGTGCCCTTTTGCCTATTTTGCTATGGAACCTTTCCAAATCATAGCCACGATTTCAACTATAAGACAAGGTTTCTAGGTTCTCTTTGAGAATCACAGTGGTGACTGAGAACCTTGAAAACAATGCACAGACATTTTATTTCAGCGAGACTGCCCAAATGATATTATTTGTTCCTAGAAGAGTCCTGACCCGGGACATGGCATTGGTCTTAGTACCATTCCATCACAGCTACCATACATATACAAAAGAGACTCGAATCCATCCATCAGGATTCTTCTCCGCTTGCTTCTATAAAGTCTAAGATGTAAGTAAGAAAGGAGTGGAAATACAGAAGGTATTAACAGGCTCCAGTGCTCAATTACTCTACCTATCAGGACTTTCTTCCAGGTGTCTCCAGAAAAACTAAGATGTGGACGGGAAGGACTGGAATACTGGAGAAATTCATGGGTACCGATGCCTGGATACCTAGAACAACTTGCACAGCAAGACTTAAGTAACAGAAAATGCAAATCCTATGCAAAGGAGTCGACAGTACTTCTGGATCATGAGAAGCACTGCTTTATTTTTGAGAAGTTTCCCATGATCACACAAGATGAATGGGGCATAGTGACTAGAAGAAAGCATGGATTCTGGAGGCAGACTGCCTCTTTATCTGAGTTCTATTTCAACTAATTCCTAGTTGTGTTATCTTGTACAAGTCATTCAGCATCTTTTTCTCTCTAATTATCTGTTTGGTGCAGATAATATTTCTATTAAGTTGCTGCCAAGACTAAGTGAATTTATAATGGAAACACATGTAAACTGGCATATTTTAAGTTCTTAAAATGTATTGCCACTATCTTAGTTGCCTATATTAATTAATGTATTGTAGAGCAATTTCATCTACATTCTTCATTACTTTTAGAGCAGGTTAGATTCACAGTGAAATAAAAATTCCTCTCTAAGTGTTCTGCCACTGGTCTAGCAGTGTATTCTCCATTGTTAGCATCCTCCACAGAGTGGCATATTCATTATAGCTGAACCTAGAGACACATGTCCTTATTGGCCTAAGTCCACGGTTCACACTAGCATTCATTGTCCGTGTTGTGTACTCTATGAGTTTGGACACACACACTCATATATAGATCTTCACATATAATGTGTATTTTTAATGCCTTAAAATAACTCTTTAGGGTTGCTATTCTTTCTTGTATGTTTTAAAAGGAAGAGTAAGTTCATTTAATTTTCAGTAAAAGGTTTTGAAATAGTGAAACAGGCTTAGCAGCATCCTGGTATATTTTAGCCTAGTTGGAAACCAATATAGAAGAATAATAGAGATATTCTGGGGTGAAATACATTTGAAAAATATTAAGGTAAATTTCTACTTCTCTCAGACTTATTTAAAATGGCCCTGTTCACTGTGGGTTTTCAGAAGAGATATATGGAATGGCAAATTTCCCAATCTCACATCATCTTTTTAGTCTTCTTTAGTCTTCTTTAAGTGAAATATCATATAAGACCTGTGTCTTGTCCCTCTAGTTCTAATAGGTTTATTTTTTAAAATTTATTTATTTAAAATTTCCACTTCCTCCTATCCTTCCATTTCCCTCCCACTCATCCCACTCTCCCTCCCCCTTGCTCTCCAGACATAAGAGGAGAAGTCAGGGTGCCCTGCCTTGTGGGAAGTCCAAGGCGCCCCCTCCATCCAGGTCTAGGAAGGTGTGCATCCAAACAGACTAGGCTCTCAAAAAGCCAGTACATGCAGTAGAATCAAAATCCCGTGTCATTATCATTGGCTTCTCAGTCGATCCTCATTGTCAGCCACATTCAGAGAGTCTGGTTTGATCACATGCTCGTTCAGACCCAGTCCAGCTGGTCTTGGTGCCCACATTGGAGCACTGGACTGAGCTCCCAAAGCCCAGATGAAGAGCAGAAGGAGGGAGAACATGAGCAAGGAAGTCAGGACCGCGAGGGGTGTGTCCACCCACGGAGACGGCGGGACTGATCTAATGGGAGCTCACCAAGGCTAGCTGGACTGGGTCTGAACGAGCATGTGACAGGAGGTTTATATCCTGCTTCATATGGACCTCACTGAGAACCTACTGATGAGCAGGGATGCCAAGATGAATGGCCATGGATGCTAAGTTTCACTAGGTCACATGTTAGCAGGGATAAGGAGGAAAATCATAATAAAACTGTTCATTTCAAGTTCTGCAAATAGGTTCAAAAGAAGAAAATATGAACAAACTGGTAGCAGACAGAGAGGACAGATGAGTAGGCCCCCTCCTCCAGGTGACTTAGAAAGAGAGGTAGTGCCAGAGACCCAGAGTAGATGCAATACAAGAGGTTTGAGGAGGGCAGGTATGCACTGTGGGGTCATGTGGACCTCATCGGGAGCACTTGTAGATAAAGGTCAAAGGCTCTTCCCTCCTAAAACCTTAAGGATATTAAATCACTTCAAACAAAACAGGTTCCTAAAATATATAGACGCAATCAATTCATTTTGAAGGGGCCATGATTGAAGCAAGCGCAGGAATTAAGATACATTCAGGAAACAGTTTCGCATGATGTTCCCCTGGCGGTCTCATCATCCCCTTGGTGAGATGCTAATAAAGGTTAGGCAGCCAGTTCAGAGAATGGGAAGAACCTGCCATTCACTGTCAGTGGAAACTGCCTGTCTATAATTCCCTCAGCAACAGCTTTATATCACAGCATATGCTAATTAGTCTTCACGCCTAAGCCTACAGATTTGCTGTGCTCAGAATTTGTTTGCTTCATTTTGTTTCTATTTTTCAGAAAAGTATGCAAGTGAACGGAGTTGGCCTTTAAGTGTTCTATAGTTTATTGTGCTTACATAATAATCAATTGTGCTCACTTTAAATATTCTAACAATCCAATTTATTATGTTCTCTAAGTTACTTAATTTTAGTTTATCTAATTTTTGTTGGCATATGGGTAGGAAGAACTAAAAAAAAGACACCAATAACGGTGAAAATAATAATATTTAAGAGATGTGAGTAGATCAGTGCAGATATTTTTAACAGAAGACATTCAATGAAATTTAAATAGGACTGAACCAAAGGCTTTGTTAAATACAAAAAATATTCTAAAGGATTCTGATACTTGGCTAAAAGCAAATTCATAAATTGCATACTTAGAAAAATGAACTGACAAAAATATTTTAAGGCAGCATTAATGAGAAGCAACAGATATTAAGAAGTTCATAGGACAATAATTTTTAAAAATAGAGGAACATGCTACCACATTAGACTAGAGTGCTAGTATTTCTAGAACATTCTTGCACCTATATCATTGTTTGATCATTACTACAAGCATAAAAGGAGCCAGGGCCATTAAACATGATTTTTCCCCCATGTGGTAGCAAAACACTTGTGTATGAAACAACTTAAAATATTTATTTTATAGTTTAAGAAAACACTATTATTTACAAAAACTAAATGTAGCTATTAAGATCCAAGACTACTTATGACTTATTTAACACACATGACATACCCATTGGACCATGTATTAAGATTTAAGATTACTTATGACTTATTTAACACATATGATACTCCCATTGGCCCAAGTATTAAGATCCAAGACTAGTTATGACTTATTTAACACACATGATACACCCACTGACCCATTCTCCTCCCATTTCCCCACTTTACTGTTTATGATCAGTGCTCTCATTGTTAAACTACCATTAAAATTCAAAGCATTACTTAATATCAATAAGCCACTTGAGAATAATTTAAATGTTCTACTCACATTCAACTAGAAGCCAGTTTCTAATGATTTCACAGAGAAAATTATATGTAAACCCAAATCCCACCTTTAAACTGTAAGAGAAACACGCTGAGGTAGTTGACTGTAATGTGAGGTAACACAAGGAGCCATTTTCTTCTCACTGAAAAGCTATAAAAAGGAACATAGATGTAAAAAAGTTTCTGATCTTCTGTGATCTTTGTTAAAATCAGGTTTTAAAACTTGATAAATGGCTTCAGCAATATTATATGATAAGATTTAGTCAGGAAACATTAGTTTAATAAAAGTCATTCCTAAAAGTCCATGCAATATGCTCACATTTATCATGTTTCCCTATTCAGAAAAACATACAGCATGATGAAAGGTGGGAGAAACATGGCCCGTGGCATTTGTCTTGACTCCTAGCTCTATTCCTGCAGCTCCCTGGTGAGCTGACACGTTTCACACACAGTAGAAACCTGGTGGCACATAGCACAGCCTTTCCGCCGCAGTCACTCGGCTTTCCCTGGGATGGGAACACACTTCCATGGTCATGTCTTTACACTGGGATCGGAACACACTTCCATGGTCATGTCTTTACCCAGGGATGGGAACACACTTCCATGGTCATGTCTTTACCCTGGGATCAGAACATACTTCCATGGTCATGTCTTTACCCTGGGATCAGAACATACTTCCATGGTCATGTCTTTACCCTGGGATTGGAACACACTTCCATGGTCATGTCTTTACACTGGGATCAGAACATACTTCCATGGTCATGTCTTTACACTGGGATCAGAACATACTTCCATGGTCATGTCTTTGCCTTTGCAACTGCAGCTCTACAGGGCCCTTGGGTAGCACGTTCCAATCATGCAATATTCTCTTTTGTTAATTAAATTTTTTTTCATTTATTTTACATCCTGACCACAGTTTTCCCTCCCTCCCTCCTCTCCTCCCACCTCCCTTTTTGCCTCCCCCTCTTCCATTACTCTGTTTCTGTTCAGAACATGGCAGGCCTACCATGAGTATCAACAAGCATGACATATGAAGTTGAGATAGAACTAAGCTCCTTCCTTTGTATTAAGGCTGGGCAAGGCAACCCAGTATGAGCCAATCGTGCAATATTCTTTTCAGGACAATAAAATTATAGACCAGATTTTGAGTCCCATTCTTGACTAGTGACCAGTGATTTACTATTCTGTCTAGAGGATGTCCTGGTGTTCTTCAGAACTTTCTGAAAAGCACAAACTCTTGTTACAACATAAAGGAACATATATTTGGTCACCAGTGTCCTTGCTAACACTCTATTACCAATCACCCCAATTCAATAATCTAGTTTAATCCTATTTCAGTAACTGAATAATTTATTTGACTCTTTAAGGGTTAGTCATTTTGATCTTGATCCAGCCTTTGCACCTCATCCCCTGTGGTCCCTGAATTGAGGAGTGGAGCAGGGCACATCATGGAACTGTGAAGGTAAAACCACACACCAGACTCATCACATTGTTGGTGATGCTATGAGAAATCCATTCTTAGAGATGCTAACGAAGTAGCCTCTGCAAGAAACAGTCAAGGAGGTGCTGTTGAGGAGCAGCGGCAGCAGCTCCTTCCCGTTTCAACAGAATCTTTACAAAAAGCATGAGAATTAATTTTCAAGTTGACACACACCAGGTATCATTTTTTAAAACTTTTTATTGATTTTTCTGTAGACTTTACAACACGCATTCTGATCCCCTCACTTCTGCCCTCTGCCCTTACAACCTGCACCCCAAAACAAAATTTAAAAATGAAAAAAAAAATGATTGGGCATCTCTTGGGTAAATTCCCAAGAGTGGGATTGCTGGGTCCTGGGGTAGGTGGATCCCAAATTTCCTGAGAAACCTCCACACTGCTTTCCAAAGCGGTTGCACAAGTTTGCATTCCCACCAGCAATGGATGAGTGTACCCCTTACTCCACATCCTCTCCAGCAAAGGCTATCATTGGTGTTTTTGATTTTAGCCATTCTGACAGGTGTAAGATGGTATCTTAACGTTGTTTTGATTTGCATTTCCCTGATTGCTAAGGAGGTTGAGCATGCCCTTAAGTGTCTTTTGGCCATTCGAACTTCTTCTGTTGAGAATTTTCTGTTCAGTTCAGTGCCCCATTTTTTAATTGGGTTCATTAGCATTTTAAAGTCTAGTCTCTTGAGTTCCTTATATATTTTGGAGATCAGACCTTTGTCTGTTGTGGGGTTGGTGAAGATCTTTTCCCAGTCAGTAGGCTGCCTCTGTTCAGCTATGTTTAAAGCAGCATTATTTGTAATAGCCAGAACCTGGAAACAACCTAGATGCCCTTCAGTGGAAGAATGGTTGAAGAAAGTGTGGAATATATACATATTAGAGTACTACTCGGCGGTAAAAAACAATGACATCTTGAATTTTGCATGCAAATGGAGGGAAATAGAAAACACCATCCTGAGTGAGGTAACCCAGGCCCAAAAAGATGAACATGGGATGTACTCACTCATAATTGGGTTCTAGCCATAAATAAAGGACATCGAGCCTATAATTCGTAAAAATCCTAGAGAAGCTATATAAGAAGGTGAACCCAAAGAAAAACATATAGTTATCCTCCTGGATACTGGAAGTAGACAAGATTGCCGGACAAAAAATGGGAACATAGGGGTGGGGTGGCATGGGGGGAGGGGGGATGGGGCGAGAAAAGTGTGAAGTGGAGGATGGGAAGAGCTTGGGGGAATAGGATGGTTGGGATGTAGGAAGGGTGGATATGGGAACAAGGAATTATATATCTTACTTAAGGGAGCCATTCTAGGGTTGGCAGAGGCTTGACTCTAGAGGGGATCCCAGGTGTCCAGGAAGATGCCCCCAGCTAGGTCCTTGGGCAGCTGAGGAGAGGGTGCCAGAAATGTCCAGATCCTATTGCCATACTCATGAATATCTTGCATATCACCATAGAACCTTCACCTGGCATTGGATGGAGAAAATGACAGAGCCCCACATAGGAGCACCGGACTGAGCTCCCGAGGTCCTGATGAGGAGCAAAAGGAGGGAGATCATGAGCAAGGAAGCCAGGACAGCGAGGAGTGCGTTTACCCATTGAGACGGTGGGACAGATCTAACGGGAGACCACCAAGTCCAGTTGGAATGGAACTGATGGAACAGGGGACCAAACCGGGCTCTCTGAATGTGGCTGACGGTGGAGGAGGACTGAGAAACCAAGGACAACGGCAATGAATGTGAACTCTACAGCATGGACGGGCTCACTGCGAGTCTTAACCTTCACCTGGCGATGGATGGAGATAGAGACAGAGCCCCACATTGGAGCACCGGACTGAGCTCCCAAAGTTCTGATGAGGAGCAGAAGGAGAGAGATCATGAGAAAGAAAGTCAGAACCATGAGGGATGCGTTCACCCACTGAGACGGCAGGACAGAACTAATGGGAGACCACCAAGTCCACTTGGAATGGGACTGATGGAACATGCGACCAAATTGGACTCTCTGAAAGTGGCTGATGGTGGAGGCTGACCGAGGAGCCAAGGACAATGGCGATGGGCTTGGTCTCTACGACATGGACGGGCTCTGTGTGAGCCTTGTCAGTTTGGTTGCTCACCTTCCTGGACCTGGAGGGAGTTGGAAGGACCTTGGACTCAACATAGTGTAGAGAACCCTGATGGCTCTTTGGCCTGGAGAGGGAGGGAGTGGGGGTATGGGTGGAGGGGAGGGGAGGGAAGGGGGAGGAGGAGAGGAGGAGATGGCAATTTTTAATAAAAAATAAATAAACTGGAAACAAAAAAAAAACCAAAAAAACAAAAAAAAAGTGAAAACAAAAAAAAACATACAAAAAACTCCCACAAAACCCAAACTAAACAAACAAAATTAAATTAAAAAAAATCTTGGTGTGGAAGCTGTAGTGTAGCCCAGTGAGTCACATAGAATTCCCATTAGTCCATACATCTTTGCTTGTGAGAATCATTGCAATGAGCCATTGATCTGGTTCCAGACCTCTGGCTTCTGTTACACTATCAATACTAGGCCCTCACTAGGATTCCTCTTGCAAATCCTGTAGTTGCCTTGTGTCATGGAGATCCTGTAGCTTTGGATCTGCAGGTCAGGCCCCTTCACATGTTCCAGCAGTGCACAGTTAAGGTAGATCTTGCAGTGAACTACCTTGTAGCCCTGTCTTTGGGCCTGGGTGGTAGCTAGGTTGGTCAGCCCACTAGCTTACCCTCATCCTCACTATCAGGGAGAGGTCTCCAGCACTACCCGGGTTAGCTTTCACAATGCAGCAGGGAAACAAGGAGTGGGAGCCAGTTTTCCTGTTCTCAGGTCCTGGGGTCCAGGTCATTCACTCCCCACCAGGGACAGCTCTACTGTTTTATCTAGGAGAGCTGCAAGGCCAGCTCTCCCAATTGCTGCAGGACCAGTTCCTCCATTCTTATGCCCTCCATGTCCAATATTTCCCTACCCTTGCCACGCTATAGCATAAGAGGGAGGGAGAGGGGACAGTTCTCCTGCTCTCATGTCAACAGGCCCTGCTCACCGCACCTCTGCCAACAGGGTCAGGTCTGGTGTGCTGCCCAGGTGAGGTTCAGGACCCTCTCTCCCACATGCTGCAGCTGGTAAGGGCAGGAAGAATTCTCCCACTCTGGTGACCTCAGCCCAGCTCCCTCACAAACTCTCTGTAATTACCACATTTACAAAACCTTTTACCTCCGTTCCTAATCACAAATATTTATAGAAAAACCTGTTATTCTGTAACATCTTCAGGCATTAGCTAAATGCTGCAACTGGTTCTTCAAATACTCAAGTATCAAGTATGCATGGTTTAAGTCCCTTCTCCTATAACCAATGAAGAGCCATAGATTATTCCAGTAATTGGGAAGTGTAGTTTCCCCCAAAGTTCTCAGGAAGCTGACATGTATGTGCTCATGATGGAAAGAAAAATACAAAGCCTGAAACTGATGATTTCTGACTTAAGTCAAAAGAGCTCAGAATTGGCCAGAATGTGGGAAAAAAAGGCAAGCAATAACAAAAATTTAAAGATAAACAAACAAGGAGCATTTTTAAAGAGATATTGCTCATTGAATTAAAAGCAGTGACCCAAAATGGGAAAACTAAGACAAACATAGAAAAAAAGCAGAGGTTTTATAGTTGGATGAAAGAAAGGTGAATTACATAGTAAATACAGGTTTGGATATACTCTGCAAAGTTCAATGCCATATGGATCAATGCTGGCTCTGTGATTACTCTATGGTTGTAGCAATATTTTAGGACTCTGAAGTTTATCTTTACTTTCTCTACTAGAGCCCAAGTCTTAGCTCACTGAAACCTCAGACCAGCCTGGGGGCCAGATGGATGTGAAAGTGAAGATAATGGCCTTTCACTTATGAAAGAGTTTAAAGACTGTTGAAGTTGGCGATAATGGCTTATAGAAATTGTGTGTAATGTTGCATTAACTGGTAATTATCATCATTATTAAACTCACAGCCAAACACTCAGGGTGCACTCTATGGGGCACAGTAACTGCATGAAGGGTATCACCTGTGCCCTCTAGGAGCATGCCTGGTAACTCCAAAAGCAGAGACTTTAACACTCAGGACATAGGGAAAAACTGGATTGCACTATGCAACCTAGAACCATGCAGTTTAGAAATGAGGAGAAATGGCTAAATATAACTTTCGAAACTGTCTTAAAAACATAAGCGCTTTTTAAGTCTGAAAACAAGCAAACAAGAAATACAAGAGAAATTCATCAAGAATATTAACTGAAAAATATCCTATATTGCTAAACCCTTATTTAAAAATATTCAAAAGATTTTTAAGAAGCTCATTTCCTCATCCTGAACAGTAATGATCAGACTGACATTTCTAGTTTTGGCAAGCCATCAGCATTGAGAGACAGGGAGAGAAGTCAGATCTGACTATATTTTCAACTTGTTTTTGAGTATTCTGGTCCCTGCCTCTCCCTCTGTTTGTTGTGCTCCCAGATCTATGATTAACACCCATGCATTAGCACAACTCTGCATTGTAAGCAAGGCCAGAGCTCCTTCCCAGCGAGGCTGAGGGATGGGTTAATGAGAAGTGAGGCTGGGGAGGAATGAACAGGAACATGCCAGTGCTGAAGTAATTGAGCATGAATATCAAACACTACGTCAGGAATGGTCTTCCCTTGCAGAAGGAAGGTCTGATCAGCTGGTGGACAGATGGGGCTCACAAAAACCTGCATCCCGGCCAATCCCAGAGTTTGCATTCACAACAGCCTTGGTTCCCTTATGCCATTTCTAACTTCCTTTCTCTTTCATCCCCTCTCCTTGTCTTTTTTCTTTTCTTTCCTAAAACATTTATTATTATAGTTTGAGAAATTTATACACGAGTATTGTTTTTACATTATTTCCTCCCCACAGTCTCCCCCCACTCTAGTTCTGTCTTCCCTGTTCCATCAGTCTTCTTCTTTAAATATGTGCTGTGTGTGTGCACATGCGCACACACACGCACACACTCACTCACACACACACACTCACACACACTCACACACATTCACTCACACACACGCACACACTCACACACACACACTCACTCACTACCATCGGGGGCCTTGTCCTAAGAGCAAATTTTAACACTCTTCAAATTCTTTTTGGAGATTTTATTTATTTTTAATTCAGAGGTATCAGAGGTATGAATGTTTGTCCAAATGCATGCTTGTGCAAGGGCACCCTGGAACTGGAGTCACAGATGTTGTGAGCTCCTATGTGCCTACTGGGTATTAAGCTGGTCCTCTGGTAGAGTAGGCAGTGCCCTTAACTACTGAGCCATTTTTCTTCCTCCCTCTGCCACTTTTAGTAGTCATTGCTTGCCTGTAGCTATTCGTCTACTATTTCCTGTGCGTTAAAACATTATCTAATCTCTCCCCAGCCTTAAAAAAAATTTACTTTATGATCACAGTCACTGCAATTTCTTTAAAAGAAAATATGTGTGATTTGGCTATACCAGTTAAGAATAATACACATTAATACTATGACTTTTCCTTTAAAATATCTGTATTGAATTCTAAAACTTGTGGAATGTTTCTTTAATCAGTAACTACTGTAATTCATTACTGTGTGATTCCATCATCCCCAGTTAGACCTTTTATATGGTTTTTAAGTGTCAAGAATCTTAAGAAAATTTGCAATAACAGTGAAGAAGAATAGTTATTACTAATCTCATAGTAGTTTTGTTCAGAACAAAAACCCTAAATATTATAGAAAAAAAACTTTGATTCTTAAATTCAAGGAATACACAATTATGCACATTTTTAAAAACATTTATAAAAACATTTTCATAAGAGTTTACATTGAGAGAAAATAGACACAGTTTAAATACATTCATTGGGAATTGGTTAAGTAAAATAATAATATAACACATTTGTTAAATAAGATAAAATATTTGTGAAAATATAATAACCAATGAGAGTATAAACAGCAATAAGTTATTAACATGCCTAGTAAACTATAAACATACTGAATATGCTTGAGGTGTTGACTGATGCATATTTGATACTGTTAGAACTTCTAATACTATGTTTCTATTTGTCATTTGTAAAGATTTTATTTTAGTATATATTAACAATTCTACAGCAAAAAGTATGAAAATAAGCAAAGATTTTTTTCAATCCATATTCACCACCCAAGATGGTCATGTGAGAGAAATGGCACTAGCGAAAGCTTGAGTATAAAAGTGAGTGTGCTTTACCTTCTCGGTGTAGAACTCTCTGACTTCAGGCCTAATAGAATCAAAGTCCCCATTGATGAATTCAGGCAAAAAGCTGAAAGAAACAGTTTCACGTAAGTTAAATAGACCGATCCATTCATTTGTGAACTTTAAAACTACAGTTCTAAGGGCCAGAGGAAAAATTAAGATACTTGAACTAGAAGAAATGTGGACAGTTTCCAGAGTAAATGGAAAGTCCTATCACACACTCCTGGCTTCAGGACAGTGGAGACCAACAACCACAAGCTCAACTCGAACCATCAGTATTTATTGTTTCAAACAAATAAGTACTGAAGAAGGCAACTGTTTAAAAAAAATTCAACTAAAAACACAAACACTCTTTCCCCTTCCCTAGTAACTTCTCACTATACATAGATCTTTATGTCATTGAACTCTTACACAAGTTGGAGATTTCAAGGGATTCGAACAGAATGGATCTGTGATGAAGTCAGCTCAAAGACAAACACTTAATGACATATTTCTAAAAATAAGAATCTTCTGGGGAGGCTTAAAATAATCATATAAAGACCAGATTTTCTTTTTTCTTTTCTCTTTTCTCTTTTCTTTTCTTTTCTTTTCTTTTCTTTCCTTTCCTTTTCTTTCTTTCCTTCCTTCCTTTCTTCCTTCCTTCTTTCTTTTCTTCTTTTTGTGTTGTTGTTTCAGTAGATGGCTCAGCAGATAAAAGTGCTTGTCATCACTGGGCAGGAGTGAGTGGTAGATGACTTTAATCCCAGCACTAGGGAAGCAGAGGTTAGACAGATCTCTGTGAGTCAGAAGCCATCATGGTCTACATGAGCTAGTTCCAGGACAGCCAGGGCAGTTACACAGAGAAACCCTATCTTGAAAAAAGGAAAGAAGGAAGCAAGGAAGGAAGAAAGCAAGGAAGGAAGGAAGAAAGGAAAGAAGGAAGTGCTTGTCAGAATCTGACTTCCATGTCTAGGACACATGTGGTAGAAAGGGAGAACTACCATGGCATGTTTGCTCTTCCTCCAAATTAATCAACTACTCAATCAATGTGCTTTATAAAAGAACGCCAGGTTTTACACAAGAAGAGTATAAATTCCCAAATGTGGAATTTTTTGTGATATTGAAAATTACTTTAATACATTTTCCTGTTATGTTTTTCAACTCATAAAAAATTCATTTAACTCTAATATTTGAAAGTCATCATTTACTTTATATAAAGTACTTACATAAGTTGGAAGAATTTCTCTACCCCACTGAATACCCCTAACTATGGAGGGGAAAATAACCCCGGATTTTTCGGTATTCTAGCAGAATGAGATAGGAGTCTCCCACAGGTGAGGAATGCATAGTAAAGGAAATGTGTACTTTCAGTTCCTATAAAGATACTCTACTATTCATGTAACAGGAGAAGTAGATCAGTACACATTTGTTTAATTAGTTATATAATTCAAAGAAATAAGGACACTTTTGTAACACTGTCTTACCTCTATAGGTATTACGTGGAAAGACAGGAAGTCCCACACCTGGGAGATCAGTATAGATCGTAATAGCAAAGACCTCTGCAGTCTTCTGACTCTGGAAAGATTCAACTCAGAATCCAAAGGGTTAGGGGCAGGTCTACATAATTTCCAAGGAGGCCTTTAACAGAGGCAAGGGACACCGCTGCCATTTTTCCTTAATGGGCAGAGAAATAAAAGCGTATTTTCTTTTCTTTACCCATGGTGTGCCAGCTACTAGCAGTAGGCAGCTGACCTGGTTCTCAGAAATGGGCTGAGGTTTAAAACCAGAGCAATTGTATAGTAAGAAATACAACTCAGAGCACCTTATTTGTGTATTCAAGATAAAATTAGTGAAAACTGAATGATAAAATAAGCAAACCTCGTCTCTTATATTATTCTGTAGCTCTTAATTCAACTAGAAACATTATATCTCAGGTCAAGGTTAATCTGACTGAGATGATTTGGGTCCATTTTCTCTGAAGTTACACATCTTCCTCTGAGAGACAATGTGGACCACATAGTGCAGTGCAAGATGGGACATGCCTGGAGCTTAGTACTGGGAGACTGAGGTAGGAAGACTGGGAGAACAATGGGCTAGAGAAGAAGAGCTACCACAAAGATCAACAGTGGGGGCCATGGCTCAATGTAGGGCACTTGCACAGCATGCTGCAGGCCCTGGGTTTAACTCTAAGTCTCAGGAGACAAATAAAGAAACAATAACCTGGACCACAGACAAAATGTGGGCTAGTAAGAACCAATCAAATGATCACTACTCATTCATGAACTAGTCACCGCATGACTGGGTACAACAGATTTTAGGTGGCCTCAAGAAGAAACAGAATTAGAAAGTAAACAGACTTGGGATTTAAGTGGTTCCAAAAGTCTTCCTATAATCTTCCTCAAAACTTCCTTGGTCACTATATCCATTATTTTATTTCTTCTTTACTTGTTTTCTGGTTAAATAAATTCACACACTTTCAAAGCTTCTTTAAAAATCTTCCACTGCATGCTATTTTGCCATATATAAGTTAATAGGATTTTAGAACACAGAGTATTAGCTCTGGAAACAGAAAAAGGAATCATTTCTCTAATTTCTCCATTATCTCTGCACAGCTGAGATCAAACGAAGTGAATGTATGACCAGTGTCCAACCCACTTCACTGTGCACAAAAGCCACTTCAGCTGAGAGCTCTCATCCGTACCATCTGGTCCAAGCAAACTTTCTAATGAGACTCACTTTATATTATTCTCCAAATTGTAGTCCTTTAGATATCTAGAAACAATTTGGCAGTTTCCAAATAGCATATTGATTTTGATAATAAATAAAAATGAAAAATAAAGGTTGATACACTCAGGCAGCTGAGCATCTGTCCCATAGGATAGATCATCTTTTAAAAAAGAATTAGATTCCCTTTTATCTAACATAAAGAATAGTGTAAAAAAGTAAATCATCTAAGTTCATTTATATTTTTTTACAAAATATTCACGGGGAACAAAATTATATAGACAAATGATAACTGACTTTGGTTACCTCTTAATATATTTTTCTCCATGCAGTATTCCTATTAAATCATTATGGTTATTTCTAAGAAAATTCATGCCAAAAATAACCTGGCATTCATGCTAAGATAACCAAGATTATTATAAGTTCCCACCATATAATACAATATATGAAACTTCCTGAATTGTACTTTTTTGTTGCAATTAAAAGCCTATTGCACATGTTAATGAGTGCCTGTTACCATGGCACCTGGGGATTCTGAAGGCATTCCTAGGAATGGCTCTTCATATGTAGAGGAGTTATGTTCTGACATAAATGACAGTTTGCACAAGAAGATTATTTTTAGGCTGACTTAGCTGCTGACTGCAGGGATAGAGATTTGCATTGCCCCTGACCCCATCTGTCTACTCTAGAAATGGATCCAAATAACATACTTGTTATTTTCAGTCCAAAGCAGGTGACTTAGTATTAAAAGATGCCCCAAATCCCCCACCCAACTGAATCACAACTCATCACTTATCAGTGACAGAGTCCAGAAAGGACTAAGATAATTGATGGGCTCATGGCCCAGCCATGTCATCACCAAAGAAGCTGATATTTGTAGAAAACATAGCATATGAGGAAATGCAATCTTTCAGATTCCTTTTCCTAAAACCTATGTGGGAGTCCTCCCTGTTCTCTGCCTCCAAGGAAAACACTACCACTCAAACAGCGTGGAACCTCTCACGGGTAACAGTTCTCTCTGTGTCTTTTAGCTTTGGTTAGAGGATAAGGCTTTGAGGCAGATGTGGCTAACCAACCTTGGTGTTCTTCAAAGCAGTGAGCACACAGGATGCTGACAGTGACACAATAAGGTGAAGATGAGAAGAAGAAAACAGTGAAGGAGGCAAAAGCATAAGCAAAAAAAAAGGATGAAAGAACAGAGAAAGTTAAAAAAAATAATCCAGAATCCATTTGTCAGCATCTGAGATGGGAATCTGCTCATATCTGGATGGATATGTGGCCATCTTGCTGAACAATGATTTTGCAGTGTAGCCTATCCCATTAGGAACAGGCCTCTTGGGTAAGGAACCACAGGGCACTATGAGCATAGTATAGGTGTCTCAGGACAGGCTCTAAATGATCATGGATTGCATGCTAAAATGTGAGGAATTACCTTTTATTTTTGGCCCTTAATCTCCACTTTTCCCACCTGACAGATCAGGAAGGTCAAGTTATTGACAAGGGAGATGATTCATCTTCTGGCACTGCTTTTGGACAGAGTAGGAGACATCAGAGAACCTAAGTTTATTTGGTTGGCTGCTGTATGGTCAAGGGAATATAAGCAGAAGAGGCAGGGCACAGGAGTGTCTCCTACCTGAGGGTGAAGGCTAGATTGACATTTGGAGTAATAATGATATTCAGTACCAAACACAGCTATAGATGGCAACAGAAGTATTGGTGCCTGAGATAACACCTTGGGGCTTAATGACCTGTAATCTATGCTCTGATATTCTTCAGTGGTTTCTTCTTGGTCAGGTAAGGTAGGACACAGCTCAGACAGGCTATCAGATCAGGGTAGCACTGGGTTTCCCTTCCACATGGGGAACTGCACTATCATAAAAGCTGAGGTTTTTTATCTCTACTTTCTCACAGCAAGGTTTATAGACACATATTGCCAGACCTGGCATATTACACAGACTCTGCGGATAAAGCTCATGTCCTCATGCTTGGACAGCAAGTACCTTACCAACAGAGACATGCCTCTAACCCCTTTAGATTATATATCCATAAATTATATTTAATAGTAAACATACAAGTAACTTCTAAATATTTTATAGTGTGGATACAACAAAGACTTTGGAGAGACAGTGCTTCCCTCCACAGACAGTTTTTTGAAACAGGTATCTATCCATAACTTAAGCTGACCCTGAACTCAGTTTCCTACCGCAGACTCCTCACCACTGGAATTCCATCCAACACACAGTTCAAAATATGCATTTTAGAAGAGCCTTGTGATGGAATTACATTATAATTCAAAGCAAGAATCAGCATCCAAATGTTATAAAAGAGATCAGTTATTCTTTGAAATGATATTTAACACTGATTTTATTTTTACTTATTTATTTATTTGTTTTTGGTTTTTCGAGACAGGGTTTCCCTGTAGTTTCTAGAGCCTGTCCTGGAACTAGCTCTTGTAGACCAGGCTGGTCTCGAACTCACAGAGATCCGCCTGCCTCTGCCTCCCAAGTGCTGGGATTAAAGGCGTGCGCCACCACCACCCAGCCTAACACTGATTTTATAATCATGCATTTAATCAAAAAATTCAACATTCATCATGATGTCCTGATAAGACACTATGACAACAAGCATTGTCAGGAGTGAATTTCTGTCTTCCCTGGTTGCCAGGTGACTATTAAATGAGTCATGTGAAGTGTTGCTGCTGACCACGACACGTGCGAATGGATTTTCCAGGCATGAAGAAAAGCAGTGTCTGCCTACAGCTTTGCTCAAATGCCAGTGGTAGGTGGTATCTGGGGATAGGATCATGTTTACTCAAGATAATCAGTCTTTTCACTGTGAGATTCTCCCAGCCGGAGTAAAGAATGATGACATAGAAGGTAGAAAAGATAATTCAATAGAAAACCTTAGGCAAAGAATTTCGGAAGAAAAGCAATTTTTAAATTTACTATCAACTCTGCTTAAAATGCATCATCATTTTTGCTGCAGAAATAGTGGAAGAAAGAGGAAGGAAAGGTTTGAGGCAGCCACAGGCATGGAACCTGCAGTGTCCACTATAGACCTGGACACCAAACATAGTGTGTACACTGAATTATATGTTATGCTAAAGATAATAAACAACCTAATTAGATGGATACTTACATATTACACACAATCTAGCAACCTTTCTCTGAAAGCATGTACTATGTCCCCAGTATTAAATGTACGTCTAAAAACAAAGTTTATAGCTTGTACTTCTTAAACACACAGAGTGCAGTAATTCTATTCTTTAACCTTTCTACTAGATGCCGTTTGTAGCAGAAAGATTATCATTTGCTCAGATGTGAATGAATTCTGTTCAAAAATCAAGGTAAAAGCTAAAGAGAATGGGTTGCCAATTATTTCAGATGTATAATTATTTACAAATAAACGAAGTAAAATGGTGTAAGGAAAAACATACCAACAAGCCAGTACTAGCTATTTATATTAGAGAGATTTTATATAATGCATCCTACAGGCTGTTAAGCTGCCTTTTTAACAGTGGACATCTGACACAGAGTCAGGCTTAGGAGAACAGCTTTAGAGAAAAGGCAAGAGATCTGCGAGAGCTGACTCTGCACAAAAAGGTAAGTGAGTGAGGTGCCCGGAAGAAAGTCTGAAGTAAAGCACACATATGTGAGCCATTTGCTGGCAATGAAGACCTACCAAACTCTGGAGACAAAAGGGGGAATGAGAGAACATGAAATGAAGGATGCAGGGTGGACGCTATGAAAACAACACCTTGATTGCTGAGATCAGAGTGGTTATGGTCTAAATGTTAATGTCCCTTCAAAATTCCTGGGGCAAACCTAATAATCCTCAGTGTGCTGGTATTAAACAGTGGGGTCAGGGTATAGAGAGGTGATTAGGTCATCAAAGACCATGAATGGATTTAGGGATCTTACAAGAGAGGCACAGAAGAAGTTGCCTCTTTCACTGTATAAGGAAAGACACACCAAGAAGGCAGTCTATGTACTGGAGGAGAAGACCCCTCAACGTATAATGAACTTGCTGGAGTCCTGGCCTGAGCTTCTTTCTCCACGTGAGGTAATAGGAGGAACCAAATCACGTTGTTTAGAAGCTAGCTGGTTTATGACATTATAACACCCAAGAATGAACTAAGGTACTGATTTATATGAGAGAACATGAAATGAAGGGATGCTATGAAAAAAACACCTTGATTGCTGATTATAGTCACATATTATGGTCTCCAAGGGAGGAGAGGCTTCAGAATCTCTCCTAGACACAGAATGCAGCTTTTCATACTTCACAAAACAGAAGTTCTGCAAGAAAATAACCCCCTCATTAATCGTAGGTGACTTTTCCCTCTTTTCTCTGCCCAAAGCACTTACTTCCCAAATGAAGCTAGAAAATGTGAGGAGAGAATGAGAGCAGCTGATGCAATAGAAAGTAAAGAAAGGGGCTATTTTCTTAGGAGGAAGTGGTGTTGGGAACGGAGCAGGGTGGTATGCTAGCACAATGCACCATGGGATGAAAAAAGTCGACAGAGGCCCAATACAGTACAAACAAGGTTCCGTCCCTTATTTATGAACACGAAAGAGCTGGAAGCACACATACAGGTTAATGCCAATTCTTCACCTTAACAAATAGAATAGACTGCTCACAGACAGCGAATTACTTCATGTAATTTATTTGCTTTATGCTTCTCTCTGTGATTCAGCTGAGACGGAACACAAAGAATTCAATAAGTACAGCCAGTGATAAATGCCATTAGGGTCACTAATAGGTTGTTTGCTCCTCCCAAGTTTTCTGGAATAAAGTGCAGCAATCTGCCCAGCTCCAAAGTCTGCTAGCAGGATTTTACATTTTGACTCTGCCTTTTCCCTCCACCCGAAGTACTATCCTACAAGGCAAGTGTCTTGGCAGTACAAGTAGCAGAAGCTTCTGTTCCTGCCAGCTCCTGGCTTGATCCCACTGCTCCCATCCCTTTATATGGACAATGAAGCAGGGTCCTAAAGGACAGATGTGGAATGTGGGCAGAGCTCTACAGCACTGCGTAAACAGTGGTGTTAGAGGAATCCCAAGGAAGGAAGTCGGATGAAAAGGGCTTAGGCAGACCCACCAAGCCCTACAGTCACTGAGTGATAACTATTATTGATGACCCTGAAAGGAGATAGAAAAGACGAACAGTGAACATCCTTGTTCAATCAGCATCTCACACAAAACTAAAATCAAACAGGAAGATAAAGCAAATAAGAGACATGATACCAAATGCCACGGAATTTAAGTACACAGCCTATACACAGTGCATTTTCCATCTCCAAAAATTTTAAAGTTGGTCAATCTAATAAAATCCCGCATCTTACTTTATCCACTCGAAGCAGATAATATAACTGGCTACTCCCTTAGTCCTTGATTCTCTTTTCTTCATTTAAAGTTGTCTTCAGGTTCCGGGTTCCATTCCACTGCTTATTCCCACTGTCCCGTGGCTGTCTTCTAGCATGCACTGCCCCAGCTTGGTGGCGGGCTGCTTTCCCTCCTTTCTGCTCTTACGCTTTACTCCACCAAGTTATGCTGCCTTATACACCATGCATTCAAGGTTCAATCTTACACCTCTGCTCAGCTCACAACCGAGGATCCAGCAACCTGTTCACTGTTACCCGTGCTGTAGCAGAGTTCTCCTGTAATCCTGACTGCTCTCCCTTTTCAGCCTCACCAAAGTCACCCAATGAAAATCCATCTTTTCCAGCTGTTCAGTTCAAAATCTTTATGTTCATCCTTGACTTTTTCTTTCTTTTTTTTCATAACTCATTGTTGCACCAATTCTAAAGACTCCATTATAATTCTGTTCCCTGACTGGCTCTTTTAATATGTTCCGTGGTACAACCTTGATAAGACAGCTGATGTAATTCTACTGCCCCATTCTGGTATCATCCCTTCTGACTCATAATGAATCATTAATATTCCCTCTACAGGCCTTTTAAAATCAACCCATAGGTACCACCCTTCTTATTCTACTAAGTATCCATCTTTCCATCAGACATAGATTATAGGCAAAGTTATCCAGTATTTCTCCCTCCCCAACAAAACCAATTATAACGTGACTTCCCACATAACTTTTCTTCAAAGGATGCTATGTCAGCCTATTTCTGAACCATGCAAATGAGTTTATCGTGTAGCCCTGAGAACAGAAGGCAGCAGCAGTGGCATGAGACGCATGAAGTACGGAGGCCTCACATGGAGGTGTGGTCTTTCCTTTATGTCTGGACCTCTCTCTCTAGCCCTGAGAACAACTTGGACAAACTTCTTGGAAGTTGGAGAATTGGTGCCTACTTAACTCTCACCAAACTGTGATGTAATAAGCAATACATATACATACCCACATATACATACACATACATACATATATGTGTGTATAGATACATACATACATACATACATATATTTTCTTCAATATTCTGAAAGAAGGGCCTCTAAGACTCTGGGAATCTCTTAAAATATAATTTTGCTAGCCGGCGGTGGTGGCGCACGCCTTTAATCCCAGCACTTGGGAGGCAGAGGCAGGCGGATCTCTGAGTTCGAGGCCAGCCTGGTCTACAAGAGCTAGTTCCAGGACAGGCTCTAGAAACTACAGGGAAACCCTGTCTCGAAAAACTAAAAAAAAATATATATATATATATAATTTTGCTGATGAGATGACTGGTGACTGGGGTCCCTAAGGTCAGCCTCAGGTTGGAAGATGCTCACCACCAAAAACCACGAACATAATTAGAAGGTCAATACTCAAAGGCAGGGTGCAGAACAGTAGACTAAGTTAACCAGCAACAGACAAACAGACAATGGCTTCACTAATCATGACTACTGTCCTGGTTTCCTCTTGTTGCTATGATACAACACTCTATTCAAAGGCAACTCAGAGGAGCCAAGGGTTTATTTCATCTACAGGCTACAGTCCATTATGGAATTATTGTATTCCATGTAGCATTACCACTGACCAAGTAATTCACAATCAAGAATGCATAGTGGGAACCATAGAGTAGGATGCTTACTTGCTTGCTCACTGGCTCAGGCCCCACCCACTTTGCTGTACTGTCGAGAATCCCCTACTTAGGATAGTGCTACCCACAATGGGTTGGGCCCTCTCACATCAGTCATCAGATAAACTAATTTCACAGATAAAGCCATCGGTGTGGGGGTAAAAGTCAGAGCTCACTTCTGGGTTTTGAAAATTCACCAATCCCTGAGCTCTAAATCCCACCAATCTCTGCGCTAGTCACAAGCCCAGGATTTGAAATTCCACCAATCCCCACCCTGGAAACTCAGCCCCCAAGAATCCCTATTAAGGCTGTCTCCTGCTCAGTTTCCTGCTGCTTGTCACCTGAGCTGAGGCAGCCGCACTTTTGTGTCTTTCCTAATACATCTCTTGTGTGATATTTGTTGTACACTGTAACTTTGTGGTATTCCTCAGCTCCCAACCGTGAGCATACCTTTCCCTTCAGAGCTGTAACACGTGTACTGGGAGTCTTTTGTCTCAGAGCTATGACACATGCTTCGAGGAAACATTTCCCCTCAGAGCTGTAAGACTATCAATGGGCCAACCTGAGAAAGACAGTTTTTTATGTGAGGATCCCTCTCGGTATGAGAGTTTAGGCCCATGTCAACTTGGTGATAAAAACTAAGCAGGTCATCTATGCGATGGGATACTGATAGAAAACTCTAAATTAAGAAAGCAGTTCAGAGAGCTTCCAGGTCAAAGAATACATCCAGGGACAAGGAGGGTGAGCCACTCTAAATTTAGTTACTTAACTTCTTTTCTCCATATATCTAGGAAAGGTCCATGAGGTCAGGAATATTGTTCCACATCACATTGCCAGTCATATTTGATTGTTACACAATCCAAAGTATGCTAAATAACAATGATTCGTAATATCCTCTATGATATATAGTAAAAAACCCACGGCAGAAAATATCCACAGACTTTGGTGACAGAACACAAAGAAACAATCTTGAGCTGACTAGAAAAATTTGCCTGCAGGTCAGTTGTCAGAGTATTAGAAACTGTTATGCTGATTTCTGCAGGAGAAAAGATATCAATGGTTTTATCCAGAGCTGGACAGTCCAATAGTGAATTGCCAGGCAAGGTGTGAACTGGTATAATAGTGGCACAACTATATGAAGTGACCAACTACTGTTTTGATTGAATTTGAGGTTTGTTCTACAGGAGAGATTCCATGCTTGATATTGAAAACATGATTTAAAAAAAACATGGTAGGGAACTCATAAGCTCTAAAGGAGAAACACTTGATGTTTTTGTTTGTTTGTTTGTTTTGTTTTGTTTTATCAAGGCAGGGTTTCTCATTGTAGCTCAGGCTATTATGGAACTCACTTAGATTTGAGTGGCCTGGAACTCAGAGATCCACCTTCCTCTGCCTCCCAAGAGCTGGGATTAAAGTTATGTACCATCACTGCCTGGATGAAGTTATTTTTGTAAGTGCCATTGCTGTCTAACATCTTTGTAAATATTTATGTTTATATTCATAGATGTCTGCAGCTCCCAATCATGGTCAAGAAGCTTATTACTGAAGTGGGTAGTGGGTAGTGCAGACATGTATTACTGTTCAAAATGCTGAGAATAAGCAACTGTGTGCTCACCCAGAGATATATTTATGTCAACTCCTGCTCCCTTCAAGGATCAGAGAACACTGCAGCAAAAGGCACAGGAAAAATGTAAGTGCCAGGAGATGCAGAGGAACGCTGGGTAAGTTATATTATGGACAGGACCTTGCTATTGCAAACTTGAGCAGTGCTTACCTACATAACACAGGCACAAAATCATGCCAGTTAATTCCAGCATGGAGGCAGAAGGGGCTCCTGAGGGCCCCATGCCTAGCAGAGGCTCTGTTGGCAGCTGATGGCTTTGGGGGAGGTACCACTGATATATTATCCATTCCCCAAAGGATGAGCCCATGACCATAGGTACTAACTGAACTTTGTAGTCTAGAAACATAACTAAGAAAATATAAAAGAACAGGAAGCTGGGACATAAATGGGATGGGGAAGCTTTTAGGAGAAGCTAAAAGGGAATGAGAGGTAGGTATGATCAAGATACACTGTATACAAGTATGAAATTTTCAAAAAATAAAGAAAATTATTATTATTATTGTAGTGAGAAGCGGCGGGGCTGCGTCCCGCCACCCCCCGCCGGCTAGCTTTACACCCGAAATAATTACACGGAAACTGTATTCTTTTAAAACACTGCCTGGCCCATAGTTTCAGCCTCTTATTGGTTAATTCTCACATCTTCCTTTAACCCATATTTAGTAATCTGGGTAGCACCACGAGGTGTGGCTTACCAGGAGAGATCTTAACCTGCGTCCATCTCGGAGAGGAGCAGCATGGAGACTCCTATCGTGACTGCCTGAAGCGTCTCTCCAACTCTACTTCCTTGTTCCCACAATTCTGTTCTGTCTACTCCACCTACCTAATTTTCTGTTCTTAAAGGGCCAAGGCAGTTTTCTTTATTAATTAACCAATGAAAGAAACATAGACAGATAACTCTCCTCCATCATTTCCCCTTTTTCTGTTTAAACAAAAAAGAAAGGCTTTAACTTTAACATAGTAAAATTACATGTAACAAAACAGTTATCAAGCAAGTATTACAGTTACAATATTTAAATCTATTTTATCTTTTATCATAACTAAGGAAAGCTATAACTATCTATTTATTCTTCAACTCCATCAAAGACTCCAGAAGGATATAATGCTACCTAAGTAAACAAGAAATAAGTAACTTATAAAACTCTAGAAATGACAGAGACAACTCGCTGCCTGGACAGTCACCCAAAGTTCCTCTGTACCGTTGGGGCATCCATCTTCGGGCTTCAGGCCCACAGTATCCAGCAGACATTTCCATGAAGCAGAAAAATTCCAAAGACAGTTCAGTCACTTTCTGCTGTGTCCTGCAGAACGTCTCGCAGACTCTTTCACGAATCAGGAACCCTGAGAGACCATCTCACCTTTAGACAAATTTAGCAGTCCTCTTTCTGTGGGTTCCTTGTGTCCAGTTTATGCAACAGTCCAGGCAAGAGCAGTTTCTTGCCCAAATGGCTAACAAACTCCATAAGTAGCCTCTTCGATGCCCATCTTCCTCTTGAAGTAGATTGGTGCTGCCAGGAGCAGACGTGTCTCATTGTCATGAAAAACCCTAAGTTATTAAAACATTAAATGCCATATTCTGCAGTCTTTGAAAGATATGAAGAATGCCTATCTGAAATATATCTATGCACATCTAGAAAATGACTAACATGACTACAAGCTTGACTATTAATCGATGATTATCCATTAACAACCTATATTTCCTAATTATACATTACATTCTTTAAAATGAACTACAATCACAATAGCTTAATCAAAATCAGAAATACATATACATATAACAAATTGACCTTAAAATCCATACCAATGCAAATTCATATCTATATCATCTCCCCCTTTAAATGTAAAAGAACATTTATAAGCAATATTTGGGAAAATGGGCGCAGTTTTTTCTCTCCAAACTGCTTCCTGCTGAATGGGGGCGCTGTTATTTAGGTCTTTCATGGTATAACCTGTCTGCTAGGTTCATCCCAGTCGGCAGTTGAGCGAAGTAATTTTTTGAGGGTGTTCACAGCAACCTTTCAGGAGGGCGTGGTCTATCATACCATATTGGGATAGAAGCAATCCACAGAGTCTCGTCCTCTGTGAAAACAAAAGAAGAAACTCTTTTCCAAAGCATCATGTTCTTAGATCCAAATCCTGAAGTCATACCATTAAGATGTCCATTTTGGTCTAGACTGGCAGCCCATATAATGAAATGTCTCTCTGTATTTAGCTCCTTTACAGTCAAAAAAATCAAAGAAAACACAACAAAATACATAATCCAGACTCTCTGTGAATTTTCCATTTTTATGCGGCTTATTTTCATTCTATCACTTTACTTTATTCTGTCTCTTTAAAGACTTTAGCCTTTTTTTTTTTAGGCATTAACTTTATTTTTTATATTTTCTTCTTCTCTCTCTCTCTCAAGCCTACATACATTCATCCAACACTGTGACTCATTTAAAAGTCTTCTATGTCTGAATCTTTTCTATTGTGAATCTGTAATTTTTTACTATCCAGGAGCATTTCTTAAAAGGTTAACCACTTCTTAAAATAATACGGTACTGCCTGTTTACAGCCAAGTCTAAACCTTAACTGCGCTGTTATTATGGTAATTGCGATAGACCAGTCTGAGCTCAGCACAATTCAGCATGGCGGAGCAGAGCCAGAGCTGCTACTGCCTCAGTCATTTGGTGTCCCTGAGCTGCACACAGTTACAGGTACACAGCAGTCCACATTGGAGCTGCACTCAGCAGTTTAATTTTGATACTGAGCGTGCAGCACAGAAACTCTTTTAATCCAAGTCACAGCCGAATCTGACGCGCAGAGCAGTCTGAAAACACCTCTCTCTCTATGGCGGCAGGAATCCGCAAATGCTGTCCCGCTCGCCTAAGCCTGATTCCTCCATCTGCCCAGGTGCAGGAAGGGAGCAGTGAGCCATTGGCATGGTCTCAGAGAACTTTCTTTCCGATCCCAAGCGGGCAAGGTTTTTAAGTGGATTTAGTCACCACGTTGGAGCGCCAATCTGTAGTGAGAAGCGGCGGGGCTGCGTCCCGCCACCCCCCCGCCGGCTAGCTTTACACCCGAAATAATTACACGGAAACTGTATTCTTTTAAAACACTGCCTGGCCCATAGTTTCAGCCTCTTATTGGTTAATTCTCACATCTTCCTTTAACCCATATTTAGTAATCTGGGTAGCACCACGAGGTGTGGCTTACCAGGAGAGATCTTAACCTGCGTCCATCTCGGAGAGGAGCAGCATGGAGACTCCTATCGTGACTGCCTGAAGCGTCTCTCCAACTCTACTTCCTTGTTCCCACAATTCTGTTCTGTCTACTCCACCTACCTAATTTTCTGTTCTTAAAGGGCCAAGGCAGTTTTCTTTATTAATTAACCAATGAAAGAAACATAGACAGATAACTCTCCTCCATCATATTATTATTATTATTATTACAAATTTTCACCCCCTCCCCTCCTCCCATTTCCCTCCCTCTCCTCCCATTCCCCCTTCCCTTCCCTCTCCAGTCCAAAGAGCAGTCAGGGTTCCCTGCCCTGTGGGAAGTCCAAGGTCCTCCCCCCTCCATCCAGGTCTAGGAAGGTGAGCATCCAAACAGACTAGGTTCCCACAAAGCCAGTACATGGAGTAGAATCAAAACCCAGTGCCATTGTCCTTGGCTTCTCAGTCAGCCCTCCATGTAAGCCACATTCAGAGAGTCTGGTTTGATTACATGCTCCATCAGACCCAGTCCAGCTGGCCTTGGTGAGTTCCCATTAGATCGGCCCCACCTTTACAGTGGGTGGGCGCACCCCTTGTGGCCCTGACTTCCTTGCTCATGTTCTGTCTCCTTCTGCT
Source organism: Arvicola amphibius (assembly GCF_903992535.2). Classification (NCBI taxonomy): domain Eukaryota; kingdom Metazoa; phylum Chordata; class Mammalia; order Rodentia; family Cricetidae; genus Arvicola; species Arvicola amphibius. Next base: position 190,231,970 of record NC_052048.2, read on the forward strand.
CCTCATTTGGACCTTGGGAGCTCAGTCCAGTGCTTCACTGTGGGTCTCTGTCTCTATCTCCATCCATCGCCAGATGAAGGTTCTATGGTGATATGCAAGATATTCATCAGAGTGGCTATAGTATAGGGCCAGTTCAGGTGCCCTCTCCTCAGCTGTTCAAGGAACAAGCTGGGGACATCTCCTTGGACACCTGGAAACCCCTCTAGAGTCTGGTCTCTTGCCATCCCTCTAATGGCTCCCTTAATTAAGATATATACTTCCCTGCTCCCATATCCACTCATCCTTTATCCCAACTGTCCCATTCCCCCAAGTTCTCCCCATCCTCCCCTTCCCACTTCTCTCTCCCCATCTCCCCTTACCCCCATCCCACCCCCACCCCCAAGCTCTCCATTTTTGCCTGGAAATCTTGTCTTCTTCCAATAACCAGGAGAATAACTACATGTTATTTTTGGGGGGGTCACCTTCCTATTTAGCTTTTCTAGGATCATGAATTATAGGCTCAATGTCCTTCATTTATGGCTAGAATCCACTAATGAGTGAGTACATACCATTAAAATAATTAGAGAAATAAAAGTATTTCTTTTACCTTAGCAAGAGTTCACCAAATAGTACAGTTACTTATATGTTGGTAAGCTTCTTCTGGGTATGTTTGCTGCTGAAGGAAAGTATGGGGGAAGACTCAGTCTCATAGAAAAATGCCTATGCGTTTCAGCTTTCTGGAAGTTTCCATATTTCAATGATAAGAACAAGTTCCTTCAATAGGTAGTGAGCAGGTCCTAAATATTTATATAGTAAAACATCTCTCTGCTTGTTGGTCATTATTCTTTTCCCAAAGCCTATATATTTATACTTCATGTCTCAGTACAATTACCACAAACTTCTACACCATCAGGATACAAATGATAAAATTTGCTAAACTAGAAAAAATAAAGAAGGTAGATGTTCTGGTGAGAAAATTGTCAAACTGAATTTAAATTATTTTTAACTCACAACTTGGCCCATGTTTTTAGACCCAAGAAATTATCCCAACTTCCAGAAGCTCAGTTATATTTAAAAACCCTATCAAGTTTTATTCATCAGGTTTTATTTATAAAGCACTATGAATTATATACATTTTTGACATGTACAAGATGATCAAGTCAAAATTGTATATATATAACATGGTATGTGTGTTTATAATATTAAACAGGTATTATATAAAAGAACATGTGCATAAAATTCTTTTTTATTACACATAAGTATATATATTCAATCATGCAGAAATGTAAGTTACAAGTTAAAAAACATCTTCATAGAAGAAATAATGGTGGCTATTTACACAAGTGTGATTTCAGGCTTTATTATTTAAATTCTTGACTGTATTTTTGTGTATTCCTCAAATTTATTATAATAAACTTTTTATTATTTCCATAAATTGCAGAGGTAAATGGGATGGAGAAGAACAAGTCTCAAAAAAGAAAATAAGTACCAAGAGAAGCAAGGTCACCACACCTTAATTCCAGCTCCTTTCCTCGGAAGCTGAGGCAGGAGGAATCCATTTTGAAGACCTAACTGGGCTGAACAGGGAGGACAGCCCAGGCAGGGAAAGACAAGACAAGCAAGAAAGACCTGTCTCAAATAAAAACAAGAAAAATGCTGGGTATGAAGCTTAGGACTGGAACACTTGCCTACATGAGTAATGCCCTACATTCAACTACAAGTATCACAGACAACGAAACAAAGAGTGTAACAAAGCTGAATGATAAGGAATACAGATATGTTGGAGGGAGTGAACCACTTGTTGGTTCTCAGCTGCTCAGCCCTGAAATAATCACTCATAAACTGTATTATTTAAATCAATGCGTGGCCCATTAGCTCTAGCTTCTTATTGGCTAACTCATATTAATTTAACCCATTTCTATTCATCTGTATGTCACCACGAGGTCATGGCCTTCCAGCAAAGTTTCAACATGTCTATCTCCAGCAGTAGCTCTATGGTGTCTCTGACTCTGCCCTTCTTTCTCCCAGCATTCAGTCTAGCTTTCTCTGCCTATCTAAGTTCTGCCTTGCTATAGGTCCAAAGAAGTTTCTTTCTTCATTAATGGTAATAACAGCACACAGAGGGGACTCCCACATCACGGATATGTTTCCTATAAACCAACTTATCTTTGTATTCGTTTTCTTAATGAGTATATTAAAATTATTAGACATACTTTCATCTGTCAACAGATATACAAGAACATTCTAGTTAAGTCTTTGGTCATGTGACTTGGCTTGGTTACCTTTGCTACTCCTTGCTAACTTGACTATTTCCTAAGCAAAGCATCATGGGTTTAGCATAAGGAAACTCCCCTCCGCTTCCTAGCAAAGGAGGAAAGCTTTGGAGTGCTAATGTCACAGGAAGAACTCTCTCTGAAAGCTTGATTACTGCTAACAGGAATCATCAGACCACTGTATTATGCAAGAATGTTCTCTTCAGTGACTGATAAAATGCTAAGATGACAGAAACTATCGTTGTTTTTCTTGTTCCTAACGGAGGGAACTGCTCTCCAGTCACTAATAACCAACTAATGTACAGCCAAGCAGGAAGAAATTGAATACACACTAGAGGCCACAGTGATAAATAAGTGGATTTCACATGAAGTAAAAGAATGATGATCGCACAAAGAAAACTGCAGTGGAGCTGCCAAGCTCAGCTGCATTTTTAGTTCTTATGCCAGAAGTCAGAAATGGCTTTTTTCCCTCCTTCTGTTCTTTCTGTCTATAAGGCTGATTTTTTTTAATGAAAATTTCAAAATCTATGGAATTTTCATCCTAAAATTTTCTTTTAGAAATTTATCACTGTATTATTAAAGCAAAGCTTTGCCTTATAGTCATGAAATATTTCTACATTCAAAAACAGAAAATAGAGCTGGGTATTTAATTCCAGCACTTGAGAGGCAGTGGCGGGATGATCATGTGGGTTCAAGGCCAGCCTGGATACAAAGCTATACAGAAAAACCACATCTCAAAAAGCCAAAAAAAAGAAAAGAAAAGAAAATAGACGCTAGAGAGATGGCTCAGCAGTTTAAAGCACTTGATTCTGTCGCACAAGACCTGGGTTCTATTCCTAGCACCCAAATGGTAGCTCACAACCATCTATAGCTCCTGGAGATCTGATACCCTCTTCTGGCTTCTGACAGCACCAGGCACACATAGGATGTACAAACATATTTTCAGGCAAAACATCCATACTCATAAAAATTATAATGTAGAATGGAAATATTTTTATTCTCTTAATTCATACAAGATTTAAACTGAGTAAAAGAAATTGATATTATTCATAGCACATGAATTTGTCTTAGTATTCTTTCATTAAGAGAAAATGAATTTAAATCAAAAGTTTTCTTCAAACAAAGCACCAATAAGTGGAGGTTATGTGTCAGGTGATCAGTTAGGGAAACATGAAAAATAAGAATATTGCTGCTTTTCTGATTATCCATACACTTCTGTAAAATTAGGGGAGAATTACACATTTATTATAGTTTTAAAATAATTCTATGAGAATTGCATACAACATGTTTGCATATACTCGTACTTCCCCCAACTCTTCGTAGGCCCACCATCCCTTCCCCTTCAACTTTGTGTCCACCTGTTCCCACCCATTAAGGCCACTGTTCTTTTTACATATTCCTTTCAAACTGTGATCATTTTCTCAGAAGATAGGACAGTTATTTTTATTGCTTATATTATTTTTATTACTTATGTGCATGTTAGGTGACCACTTCGTTCCCTTTTCACAATCATTAAAACCAAACAAAGCCTGCCAGCACTGAAGAAGGGTTTCTTTCTTCCACATCTTTCCACCATTTGTTGCCATTTGCTTTCTTGATCACAGCCATTCTGATTGGAGTCAGAAGAACTTGAGAGCAATTTGAATTTGCATTTCCTTCACGGCTAAGGATGTTAAACAACTTCTTAGTTATTAATTGTACATGTGTATTCCTTAAGATCTAGCTATTCAATTTGTTACTTGCATCGCACTATGGAAACAGTATGGAGGTGACTTTGTGGAACTGAAATTACAGCTGCCATATGATCCAGCTACATGCAGTTACTCACTTAAGGGACTCAAGGCAGAGTGCGACAGAGATAGACCTGCATATCCATTTTGTACTCAAAATATCCTGTTAACAGAACCAGCTTTGATGCCTATCAGCAGATGAAGAGATAAGGAACATATGCTGAATTTATACAATGGAATTCTGAGCAGCCATAAAGAAAATGAAAAGATGATATTTTATGAAAGTAGAAGAAAATGGGAATTACTGAGAGCAACAAAGCCAGATGCAGGAAAGCAAATACCATGTTTTCTCTCATACACAGAACATACATTTAAAATTATGTGTGTGTTTACATGTTTGTGCATCCCCAAAATAGCATAAGGATCACAGGGGCAGGGTAGTTAGGGATCTTAAGAGAGGTGGGGATAGAGAGTAGTGGAATATATGTAATAACAAGGAAGAAACGAGACCGACAACCTGATGGAAGAAGAAAGGAAATCAACAGAAAGAAGGAGGGCCGTGGTGGAGGGGAATGAATGCGAACAAGGCAATGATACATATGTATGAAGATTCCATGATGAAAGCCATCATTTTCTATATGTATCAGTTACTTGTTGCTATAACAAAATACTTGACAAAAGCAACTTCTGGAAAGAAGGGTTTTAATTTAACTCAAAGTTCAATGGTATAGTCAATCAAGGTGAGGAACTCATGGTACCCAGAGATTGAGGGAACTGGGCATACTGTATATATAGTAAAAAAAAAAAGAGAGAGCAATTAATGTCCTTGCATAGCTCGCTTCCTTCTTTCCATTAATATAGGAATCCAGCACACAGGATGGTACTAATTACATTTAACACAGCTTTTTTTTTTTTTACTACAACTAACCTAATCTATACAACTTTTCACAGACAAGCCTAGAGAAGTACTTCCATGGTGATTCTAAATCCCATTAAGCTTACAATCAAGATTAATGTCACAGGATGGTAACTTTAAAAGTAGTTTGAAAAAATAAGAAGGATGGATATAGAAAGTATAATATTAAGCAGGGAGACAGAAACACATGTCTTCTCTCATATTTAGAGCCTATCTAATGTACATGTACACACACATACACATATACACATACATGTTGTGACCTGAAAGAGGAAAAGGATTCTGAGAGAGGTTACAAAAGCCAGATCAGGAGAATACCAGGGAGTTAGGGATGAAAGGGCAAGAGAATCTACTAAAACACTTTGTTTCAAAATGCCATATGGTATTTAATAAACTAGTATGCTAATTATAAAAGTTTTAAATTATTCAAATGCAAGATAAAAAATACAGAAAAATATAATGTGTTTAAAAAAAACCCAACCAGAAATTCTTCCATATCACAGTAAGACACTATTAGTTGGAGAAGTGAATATTGAGGGAGAAAAAAAATAATAAAGGCCATAAGCTGTCTTATGATTTAATATTGAGAACCTGGAGAAGAAAAACACATACACACACACACACTTATATACACAACACCATCATTGATTTCATTTTATATTGGCTATCTACTGCTGGGCATGGGGCCTACCCTTCAGTGTGGTTCATGTAAATGAAAACTCTTTTGTTTTTTTGAGACAGGTTTTTCTGTGTAGCTTTGGTGCTGGTCCTGGCATTAGCTCTTGTAGAGCAGGCTGCCTTGAATTCACAGGGATCCGCCTGCCTCTGCTTCCCGAGTGCTGGGATTAAAGGTGTGCACCACCACAGCCTGGTTGTGAATGAAAACTCTTAAAAGGAAGCTGTGTCTGCTGAGGTCCACTGGCTGCTGAGATTTTAGTACTGTGGAGAGACTGGAATGGCTAATTACCTTATCTTGGGCTAAGTTCTGGCTCTCTGGACCACCCTTCCTTGCCCTTCTCTGTGTCAGAACTAATTAACATCTTGTGACAGTAGATAAAAACCCTTTAGAATCTATTGACTCAGCAGGAAACTCACTTTTACCAATCCAAAAGCTAATAGGAAAGCTTCCCCGACCTCAATGTGCACACCTCTCTGATGTACCCACCAATGCAATTTAAATTTGCTTTGATTCATGACTTTTTCTGTCCTGTAAAACTATAAAAACTCTTTGAATCTGCTTCCTCATTGGAACATAGAATTTGGGGTAACATAAATCTGTGTTCCTGAGCTATGGTCACTCACAATGGCTCCAACATAAACTATCTTTTACTCCCTTTAAGATGAGAGTTTTTGTGTCAAGATTTATATACCCACTAAGATTTCGTTGGAGAAAACTAATTTTTCCTTTGCAAATGGTTGCCAATTGGAGACAGCTTTTTGGTTAGGGATGGAAGCTCATGCCCATATCTCCTTTTAGCACTGGAACTCAATCTGACTTGAACCTGTGCAGGCCCTGTGATTGTTGTCAGTGTCTTAGAATTCATATGTGCAAATATCTTATTGTGTCTGGAAGACACTGGTACCTTGGTATCATCCATCAGCTTTGGTTCTTAAATTCTTTCTACCTAGTTTGCTTCATAGTTCCAGGAACCCTGAGAAGAGGGGTTTAATGAAGACGTCCCATTTCGGATTGAGTGTTTCAAAGTCTCTCACTCTCCATATACTGTAAAGTTGTGGGTCTTTATGTTTGATTTGCCTGTCCTTCTTAGAAACTTACATGCCTTGGGTATAAAAGGAAGTTACACAGCTCTGCCTAAAACAAAACAAAACAAAACTCCCCAAATACCCTGCAATACTAGAAACAAGGGCACAGGCAGATGGACCATTAGAACCTCAGCTCCACTGACCACAAGAAAGGACAGGCAGATGGGAATTCAAGCACAGTTCCCAGTGCCAGCTCCCATCAGTGCAAGGCCAAATTCCCTGTTCTTATAATGCAAGCACAGCTGTGTGCCTGCCATCTAGCTTACTCTAAACCCATGTGTTTTCTATAGCCATTCTCCAATCTCCCCATAAAGAGAAATTTATGGGAATACTGGAATTAATAAATAGCATCTCCTGGAGCCCCTTTCTGGTTGAGAGTTAAGAATTTAGGCACAATTAATGAAATGTACTTTGGAGGTTGACAAGATTCCTTTTATAGAGAGATGTTTCAGACAAGAAATTTAAAATAGCAATGCATCATGCTTGGCCTTGCTCTCTTTTCAGTCAGAAACCCCCAGTTTCCTACAAATCCCACACAAAACCCCATTCAGTCACAGCCGAGTCTTAATTTCCTTGTGTGACCTTATTGCCCATAGCTTCATCTCACCAGGTAACAGCACTATTCAAGGCACTTTTGGAACCCTGTCACTGCACTTATCAGAAAGAGGAAAAAAAGACATAAATAATTCTTAGCATCTTTTTAGGTTATGAGTTGAGACATCAAAATGTTGAAAATAGCCACTGCTAAGACACATGGGAATTTCATAAAAAAGTGTACATGCATGTACTCAAGTGTAAGCTATATTTTCTCCAGTGACAGCCTGTTTCCCTCAACCTTACTGCTCAAATTTATGCTAAGAATCTATTGTTTTAGTATTACTTTTAATTTTGGGGTTATATTATTTCATTTCCTAAGTCTTTTAAAAAGTATTTATTTTATTGTTTGAGGTTATAATATATCATTTCATTTTCCTTTTCCTCCTTCCAAACTTCTTACATAGCTTGCCTTGCTCTCTTTCAAATTCATAGTCTTTTCATTAATTGTTACACACAATTCGGGAAGTTTTGTTTTTCCTAATTTAGATCTATTGACATAGGTAGTTATCAGGAAAGGCTTCTCAAGAGACACACTGGAGCTGAGTTCTGAAAGAAAAGTTTATACTATAGGACAGTTGAACAAAAAGAAGAGATGGGGGGGCTGAGGCTGAAGGCCTGCTGCTGGCAACCTGGGGTGGGAACTACTACAAGGAGCAAGTATGTGGTTGACAGATGGAAGAGAAAGAAGACAGAGTGGTTTATGTACTATAAAGAGAGCTGGAACTGGAGACAGAATGAGGAGCATCCTGATCTGAGAGGCCTATGCTGCCACCTGAGGGTATGTGATACCCAGACCTGTGCTGCCACTGAGGGCCATGTCTGGGTACAAGGCTCCACTGCAGCAGGGATCTGTGTTGATGTCAGCGACCCATGTTACCACCAAAGGGCATGAGGATGTCTGTGGTTTGGGCTGTCTTCTAAGGACATGTTGATGACTGAGTGCCATGCTCAGTTGACCCCACCCCTCACTGGCTATATCGTGGCTCCAATGGTGATGTGGGCTTGAAGAGCTGGTCCTACCACTAGGCAGTGTGGAAGAGCTGGCCTCCGTGGCATGGACATGGGAGAGCTGGTTTGGTGGGTTGACCAATTCAGCTACTACTGAGGCCCAGATTCAGGGATTTGAGCTGGCCAACTCCAAAATCTTCCTCACCTATGAGCTTCTGGAGTATGTGAAGGGGCCAATCCTGCAGAACCAAAGCTATAGGATCTCCAGGGCAATAGCAGAATATCCTAGAGGAGTCTCTGTGAGGGTCCAGTAGTGATGGTGTAGTACAAGCCAGAGGCCTCCATCTAGACCAATAACCCATTGCAATGAACATCTGCATTAATGTTTGGACAAATAGATATACTGTGTGACACACCATGGCACACTGCAGCTTCCATAATGATGAATGTGATTATGTTTTTGTTTTGTTTTAGCTTTTATTAATGTGGAGAGTTACAAGGATGGAGGGTAGATATGGGAGGAGTTGGAAATGAGTGGTATTTGGGTGCATGATGAGAAATTCACTAAGAATCAATAAAACAGTATGAAAAAAGAAGAGATGGGATTTAGAAATAGTGTTCTGTCAAAAAAATCCCATTCCTTGATTTATAGAAGCAACACAGTGTTTTTAAGATAGCAGACTGCATGAACAATTATTATTAAGATGACACAAAGATTTGACTATTTCTTAAAATGTGGACCTGATAGCACCTACATCATCCCTGAGGTAAAGAACCCCACATGACATCTATCAGAAACTAAGGAAATGTGATGTGCTCATAGGTGACTCAATGCTACCTCCCTGTAGTTCACAAAAGCACTAATAATTTCAATCCATAAATGCAAATGCAAGTCTACTTAAGAGGGTGTAGAACAGTTTGCTTAGCCAGCACATAATATTTGCAAATATTTATAGAGTATAGAATATGATAATTCAATATACTGATATAATATGCAAAGGCTGTAGAACTGACATCTATTTGAAGTTCTGTCTTCAAGTTCTTTTGAGATTTATAATAAATTGCCATAAACTGGCTACTGTGGTGCACCGCGGAGCCTTGGAACTTATTCCTTTTACCTTTGCTGTTCCTCCTCTCATGGCATTTGGGAGCTTATTACATGGCCAAACAATGATTTTATTTCTATTGTAATGAATGTTCTGCTTTACTTAAGAAAAAAAAAGACTTACTTATTTTTATTTTACTGGTATGAGTGTGTTCTTGTATGTATGTACGTACACCTCATGAATACAGTGTCTGTGAGGCCAGAAGATGGTGTTGGACCCTTTAGAATTGGAATTACAGGCAGTTGTGAGATGTTATGTAGATATTAGGAACTTAACTTTGATCCTCTGAAAGAGTTTAACTGCTGAGCCATCTCTCCAGCTCCTCTTTTCCGTTTGACTTTAGATATCCCTACGGAGAAATATTTTTTCAGCAGTTTCTTGACCTTCCTTGCTACTGAGATAAAACTGGAGTTTATAAGGTGAGCAGCTCAAAGAGACCCCAGGATTGCTACCCTGGATTGAGTTGGTATCGCAAAGCTGTATAAGTACCATTTAGATATTTCCCCATAAAATTTATAACGAGCCCTTGCGTAAATTAAATTCTGTCAATTTACTGTTTCCTAGCAAAAGGAACATCATTACTGGTTTGGCTGCATGTTGGTCATCAACTCAAATTTCATTCCTATGATGATGTTTTGGTAAACAGAATGACATCCACCCTAGAATTAGGGACATTTTGCTGGATCTCCATCCATCAATACAAACCTTCAATTTTAATAAACAGAAAATAACACTGTAAGAATCTAAATGAGCGATTGCAAGCATGAATGTAAATGAATCTGTATAAGCATGTATGAAAAGCCAGACAATTAGATACTATATTGTGACTCATACAAAAGTCATTTAGAAAAGGTGGCACAGCAGTCAAAAGCATTTGCTGGTCTTCCAGAGGACCCAGGTTCAGTTCCTAGTACCCATGTCATGTGTGTCACAGCCATCTGTGCTTCCAGCTATAGGGGATCAGATGCCTCTGTCCTCCTTGGGCATCTGTACTTACATGGCATATCCACCTACACAACTAAAAATAACGAAAATAAATCTTTAAAAAAAAACAAGAAAAAAGTTAATTTGGAATAATATGTAATTGCTCCCAATCACCATTTTTTCATTAAAAGAGCCACATGTTACTCCAAACTTTTGACAAATGATGCCAAGTTTTCTTGAACAATCACCAGAAGGTAATTTATTTCTGAGGATTCCATCTACAGAGCAGGAGGGGAAAAGGTTCTGTCAGGAACATACTTTATGAAATAGAATAGCCATAAAGAACAATGGCTCTGATTAAATTTAGTTGTAAACTGACTTCCTGCAGCTGCTAAAAGTGATCTCACTCTAAGAATTTATTCTGCATTCAGGCATGATCTGACAAACATGGCCCTTTGCATACATATCTCTCCCTCTCCCAGTACCCCCAAATGATTCACAGCCATGCACGGATAACTATGAGATCTGTGATTTACTGTGTTTGATAACCAACAGACTAAAATTATTACCAAACTAATCTAATCAATAATTCAAGATAAATATGGCTTCACAGTCTGTTGTGTAAGGAAGGCTCTCTAATACCAAGATTTCTGTTGTAAATTCTCTTTTAAATGTGCTAATCATTTCTCCCTTCCGTCATTTTGATTCAAAGATCCAATAGTGTTGGCTTGCTTACAGAGCTCAGTGATTTGACTGCATAAATACATTTAAATAGAGTCTTACAGCAGCAAAGGGCCAATCACTGCTCAGGATACTGTGAAAGAATTAAGTGGAACCATGTGCAGGCCTCCTTCCCATGTATGCGCTTTAGTTTTAGTCAGAAAACTTTATTTTCTGACTGTGCCTAAAGTGCTTGAAAATAGTCAAAATAAATCTCATCACTGAGGAAAGTTGTTACAGGGAGATGAAAGGAGGTATTTCATATAGTAAAGTTCATTGACATCACAACTCATGCTCAGATACTTGACACAAATTCATTCTATAAAAATATGAATGTATTGTCTTATCTTATTAAGAACATCTAACAAGAGTGACCTATCATTTGCAAAATTTTTACTGAAACAGCACATGCACAGACTTTATATGAGTGATTTCAATCGGTTATATAACCCTCAGTGGTTCACAATTTCAATGAATTTTATCAGTTCTAATTAAAATAACTAATGAATTCCCTAAGGAAAACCTCAGAGAAGCAGGGGCAGGCATTAACTAAAAGGCAAATTCAAAAATAGGGTGTTTTATTGTTTGGTTTTTGTTGCTGTGGTAAACACCATCACCAAGAGCAGCTCAGACAAAAAAGAGTTGATTTGGCTTACAGAGCTGGATCACAGTCTAGAAGTGAGGGGAGAAGAGGCAGAAACTCAAGGCCAAGAGCCTTGAGGCAAGAACTGGTGCAGAGGCCATAGAGTGCTGTTTACTGGCTTGCACTCTATGGCTTGCTCAGCCTGCTGTCTTATATACAGGGGTAACACAAAACAAAATGGCATATTCTTAAATCAAGGAAATACGACAGCAGAACTGCCTACAGGACAGTACTATTGAGGCATTTTCTCAATTAAAGTTCCCTCTTCCCAGAGGAACCTAGCTTATGTGAAGTTGAAAAAAAATAAACCAACACAGATGTGTTAATTGTGCCGATGCACAGATGAATGTATCTATATATTCCAGCCAAAACAGCAAGCTACCGATACACATTAATATGGGGGAAACTCACAAACATTTGGTAGGAGAAAGAGAAGTCTGACCCAAAGAACCATAAGGCATAAGAGTTTGTTATATGACATTCTAGAAGGGTGAGAAGGCTAAAGGTCAATTACAGAAGGATAAAATGCATATATAATATATAATAAAAATATATGTGCATAAATAATAAATAAAGGATAATAAACATGTTACTCTTGATTACGGTGGTGGGTACAGGACTGTACAGCACTTCAAAGACAACTGAACTGCAAGTTTACAACCAACTTTATCATATAAAATTATACCCAACAAATGCTAAATAAAAATACAAAGAAATTAAAGGCCAAACACTACATCCTTCACTCCAGCCATGATTTGAAAAATGTTTATGATCATTCTATATGTAGTGCATGGATGTGCATAACAGTCCTTGATGCCAGGGTGTAGTTGAATTTTCCTTTGGGCTACTAGCTCACAAATAACGACACGAAGACTTATTATTAATTATGAAAGCTTGGTCTTGGCTTAGGCTTGTTCCACTAGCTTTACATCTTAAATTAGCCCATTTATTTTAAACTATAATCTTTCATGAGGCTTGTGTATTCAACCCTCTGGACTGCCCATGCTGCTTCCTCTGTGTCTGCCTGGTAATTCCACCTTCTTCTTCCTAGAGTTCTCTCTGCTAGAAATCCCCCTGTACCTCCTGCCTAGCTATTGCCATTCAGCTCTTTATTACACCAATCACAGCAATTTTCACACATTGTACAAATATCCCACAACACAAGCGTGGTTGTCTCCTGAACTTTCATCATGTGTCCCCCAAGCTATCCTGTGGCACATTATACTGTACCATTGAAGGGACATTGTGGATCTTCTTGGCTTATGCACTATTTTATAATTAGTAAATGTAATATGGCTCATCAAAATTTCTCTAAATACTCCACAGACAGTGATGTGTTCCTGAAACCCACAGCATAGGAAATTGACATAGTTATGTTGGTAGATGCTTTAGAAGCTGTTTTAGGAAGTGGCCTCCATGGGTACTTGTTTACTTACATATTGGTTATTTTTTATGGGTGTGCTCTGCATAGGTTTGTGTCCATGTGCACATGTATGTGTGTGCCCATACAAGTACATACATGTGGAGGTCAGAGGTCTGTCTAGTGTCTTCCTTCATGTTTTCCTATTTATTTATTTTTTGGCATTTGTTCATTTATTTGTTTGCAGTATTGGGGAGCATGCTACGGTGTGCATGTGAGGGTTAAAGGATAACTTGCGGAATGTGGATTTTAGTGATCTAACTCAGTTTGCCATGTGTGTACTAGGGAACTGACCTCAGGTCCTCTATACTGATTAAACTGTGTTCCAGATCCAAGTTATTACAATTGTATTTTGATCCTGGTTTAGCTGGGAGCTTTTTATAGGGACATGTGGAGCTACCACAGTCATTCTGTGGAATGGGTGGCCAATCTGCTGATTGCAAGGATAGAAAAATCGTTTTTTCAGTGCTGGGCCTTACGCATTCTAGAAAATAACCCCACTACTGAGTTATATTCTCTGCTTCTGAAATCTTAATGGTAACAAAATTAGGGGAGTGAGTGAAAACAAGACAAAAATGTGTTTTTATGTACCTCTTGGTCCTCATTGAGAACAATGTCCAAAAGCAAGTCTTTTGTAGGAACGCAGGGGCATCTCTGAAACGCTTGTCTTTTATTTTTTCCCCTTTTTATTATTATTACAAATTTTCATCCCCTCCTCCCATTTTCTCCCCCTCCCCCCATACCCCCTCCCCTTCTCTCTCCAGTCCAAAGAACAGTCAGGTTTCCCTGCCCTGTGGGAAGTCCAAGGACCTCCCCCTCCAACCAGGTCTAGGAAGGTGAGCATCCAAACAGACTAGATTCCCACAAAGCCAGTACATGGAGTAGAATCAAAACCCAGTGCCACTGTCCTTGGCTTCTCAGTCAGCCCTCCATGTAAGCTACGTTCAGAGAGTCCGGTTTGATCACATGCTCCATCAGACCCAGTCCAGCTGGCCTTGGCGAGTTCCCATTAGATAGGCCCCACCATTTAATGAGTACATAAAATGCTAATTAACCCAATTAAAAATAGGGTACTGAACTGAACAGAAAATTATCAACTAAAGAAGTTCAAATGGCCAAAAGACACTTAAGGTCATGCTCAACCTCCTTAGCAATCAGGGAAATGCAAATCAAAACAACTTTGATATACCATCTTACACCTGTCAGATTGGCTAAAATCAAAAACACCAATGATAGCCTTTGCTGGAGAGGATGTGGAGTAAGGGGAACACTCATCCATTGCTGGTGGGAATGCAAACTTGTGCAACCACTTTGGCAATCAGTGTGATGGTTTCTCAGGAAATTCAGGATCAACCTACCCTAGGATCCAGCAATACCACTTTTGGGAGTATACCCAAGAGATGCCCTACCATACTACAAAAGCATTTGTTCATAGCAGCATTATTTGTAATAGCCAGAACCTGGAAACAACCTAGATGCCCCTCAATGGAAGAATGGATTAAAAAAAGTGTGGAATATATATGCACTTAGAGAACTACTCAGTGGAAAAAAACAAACAAACAAACAAAAAAAAAAAAACCAGTGACATCTTGAATTTTGCATGCAAATGGATGGAAATAGAGAACACTATCCTGAGTGAGGTAATGCAAACGCTTGTCTTTTAAATTACAGTATTCGTTGCTATGCGTATCAGCTACCTAAAATAATGTTTACATAAAATTAACCAGAAAGCCTTCCTCTTCAGGTTTCTGTATGTATCATTAACTCTGAGAAACAAAGATGAAAATGATCCTTACCACTTCAAATACCCTTAGACAGCACACCATTAACTCAGCTGTTCCTTAGATTCTTCTGCAAGAGTCTAAAAATCTCTAACTCCCACAAAGACATCACACACACACACCACACACACACACACACACATCTTCTATACATAGCACTGATGTTCTTAGTGTATGCTGTTCCCAAACTATTAATGAACTCAAATATGAGTACCTTGTTCAGAACAAGACACATTTGACAGGAATTAGAAATGCAGAATAATGTAGCAAATGTTAGAAGAAGTAAGACATAAACTAAGTAATTTAAGCAAAAATAAATGTTTTTTTTGATATAAAGCAATTATTATATATATATTATACACAATAACAAAATTAAAATGTATATGACTATGAAACATTTCTTCATCATTAAAATACTTAAAATATCTGATGATATATGTGAGAAGTTCCTTACTGAAAAATAGCTTAGCCTTAGTGACATCTCTGTTGAGGTACCAATGAAAATCATTAATTCAATAAATTTTCAGATGCTCATTAGTACACTAGATATTAGAGGCATGCAAAGATGATTAACTGTGATTACCGACTTCGAGCAGTTCACCACCTACAGAAGGGTAGAAGGCACAACATCACAAGACAAAATGAGAGAGTAAATAATTAAAAAGCATTATGCAAAGGAAAGGAGCAATAGATCACTAGAAATTTATAATCTAGTAAAGGGCAGGAGTCCTTACAACTCTAAATCAAGGCAGAATAGGAACGGGATACTGTGATTTGTAGGCAGCATCACTGAGAATGAGACAAGTCGCAGCAGGCTTGAAGAAGAGGGGTGCCCAGATGCACACATAGCATCATCAGAACATGGGCATGCACACAGCACTGCTACAAGAAATGCTGGCTCCCTCCAATAATATTACCCAATTCCAAGCATACCAAAGAATCTGCATAGCTCCAATGTGTACAAAGTAAGCCGTGAGACAAGACTCATGCAATATCAGAGAGGAAAAGTTCATGGCATGCGTAAGACAGTTGTTTGTCTACAAATCAAAAAAAATATATGAGAAATATCTAAAAAGAAAGCCTTAACTCAAAATGAGGAGTTTGGCTTTTGCCCATGAGACAAAGGAAAGTCTCCCTCAACCCCCAGCCACACAAGGGCACACACAAATATGTACCCATATACACATCCCAATGATCTGAACTACAATGATCTCATCATATCTCTTAATTTATAATACTGAATATTTTTTCTTCACATAATTTTACAACATAATACACCTATTTGTCAGTATGGAAGTCTAGCATACAAACAGTGAGTTGAATCACAGCATCTCCAAACAAACATGCCCTTGTACTTTGTCTCATTCCTTCCCTGCCACCAACTCACCAGACCTTCTCTATCTGGTTCCCTTTCTCCCTCCAATTAATCACAACTTCTCCTTTCTTCTATTAGTTTACTTTAACGCATATGTGTGGTAGCCTGTGGCAATATGTGTACTCTGTCTGTGCCTGGTACCCACAGATGCGACAAGAGAGCACTGGATTGTTGTGAGCCTCTTGATACATACAGGTGCTGGGAAGTAAATTTGAGTCCTCTCCAAGAATAGCAAATGTTTTAACCATTGAGCAGTCTCTCTAGCCCAGTGGTTCTCACCCTTCCTAATGCTGCAACCATTCAATACAGATCCTTATTCTGCGGTGACCCCCAACCATAAAATGATTTTATTTGCTACTTCATAACTGTGATTTTGCTATTAGAATCATAATGTAAATATTTTTGGAGATAGAGGTTTGTCAAAGGGGTCCTGACTTGAGAACCCCTGCTCATCTCATCGACTATTTTCTTATTGTTTGTATATATATATATATATATATATATATATATATATATATATATCACCAAATCCAAAGACTTGATTTCAATTCCTAGAACCCACATGGAGAAAAGAGATAACTGACTCACACAAATTGTCCTCTGACCTCCACACTCAAGCTGAGACCCACACAAGTGTGTGCATATACACTAAATAAGTAAATAAATACATATTAATATTATATCTTAACAATTTTTCAAGAAGTTAGGCGACTATTGTTAATTTGTATCAGTGTCTTCTATCTTATTACATTGGTCTATATTTTTGTTTTCAGGTCAGCACTAAGTTGCTGTGAAACTAAGTTTCGTTACTGTGGTTCTGTAGTACAATTTGAGATTGGTTACCTTGCTGTCTCTGCCATTGCCTTTTCTGCCCTTGGTAGCATTAGCTATTTATTGCCTCTACTGATGCGGGATTCCCCTCTGTATGCTGTGAATACCATTGGTGAATAATGAAACTGCATTGGCCTGTTGATGGGACAAAACTTAGGTAGGCAGGAAAACTAAACTGAATGCTGGGAGAAGGGAGGCAGAGTCAGAGAGAAGCCATGTAGTCCCACCAGACACAGATGCCGGAATTTTACCCAGTAAGTCACAACCTCATGATTGCTAGATTACTAGATATGGGTTAAATTAAGATATAAGAGTTAGCCAATAAGAAGCTAGAGCTAATGGGCCAAGCAGTGATTTAAATAATATAGTTTCTGTGTGATTACTTCAGGTCTGAACTGCCGGGTGGCTGGGAAACAAACAAGTAGTCTCCTTACTACACTCTATATTTCTATATAAAGATAGGAATGATTTTAGTA
This sequence comes from Arvicola amphibius, assembly GCF_903992535.2. Classification (NCBI taxonomy): domain Eukaryota; kingdom Metazoa; phylum Chordata; class Mammalia; order Rodentia; family Cricetidae; genus Arvicola; species Arvicola amphibius. The sequence continues at coordinate 190,249,453 of NC_052048.2, forward strand.
GCTTTGGATTATATGCCATTCATATTTTGATAGGTATTTCATTGAGTCTATAGGTTCCTTTCAGTGTTAAAGAAAAACAAGAATCTTCCAAAATACAAAGCATTCATTAGTAAAGATTAGGGTAGAAATTCATTTTTTAAATTAATTAAAATAACAGTAAGTAGAATCCACCAAAAAGTTGGTTCTTTGAAAAAAATGGACATTTACCAACTAGCCAAAGTAATAGGGAGGTATCCCAAGTTAATCAAATGAGTGACAAAAGGAAGTCAGTTTACAGAATCCAGTGAAAAAGAGTGTATCATTAGTTGGTATTGTGAAATCTTATATATTCTAACTATCTGAACTCTGTAGAATACACTGATAAATTCCTAGATATATATGGCCTGCCAAAATCAAATCAACACGATATAAACATCTAAAGAACACAAATAACAGATAAGAAGAATGAAGTAGTATTAAAACGTCTACTAGGAAAAGAATGAGACCAAATGGGACTCACTGCAAAAGATATAATACCTTTAAAGAAGAGCTAAGACCAAATGCTCTCAGACTAAGCTTCATAACATAGGAGAGAAACAAGCTCATTCCATAAAGTCAAAATTATTTTCACAGCAAAGTTAGATGGGAATACACATCTTATAGACAATTTTTGTTTAAAAGATTATTTTTCTTTGACACAAGTGTATTACTAGGTTATAAGTTTGAGATTTGTCTGAAATAAAAATCAAAGCCATTCTAAATCTTTTTAAATGTTAAAAAATAATAACTACTCAAATATTAATTTATTTAAAAATTCATTATCTACTATCAGGTTCAGTATAAGAGGATTTATGGTGAGGTCTTTGATCCACTTGGAATTTAGTTTTGTGCAGGGTGATGGATATGGATCTATTTGCACAATTCTACATGCTGTCATCCAGTTATGCCAGCATCATTTGTTGTAGTTGTTTTCTTTTTTTCCATTGTATAATTTTGGCTTCTTTGTCAAAAATCAGGTATCCACAGGAGTGTGGATTTATGTGAGGGTCTTCAATTCGATTTCATTGTTCCACCTGTCTGTTTTTATGTCATACTATATTGCCTTTATTATTATAGCTCTATACTAGAGCTTGAAATCAGGGAAGGTGATACCTCTGCCAATTCCTCTATTATACAAAATTGTTTTAGTTATCCTAGGTTTTTTGTTTTTCCATATAAAATTTAGTATTTTTCTTTTTTTTTTTTTTTTTTTTTTTTTTTTTTTTTGGTTTTTCGAGACAGGGTTTCCCTGTAGTTTCTAGAGCCTGTCCTGGAACTAGCTCTTGTAGACGAGGCTGGCCTTGAACTCAGTGATCCGCCTGCCTCTGCCTCCCGAGTGCTGGGATTAAAGGCGTGTGCCACCACCGCCCGGCTTAGTATTTTTCTTTTAAGGTCTGTAAAGAATTGTGTTGGAATTTTGGTGGGGATTGTATTGAATTTGTAGATTGCTTTTATAAGACTGCCATTTTTACTATATGAATCCTAAGTGAGAAAGAGCATTGAACACATTGGCACAGGAGAGACAACCTCAGAATAGAATACCAGTAGCACAGACACTGAGATTAATAACTAATACATGGGACCTCCTGAAACTGAGAACCTTATGCAAGGCAAAGGATACTGTCAACAAGATCAAATGGCAGTCTACAGAAAGGAAAAAAATTCTACAACCAACCCCACATCTGACAGAGAACAAATCTGCAAAATATAAAGAACACAAGAAACTAGACATCAAAATCCGAATTATCTAATTAAAAATGGGGCACAGATCTAAACAGAATTTTCAAAGAATCTGAAGTAGCTGAGACACATTTTTAAAAAAAACTATTCAACATTCATACTCATCAGGGAAATGAAAATCAAAAGAACTCTGAGATTCTATCTTACATTGTTAGAATGTCTAAGATTAAAAAACACTAATGACAGCTTATGCTGGAGTGGATAAGGGGAACATTCATTCACTGTTGGTGAGAGTGCAAACTTGTATGGTCACTTTGGAAAGCAAGATGGAGGTTTCTTAGAAAATTGGGAATCTATACCACTCCTGGGCATATACCCAAAGGATGCTCAATCATTCCACAAGGACACTTGTGGAAATAACCTAGATGCCCCTCACCTGAAGAATAAATAAAGACAATGTGGTACATTTATGAAATGGAGTATTACTCAGCTATAAAAAAAAGACATCATAAAACTTGCAGGCAAATGGATGGAATTAGGAAAAGAGCATCCTGAATGAGGTAACCCAGACTCAGACAAATATGATATGTACCCACTTATAAATGGATAGCAGCTGTAAAGTAAAGGATAACCATGCTACAATCCATAGCCACAGAGTGGCCAGGTAACAAGGAGAGCCCAAACGGGGATGTGGATGCATGTATTTCCCTGGGAAAGGGAAATAAAAGAGATCTCGTGGGTAGAATAGAGGGGTCAGTGCGGATGGGGACATGATGTTTAGGGCTGTGGAGGAGGATGCAGGGGGGGAGTACTGAAAGAGACACCTTGATGGTGGTGCATTCTGGAGTAAGGTAGAAACCTGGTGCAAGGGAAACTACTGTAATCTACAAAGGTGGCTGTAGCTAAGACTCCTAGAAATAATGCACAGGTAGCCTGTAATGGCCATCTTTGCAATAAGATTGGTAACTGCCCCAGTTGTCATCTGGGAGTCTTCCTCCAGCAACTGATGGAAACGTCAAAACAAAACAAACAAAAGATTATTTACAAATATGATGAAGAATACTTGATTTGATTATTTTGAAATTAAGTAAAATAATAGCAAAATAATGGTATTTGATTAAAAAAAATCTATTAACCTACTTTTAAATATAAATAAGTGTTCTATTATCGTTGTTATCCGTGTCTGCCTAAATCAAATAAAATAATTAATACAGACATGTGTAATTTTTCATAAGCATTCTAGATGGGTGTCAGAACTAAAAGATAGGTGGAAAGTGATAGGTTAATAACTTCCCAAGTCCTGCTTTTTAATATGTTCCCGAGCTGTGCCTACAATAGAGACCTCTTGATAGCAACCAGGCTACAGGCATGGGATAAAATCTACCCAGTTTATAACCTGAACCCTGTGACATGACTTCCTATTCCAAACTATGTGCCAAGGCACATTTTAAACTACTTGGAATGTTTTTCACACATTGTCCATGTCAGGTATTAGAGTATACTGGTTAGAGGAAGTTGCAAAGTTGTGCAGTCATGGGTTAATAGAATTTAACTATTCCAGGTTGTCACTGTGGTTTGCCTTTTTTTTTTGATAATTGTATTTAGTCTCCACACATTAGCAAATAGCATCTGATCTCAAAGAAAACACAACTTCTCCAAAGAAAGCAACTAGCTGCTCTCAACAGCAGCTCTGGTATCAGAAAGCTGAAGTTAAACATTCTGATGTCACAAATAGAAATACAAAATTTCAAAGCACATTTGTTTATGCCCACACAGGGCTTCTGTTATGCTATAATATTTTCATTTTTGTTTTGGAAGTGAGTAGGTGATTTCTCAAATGCCAACCATTTCAGTATAGCTCCTAACACATATGAGAATGGCTTAGCTGCACCCACAAATAGTATCCTCACATCTACACCAGGAAATCTTGTGTTTCCAAACTAGCTGGGACACAAAGATGTTTAAAACTGAACTAATTTGAAAATCTGCTTCCATTAAACATATTCTCTCATCAAATAATATCTTACCAGACAAGAATCAGGAAAACAAGACAATGCAAAACCAAATCATTAAATAAGCTCTCTCCAAAAATAAATGTATGTAACTCAGAAGTAATTACGAAAGAGTAAGTCTTACTGAAATTTATTCAACACTAATATAAAACTTCACATCTTCTACAGCAGACTATATATTTCTTTTCCAGGAGTCTAGTTTTTATTCATTTAAAGTGTTTTAATACCAACATAAATAGTCATTTGAGGTTTTATTTTAGCCAATCTTAAAAGTTCTCACAAATTTCAATATTTGGTAATGTGACTTAATGAGGCTTTAAAGTAATAGAATAGGATTTTAAATAGAAGAATAGAGATGATCCTAATTCTCAGAAATCTATTCAACAAAAGAAATATATTGTGGTTATGCAGCTCAACCCTTCTCATAGAGGCAATTTCCTATGATGAATATGAAGGAAAATAAACAGTAGCCATAAAAAGAGTAAATGTAAGGAGCAGCAAAAGTGAGGGGCATGCAGACACTGACTTGGCACATACCTTTCTCTTTCTCCTTCGGTGAGGTCATATAAGCGGTTGGCACCTCCATCAGCACAGGCTCTGAAGAGAGCTTCAAACAAAAAGGACACAAATCATTTCAGTACAAACGGCAAAGCATAGTGTCATGAATACACTGAAACACAAGCACTCTGAAGACCACGTGGATCCTGAGATTCACCTTATGGCACTTCTGTCATTATTACAGTGACTCTACAGCCAGGTGGTGGCAAACCCCTTTAATCCGAGCACTCAGAAGGCAGAGGCAGGCAGATCTCTGTGAGTTCAAGGCCAGCTTGGTCTACAAGAGTTAGATCCAGGACAGCTAGGGCTGTTACACAGAGAAAGCCTGTCTCAAAAAACCAAAAACCAAACTAAACCAAAACACCCACTCCAAATGAAAACAAAATAGAACCACCCAGAGACCCTAGGCATCTTCCTCAGTTCCTTTGAAAAGAGGTAGAGAGTGTGTGGCACTGGTACTAGCCTATCTACAATGTGCTTTTCCTCTTCTGTAAGAGAAGACAGGTTCATGCTCACAGAAGGGAGTAGGATACAGTTTCTTATAGTCAGTTGCTCTGAGCACATTAACACACTGGCTTTGGATGTCCTGTGGGAACAGTGATGTGATGTGGGATTCCCCTCTATATGCTGTAAATACCATTGGTTAATAAAATAGCTGTTTTGGGCCTGTGATAGGGTAGAGCAGAGCTAGGCGGGGAAAACTAAGCAGAACTAGGTGGGGAAAACTAAACTGAACGCTGGGAGAAAAAAGGCAGAGTCAGACAGAAGCCATGTAGCCCAACCAGAGACAGAGGCCAGAACTTTACCTGGTAAGTCACAGCCACGTGGTGATACACAGATTAATGGAGATGGGTTAAATTAATATGTTAGAGTTAGCCAATAAGAAGCTAGAGTTAATGGGCCAAGCAATGACTTAATTAATACAGTTTCTGTGTGGTTATTTCAGGAGTCTGGGAAGCCAGGAAACAATCAAGCGGCCTTCTCACTATAGTGCTGCTTTCAGGTGGTAACCTGTCTCAATGTTCTGTGCCTTGTTTATCTTCTCTCTGGAAATAGTTAAGATCTTCCTTTTATCACCAATATTTTCAACTTCAAAACTGATCCTAGAGTAACTCTACTTCCCAAAGCTGAAGATGGATTCCTTTCAGGTTCCCATCTTCCAGTGAGATATATTTGTGGACACTTTTACCTGTCCTCAACTTTTCTCCAAATGTTGCATTCTTGTTTTTCTTCTGTACATGATGAATTACTTCAACTCTATTTTACCATTTATAAATTCTCTTTTCAATTATGTCAAATTTAATAATATATGTCAATGATTAGTTTTAATATTACTATTTCATATTATTAATCTATTTTCAATAAAGGACCTTTATGATATTTGTTGCTAATTCATAAAGCTTTTTTAAAAAATAAAATAAAAAATAAATAAAAAACTAACACTCTGGAATTGGACAAAACAAACTGAAGGAAGAGAGCCCTAGAGAAGACACAAGAAAAAGAAACTCACTCATTCTCACACTCAGGAATCCGATAAAAACAATAAACTGAAAGAGATAATCTATATGTAAAGGGCTGGTGCAGAGCTGTTCATGTTGCCTGGAATCCTTCATGTGAGTTTTGAGCATGTTGATTTAGAAGATCTTGGCTTCATTTACTTATTTTAAGAAATCTTTGCCCTAGGGGTTCAGACCAAACTAATTTTTTAACCCTGTAGCATAGGAGTGGATGCAAGATATTAGTGATTTAACAGGATATTATGGCAATTTCTTTAATATACCAAAGCCTTGTCATGTGTCCCTATACAACTACCTATAAAAACGAAACCACTAAGTATATTAGTAACTTTTTCATTGTGGATCTATAAATGAGTAATCAGTAATAATGATGCCATAGACCTAAGTGAATGACACTTCCCCCACCTAAGAAATTTGTCCCAGGCAAGGGGCAGAATGTGACCAGATTATCTGCCAAAATACTACATCGTGTGTAGACCAGTTGCTTATAGACGCCTATCTGCAGGTTTCCACTCTCTGTATTACCCTCAACAACACTGTCTTCCAGGCTCCTAACAGAACAGCCTAGGTTGTGCTTAGAGCATTCAACTGCTTTCCTAGTCTAACACTCCAATGTCTTCCACACTAAGAAGACATCAGCATGAGAAAATGTCTGGGACAGCAATGGCTTCAGAAGAAACAGACTACCCTATTGACCTACTTCTTCATTTTAAAACAAACCTATCATCTTTTGTGTGCAAATTTAACATGATATTTTTTAAAAATTAGAATATTTAATTCAAAATTTTGATGTGTTAACATATCTAACCAACCCCATATATAGGTACAACAGCCCCAAAGTCTATTTTTCCATGTTCCCTGTTACAAAGAAAATAAAATACAAGCCAAGTGGGTAAAAATACACTCAGTTATAGCTTGAGCCTCTTTTTCTATGCAGTAGCATCATTAAACAACTAGTAACTTAATAATTACAACCTACAATACATGAATACCGTCGGCATTCAGGAAACAGTTTTCTCTGTTTTTTTCATAAGAATTTTTTTAAAATATAAAAGTTTACATTTTTAGAAAAGAATAGCCCAAGTACAAAATATTAAATGAAAACTAGAGTTTTCATAAAATCAACTAATAGGGATGACTAATTTCACTAACTGCCCAAAATATTTTATAAGGACTGGAATCCAGGTTCATATTATGCCAAGAATGTAACTGGCAGAAGATCACAGAATCTGTAGCACATTCCCCCTTATGTCAAAATCATCATAAGCGAAGAGGGAGAAATGATCTTACATAAAATGTAGTATAATATGACTGACTGGGGAGAATAAAAAGACTGATTAATAGAAACAGATGGTAAACGATCAGTAATTACCCTCAGAGTATAAAAAGTAATTCCCCATAAACAAAATTAACAAGTACATGAGCTCTTTTATGTAAAAATTTATTTACTAAAGCAATATAAAATGTAAGAAATAGTGTTTAATTGATGGAGATTAACAAGCAGAATGATATCAATTTTCATACAATATTACACAGCAATGATCAGCTGACTTCAACATTTAAGTCTTTTTAAGATCCAGGGTAGAGCTCAAAGATAAGAGTGCTGACCTAGCATGTGTGGGGCCTGGTTTTACTCCCCACTGACATCATAAGCAATTAGGCACATTTACATTTGGTAGGCATCCAAGCTCATTTTGCAGTAGAAGAAAATAGAGCAAGGAGCCAATGAGTGTAACGTCCTTTAGACTAACAAAAGCTTCAAATGCAATGGGCAGTGAGAGATCAGCTTTAAAAGGAATGCATTAACAAATCCAGTTCAGCTAAAATTCTTCTTATTTTTTGTCAACAACTACATTTAACTTGATGGATTTAGAGCAGTTTATGAAAAGCGAGACACATGGTAACTACATTTATCCATGTTTACTAATGTTTTAAATAGAAACCTGAGTTAGAATACTCATGAGGAGATGTGCAGACTACCCTCTCATTACACACAAACTAGAAATGGGCATTTATTCCATCTGAAGGAAAAAGAAATCTAGTTTTGAAGTAATGTGATTCCCATAAGGTACCACAAATAATATTCTGTATTTTTAATGCTTCATTCACAAAACGTCTTCAAATTCTACAAGTATAGAAATAAAACTGAATTTAAAAAGAAAACGTTTGAAGAATATGACAAACAATGCTGACATGGGTTCACACGTAGCAATTTGAAAACTGTGCAGCACACATGACCAACAGAGAGAATGGCTGTGTCACATGACCAGAAGAAAAGGGCCCTCTAGAGGAGGAGCAGATAAATCACAATAAATCCAACTAAAAATGCTCATTAATCATAATTAAAATTGTGCTAAGAATTCCTGCATGAGTTATCTCTTAATGTAAAATGTCTGTTAGCTTATATAGCAAAATTCTTGCAGAATTGCCAAGTGATGGCTGAACAATTGCTTACTATGCTTCAAGTTGATAAACATCTGATGACTAAAGTACACTAAAAATCACTGGGAAAACTTTTCTATTTCAACAGTTCTGGTATGTTAAAGATAACTTTATGTGTTTTTTTAACCCAGCATTTAGCAATATTTACAAAAAAACTGCATTCACAATTACAGGTAAATTGGCTATTTCAAAATCTTCTGTTGAATAAAGTGGAGCAAAAATAATCTGACTTACTGCAAAGTATACTATTAAAGTAATTTCAAGTATTTATATGGGGAAAAAACAGACAGAGAAGAGGAGGAGGAGGAGAGGCAAAGAAATCTTGTCATTTTAGTAACATATAAGAACACTGGAGTTCAACTTTTATCTCGGGTTCTATAAGCACTAACTAGTCCAGTGACTTTAAGCCAAGCCCAACAACCCTGATTCTAATGGGAAATCATCAAAATTACTAGGGTGTATTCCACTTAATTAATAAAATATCCAGAACTCACAGAAAGACAATGTAAATAAAACAAGAAGGGAGACTCAGAGAAGATACTGTGCTATTGATGAAACTCTATCTCAGAGAAAGGCCTGTAAATTTATACTACTTTAAAAAGTGCTTCCCCTTTGATGCAGAAAGTCTGTATCACTAACATAAACACCCGTCGAGACTGCTGCTGCATATATGTTATAATGGAAAACACAGCAGCAGACATACATGGCCATTGTGGAATATTGGTAGTTGTATAGTACTCCTCACATTCAACCATCAAGAAAGTTGCTTTATATCTTTGTTTATTTTATTGTATGAATGTTTTGCCTTCAGGTAAGTCTGTTTGCCAAGTATATTCCTGGTCCCCATGGAGGTCAGAAGAAGGTATCAGATCCTTTGGAACAGGAGTGTATCAGTTAGGGTTTCTATTCCTGTGAAGAGACACCATGACTACAGCGACTCTTATAATGGAAAACATTTAATTGTAGTGACCCACTTAACAGTTTCAGAAGTTTGCTCCAGTATTGTCATGGCATGGAACAAGGCAGCATGCAGGCCAATAGGGTGGTAGAGAAGGAGCTGAGAGTTCTTACATCTTGACTAACAAGCAACAGGAAGTGCTCTGAGGTACTTGGCAGTATTTTCAGCATATATGAGACCTCAAAATCCACCTCCGAAAAGATACTCTTCCTTCAACAATGCCACACCTCCCTAACACTCCTTTGGGAACCCATTTTCTTTCAAATCACCACAAGGAGTTACATGCACTCAGCCACTGTATACGTGCTCAGAATTGAACTCTGGTCCTCTGCAAGAATAGTTAGGGATCTTAACCACTTAGCTGTCTCTCCCAGCCTCCTAGCATATTATTTTATATAATAAATTCTTGTTTAGGTCTTCCAGTAAATAGCAACTCAGAGAGAATACAATAAACAAACCTAAAAAAACTAAATATCTGATACAGTCTTCCATATCAAGATTATGGATTGGTTAATCACTAATCACTGATTGCCAATACTGAAAAGCAGACACTAGACTTAATTCCCTAAGGAAACTCATGCTAAGAAAAGAGTGGGGAAGGCACTCAAAAATGGCTAAATGGAACACTAGAAAGCCACCCTGCTAAGACTTCACTATTTTAGTATATAAGACAGCATGATGAACTGTCCTGTGAACTTCCTCAAAGATTAATGAACTTCATTTTTGATCAAGTCCTTCAAGTCGTATTTTTTAGTTCAATCATAAGATCGGCTGTCTATTCCTCAAAATAACTGTTTAATAGTGAATATTTAAAAGACAATAGGGGTGGAATAATGACATTTAAACACTGTTGATTTGAAACTTTTTTAACAAGGGATATAAATTATATTGAATTTTAACTTGAAACTCAAACTGACCAGATGAAAACAGAAAGTTGAGGCTAAAGCCCAGTGGTTGAACACTTGCTTAGTTGTGTGAAATCTTAGTGTCTATCTCCAACACACAGGAATAGCAGTCAGGCACACATACGAAGAAGGAGGAGAAAAAAAGAGACTTATATATTTGTAGAATAGCAAAAATAATTCAGGATAATCCCTATCTGGGGGAAAGGGATGAAACACTTCATCAGGCAGAAAGATGGGTGATTCCCAGCCAGAGACAAGGTAATTTCGCAGGTTTCCTCTTTTCCTGGCATGCAGCTTGAGACTGGGAATGTGGTCCTACATAGTCTGCCATCCTGCCCCAAGCAAGAACATGTTAAAAAAGTGAGAAGACGAGCCTGGACGCACTGAGCTCCCACTGCCATGACTAAAGCCACACACTAGTCTTAGTTGTGAGTTAATAAATTCTCTCTCTGGCTGTGGCAAGTTTAAGTTGAGTTCTATGCCACTCAAGATATGAAAGAGCCCAAACTTGCACAAATATTAATTTCTAATTTAAAGACAGAGTCCTCAGATCTATTGAAACAAGCTCTTAGAAAGAGGCATCATGCCTATGACTGGTATGTAAATCACTAGCAATGCCTTGGATACTGCCCAAGTCTCTTAGTTCCTGGACATGGTAAAAAGAGATGGACTAGTGTACGTTCTCTTCCAAGGCTTTATTTCTTATAGAAAAAAAAGCTTTTACTCAGAAATTCATGCAAATACATTCTCTTTTAAAGAAATAACAATTTACTTTTCTTAGAGGAGCACTGAAATGCACACAAAATTAACGGCTATTTCGAGATCTTTTTTAAGGCTTTAGATGGAAGATCTTACTTATAGCCTACTTATGTGTAGTTATCAAGAAAGCTCACATTATTTGTAATATGCTTCAGATAATGAGTAGAATACTCATTAAATTTTAGTCAAGTCAGTGGCACAACATTATCCTTATTTCAAATGAAAATCAAGTGGTATATATATATATACTGAGCATCAACATGCACACTTCTGCATCAGCCCTAATGACCTGCTTCATGCCATGTAATGGAGGTTTTTATTACCTTTCAGTAAATATTGCTGTGTAAATTATCCTTTCTCTCTCCTCCTTCCCTACTAATGTACTGCAGAGATGAAGTATGACATCTAGTCTTCCGTGATACTATTTATAAAGTCTACAATAAAATGCCTCTTTAATTCTGGGTTTCACCAACTATCTAATTACTAAGAAATCTCACAAAAACCACCTATTCTCAGGCTGCACTGTATCACCTAGTACAGAGAAAATTTTTTATTAAAAAATGGCAAGGCTCATTATGTATAAAAACTGGTAAGTAACACAGATAAATAAAACTATCTTATATGTATAAAGATCATATATATTTCATTAACTAAATATGGGACTGTTACATGTGGGAAATACAAACCAGTGCTTATCTCTGTAATATTTCTACCACTGAGTCTGTTCTCCAGGCCATAGTCAATTGTTTAGTTTTCTATTTGCATAGGCAATTTCATAACTGTTTTCCTTTATAACATGTTTGTTATCTCACTATTCTTATGAACAAAATTCAGTGGCTACATTATTTTTAAGTGCTTAGAAACTCATTCTCTGATTTTTGTCATCAAATATTTATTTCCAAATTGACATAATGATTTTACACTAATTAAGTACAAATAAGTGGTAAATAAAAGATTCTCCCCCATCGGGAGGGGATAAACGCCCATGACCTTATATTTTCACTAGTAACCAGCAACTCTTTAGGGACAGAACAGCAAATATGAACACAATCCATAGTAAATAAAGCAAGCACAGAAGAGATCATATTTGGCATTATAAAGCTTGGTAAGATTCACATTTGGCATATTTGCTGAGTGCTTCTCTAGATGCTGAAGGATATTCGGTATTCCTGACCTCTATATATTACATGTCAACAGCACCCTGCTGCTGCGGTTATGACAACTGGATATACCTACCAAGGTCAAATCCCACTAGCAGTCATTTCAAGTTGGGAAGGAGGGCACCACTCCTCAACAGGCTGACCACACCCTACAGCACACAACTGTAAGGAAGACACACTGCTATGCAACAAAATTTCAAACCTAAACTAATGTCAAGAAGCTACATTATGTAGCTACGAAAGGCAGGGAAATTAACAAGGTAATTATAAACTAGCTAAACGGACTTTACAGCTATTTCATCTGCACCTCATATTTACTTAAGGCTCTGTAACCAAATTACTAACACTAGTGATAGCTGAAGTCAAGATATTTGGACTGCCCTCCAGGATTAATTGAGTTGATGTAGGATATTTGTATACTATGTGTAGGTAGATTGCTGTGATTGGTGTAATAGAAAGCTGTACGGCTAATAGCTAGGCAAAAGGGATAGGCGGGACTTCCAGGTAGAGAGAGGAAGAAGAGATAATCCAGGCATACAGGAGTTACCAGCCAGAGGTGGAGGAAGCAGGATGGGCAGTACAGAGATGAGGTAATGAGCCTCATGCAAGAACATATATTTAAAAAATGGGTTAACCTAATTTGTAAGAAATAACTAGGAACAAGCCAAGGCTAATGCCGAACTTTTATCACTAAGTCTCTGTGTCATAATTTGTGGGTGGGTCATCCTGATGAAAAATTACTACTACACGGAGTGAATTACATAATTTCGCTAGTTGATGAGCATCAGCTATCTCACGCCTCCTTCCGTGAAGAGTAAACCTGTGAAAGGGTAGATTCTGTTGATCATCTCACTGCACAGTGCACAATTACCCATAAGAGGCAGTGACACTATGAAGACAGGAGTCAGGAATCTATGAACATAGTGGAGAAAAATGCCTACAACCAGCAAGAGAAGCACGTACAGAAGATTCAAAGATAGTGGCTGATTCACTTGGCAAAAATGTAACAGCTTTTAAGTAAAGCTTTGAAATAAAAACCAACCTGATGATAAAAATATGCTGATCAATGAATATAAACTAAATACAGGAGATAGTGGAGTGGGTGGGATTAATTCTGTTTTCTCTTTCCTTTCACAACAAATCACCTGCACCCTTTCCTACAGGCAGCAAGAAGGTTCCAGTGAGAATAGGCCCTAAAGACACATGGCATCTTTCAAGTGACAGATGCACTGTGGCATACACCAAAAGTACAACCACTGCTACACAAACAAAAAGGTGACACATTTATCTTACTTTGTACAGGTAGAAGAAAATATTACCTATTCAGCCTATATTTATTCCTATCCTGATACCTTTGATATTCATATAAAAATATTTTAACATCAATAAGATGGTTCAGCCAGTCAAAGGGCTTTTCATGCAAGGACTGAAGACCTGAATTCAATCCTCAGAACCAAGAGTAGAAAACAAGAACTAATTTGTCTTCTGACCTCTACATATCCCTCATGGCTGGTACACACACAAACACACACACACATTTCACAATAAATTGGAAACTATTAACATATGTTATGTTTTAATACAGTTTACAGAATGAAAGTTCCCAGAAAACATATCTGTTCTCTTAGTCAAAGAATGAACATTATATCTAAAAGGTAATAAATAATATGTTATCTTCAACAAATAGACATTACTGATAAATATTTAGGAACTGCACACTAATTAATATTTATATTCTCAATGAAATCAAGGATTTCACACATAACCTGACAATCGTTGTTTCTTAATAAACATATCCATGAGCTAATTCTTCTTGCTTAAAAAGAAAAAGAAAACAGGGGGCAGGGGATACATGAATGCTACAAGTAAGAACAGCATATCTAGAAAAGCAGGAATAACTCAGTATAAGCTCAAGCCTAGTAATTACACAATTCAACATGGGTTTTCTGTAGACTGACATTAAAAGCCTTAATAACAGAAACAGCAAAGAGCTTCAAGAGCCAGAACCACCTCGAGTACCTGTCATTATTTGTAGCGCACAGGAGAGGTTTGGGTGTATGGCTATCTCAAGGAAGTCTAAGAGACAATTTCTCTCTGTGTCTCTTCCTCTCTAGCTTTCTCTCCTTCTTCCTCTTCCCCTGCTCGTGTGTATGTGTTACACATGTTGTCTGCAAGTGTATGTGTGCCTGTGTAATAGAGAGGTATCTTCCTCTATTGTTCTCTGGCTTATTCCCTTGAGTCAGGACTCTCACTAAACTTGAAGCCCACCATTTGATTGTGGCTAAAATGGCTGGTCCATGATCTCCAGGGATCCACCCTGCAACAAGGAATTAGAGACAGGCGTGATGCCCAGTTTTTTGCATAGGTGTTATGAATTTGAACCCAGATCACTATATGTTACACAGCAAGAGCCCTTACCCACTGAGCCATCTCCCTGGCTCTGATGAGTGAATCTTAATCCTAAACTAACTCAAGGAGAAAGTCTAGCTTTAACAAACCAGGAAGAAACTTCTACTAATATTTTAAAATATTTGGCTTTAGATCAGCATTTAGTCAGGTAAGTTGATACTTGCAAAAGGTAAGCTGAGAAGGGATTAAGATCACAGTAAAAAGAAATTCAGTATACAAGGAAGTCATAATTAGCTTTAACTTAAAGACATGTACTTGCTCATTTATTCAATAAGGATCTCTGGACATTGTAAGAAAATTACAGGGAATAATAGTCCAGTGAAAACAGATTAAAAATTCTTCAACACAAGTTTACACATCAAATTCAGCTACACATAAACAGATCATTCACCACCATCGACTGAGATTTACAGACCCTTAGGTAACAGAGTAGGTATGCAAATCAGTGTGAAACACAGCCTTAAAAGAGAAAGAGCAAAATTACGCAGTCCTTTGGATAGATGGAGAAAGAACCTTTGAAAAAAAAACAAAAACCCCACGTAAGAATTCTACAATAAAAGACATAAGGGAATGTAGTTCAACACAATCACAGTAATACATGAAAAGCTCTCAGCATTATTTGAACTTGACAGCTAAACTACTGATGTTTTCCTCTAAAATCAGACACAAGAAAATGATGACCACACTACTTCACTTTGACATAAAATTGAAAGTTTCAGCAAGAATAATAAGAATTTTGAATTAGCACATTATTGAAACCTAAACTAGCTCCTATGCCCAGTGGGTTGTAAAGACTACATTCTTTGTTAAACCACCAAGCATGCAGGATTGCTATATTAAGCAAAGGAAGGAATGGGGGTTGAGGGAACTCCAGGTTAAGGTGTGAGAATCATAAAGGCCAGTTTTATACCAACTATAAGGCACATGGCTTTTCCAATGTAACAAAATATATGACAAAATCCAGAGACAATCACTTATATATCCCTTAAACCCACTCACAAAGCTAGTTCAGTGTTCTAGAAGGGAAGAGGTAAAGCTTGAAGACATTAAATATCAAAGCCACTTCTACTGACTTGGGCATGCTAAAGAAAGAAGGTTGCCTCTGCACCCACTAGTTTATAATCCATTAGGCCATAAAACATACAGTGCTTTGAACTGGTGAAGTGATTTGTGAAAGTAGCTGGAACATGAAAGTGAATCTAGGAAGAGAACAGCTACTATAGATTGCTGGAAACGCCTCAATAGAAAGACTAACTGGAAACACTCAATTCTGCAGAACTTAGATCTCACTGCAATGTGCCTGTGATAGTGCTGGGGAAACACACACTTTGCAAAGTCACACACCAAAGGCACCTGACAAGACAAGGGAACGAGAATGGAAGGAAATATCTCTTCTTCCAGTTATGTCCTCTTTAATCCCTCTGTAGACACTGCTAAACATCTCACTTCTTGCAATGGAGGAACACCACCAGTGGGATGGCTCAGCATCAAGGGATAGAGGAGAAAGCTTAATAGGCACAGGTCTATCATTAGAGTCTAAGCAATTAAGACTCATCTGGAGCTAAGAGAAAGTTAATAGACAACTCATAACACACATATAATGTTCTTATTTTATTATATTTTCAAACTCCCATGGTGAACACTTACCCAACTGGTTCAATGTCCTAAGCAATCCTAACTGGTCTCTTTCCTTCCCACATTGTTTCTCTGTCTCCTAAAACCTCTCTGGCCCAATGCAATACCCTGCACAGGGCAGCTGGTATCCTAAAGGTGCTTGAACTGAATTGAATACACGATGGCCTAAATGCCTTTCAAATAACCAGGCCAGGCCATAAAAACCAACACTTTTTAATCCTATGAGGATATAAAAGTCCCATGAGGCACTGAGTTTATTAAGCATTTTTCATACTGGGATCAGTACTAAAATCTTGCCCTGAAATACAGAATGAAGGAGATTTGATTTAAAATGCCCCTTTGGATCTATATACTTCAAAAGATGTGCATCTCCATCTGTGCCTCCTTTTGCAGCAAATAACTGAAATAATTCATATGAAGGGAAACAAAAAAGGAAAAATATCCCTTGTGGCTTAATCCTAAATTTTCACTCTCTAACTTAGATAGCATATATCTCAAGGAAATGTTATAAATGTATAAAATGTATCATGTACATCAAAATACACAGATGAACAAAGAGCACAACTCATTTGTATCGTACACCTACCTTTGCCAAGTGTCACCATTCAACTTCAGATTCCTATAATCCCAAAAAACTTTCTATTCCCTAAATTGCCACCCCCATACCCAACAGACCCCAATGCCCTAATCAGCATACCCACTGTTCTTGATTTAAGATTCATTCTCACAGCTTATGGATAGTTGTTCTGTTTTGGTTTTTATGGCGTGTGCTTTTAACTATGAGCAATATGTAATATTTTGTAAATATGTAAATTTTTAAGCAAGGCGTTCAAATATTTTCTTTTATCGTTGAATATTATGATGCAAGAGATTTCAACTTCAAATATAGATTCATCTGACTCATACAGATTTAATGAATTCATCGAAAGATTTGTGTTTTAATAATTTTGCAATTAACATCCCTATGCATGATTATACACATATGGAATGTCTTCTTTCTGGATGTCAAATACCTAAATGAATAGTCACCAGGTCCTAGAATGGGCACATTACTAATTTTACTACATCATACCAGATCATTTCTCATAATGACTACACTAATCTACACCAAGTGAAATTTTATTAGATAGTAAAAACTGAACCAGACTCATGGCTTCTGTTTGTATTAAAGGGGAATGAATAGGGCATGCTTATAAATTAGATCCTAATTACTATGGAATATGCCCCTCAGTGTAATAGGACATGTGAATGGGTTGACTATCAAATGTGCTGCATTAAAGTCTTGGATGGTAAGTGAACCTTGGATAGAGTTTGGCACCCTCTCAATTTCCTTCATTAGAAGTCCCCAACAATAAACCTTTGGCAAATTATTTCTTCAAAGCCTGTGACTTACTCAGTGACTTGACTTGATGGAAATGTGCAGAATATTCTGGCCTAAGGGTCCTGTTTGTAGCTAATGAATCTCAGTTCTCTTTACAAAAGGCATTAATATCATTCATGACTTGCATAATAACTTAATAACTCTCCTTGTATACTATATGCATTTATTCATGCATACATTCATTGGTACACATTGAAAGTCAATTAAACATGACAAGAAGTTAAGTACTACAAAAACCAAGCACAGTTCCAACCTTCAGGAGTATATAGTCTCCAACTAAGCTGTATAACACAAAGGACACCAGTCAAGTGTTATGCTGAGTATCTGAGATGCAGCTGTGTCATCCTCAAGTGTAAAGTGCGCACTAGATTAGGAGACAATAAAAAGTACACTAAACTAGACCATTAATAAATTTTTACATTGGTTATATTTTGAAATGACTATATTCTGATGCTTATTCAAGGATAAATAAATTATTTTTTTCCTGTTTCCTTTTTCTACTATGGCCACAAGTTTTGAAGTTACAAATGTGGCTCACTTTATTTTAAGCAAGTATACCCAATAAGAAGAGGGGCAAGCATAACTAAGCATAACTAAGCAAGATGATTCCCAAGATGTGTAGATACAAAACTGTACAGAAACAAGTCAGCATCAGGAGGAGACACTGCAAACTTGCAGGTTACTTGAGCATCACGTAAAGTTGGGAGATCTTACTCACCCTTACCATATACGTATAAAAACAGTTAACTACGGATGATGACTATGCCAGCTTGGTCCAATATAGAATATTCATACTATCTAATCGTATCCCATAACAGCATGTTGAATGTCTTGAATATGCAGAATAAAACACATACAATACAAATGAATAAATCAAAGCAATTAAGTTGAATGTGTGCATCTCAGCAGAAACCATTGCCACACTCAGTTGTAACAGTAGGGCTTTACTATACCTTACACGTATGAGTTAGCTAGGTAAGAGAGGGCAGGGAATGAAACAATCCCAAGCACAACCAAGGAGTCAGAGACAGCAAAAATGAGCAAAAGTTGCTCACAGCAACCCTGGCAATCCTAGGCTCATGTCAATATGTACATTTCTTTACTTTAGATATTAAAATAATGTACAGAATTTAAAGGAAATAATATTTTATCCATTATTTTGCTTTATATAATCATCAAAACTACTATCAGAATTGCCAAAACTAAGTGATAAGCATCTTACAAACACTCACTGGAGACATAAGCCACCATAATCCCAAGAGGTCAAACAGATATTTTAGTACCTGAGCTTCTTGACTCAATCCTGTACAGAATAGGTACCTTTTATTTCAGTAACCTTTAAAAAGGTATATAAGCTGTAGAGTTCATGTTCATTGCCGTTGTCCTTGGTTTCTCAGTCCTCCTCCACCGTCAGCCACATTCAGAGAGTCTGGTTTGGTCCCCTGTTCCATCAGTCCCATTCCAACTGGACTTGGTGGTCTCCCGTTGGATCTGTCCCACCGTCTCAATGGGTAACTAGCAGCATGGACAGGCTCACTGTGAGCCTTGTCAGTTTGGTTGCTCACCTTCCTGGACTTAGGGGGAGCTGGGAGGACCTTGGACTTAACATAGTAAAGGGAACCCTGATGGCTCTTTGTCTTGGAGAGGGGTGGAGTGGGGGTATGGGTGGAAGGGAGGGGAGGGAAGGGGGAGGAGGAGGGGAGGAGATGGAAATCTTTAATAAAAAAATGAGGGAAAAAAGGTATATAAGCAATATAGCTATATTTTCTCTGACTTAGACCCAGGAGCTCTTATATTGCTTACACAATGTTTCTCTGTGTAATCCAGTATGGCCTGGAACTATGTAAGCCAGGTTTACCTTTAATGCATCGTGATTTCCCTGCTTCGGTTTCCTGAGTGATAGGTTTGAAGTTGTGAGCAACAATGACTGGCTCCTCTTTTGAGGTTTTGCTTCATACTTTTTCAGTTGTGGAATTAAATGGATACAAGATTAAAAGTTCAATCAAGAGCTGGCAAATGATCCTTTAAATGATGCATATACAAGAATGCCTTTGAGTTCTCATTCTACTCCTGTCTCAAGCACCAAGCATCTCTGAAAACTACTTTTCATAAATATACATAAAATTAAGAAAAAACAGGCAATGGAAGAGTAAAAAGAGCAAGAGGATTTGCTGTTGATGAAAGATTTTAATAAGACTGAAAAAGCAGAATTAACTTCAGCAGCTGGAAGTTATATTGGGCTCACAGCGAAGGAACGTTGCCGCTGCTGTTTGCAAACGTGATGGATGAGAACAGCTTGCAGTAGTGATGGATACAAATAAATATTTCATCACAAAAAATGTGTTCTATTGTTGTATTTGTAAATTTCAAACAATTATAAGGGC
Source organism: Arvicola amphibius (assembly GCF_903992535.2). Taxonomy (NCBI): domain Eukaryota; kingdom Metazoa; phylum Chordata; class Mammalia; order Rodentia; family Cricetidae; genus Arvicola; species Arvicola amphibius. Next base: position 190,269,271 of record NC_052048.2, read on the forward strand.
TGCACAGCAGCACAGGCTGTTAATCATTTTCATCCGCATGTAGTCATTTTGTTCTCCTTTTCTCCTTCTGTGAAACTACTCCATTCACTGGGCTACAGGGAATTGAAAACCGCTTTTCTGATGATGAAATAAAAACAGCCACCTTCTTCCCAACTAACAGAATTATGTACATATTTTTAATTGCATTTGATCCTTAGAACTTGAAAGACTACAATAATCCGCTAACACTGAGTGATTCAATAATAAAATCCAGAAGGAATAGCAGAAAGGGAAATACACCCTTTTAAAGATGCATTCCAGCTTGTTTCACTAATTCATAAAATATATGACCTCATAAATGCACAGAGAAGTATAATATAGCCCACAGAAATGAACAGAGATGGAAATATTGATACTATACTATTTTTTAATAAACGCACTAACAAGGTGTGCCCTCCAAACAAACAAAACTCCTCATAGTACAGCAGTGTCCTATGCTTTTATCATCAACCTATCAGGGATCTAGAGTCTAGACTGTGAGGTTCAATTCTCAGTAAAACCACCGCAGGAAGAATAATCAGCAGGCAGTTGAACAAAAGGATGGAGAGAGCAGAGAAGTCAGATTCCATGTCCACTCAGCAGGAATCTTCTGATATCTGGGCACACGGACCGAAGGATACGAAAAGAGCAAAATCTTCTTTGAAGACACACAAAGATGTCTCTTGTCTTTTTCCTATCCCAAACAAATGAATGAAAAATAAAAACAAGCAAACAAAATAAACCCCCCAAAACTACAAAAACAAAAACAAGAAATAGAAATTTGACCTCAAATAAAACCTGGGCAAAATTTCTTGGCAGTCACACTATGATGTGGGATTTCCCTCTGTATGCTTGAATACATTTGGTTAATTAATAAAGAAACTGCTTTGGGCCTATTACAGAGCTATAGGGGAACAGGGATGGGTGGGGAAAACGAAGCTGAATGCTGGGATAAAGGAGGCAGAGTCATAGAGAAGCCATGGAGCCGCTGGAGAAAGACACTGGGAACTTTACCTGGTAAGCCACAGCCTGAAGGAGACCCTGTGGCTCAGCACAATGGAAGAGGCTGAACTGCAAACCAACCTGTGGCAGTCAGTGCCCTGGCTACAGCGATTAAGCCTCCATTAGCAGTCCCCTGTATTTCTACAGCTCCCAGTCCTAGAATTTAGGGGGAAGTGCTGCCATTTCTATTACCCTAGCCCAGCTGCCCAGGGATATGAACTCATTGAGAACTTAGAGGTCAATGGAAAAAGGAATACAAGGACCTAGAGTAGACGGGGGGGGGGGGGGGGGGGGAGGAAGAAAGCATGCGGGATGGGGTAGGGCATGTAACAGGAAAAAATAAGCTTAAGGGGGGGGGGGAAGAAACAAGAAAAATACAGCCTCCAAGTCAATGACATTCATGACTAGAAATGTCACTAAAACCCACAGGACTTCCAGAAAGCCTAAAACCATTCACATACAAGACCTCTTGAAAGAAATGTGAAAAGCTAAGAAAATGAGTCACAAGGTTAAAGTGTGAAAAATTAGATCAAAACCAGAAATTACTTAATCACTAAAGATCCACTAAAGGGCAAGGAAGACAAAAATGAAGAGAACAAAAGCAAATGAAAACTAAGAACTAATTACAAACAATTAAAAACATGAAGCAAAATTGCTGTGCTGCTGGGGATAAATCCAGAGCCTCGTTTATAGTGGTCAAGCACTATGACACAACCTAGGTGCCGAAAAGTTTAGTTACACTTGTATACCCTCTCAGCAAGCGGACTACAGAGCTAATGAGCTTTCCCACACAAGCAGAAGCATTAAACATGCAGACATCAGTGCACATTGGAACACACTGCTCAAGAGTGGAAAGGTCCTGAGAAAGAAGCGTTCTAAAACATCCTCTGGTGGAAAAAATATCACCCTGTCCTTAGAATTCTATACAGAAACATTATACTTGAATGAAGATGAAACTTAAGGCTACTATGATCAATGTAGTAAGCTAGATGCAGAAACTAAATGATTGATCCAGTTAAAAAAATGTCCCAGGCTACTAGAGATTGTTGGGACTAATGAGTCTTGGCCTTCAGCTGGATGTTGGGACTAATGAGTTCTGGCCTTCAGCTGCTCTTTCCTCCTAGAACCTTCTAATTAAAGTTACTAGAAGCTGTGCCTAGCTTAGAGGATCAGAGGATGAGATTTTCACCTGTTGGCCATTGACTGCAGTGTACTTAAGCCTACATGGTGCTAATAAAGGGGGGCTTTGGTATCAGTGTTTAAAGGCCTGTGTGTTGGTCTGTCTCTGCATGTGTATTCTCAACCTCCAGCCCCTTGCCCAAAGCTCGCGAACTGGGTTCTAGCGCACAGAGCACAGACACGGGGGCGCAATGCGGGGCAAGAGATAGGAATGGTGGAGAAGGGGATAAGGCAGAAATTGAGTACCAAAACAAAGAGACAAGAAATTAGTTTAAGTTTCCTATAGTCTAGGGAGGGCAACTTTTGCACAACAAGTGAAATATAATACAAAACAACAGAACAAGCTTTAATATCCAAAGACATAAAAATAGTCTAATAATATGAAAGATCATATTGCCTTGAGTTGATCAATACAACTGAAAACATGTCCTGAAGTATCATATACCTAATACAGATATATAGATATTGCTACCTCCTAATAACAAACTACACAATAAGTATTTAAGCATCCCTTAGTAGGTGGCTAGAGATAGCTCAGAGGTTAAGATTATTTGCTGCTTTTTGCAGAGAATTTAATTTCTAAAACTCACATCACAAAGACCTCTAGCTTTTTAATTCCAAAGTGTCCCTTCCTCCCTCCCTCCCTCTCTCCCTCCCCCCTCCCCCCTCTCATGCACGCAAACACGCATGCACGCGCGCACACACACACACACACGCACACACACACACACACACACACATGCACACACACACACTCACAGATACACACACAGACCCATATAGATGATAGAGGAACAGATGGACGGATAGACTGACGGACAGACCGACAGACAAAAAGAAAAGAAAAGAAAAAAAAGAACTTTTGCGAAGCTAGGAACATAGCTTACTGACCAAATGTCTATTTAGTATGCATGAGGCTTCAAGTTTTGGCCCAATGCATAGGCACAGACACAAACATCTCTTAAGATCTTAGGAAACAAAAATGTAACCAAACTGCTCTTCAGCTGAAAAGAAAAAGTATATTAAAGCTCATAAAGTTTCATTCCCATAGTTTCTTAAAAACACTACCAGAGTGGCGGTTTCTCAGGAAATTTGGGATCAACCTACCCCAGGATCCAGCAATACCACTCCTGGGAATTTACCCAAGAGATGCCCTCTCATACTACAAAAGCATTTGTTCAAATATGTTCATAGCAGCATTATTTGTAATAGCCAGATCCTGGAAACAACCTAGATGCCCCTCAATGGAAGAATGGATAAAGACAGTGTGGAATATATATGCATTAGATTACTACTCAGTGGTAAAAAAAAAAAAATGTCATCTTGAATTTTGCACGCAAATGGATGAAAATAGAAAACAGCATCCTGAGTGAGGTAACCCAGACCCAAAAAGATGAATATGGTATGTACTCACTCATTAGTGGATTCTAGCCATAGAATTGAGCCTATATTTCATGATCCTAGAGAAGCTAGATAGGAAGGTGAACCCAAAGAAAAACATGTAGTTATCCTCCTGGATATTGGAAGTAGACAAGATTGCCAGGCAAAAATTGAGAGCTTGGGGTGGGGGCAGGATGGGGGTAAGGGGAGATGGGGAGAGAGAAGTGAGAAGGGGAGGATGGAGAGAGCTTGGGGAAATGGGACAGTTGGGATGGAGGAAGAGTGGATATGGAATCAGGGAAGTATATATCTTAATTAATGGAGCCATTTGAAGGTAGGCAAGAGATTGGACTCTAGAGGGGTTCCCAGGTGTCCAAGGAGATGTCCCCAGCTTGCTCCTTGAGCAGCTGAGGAGAAGGGGCCTAAACTGGCCCTTTACTATAGCCACACTGATGATTATCTTGCATATCACCATAGAACCTTCATCTGACTTTGGATGGAGACAGAGACAGACACCCACATTGGAGCACTGGACTGAGCTTCCAAGGTCCAAACGAGGAGCAGAAGGAGGGAGAACATGAGCAAGGAAGTCAGGACCACTGTGAGGGGTGCGACCATTCACCGAGACAATGGGACTGATCTAATGGGAGCTTAACAAGGCCAACTGGACTGGGACTGATGGAGCATGTGATCAAACCAGACTCTCTGAATGTGGTTTACATGGAGGGCTGACTGAGAAGCCAAGGACAATGGCACTGGGTTTTGATCCTACTGTATGTACTGGCTTTGTGGGAACCTAGTCTGTTTGGATCCTCACCTTCCTAGACCTGGATGGATGGGGGAGGAACTTGGACTTCCCACAGGGCAGGGAACCCTGACTGCTCCTTGGACTGGAGAGGGAGGGGGAGGGGGGTGAAGGGAGGGGAAGAGAAATAGGAGGGGAGGAGGTGAAAATTTGTAAAATTATATAATTTAATAAAAAAGAAAAAATTTTCCATTTCACTTGTAGTGTATTAAATAACTTACTATTGTTACTTTGTAATGACAATACCTATTTTAATAACAAATAAAATGTATTAAATAAAAAAAAATAAAATAAAGTTCACAAATGAATGGATCGGTCTAGTTAACTTACATGAAACTGTTTCTTTCAGCTTTTTGCCTGAACTCATCAATGGGGACTTTGATTCTATTAGGCCTGAAGTCAGAGAGTTCTACACCGAGAAGGTAAAGCACACTCACTTTTATACTCAAGCTTGCGCTAGTGCCATTTCTCTCACATGACCATCTTGGGTGGTGAATATGGATTGAAAAAAAATCTTTGCTTATTTTCATACTTTTTGCTGTAGAATTCTTAATATATATTAAAATAAAATCTTTACAAAGGACAAATAGAAACATAGTATTAGAAGTTCTATCAGCATCAAAAAAAAAAAAACCACTACCAGAAAACAAAAACAAATCTCCATAGAACAAAAACGATTTACAAACTTTCTCCTCCCCCGTCGTGCTCATAGCCACAGCCCTCTGTAGTCCCCACACTCATTCCTCCACAGGCTCTCCTCACTCACTCAGCACCACCCTCCCACTGTCCCTGTCTCCACACCCCAGCCCTTCACCCAAACTCTGCTCAAGCAGTGAACCCGAGCTTCCCTGCTCTCCCTCTTCTGGATTTGGCTTCTTTTCTCTAAGTATCACATGCGGTAAATGTATGTAAGCCTAGCAATTTCAACAGGCTGAAAATGGGCAACAACACAGGCTGTAACTGTAGAAAAAGAAAAAGAGGCGTCACATTAATAAGGAAAGGATCGTTTCCCATCTCTTTAATCCAACAGCATGGTACAGAAATAAAAAAAAATTGAATGAGCTAGGATTAAATAAAGCAGAGCAAATACGTTACTCTGGAAACAGTGGTTCTACATGTACATCAAAACTGTAAAAACCAAGCATGTATGTAAACCACGAAGAAATATCACGAAAACTCCAGAGCTCCAGATATGATACACAAGCCAGATATTACTCCATAATAACGCAAAAAACATGAATTAATGCTAAAATAAAAATACTTAAAACCTCTGAGGGTTGAATTTTATTTTTCTTACAACTTTAGGTCTTAACAGGAAAGAAACATAAATGGGAGAGATTTTTACTTGACTGAACTAATTATTTGGAAGAAAAATGAAAATTCTTTTTAGTGTCATGGGGATACAAAAACAAGTTATTTAAAAGATACAATCCCGAAAAGCAAAAAAAAAAGGGGAACACCTGAATATAAAAATTGTCACCATAGTGACCCCAATTCATCATCCAGGTCTAACAAGGGCATCCATGTATGTGCTAAAAATGATTTCAGCATGTAACACATACACATAACAAGAGAAATACAAGAACTAGAGAAACAGTAGGGTGCATGGGCACCAGAGCCTCCTATATTTATGGCACACCAAAATACAGAAATCAGAGAAAACCCCGAAAAGCTAATTGGATACAAAGATTTACTAAGAACACTAAGAGTATACACCAGAACATAGGTACAGGTTCTCGAACATGAATCATAAAGAAAATGATCTTGGGTGAAAGACATAACACTTTAACATGTGAATAGGACACTATGAACATGCACAGCCAAGCAGCGTCTTCAACCATCACTGGACAAGGTGTGCAAGTGGAGAAAGTAATAACACTCAACTTTACCCACACACAGGAACTGATTCGGGGTTATCAAAATATAAATAAGGAAATTAAATGCAACATTCTAAAACAAGGCTTGGAAGAAATTCTTTCTAATTGATAAAGATATTTTAAGAAATTTCAATTTTGTGCTCTCTTCAGGAGATAAATACTCAAATTGAAACAAATACTAAACAAATACTAAATTAGACAAATACTAAAATTGAAACAATAGAGATTAGTATTGCCCCTGTGCAAAGATCACGCGCAAATTTGTAAAGCATTCCATATTTTTAGAGCTGAACAAGCCTTTGACAAAATACAACATTCCTTCATGATAAAGGTCTTAGAGAGAGCAGGGATGCAAGGAACATACCTAAAAATAATAAAGGCAATATACAACAAGCCAACAGCAAACATCAGTCTAAATGGAAAGAAACTCTAAACAATCCTACTGAAATCAAGAACAAGAAAAGGTTATCCACTCTCTCCATATCTATTCAATATAATAATTGAGGTTCTAGTTAGAGCAATAAGAAAACGGGAGATCAAGAGGATACATGTCAGAAAAGAAGAAGTCAAACTTTCACTATTTACTGATGACATGATAGTTTACATAAGTGACCCCAAAAATTCTAACAAGGAACCTCTAGGACTCATAAACACCTTCAGGAATGCAGCACATTTTAATACAATATTAACTCAAAAAAATCAGTAGCCCTCCTTTATACAAATGATAAACGGGCTGAGAAAGAAATCAGAGAAACATCACCCTTCACAATAGCCACAAATAACATAAAAATATCTTGGAATATCTTTAAACAAACAAGTGGAAGACCTGAATGACAAGGACTTTTAAGTCTTTGAAGAAAAAAAAATTAAAGAAGACACAACTAAATTGGAAATATCTCCTATGCTCTTGGGTAGGCAGAATTAGCCTAGTAAAAATGGCAATCTTAACCAAAAGCAATCTACAGATTCAATGCAATACCCAGCAAAATTCTTCACAGACCTTGAAGGAACAATACTCAACTTCATCCAGAAAAGCAAAAAACAGAAGATATCAAAAACAATCCTATACAATAAAGGAATTTCTGTAGACATCACAATCCCTGACTTCAAACTCTACTACAGAGCTACTGCACTGAAAACAGCCTGGTATTGGCATAAAAACAGACAGGAGAACCAATAGAAACAAATCAAAGACTCGGATATCAATCCATACACCTACAAACACCTGATTTTTGATAAAGAAGCAAAAAATATAAAATGGAAAAAAATAAGCATATTCAACAAATGGTGCTGGAATAACTGAATATCAACATGTAGAAGAATGAAAATAGGCCCATATCTATCACCATGCAAAAAACTCAAGTCCAAAGGGATCAAAGATCTCAACATAAAGCCAACTACACTGAACCTCATAGAAGAGAAAATGGGAAGTATACTTACTTGAATGCATTGGCACAGAAGACCACTTCCTAAATAAAAACCCAGTAGCATCAACACTGAGAGCAACAATTAATAAATGGGACCTCCTGAAACTGAGAAGCTTATGTAAAGCAAAGGACATGGTCAACAAAACAAAACGACAGCCTACAGAATGAAAAAAGATCTTCACCAACCTCACATCAGACAGAGTGCTGATCTCCAAAATATACAAAGAATTCAAGAAATTGGTCATCAAAGAACAAATAATCCAATTAAAAAATGGGTACAGACCTACACAAAGAACTCTCAACAGATGAATCTGAAATGGCTGAAAGACACTTAAAGAAATGCCCAACATCCTTAGTCATCAGAGAAATGCAAATCAAAACAACTCAGAGATTCCGCCTTATACCTGTAAGAATGGATCAAAATCACTGATGACAGCTCATGCTGGAGAGGTAAAAGAAGCACTCCTTCCTGTATTGCTGGTCAGAGTGCAAGCTGGTACAGCCGCTTTGGAAATCAGTGTGGCGATTTCTCAGAAAATTAGGAAACAATCAACCTCAAGATTTAGCAATACTACTTTTGGGTATATATCCAAAGGATACTCATTCATACCAAAAGGACATGTGTTCAACTATGTTCATAGCAGCATCATTATTTGTCATATCCAGAACCTGGAAACAGCTTAAATGCCCCTCAGCCAAAGAATGAATAAAGAAGATGTGGTACATTTACACAATGGAGTACTACACAGCAGAAAAAAAAATAACATCTTGAAATTTGCAGGCAAATGAAAGGATCTAGAAACCATCATATTCAGTGGGATAAACCAAACCCAGATAGACAAATAAAATATGTACTAACTCATAAGAGGCTTCTAGACGTAAAGCAAAGAAAAACCAGCCTACAAATCACAATCCCAGAGAACCTAGACAACAAAGAGCACCCTAAGAGAGACAAACATGGATGTAATAATCTATGTGGGAAGTACAAAAAGGCAAGATCTCCTGAGTAAATTGGGATCATGGGAGACAGTAGAAGGTAATGGGTGAGGGAGGGAGGAGAGCAGAGAAAAAATATAGCTCAATAAAAACAACAAAGAAACAAAAAATGGAAGATAAAAATTTCATATTTAAAAAAGAATGAAACAATGCTGCTTATGTACTAAGCGAGAAAACTTGGCCTTGCCTTCCCCTGCATTTTAAATGACAAAGGTTCTCCTGGTATTACTGGGCTAGGATTAGTAAATAAAAGCTGTACATATTTAAGACTGGCAGCATAATATTTTATATGCATATATATTGTGAAAGCTTCCTATAATGAACTGAATTACCATATTCATCACCTTACATAAGTAACTACTATTTCCAATAAAAATTATTCAAAATTCTCATTGAACATAAGTAACATAAGGAATCAGAAGCACGAGGAACCTCTGCAGATGAACAGTCCCTGTACACATGATTCAAGAAGGAATGATCCACCCTATGGAGATGGAGTCACAGAGTGGAATCCTACTGGGTAAAAACTGGGTGATGGCCATACCCATCTCTTGAATGGAGTGACTGCTGGTGTACTTATACAATTTATAAACACTTATCAATAGCATACTTAAATGCATCAACTCACCATAAACAAATATTACCTCAAACTTTAGAAACAAAATAAAGCACATGCAAATCTCATAGTCCCTATGAATGTGGTTTGGTCATTTTTAGCCCACAAACTCTATGAGGTGAGAATAAAGACTATTTATAGTTAAAGATAACTAAATTAGGCTAACTATCATAATTAAAGTCTAAAATTAAAGATTTAAAAACATAAGTTTGCTGGTTTAACTTATTGTAAACCTGGGACCCATTCCCATCATTACAAGCCACAGTCAGTGTGTTTTGTTCTTTAATTAAATTGTCTGAACTCAAATACAGATTGACTACACCTAAGACACTAACACAAAAAGACATATTAAATAGTAACACTGAAAAAGATGTTAAAAAATATCAATTTAACACTGATACTATGTATTTTATGCTCTAGAAGTCTTTTACATACTCAACTACATTAATTAGAAAACAACAAAATTTCGCAAAAATAAAACAATAAACAAAGTCATGGGACTGCAGGCATTCATTCTTAAGAATAAATATTTGATTCACAAATAATTTAGACAATATCCAAGTGACCATAGTGTAGGCTACGTCCTTCCAACTGCAGTTCTGTGAGAATACTCAATTGAGACTCTTTTTTCAAGATCCTACAGCATGAGCATGCATGCACTCTCTCCCCCCCCCGTCTCCCTCTCTCCCCCCTCTCTCTGTCTCTCTCTGTCTCTGTCTGTCTGTCTGTCTCTCTCTCTCTCTCTGTCTGTCTGTCTCTGTCTGTCTGTCTGTCTCTCTCTCTCTCTCTCTCTCACACACACACACACACACACACACAGGCACACACACAGTGTTCTGTGGCTTCAGAAAAACATCTGTGATTTAATAATGTCTGGTAATGGGCAGATGTAAAAACCCTGTTGCATTATTAGGTGCATAATATTTTTCTCCATCCAATTTTAGAACAATGTCATCAGTATCCAGGCTACCAAGAAAAGTGTCAACATTCTTCTGGCAGATAAATATTGAGCTCTATTGAAGTGAAGCACGTTTAATGTCTGTCTGGAGATGATGCAGTGTTTTGAATAAGGACCTTGGCTCCTCAGGCCATGAAAAATTTCCTCATTGGGCAAAGGGAACACTGTACAAATACATGTAAAAAAATTTTAGAATATGTAATTATAGAAAACATTTCACTACCTATGAAGATTATACAAAGACTTTATAGATCTTTGTATTTCTTATGCTTGAAATTCTGTTCTTAAGTCGAAGCAAAGGAGGCCTGGGGATACACATGCATATTCAGAGTGTGTTGTCAAACTCTTCGAAATCTAAGAATGTGATCCAGAAAAAAAGTCAATACAATATCCTAACAATTATTGAAACAGGAAAAAGGAATTATTTCACACATTTTGCCAATGAATTTACTGCAACTAGGATTCATGTCTTCACAAACAGCTCTGACTTTCACAGTTGCAAAAAGTTGCAAACTTAAAATACCCTGATTTTATTTTATTCATAAAAGCAATTTTCCCTATTTAATATTATGTGTAGAGCCTATACTTTCTCCATCTGATAATTTTTTTTTTCATTTTTTTTTTTTGAGACAGGGTTTCTCTGTAGCTTTGGAGCCCATCCTGGAACTAGCCCTTTAAGACCAGACTGGCCTCGAACTCACAGAGGTCCTCCTGCCCCTGCCTCCCGAGTGCTGGGATTAAAGGCGTGCGCCAACACCGCCCGGCTACATCTGATAAATTTTATATTGCAGATTTGATCAACATTTTATGAAGCTGAAAATATTCAATAGCTTATGCTCTCCAAAGAGTGTTCATCAAACGATGCCACTAAGCACCAACAAGACAATTAAGAGGGATGAAAGTGAATCTCAAGATTTATATGGCCACAGTTGGCTGATTGCTACCATTGTCCAAACAGCACAATACCAGGAAAGTTATGAGTGCAAGCTTAGACACTTTATCATTGCTCATTTTTCTGGAACTCACCTGTGATCCCACTGACCGGATCCTAACTATGACCCACCAGCAACATGAAACAAATCAACAAATCACCAAGAGAAGCACAGGACTATCAATCACAAAGTCTTTAAAACACACACACACACATATTCCAAGAGTTATTTCTAATAACAATCATTTAAGGTTTTTAATAATTTTCTCCTCTAATGTTCACATCTTCGTACAAGTCATAACGCGTTTTTGAATCATTCCTAATAAAAGTAGTTACATCATTTAGCCTTGGAACTGGAACACCAGCCTTGAATTTTTCTTCCCCTTTAAGGTTTTCAGCATACCATCTCCTCCTTGTAATAGCTTAGTCCCTAGTCCCTCAGGGCTCTGCCTCCTACTCAGAACTGCTATGGAGAATCATTTCTGCACCTCCTCTGTATTCTCACTTTGCTTTGCTTTCTCTTGTCTGGCTTTCCTCAAAGCTAGTTCTTATTTCTCATATCCTCTCTTTCCTCTTGCACTAATGACACATTTTCCTGTGAAAGAAAACCTAAAGCTTGGTTTCCTCGTTTACCAGCTCTCCAAGTTTAACGAACCTTGGGAGACAGGTTTAACAAACCTCAGAATCTCCCTCTGCCCTGCTTCTGCAGTCCAGCACACGCTCATCTGATGAAGAAGCAGGATGGTGATGACGATGGATGAAGCGCATACATGAAGACAAGAACAATAGCAATGGCCAAGTGTCGAGATACTCAGGCCCTTTTGGTTCACATTTACAAACAGTGAAAAGCGTTGTGCTAAGTAAAATCAAGTACACTGTGAGGCGAGGGCAAAGGAAAGTGCATTATAATAAAGCCTAGATAGCTGGTCCAATATTATGAATATGCACAATGTATCTTAAGTTATTCAGAAAAGAGAATGATAGTCACTGGGTATATTAAAGTATACGAGTATCCGGCATTTTATGAAATGTCATTGCACACAAGAAGCTATTTATCCATTTGAAATATAAGCATAAAAATTTCACAAAAAAAATCATAAAATAATTCAAGAAAAGCACAAGTTATAAACCCAATTTATAGCATCAACTGTTAGAATGCTTTTTGGGTATCAGAAGACTTGAAGAAGATAGTCAGCAAAGTGTAAAGCCAAGGACAGGAAATGAAGGACTCCAATTATTGGTCAAAAGAATGAGACCAGAGTCCTGTCTCTAGCCCTGGGATGAAATAGTGACTCTCTGGGAAGTCATCTACTGATCGCAACCTTAGCCTTGGTCCCTGAAGCCTGAAACTTTATAGGATTACTATTGTCAACAGGACAACCACTATTATTACTATCAAGTTGGGGACTTCATGTAACATTTGTTCCCTCTGGTAGGAGACAACCTAAATCACCTGGAAAGGAAAGCTGTCTGTTACACAAACTTAAGAAACAGAACCGAACCTGCATAAACTGTAGATGGAGCAGCAGTCCCTTTGGCCATTCTTCATGCTCATTCTTTGGGAATGCTGTGCTTTATTCTGTGATATACCGTACCTATATTTACAGTATAGTCTCTGGGTCTTCTCAGAATTCTTTCAGTAGAGATCACAAAAAGAGAAGGATTAAGGTGAGGCTAGAGTAAGATCTCTGTGACATCAATTACGGCCACTTCTGAAAATACTGAAAAGGGAGAGATGACTGTTGGCCTGGAGTCATCCAGAAGAACTTATGAAAATAAGCTGGGCTGTGTTTGGAAAAGTCAGCCCATTAAAGCAAGACAATAGATTTGCAAACTGAATAAAGTATGTAAGGGAAAGTAGAGATAATGGCCGGAATGTAGTACGTAGAGCACTCTTGAAGGGGTATCCAGGAGAGCCGTGAAAACACACAGGGACAGAAAGATGAGGAGGCGGGTGAGAAACTCGGTATCAGGAAAATGAAATTAAATGTGATGAAAGTAATACAGTAGATCCTGTTATACAGCAGATGAGATGCAGTAGAAAGGAAACCGCGTGGGAGACAGTGGGGTTTGAGACTGACAGTAGCGGAGCGAGGGAGCAATGACGACACAAGGAGGGGACGAAGGACATTCAAAGAATGGAAAATAAACAGTTAGTTTGAAGGCATATCAAGGTAAGAGGCAAAGGGAAAGAGAAAGCCTCAAAGAGAGGCAGTTTCTAGCAGTAAAGGTAGAATGAGAGACGGGTTGGCATATTTGACCACGATATCTAAAACATAAAATCCCATCTGTCAACACATCTTTGCTGGGCATCTGGCTTAATCCATGCATGTCAGATGAGGTCCTTCAGCATCTTTCAAGGGAAGCTGTGAGGTATACCTTACTAATTAAAAAGCATAACTACACAAGGCCTAGAAATACATTTTTAAAATAATGTCTCTTTTATGGTAGGGTATCAACAATCCAGTGGGAATGAGTATGTGGGAGGCAATAATAACTCCAGTTAGCGGCTAAAGATGGATGGGGCATAGGAACAGGTGAGAATGAAAACTCCCTCAGCACATCTGTCCACTGCAAGGAACCTAATGACTTACCCAGATACACTGTGCAAAGACTAATGCTGTAAAATATGAGAAAAACATTTGTAAGTATTTTCACTAAAAAGGAAAATTTTAACAGCCATTTTTACATATAAATACACAAAAACGTATAAAAACAAACTGATATAAACCCTGCTTTGTTCAACATAGACTTTCCATAATGCTGTAACCTTTAACTGATGTCAAGAAGAAATAATAAATGGACAACAATTACTCACATGCTAAGATTTTAAGTTAAGATTAATATCAGTAAGATATACGGACAGTATGCACTGGGTTACACCCAACCAAACACTATGCATCTTATATATGTTAATACTTTAGGGAAAACTGACAACATCAGCAGCTACTAATAAGTCTCTAGATATTAGTTAAAACATTTTACCTTTCATAACTACACCCTAATTAAAAATGTTACATACAACTGTGTTCATGAAAGTCTGACATTCACCTTAAAGTGTGGATTCGGGATTCTTTTTTATGTAAATGATTAACTGAGATACTGAGACAGTCTGAAGGATTTGCTTTGTATAACTGTCTTTTGGATGCACATTTTAATGCTAAACACATTGGATCCCAAGCACTGCAATTTTAAACATGACTGAATGCAACACCTGACAGTATTTCACCTCTTGAAGAACAGTGAATCATACAAGTTGACAGAAGGGTTGACAGTTACACCTTTTGCCTACGCAGATTTGGTCAGTGCCTAAAACTAGTGAATGAGGACTAAATCGCTAGAATCCCCTTATATACTATATTAACTTTTCAAATAATAATACATTGTATACATACATGAGATCTTCAAATAATAAAATATAAAAAGACATGCTTCTACTAAAATGGAACTAAAAAGGTCCATTCAATCTTGAATTGGCATCCTAAAATCGTTTCAACTGGCTTCCTATTTTGTCATGAAATACTGGGAGCTTGCCTGCGCAGCCTAGATGAGTACAGGGATACCATGCAGCCATAACTCCTTAGATGCTACAATTTACAACTCTTTTTGCAGATCTGTAAATCACTGCAAGCACCATGTATATTTTCCAATAGAACATATAAGGATGGCCTTGAAGCTGTTTTTCATGTAAAACTCTGGCATATTTATAATAAATATTCATTTAATTAGTTTAAAAAATCTAGTGGAAGTTATTTATTAAAGGCCTAACAGTTTTATTTGGAGAAGATTCTTATAAATTAGGGCTGAATCTCGGATCTGCCATGTATCCTCGGTGTTGCTGTGTGACATGGCGCCAGTCATTTAACTTCTCTTAACCTCAATTTCCTCCTCTGTCTCATGAGACTCTTGAGATCACCTACTCCTCAGTCTAAGAGTTGAATGAGCCAGTCTACAGAATGATTTCAGAGCCAAACGGCACATGGAAGACATTATAAATTGCTGGCCGTCTGTGACATTGTACCATCACAACCATGACCCTCACTGAATACAAGATGCTAAGATTGCTGCTTCTACAAAAATGTGGATGTATGAATTTCTCAAGGCTTTCCTTAGTAAATAATAGTAGATCTGCAATTTTGGACACATAATTTCTCAAAGTCTTTATCAATGAGAACAGTAACACTGAAGTGAACTTTGAGAATTACAGCAGCTCAACCTTGGGATTTAATTGGGAATGTGAGGAACGGTGTGCACAAGTAATGACTTTAAGCAATTTCATAAACACTACATATGACTTATGGTAAATACATGCAATGAGGCTTTCTTCTCTCTATGACTTGACCAAGAAACACATATTGGCATTATTCACTGTTGTCTTAGTTACTGTTCTATTGATGTGAAGAGACTCCATAAGCAAGGCAGTTCTTATAAAGAAAACATTTAAATGGGAGCTTGCTTACAGTATTAGAGGGTTAGTTCATTATGGTCATAGAAGGGAGCATGGCAATAGGCATGGTGCTGGAGAAACAGCTGAGAGCTTTACACTCTGTGTAGGCAACAAGCAGAGAACATAGGCATTTGAACCCTCAAAGCCCACCCCCAGGCACACACGTCCTCCAACAAGACCACACCTCTTAATCCTTCCAAATAGTTCATCAAACTGAGGACTAAGCATGCAAATATATAAGCCTATGGGAGCACTATCATGCAAACCACTCAAGCTCTGTTATGCCTCTTGCTTCTCAGATACACCAAACCTTGCTGCCTTTTCCAGACCTTTGTTCCCATGAATTCATGGCAAAGGTTATGGGAGGTAAGGGGGGGGGGGTTCTTGCTTTTCAGATATGTCTGGCTAGATTCCTCCACTGTGAAGACTAACTTAAATGTGATCTTTGCAGAAAGCATCTTCTGATCACTTTTGTATTTTACCTAACCTTACTTCCTCTACATATGCTCCTATGGCTTTTTAGTTTTTGTGTGTTTGTTTTTTATTTTTGTTTGTTTTATTCAAGATAGTTTCTTATTGTATCCCTGGCTGTCCTGGATCTCGCTCTGTAAACCAGGCCAGATTCAAACTCACAAGGATCCATTTGCCCCTGTCTCCCAAGTACAGGGATTAAAGGTGTGCACCACTATGACTAGGCTTCTATAGTTCTTTTTAATGGTCTTCATCTGCTTCATTTCCCATCAATAAACAAGAGGTTCTATGAGAATATCTCAGCTATTAGTGTATAGCTAATACTAGTTATATCTACTCAGATTATTGCAGTGATGGCTAAATATTCTTTACTAGTCTTAAACAATAATGAGGCTCTATAAACTTAGAACAAAAGCTTTACTCAAATAAGTTTTTTTTATATCAAGAATACACAACATTAACGTACTTCAACAATGCTCTGAGTGGCTCCTGTGGGGAAATGGACTGACAAAGAACAGTTGTGTGGCTGTGCAAGCTATGGAAACAGCAAGGCTCACCAGCTACATGAGCATGCTTAACACCTGTACTCTAGCCGCCAAGGGGCAAGTGATCATTTGCAATTGTATTTATCTAAAATCAGTTCAAAATCTCTAAGCAGTGACTACAAGTTTATACCGTTCCCTACTGAAAAGGGAAATATTTCTGTTTGTGTTTGAGTTTAACTATTTCTATTATATCTCGGATAAAAGTTATCAGCAGAATCATACATGAATTACTATCAATACTGAGCAATTTTTTTTTCCTTTTTACCCTAGCTGCACACGTAACACAAGGAAACTTGTTAACATATACTCAAACTGCAAGTATAACAGAGTTCTGTGGATTTTCTTGGGACTGATTTCATTTTCAGTAGATAAAGTGAAATTTCACTTCCTTAAAAACAATCTCTAAACAGTCATTTGCCCGCAGTATTATCGCCTCATGAATTAGGCAAAATGAGGCAGTTACAGGTTTATTCCATTTAAACCTGTTAGAAGACATCACTGAGACACTTTATAGCCAAACGTCAGTGTTGATTGGCTTTCCATGTACAAAAGAAACAACCTGAGGAGCAGTAGGGGAATGAACCAGGAGGGATACTATGCATGTACACATGACAGGTGAGGGGAGGGGGGGCAATGCTCCTGAGCAGAGAGAATGCCTGGCAGCCACAGTGACACAGCTCATCTTATCTGAAAAAGTACAATCTTCTACTGTCGCTGCTCAAAGGATTCGGAGATTTCTCACATTTTATGAGTCTTGAAAGATGAGGATTTTCCAAGTAAAACAAAATTAAAGTAATATTTTTTTTAATAAGGAGGCACTTTTAACAAAAAGAGATACTGAACAAAATATATACTTTATATAATCCTAACTGTTTGCATTTCTCATCCTCAACACATGCATGCGAAGTGAAACTGGACATAGATCCAATAAACATACTGCAAGAAACAAACGCCACCTGCCAGGGCCTGAATTAGACTGGAGATGCTTGTGACTTACCTCTATGCCTACACTGAAAACATCAAACGCAGCCTCTGCACGGCATCAGTCAGTGTCTCTCACCCTTGCCAAACTGTTAGTAGCTTGGAAGGATTAAATAAAAAAACTCTCCCATGGCCAATCTTCAATGATAAAACATCATTATTGAATCATCATTATTATCAATCAAATGTGACGTAACCACAAAATACAACACGGCAGAAGTAAAAGTGCACAGATTTTCCTCTAAACTGGTTAAGGATGACCATTAAATGCCACTTTCCTCTGACAGCAGTGATTTAGTTGATAGCTAAAAATGCATGAAAATAAAGCATGTGCTCTATCTTCTTTCTTCTGTGCACCCTTATTTATGATGCCATAACTCTATGACCTGTGAGCGGTGATCGTGAATATTGTGGATAGCAACAAAGTCAACACTATAGCCAATAAATGTGGGTCTTATCAGAGAATAACAAAGTTACTAGTGAGCCTTGGGGTCTAGGAAAACACATATAAATCCACTGGAGGACATCAGATAGGAATCTGTGCGTCTTCTATTTACCTTGGCTAATATATTATATTAACATATATATATTATATTAACATATATAACACATATATATGTTAAACAGATAACTGAATAAGTCAGTATGTATAATTCATTCTAATGCCATTAACTAGATGTTCAAATTATTATGATGATTGTCTTCTGAGAAGTAGAACCCTTGAGTAATATTTGAGACAAAAACAGACCAAGAGGACTTTTTGAAGCCAAGTGAAAAATCCAAAAATACTTAATCTAAATAATAGAAGAAATCAACTTAAATTATTTGTCCTGCCTATATTATCACACACACACACACACACACACACACACACACACACACACACACACACACTTATGTATGTCGAATCAACTCATTTCCTTAGAAAACCATTTTCTGAAGACTAGTATAATTTTGCAAAAATTTCTCCAAAATAAAATTATACTTTAAATGGTTTGTATGTGTTTGAACACTATATAAAATCTTTAAAGAGCTGTAAGAGGATTAAAGATGTTTCCTAAGTAAGACACTTTATTTATTCAGTATGGAATGAGAATTGCTTTTGAAATCAGGCTTTCTTCACCTACATAAAAAAATTAATTACAATTCTACATTTTAGAAATGAATACATGAAAAACATTATTTAAAACACAGCATCATTTAAATTTATTCCAAATGAAACAAAGTACAGACACAAAACTTTAAAAATAATTGTATAGTATCAAAATGCTCAAAAAAATCGAAGCAAGTAAAATAAAAGGTACCATTTCAGTCATGTATAGTTACTGAAGTTTTGGTAAACTGCAAATACAGATTACCAATGAAACTTACACCTAAATTGACTATTCTTTTGAGCAAATCTCATTAGTGACATGAGGCTTACTGTAACAAATGTCCCGTGTACAAAATGAATTGTTCATAACTTCATCTTTCTGTTATCACGGAGACTGCAGTTTTTCTTATTCCAAAATGGTATTTCCTCTCAGGAGGTAAACTGTATGAACTCCTAAGCAGTTCTAAAGTCTTACACATTTTCCTGGAGACTAATTTCAAATTCCTAACAATTTTACAATGATGGCGATTTTTAGAAGCTTTATATCAAAATTCAGTTTCCAAGAGATTCTTTCTTTCCCTAATTAAAAGCGAAATGTTCTTGGAACTCACAGAGAAAAGAATCTTCACTTAAAATGAAAAATGAATGCAAGAAATGGATCCACGGGAGGCCTGCCTTTTTCTGGAGAGAAATGGAGGAGGAGGGGAGCATAGTGGAGGAGGGAGGGAGGGAGGGACTGAAAGGGGAGGAAGGAGGGAGATTGCAGCAAAAATCCAAAAAAATATTGTAAAAGAAAATTTAAAAAGACAAAACAAGAAATGTGGAAGAAGATGCCCAATGTGTGCCTTTTCCTGCTCTACTCCCTTTCCTACTTACAAGCAATGAGTGCCAATCATCTGCACAGCAATTTACCAGCACTGTGACATTCATCTCTGAATACTGGCATATTTTCCATTTTTCCTTCTAAATGCTTAGGTAGTAAGTCTTTATGTCTATGTTCTGTTCTCTAGCTAGAGCAGTTTCCGCTCAGGTCTGTCCGGATGAGCTCCTTTTTACACTGTATTCTTCTGTAAAGCTTCCTCATCGCAGCCGCCCCTGTTCAGTCATCAACTCTTGCATATGTTACCTGTTTTATAATTAGGAAATATTTTTTCATAAAAAAGAAAGAAACAAGACCGGTTACAAATAAAGCCGCAAAACAGAAGTCCTATCAGTTTTCATGGTTGATGTGATTTCTGTGTAAAGATTTCACAGTGAAGACAGTATACCAAGAGACTGAAATTATATTTTAAATTTTAATGGGCTAGAGAAGAGTCCTAACTCAAAACACTTCAGGCAAAGTAGGCAGATTTATTTACAAATTCCCTTTAAAAGTTTCACAGCTTTCTGCTGCAGCCTCTGGCCCTAAGTAAGCACAAACAACAGTTGTAAGGAAGAAGACTCAGTCAGTTTTCAAATATAAAGATAATGGTAGAAAGAAGTTGGCATGAATATCTTCCATTTAAAAAATGAAATCCAAAGAGTACTAATTGAGCAAGCTTGCCTGGTAATCCCAAGCAGGAGGACTGCTTCAAGTTCAAGGCTGGTCTGAACTACATAGTGACTTTCAGGCCACTCAGAAAATCTGATAGATAAATAGATGATAGATGGATAGATGATGATGATAGATGATAGATAGATAGATGATAGATAGATAGATAGATAGATAGATAGATAGATAGATAGATAGATAGATAGATAAATAGAAAAACAAAGAACAATAATAGCCCAGATCATGTGCCCATCCTAAAGTCAATCGTAGTAGCCAGGGAATGATATCCAGGTACGCCTTAAAGAATTTACCATCTCAGTAGTCAGAACTAAATTACAATGATTGGTATTTTCTACCAGAAGTAAAAGGATAAAGAAAAAAATAAATAAGAGGGCTAAAGAACAAGTTCTTCCTCACAAAGCAAGAAACTGTAACCAAAGGAAAAGAATTCTGGGTCAGCAAGAATAATATTGTTACACCACAGAGTAACAATAAGAATATTTGTGCCATTTGCTAATCTGACTCTAGGATATCCTAGTAACATGTGTGGATCAGGACAGTCATTTACCATTTCAATCTATAATCATTTTGAGAACTGAGGGAGGAAAGCAAATCTTGGCCTTCACTGAAAGCCTGCCATCAGCACATACGAAAAAGACAAAGAAAACACTGGCACCAAGCTCACAGTTTGTAATGATAGCAGATTGGAGATCTAGGAGTCAAGATACTACTGTTATAGAAGTTCTTCAGTAGCAATGGAAATAATGGAACAGAAAACAATGATGCACAGAACAACATGAAAATCACAACTCATTTGTAAGGTTATTCAGAAGACACTGGGTGTTAAATTCTATTATATAACCTTAACGATATTTACTCATATTTTGCAGGTTGTAGATTCAAATAAGCCTGCAAATTCCTTGATGTCTACTTCGGAAGCTTCAAAAGACAGAGGCTGACTTCCCTCTCTTTAAAGGTGGACTCCACTTAGAGACTCACTTCTAACAAATATTATAATGCGTGTAACTTCTGGAACTGGACATGAAGGACATTGGAGAACTTTTCTCCCAAGTCTCTTGCATCACTAACTCTAGGGAAAGGCAATCAAAGTGTTGGGAAGACATGTGAGCACCTCTACAGGGTGAAGAGATGCTCACGGCAGCATGTAGGTGGTCAACTAAACCCTGAGTAAACCCTTACTGATCAAGACAGAAGCCAACATATTGAGTACATGTCATTTACAGGCCACCAGACCACCTTTGGTGGAATTCTCTTGATTCTTGACCCAGAGATATTATGAGATTAGACAAAAAAAAAAAAAAAAAAAAAAAAAAAAGACCTACTGAACTACTGGAATTTCTTTTGTACTGAGATGTGTGGATTGATATCCAGGTCTTTGATACAGTTCCACTGGTCTTCCTTCCTGTTTTTATTCTCTTGCAGTCAGATTAAGATACATATTATTTATTTAAAATTTCCTAAATTTGTTGAGAGTTGCTTTATGTCCCTACATGTAACATATTTAGAGAAATTTCCATGGGTTGATGAGAAGAATGTATATTCTGCCTTGCCTCAGTGAAATATTCTATAGACAGCATTATGTGCATTTTGGTATGATGCCATTTAACACTACTGGTTTTCTTTCTGTTTACTTTTGTCTACATCACCTGGCTGTGGTGAATGTGGGGTGTTGAACTCACATACTATTCCTGTATTGGATTTTCCATGGCTTAATGCCTAGTAGTGTTTGCTTTATGAAACTGAGTGCATATGAGTTTTGCATATACACTTAGAATTTCAATAATGTCTTCCTGGTGGATGTGTCTTTGATCAGATGAACTGCCCTACATCTCTTATGATTAACTGAGCTAAAAGTCATTTTTATGAGATACAGACTAGCAATATCTGCTTGTTCCCATTAGTTTACATAAATGTCGCAAAAACATTTACAAATCTGTTCACATTGTACTTTTAAATATGCTACATTTCAGTCTCTTTTTTGCTTGTTCTCTCTCCTCTCTATGCTCACAAAGAGTTCATTTTTTTCCCCATTTAACCTTTTCCAAAAAAAATACTGCGATGTAAGCTGCCCCTTGTTGCATACAGACATAAAGTTTCACATGCACACAACACTAACACATTCATAGAAATGTATCCTTTGGTGCCTTTGTTTTAAAAAAGGTGAAAAAGTCCGGGTGATGGTGGCGCATGCCTTTAATCCCAGTACTTGGGAGGCAGAGGCAGGCGGATCTCTGAGTTCGAGGCCAGCCTGGTCTACAAGAGCTAGTTCCAGGACAGGCTCTAGAAACTACAGGGAAACGCTGTCTCGCAAAACAAAAAAAAAAAAAAAAAAAGGTGAAAAGGCTAAAAGGAATGTTCTTGTATCTTGCTTATTTTCCCATAAACAATATCTCACTGATAACCCTGTATAGAGGGTATATTTTAAATTTTTTTCAAAATGTCAAGACATTCTATAACATAGCTTTTACTATATTATGATACTATTCAATAACACATAGGCATTTCTTTGTTTTCCAATATTCCTCTTCTATTAAAAAGCTACAGTGAATATCCTTTTATGTACACATGTATCTATACACACAGGCAAAAATACATGCATATGTTTTACCATGTACTGACTTATATTTCAATTAAGCCAGAGAATTATAGTAGCTGAGATTTTAAAAATGAAAGACTGGTTTTCATGTTAAAAGAAGTTCAAGAAAAAAAAAGAACAATTATTTGCACCTGCCAGCACCCAGGAGATGAGCCTGTCTCCTGCACTCCAGCAGTATTCACTTGTTCTCCCATGGTTGTCAGTGTAATCACAGGGAAATAACATCTCATGTAGCATTAACTTGCAATTGCACAATTAAGGTAAATTTATCATCCTTTCTTATGTTGAAATTCATTTGAATTACTTTTATTCTCTAAAATGCCAATTCCATTGTGTGTGTGTGTGTGTGTGAGTGTGTGTGTGTGTGTGTGTGTGTGTGTGTGTGTGAGAGAGAGAGAGAGAGAGAGAGAGAGAGAGAGAGAGAGAGAGAGGAGAGAGAGAGAGAGAGCAAATACAGGCACAGGTATATGCACATGAGATGTATACATGCATTCCTATGGGTATATAAATACAATGTGTCCCTGCATGTAGAAGCTAGAGGTATATGTCTGGGATCTTTATTGATCAATCCCCATCTTAACTTTTAAGCTAGGGTTTCTGACTTCATTCAGAGCACACTGTGTGTGCGCATCATAGTATATATAGGTTATATATTAACATTAGATTATTTTATCATGTATGGGACTATCTATCTAGTCTATATGTCAACTTACATACTGTTAACAAATCCATTTTAAGAAGTATTGAGCTTTAAAAAATTGTACAAAGAGGCCAGGAATCGAGGTGGGATGGGAGCAGATGGAAGAAGAGAAAGGGACATACAGGATATATGTAAAAAAATAAAAAAAGTTATTTTGATCTAGCTACACTGTGCTATCAAGATGACTTGGCAGTAAGGGTGTTTGCCACCGTGCCCCGACAGTCTAAGTTTGATCACAGAAATCCATACGGTGAAAGGAGTGAGTTACTCAGGCTGTCCTCTGACCTCCACAGGTACTGTCAAGTGCATATGTGCACACATACAAAAATTAAGAAATACAAAAATTGGTTCAGTCTAAGAGTCATATTTTTATGCACTAAATGTTGTAAGAGCCAGCTAAAACAAATTACATTAGTGTAATAAAGTACTCACAGAAACCTGAGTGCGGTTTAGAATACATAAATGAACCAGCATCCTGCATAAGGCAAGTGTACACCAAACAAGAAGTGTTTTCAGCAGATAATGGCAAAGGTGCTAAGCACACTCTTCCACACATTACCTTTGCTACTCATAGAAAGAGACAACATAAGTTTTGGCTAAGAACAGACATTTCAAATGAAATTTGTCAGGCTGTTATGATTCGAAGCTGTTCTATTGCTCAAATGTGGAAGATAAGATTGAGGTTGTGGGTTGTTTCTAGCATTCTCTGACCTACATTATTTTATTATATTTTCATTGCATTTCTGTCTCTCTTTATAAAACAGACTTCTTAATCCTAGAGGAATACTTACTCTAATAGTATAAAATACTCTTTATATAATCTGCTTCTTTTTGGCTTATAGCCTTTTCTGGTTTTCCAAACAAGTCCCCAAGCTTGTTTTATCTACCAAAGTCTAATGTGAAATTTTCTTTATAATACAATAAGCAAGGGAGGGAACTATTGTGGCTAGCATCAGACAGGATTCCTAACTTTGGTACATAGCAGCTGTTCTCTTACACACCGCATAATAAAATAAAGAACTTTACATATCACTGGTGATTTTTTGTTTTGTTTTTTTTTTCTTTTTCATTTTGAAACATTACTTTTTTATTTCCTTTCAATTCATTATCAGCAATGACATTTCTGCCTGTGGAAGTTTTTAAATGGACATGTGACATGTGTGTATCCACATAGGTCTCCATCCCCAAAGTCCCTGTTAGAATTCTAGTAGTCCATAGGCACTGTTACACAACACTGTTGGCATCCAGGGGCTTATTTTTGTGCTGGGTCCCATTTGCATTACAGATTATAAATGATTAAGGGAAGAGCCTTTGTTTCCTGCCTCTCAAACTCCCTTTCCATAATCCTGGCCAATTCATTGATCAAGTCCTAAGTGCTGTATAAATCCCTTTGGACAGACTCCATAACTACAAATTCCTTCAAGGAAAGGATCTTATCTTCCTCCTGTATAATCCCAGATCTGCGAGATCTACAGCTCATCTAGTTAGTCACTTAATAAGCATTTTGTATGATCACTAATTCGCAGCATAACATCAGACAAGAGGCTTAAGGACTTTGTAGTGGCAGGCTCCTAAGGATATTTCCTTTTCTTGAAACATTTTGTTTAAATTAAGAAGATAAACTTCCTCAGAATTTAGTTTCTTTAATTAAGATTTTAATGCTCATAATGAATGCCTCTCACACTCTTCCACAGAAAGATTACCCTTAGTAAAAAATATTTCAAACAAGAATGGTCTAATTAAAGTAAACTAAAGTCACTCTTTGATCTGAGAATTAAAACAATAAATATTAAGATCCGGGAAGTACACAAAAACTAGTAACGATAGACATTTCTACCCAGCTTCCTAAATCTATCATGCTATGAAAAAAAAAAGTGTGATTTTCTGTACCAAGTATTTTATTTCAGGCAGTACTAGACTTTCTAGTGTTCCAAGAATATTCCCAAAGGAATAATTGATTACTGTAAATGTTAAAGATCCAAGATTTGACCACTAGATAATAAATAAAATTTGACAGTGAAGCACCAACCTTTATATTAAGGGGGGTGAGGGAAGTATTCAGAAAACAAAAGAGAACATTTCAAATATAATATTACAAATGTTATTTTCTCTTGCATAAGAGACAGATAATATCTGGTGTTCTTTGGAATTTTAGTTGAGCTACAATCTAAGCCTATCAAGGCATTATCTTACCAGCTAGTAAGAATGTGTGCTTAAAATGAGAATTAAACTATGTCCTCTTCAAATCTAAAAGCACTGGTATACACATTTTACCAGAACAGTATTATTTAATGAATAAATAAATAAATAAATCAGCAAACAAATCTATTGGAAATATGGATTTCAGATCACCTCTCCATACCAAATGATCAGCTTAAACATATGTACATATATGGAATAAATACAGAAGAATCATGATATAAATATTAAAAGTTATACAATTTTTAAAGTAAAATGTATTCAAAAAGGTTATTGTATTTCAGATGTTACTATTAAGAAAGTGAAAATTCTTTCCCACATATGGAAAGAATTATTTGCTAACTTTGTATCTGAGTGAGACAGTTGTCTTAGTTACTTTTCTGTTGCTGTCACCCAGGCAATTTATAGAAGAAAGAGTTTATTGAGGACTTATAGTTTCAGAAGGTGAGTCCTTGGCCATGATGGCTGGGAGCATGGCAGCAAGCAGGTAGACATTACGCTAAAGCATAGGAGTTATTTAAGAGCTCACATCTTGAGAGAGCTGCCATAGACACACACACAGAGAGAAAGCTAACTGGAAATGGTGTGGGATTTTCAAACCTCAGAGCCCATGTTTCTCCAAGAAAGCTGTAGCTAGTAATCCTTAGAAGCAGTTGTACCAACTGAGTACCCAGTATTCAAATTCTGAGCAGAGGGGGCCATTTCATTCGAACTAACACAGATGAACACATGCCTAGAGCATATGAAGAACTCTTACAGCTGAATAATGAAAGCAAGATGTGAACCAATTAAAAACAAAGCTTGACAAGGAATCTGAATAACATTTATCACGGAAAAGATGGTCAGCATAGTGGAAGTCTGAATGGCTGTGAGATACCATGTCACACATACTAAATTCTGTTGAGAATAAGAGCTGGAGATTGTTGAAAAGTCAGCACTCATATACACTGCTGATAGGAATGCCAGTGGTGGAGTAACTTTTGGAAGCCACTTGAAAGTTCCTTAGAGCTATCACTTGGCCTATTTCAAGCACAAGAGAAATGAGAGTCCAGGTTCACATGAACATGCATATTGTTCAATTACAATAAAACAATGAAGCACCAAAAAGGTATCTTCAGTTGGCATCTGCTCACAAAGGAAAAACAAGCTTTCACCAGTGGAGGCTCACTGTGTGTATTAATCCCACTTAAATGTAGATCCCCTGACGAGCAGTACATGCTAAGACAAAACAAACTCAATGTTATTTCTATAGAACTTTTGTCTCATTTGCTTTGTTTAGGCATGGTTTTGTCTTATTGGTCATTATTTATATATCATACAGTTTTATGTTTTATGAACTGGGTGTGCTGGTGTTTTTTCTTTTGATTTGTTTGTTTGCCTGTTTGGATTTTGGGGGGGGGGTTGCCTATTTGTTTTGGGAGGTATATGGAATTGGGTGCTAGTCATGTTATTCAGTCTCAAAGACAATTAAATGTGAATTAAGATTACCTTTTTTCCAAAGATGGCGAAAGCATGTGTCCAAAGGCTGATTAAGAATCACAAGGCAATATTTCAAATTTCCTAAAAGAAAAGAAAAAGGGTAAAACACACACAAAGATAAACAGTCCCCACTTATCATCTGGGTCTGTATCATAAGCTCCATGTACACAAAGGAGGGCTGCAATGGCAGTTACTCTAGCAAACCTTCCTTTCTGAAGAGATTGTTTATCAACAGGACATAATTTGTTCAGAATGTCTGTCTCTCACACATCATTTCTCTGAGGAAGGTATCATGAAAAGACTTCACAGTAAAAGAAAACTAATTTTTTTGGAGAAGTTAAATGCTTTTATTATGAATACTCAACCTTAGTAAAGATCCAGCATTGGCACAGGAGACCACTTCCTGAATATAATACCAGTAGTGCAGTAGCACAGACACTAAGAGCAACAATTAATAAATGGGACCTCCTGAAACTGAGACTTCTGGAAGGCAAAGGACATGTTCAATAAGACAAAACCGCAGCCTACAGAATGGGAAAGGAGCTTCAACAACATCACATCGGAGAGAGGGTTAATCTCCAAAATATACAAAGAACTAGAATCAAAATACCAAATAATCCAATTTAAAATGGGGTACAGATTTAAACAGAGATAGCTCAACAAAGGACTCTCAAATGGCAAAAAAAAAAAAAAAAAAAAAAAACACTTGGGAAATTGTTCAACACCCTTAGCCATCAGGGAAATAAAAATCAAAACAACTCTGAAATACCATCTTGCACCTGGGAGAATGGCTAAGATAAAAAACACTGATGATAGCTTATATAGGAGAGGATGTGGAGTAAGGGGAACGAACACTCATCCATTGCTGGTGGGAGTGCAAACTTGAACAGCCACTTTGGAAATCAGTATTATGGTTTCTCAGAAAATTGGGAATCAACCTCCTTCAAGACCCAGTAATACCATTCTTGGACATATACCCAAATCATGCAAACTCATACCAAAAGAGCACATGCTCGACTATGTTCATAGCACCATTATTTGTAATAGCTATTACCTGAATACAACCTAGATGCCCCTCAACTGAAAACTGGAATAAATCTAAATAAATGTGGTACATTTACAAAATACTATCAAACTGAATCCAAGAACACATCAAAAAATAATCCACCATGATCAAGTTGGCTTCATCCCAGAGATGCAGGGATGGTTCAACAAACAAAAATCTATCAATATAATCTACCATATAAACAAACTGAAGAAAAAAACCATATGATTATCTCATTAGATGCTGAAAAAGCATTTGACAAAATCCAACACCACTTCATGATAAAAGTCTTGAAGAGATCAGGGATACAAGAAACATATCTAAACATAATAAAAGCAATATACAGCAAGCCAACAGACAACATCAAATTAAATGGAGAGACACTCAAAGCAACTCCCCTAAAATCAGGAACAAGACAAGGCTGTCCACTGTCTCATATCTATTCAACATAGTTCTTGAAGTTCTGGCTATAGCAATAAGACAACAAAAGAAGATCAAGGGGATTCAAATTAGAAAGGAAGAAGCCAAATATTTGCTATTTGCAGATGATATGATAGTATACATAACCGATCTTAAAAACTTTACTAAGGTACTCCTATAGCTAATAAATACATTTAGTAATGTGGCAGGACATAAGATCAACTCAAAAAAATCAGGAGTCCTCCTATTTACAAATGATAAAGAACCTGAAAATGAAATCAGAGAAACATCACCCTTCACAATAGCCACAAATAACATAAAATATCTTGGGGTAACGCTAACCAAAAAAGTGAAAGACGCTAGGCAATAGTGGGACTGCATAAACCAGCTTTTAGGAGCTCACTGTCGATGGAGGGATACCTTGCTGAGCCTAGATACAGGGGGGTGGGCCTTGGTTCTACCTCAAAATGATATGAAAGACTTTGTTGACTCCCCATGGGAGGCCTAACCCTCTCTGAGGAATGAATGGGGATGGAGTGGGCAGAAGGTGGGAGAAGAGGGAGGAGGGAAAGGAGGGTGAACTGGGATTGGCATGTAAAATAAAAAAAAAAAGATTGTTTAAAAAATGAAAATAGAAAAACTTCATAGAAAAAAACAAAGAAATATCC
Organism: Arvicola amphibius; assembly: GCF_903992535.2. Lineage (NCBI taxonomy): Eukaryota > Metazoa > Chordata > Mammalia > Rodentia > Cricetidae > Arvicola > Arvicola amphibius. The sequence goes on from NC_052048.2 coordinate 190,298,656, forward strand.
AGTGCTGATATGACAGAGTCTGCTAGCTGCTGGTTTTATACTCTCCTACCATTGTCAGAAACTGATGTCACTCAGGGGTTCTGGTTTATGCTATCACACTCATTCACACTCATTTGTGTTATTTTTATTACATCCCAACTCACTTTGACCTTTCTAATGTAAAACTATACATATGTTATCACAAACACTACCAAGAATGCTTATTCAAGTTTATTCAAGTATTCGGACAACACTAAACAAAACATTGGTAATACTATTTCTGAACTTTATTAGAAGGAAAGCTCAAGAACAAACAGGTTCCTGAAGCTGGGGCGGGACTTAAGAATGAGTTGCCTCTAACAGCCTATGATGAACTTTATATATTACAAAGAATGCAATCAAGCTGGTGAGAATCTACAAGTTTTATTCAAGCACTCCTCAATTATAGAAATCAAATAATTGCTTAGTGATAAGAAAAACTATTTTGGAAGTCTTCTCACTATTAGAAACAGAAAAGATAAAGTAATGAAAAGAATATGTCATCATGTACAAAAAACCTTATTACTAATTATGCAACACACACTGGGGGTACAAAGAAAAGTAAATTTAGAGGTTATATGTCCAATAAGATGTTGATAATATTAAGACTGTACTGAACAATATAACTATATGAAGAATGTTGGATAATAAAGGGCATTTTATTTCTTATTTGAAAGAAAGCAAGGGAGGGCTTGGAGGAAAGAATAGGAAAGAGGAAATGATATAATTATTTTATAATTTCAAAAAATTCAAGAAGCAATAGAAAAAGAAGTAGTATCCTAATAATGCAGGACATTAGCAATAATATAAATTTTAAAAGTAATATTTAACATGTCATTGGAATTGAACTTGAAATATCTACAATGTGTGTGGTGCAGGAATGAATTGAAAATACTTCCTGTATATTTGAGAAGCATACAAATAGATGTAGCTACAAATAAATGACTGAACTTGAAAAAACAGAGAATTAGGTCAAAATTGTGTTTGTTTACTATTACAGAGCATAAAAGGTCAGAAAAGGTCATTAAACAATTAGAGTAGAATGTGGAAAAATTAAAAGTGGTTGCTTTCAAAGTACCAATTATAGGAACTGACAATAATCCAGAATACCAGAAAAAGCAAGAAATCAGCGGCAGCATGACCAAAGACCTGTTGTGATTTCATGACATTTGCTAAGAGATTCCCAGGTGCTTACTAGGTAACTTTAGGAAGACAGCTTTGGTAAAAACCAAGAATTATTTCATTATAATCATTTTAGTTAAAAAGAAAAAAATCCTGAAGGGGACTTTGTGGCTAAGAGCATTGCTACCTTTGCAACATCCTGAGCACAGTTCCCAGCACCCATTAAAGTGGCTCACAGCCACCTGCAACTGTAGCTTCTTCAAGGGATTAGACACCATCTTTTGATCTCTACAGGTACCTGCATTTGGTATTTGCATATACTTATCTATACATGGAAATATATGCATACACACAAGTTAAAAGAAAAGTCTTTAAAAAATCCAGAGGGAGGGGTGTGTGTGTGTGTGTGTGTGTGTGTGTGTGTGTGTGTGTTTGTGTGTGTGTGTTCTGTCCCCTATGGATTTACATATCTGTTGCTAGACAAAGACATGTATATAGAACCTCATTAATATCCTTCTATCAAGCAGCCATATATTGGTGGAAGACCTTGACTTCTGTCTCTTTCTTTCCCCTATTCTGCCACGGAGGAGCAAGGGATGATGGGTCCACTGAAAGTCCAGCAGCTATCTCACAGGGAATCCTAAGATAGTGTGATTCCCCTTCTGCACATTTCATTATCTGCCAGGCTTCTTTATTGTGACAAACAAAATAAACATTCAGGCCCTCTCTAAGTCCTGGCCTTGACTCTAGAATGCTGCAGTGGAGGCAAGAGGCCCTACAGCGAGTTCAGCAGTGAACACCAGAAACAGCCCGGTCACAACTGTATGAGTGTCTATTGAAAATCAAATCTGCTTCTTCCTTTCTCCTGTTACCACTTTTATTCTAAGAATTTAGCATGTATTTAAAGTAATGCTGCTTCTGCAGTAGACAAAAGGATTTTTTTAAGTATGAAGAGCTTTCTCATTATCTTACAAAGACCACAAATTTTCAATCAATACTTTGTACAAAAATTTGTACACAAAATTTTAGTATTTCAGGTATAATGGCATGAGGAAATTTTCATTTATCCATAAAAATATGTAACACTTTCCATTTAAAGAACAACAACCTAAATTAACCATTATTCTTCAACATATGATTATGTTGATACATAGGATTAGTGAACCTAAGTTGAATGTTAAAAAAGGACAGCCTTCTATCTTCTGTCTGCTACATAGTTGGGGCACTGCCTCTGGAAGAAGAGGTAACTATGTAAGCAAGGAAAAAGTAGCAAGGATGGCCCTAGACTACCAAGTGGTACCAAAAGGAAGTGGTTGCTAGGGGCAACACAACAGACAACTAAATTAGCCTGCTGTGGCCCAATGACCAAACCTGGGACAATCTGAACCACAAAATACAGCACTAAATTTTTGCACAGTATAAAATTAAACATTTTTAAAACCACACTTAGGAAAAAAATGCTATATTAACGAAGTGGGATAACAGACGATCTTCCACAGGCAAAATAAATCCAAAGAAAACACACCATGTTCTACTCTTACTGAGGGGTATATACCTGTTTGCTTCCCATGACAACATCTATCAAGTGAAATTGCTTGAGAAGGGATGATATTTCCACTGCAGCATCTCAGAAACTTAGAACAAGTTCATCATTCTATATGGAAACTGGACTTCAAAAGGCATAATTTCAGTGAGAGTAAGTTCATTATCTACTTAACAGTGAGAGTAAAAGAACAAATAACAAGTAGTAGATATAAATAGCAAATAGCAAAAGATCAGCAAATTGGGATCCTACAACATCTGTCAGTAAAGATTAGAGTCTCTATGAGAGAAGGCACAAGAGAAGCTGCATCAAATCAGGAGACTAGACATTCAGCAAAATGACTTGGGAAGCCCTGCTGAGACAGTCACACTGGGGGTCCTAATGAGAGTTTTCATGCAGAGCAAAGTGGTCTCTCCATTGATGAGCTCTGTCTTGGCCTTCTCAGGTCCACTGCAGGCATTTTAATAGTATGAAATAAACGAGAGGTACCTCTGTTGGAAATGTTTTTCCCCTAGATCAGTGGTTCTTAACCTGTGGGTTGAGTCCCCTTCGGTTTTGCATATCAGATATCCTGCATATTAGATATTTAAATTACGATTTTTAACAGCAGCAAAATTACACTTATAAAGTAGCAACAAAATGATTTTACGATTGGTCAGGGGTTAGCACAAAATAGAAACTGTATTAAAGGGTTGCATGATAAGGAAGGTTGAGAACCACTGCTCTCTATCTTCTCATGGTTTTGATATTTTTACCCTTAACTAGTTGCTGTTCTCCATTCTATCCACTGGAAGTGGGGTCATCTTGCCCTAGGACAGAGAATCCGGGGGAACCCATGAGAGAAGTCTTCAATAAGCATGCCCTTTTCTACAAGGGCAAACAGCATATGTTGATTTCCTAACATATTGCATTACACCCACCACCAACAGATATATATCATGTGGTATGATCTGAGCCAATATATGCTAAAATAACATTCAGTCCCAAATCACAGGGAAACCCAATCTGGCTCAGGAGGGAAACATCAGATACATTTCAACAGAAAACTAGCTTACAATTCTCTTTTCCAGTAGTCATCAAAACTGTCAAGGGTACCTTAGACAGGAAAGATTTGGATACTATCACAGATAAAATGAATCTAAGGAATATGATAACTACATGTGCTGTGGTATCCTGGACGGGTTCCTGGGGCAGAAAAATAATATGTAAATACTTTGGAAACTTGGTAAAATGCAGAACAAATAATAATGCATATCTTTATTGTATCAGCACTGGTTCATTAATGTGAACAAACGTATCATATAAAACTGGATGCTAACATGGATAAAATTATACATGGGGCTGGCTAATTGAAAACCCTATCCTTAATTTTTCCAAAACTTTAAAAAAATCCATTATTTTTTATGATTTATTCATTTAAAAATTTGAGATAAGGGACTCTTGCTGTCCTGGAACTTATTATGCCGACCAGACTAGTCTCAAACTCAGAGATCCACCTGCCTCCTCTGCTTCCTGGGTGTTGAGATTAGAAACAGTGCCTGGTCATTAATTTTTAAATACTAGTACAAGGACAAAGCATAGACTGAAAACTACTCCATGAAGTATTGCTAGTGACTGTTCAATGTGACAAGACTGTTGACACCCATGAAAGAAAATTCAAGCGTATTCAAACTTCAAAAATAAAGTATACTGAGAAATACATGGATGCTTGGAAAAAAATTATTTATTAAGGAATAAATAGGGAAAACACACACTTACATACACAGTGGGAAGCTACACTGTTGCCTGTTGATCCACCATGGAAGGATGAAGAACGCTCCAGACCAGGTCACCGAATGGCGAGTCAAAAGCATTCCATATCCAAGCAAGAGAGAGCTGTGCGGCCTCCTAACCTCCATTCTTAACCAGTAACTTATCAAAGAAAACCACGCTTTTATGGGTAGTCACTCCAAATGTCATTGGCTAATTGAATAGAGCTCCCACAACAGTAAAGCTAAGAAAAAAAACCCACTAAATCAGAAGGAAAAAGGAATACTATTCCATATCAAGAAACCTGTAGTTTTATCAACTTTTTTTTTTAGTTAAAAACTTTAGATGAGTGTTCCCGTTGCTCCACATCCTCTTCAGCACAGGCTATCATTGGTGTTTTTGATTTTAGCCATTCTGACAGGTGTAAGATGGTATCTCAAAGTTGTTTTGATTTGCATTTCCCTGATCACTAAGGAGGTTGAATATGACCTGAAGTGTCTTTTGGCCATTTGAACTTCATCTGCTGAGAATTCTCTTTTCAGTTCAGTACCCCATTTTTAATTGGGTTAATAAGAATTTTCATGTCTAGTTTCTTGAGTTCTTTATATATTTTGGAGATCAGACCTTTGTCTGATGTGGGGTTGGTGAAGATATTCTCCCATTCAGTAGGATGCCTTTTTGTCTTAATGACAGTGTCCTTTGCTTTACAGAAGCTTCTCAGTTTCAGGAGGTCCCATTTATTCACTATTGCTCTTGTCTGTGCTACTGGGGTTATACATAGGAGGTGGTCTCCTGTGCTCACGTGTTACAGTCTATTTCCCACTTTCTCTTCTATCAGGTTCAGTGTGGTCGGATTTATATTGAGGTCTTTAATCCATTTAGACTTGAGTTTTGTGCATGGTGATAAATATGGATCTATTTTCATTCTTCTACAGGTTGACATCTGGTTATGCCAACACCATTTGTTGAAGACTCATCCATTGCTGGTGGGAATGCAAACTTGTACAACCACTTTGGAAATCAGTGTGGCATTTTCTCAGGAATTTGGGAATCAATCTACCTCAGGATTTAGCAATACCACTCTTGGGAATATACCCAAGAGATTCCCAATCATATTACAAAAGCATTTGTTCAACTATGTTCAAAGCAGCATTATTTGTAATTGCCAGATCCTGGAAACAACCTAGATACCCCTCAATGGAAGAATGGATAAAGAAAGTGTGGAATATACACATTAGAGTAATACTCAGTGGTAAAAATAATGACATTTTGAATTTTGCATGAAAATGGATGGAAATAGAAAACACTATCCTGAGTGAGATAACCCAGACCCAAAAAGATGAATATGGTATGTACTCACTCATTAGTGGACTCTAGTCATAAACAAAGGACATTAAGTCTATAGTTCACAAGCCTAGAAACGCCAAATAACAAGGTGAACCCAAAGAAAAACATATATAGATCCTCTTGGAAATTGGAAGCAAACTAGATTGCTGGGCAAAAGCTGAGAGCATGGGGGTGGGGGTGCGGTTAGGTGAAGGGCAGAGGGGGAGAGAGAAGGGAAAAGGGAAAGACTGGAGAGTGCTTGGGGGAGTGGGAGGGTGGAGATGGAGGAAGGACAGATATCTGAGCAGGGAAGAAGATATCTACATTAAGAGAGCCATTTTAGGGTTGGCAAAAGACTTGGCTCTAGAAGGGATCCCAGGTGTCCAGGGGGATGTCCCCAGCTAGGTCCTTGGGCAGCAGAGGAGAGGGTGCCTGAACTGGCCTTGCCCCACTATCACACTGATGATTATCTCAAATACCACCATAGAATCTCTGTCTGGCAATGGATGGAGATAGAGACAAAGTCCCTCATCAGAGCAACAGACTGAGCCCCCAAGGTCCAGTTGAAGAGCAGAAGGAGGAAGAAGATGAGCAAGGACGTCTGGACTGAGAGGCGTTGGTCCACCCACTGAGACAGTGTGCCTGTTCTAATAAGAGCTCACCAAATCCAGCTGGACTGGGACTGAATGTGCATGCCATCAAAACGGACTCTCCGAATGTAGCTAAAAATAGGGGCTGACTGAGAAGCCATTGATAAAGGCACTGGGACTTGTTTCTACTTCATGTACTGGCTTTTTGGGACCCTAGTCTATTTGGATGCAAAGCTTTATAGGCCTGGATGGGGGAGGGAGAGGGGGCTTGGACTTCCCACAGGGCAGGATTCCCTGCCCTCTCTTAAAGAGTGGGGGAGGGTGAGTGGGGGAACAGGAGGGAAATGGGAGGAGGAGAGGAAGTGTAAATTTTTGAATGGAAAAATAAATTTTTTTAAAAAAGATAAAAAACTCTTTAAACATGGGAAATAACACTGCATATATCTAGAAAAACAGCTTCTCTGACATTAAAAATTATTTGTACCACAGACAAAAAATATATGCTATTTACATCTTTAACTGAATAATCTCAAAATGCAGTAATAAAATTTAAAAGTGAAGGGCTTTTCTTTATTTTCAGAAAAAGAAGTTAATATTTAACAGCATTCTTAGGGTGGTTTGAATAAGAATGGCCCCATAGGTTCATTGATTTAAATGATTGGTCTCCAGGAAGTAGCACTTTTTGAAAGGATTAGGAAATGTGTCCCTGCAAGAGGAAGTGTGACCCTGGGGGTCTACTTTGAGGTTTCAAATCCTCAAGAGAAGCCCAGAGTTGATCTCTTCCTGCTGGCTGCAGATCCCCATGTATTATTCTCATCTACTTCTCTAGCACCTGGTCTGCATGCATACTGCCATGATGACAATTAACCTGTGAAACTGTAAGTCCCAACTAAATGCTTCCCTTTATAAAAGATGCCATAGTCATAGTGTCTCTTCACAGCAAGAGAATACTAACTAAGGCAATATTTAGTATGTGGACCAGTACAGAGGCCCCCCTGTGTTTACAGAACAAAGTCCTATATTTTCTACCTAAGCTGATGTCATAGGGTTTACGTAACTCTGATAAAACATCATAACACCAAAAGCAAACGGAGGGATGAAAAGATTTATTTCGCTGTTTAGTATACAGTCTAAGTTCAGGGAAGTTGGCTTAGGAACTCAAGGCAGGACAGGAAGAGATGCAGAGGCCTAGAGAACACAGCTTACTGGCTTGCTTCTCATAACTTGCTCAGCTTGCTTCCTTATACCCCCTAGGACCACCAACCCAGAGGTGGCACTTATCTACTTATCAAGACAATACCCCACAGGTTTGACCTCAGGCCGATTCTATGGAGACATTTTCTCTATTTTGATTGCTTCTCTTCCCCAGTATATCTAGGTCTGTGTCAAGATGACACAACACACACAGTCAGTACAGTTCAAATACAGAAAAAGTAGAAGGGCCACCACATATGGTGCTGATGGGTGCCCTCTCTCACCTCTGCAGAGTACTAGGCACACTGTGCTTTGCTTGTGCCTGAAGAACACATTAACAAACCAACTAAGTTATCATACAATCATCTCTAACAGTGACAAACTTAAAAATACCCTTCAGCACATAATGAAGACAATACACATTCTATAAAAGCATGACCATACATATCAAGGTCAGAAGCTCCAACAGGAACAAAGTGGCAGGAAGAGAGGACAGGAGAGATTCTGGGAGGATGGACAGGTAGGCAGGCAAGAGGGTCTTATGGTTGACCAACGTTGAGAACCATTGGTAGTATGGTATTGAGTCTGGACAACAATATTATTTTATGTTAAAGATTTCTTTAAAATTATATTTGTTTTACTTGCATAGTTACTCAATTATTTATTCTGGAAGGAGGGCATGGTGTCCTGTGTGGGCCAGAGAATAACCTGAGGGACTCAGTTCCCTCCTTCTAGCACATAGGTCCCTAGGCCTGGACTTGGGCTACTGGGCTTGCCCGTAAGTTCCCTCCCTCATACACTGAGCCATTTTCTGACCAGATAGCAACATTTTATAATATTTATTTCATTTTTAACTTCTGTTTTCTGAATGTTTTATATATAATTTTTAAAAATTAAAGTAAAACCAAATGTAGTGGGATATTATCGCCAGTCCTAGCACTTAGGAAGCAGGTGCAGGAGGATCTCTGAGTCAGAAGACAGTCTGGTCTACATAGTAAGATCTAAGCCAGGGGCAGAGGTACATAATGAGACCTTATCTGAAAACAACATTTACCACTCTTGCAGAGAACCAAGGTTTACTCCCTAGTACCCACATGACAGTTAAAATTGTCCTTAACTCCAGTTCCAGGGACACTGAGGACTTCACCAGGCAAAACATGCATTAGCATAAAGTAAAAAGGAAGATCTACAGGAACGCAGACTTTAATTGTAAATTTGGGGATGGGTGAAAAGAAAATGTCAAGGTAAATCAACCACTTAGGTATTAGCATCAAACTGTTGTGGCTTCCATCAGGCAATCAAATTATCCTGACAGATGAAGACAGAAACATAAAGAGGGGGGTGGGAAAGGTGAGAGGGGAAGGGAGCAGAGGGAAGTGGAGGGGATTTTGCTGTAGTACTAGGGTGGAACCTAGGAATTCACTACAGTTGGTAAAGATATACTAGCTACATCCCCTGACTCACTAAGCATCTTTTAAAATGCGAATTACACCATCATGAAGAATAGTTTAAAATTAAACTACTATGATAAAAACGTTGATTTCCTATAAAAAGTTAAAAATATGAAAATAAAAAAGCTAATGAATGAAATACACCTGACTGAAAAAAGAACCACTTGGTAATTTATAAAATGTTATAAATATAGATTACCCTTCTGTGTGCATTGTGTGTGTGTGTGTGTTCTCTTATGGATGTGTGTTTACAATTATACGTAAAGGTGAGTGCATACTTATGGCGTGTATTTAGAGGGTAGAGGACAACCTCAGATGTTAGTCCTCAGTTTCCACAGCCTTTGAAATCAGAATCTCTCTGGACTATACACTTCTAGGGGTTATGCTGTCTCTCTCTATATCTATTTTTTGGGCATGCTGGATTGTAGTATCCAGCTTTTATAAGAATTCTTGAATTCAGGGCCTCATGCTTGCATGGCAACTAGTTTACTCACTAAGCCATCTCCCTAGCTCTTCAGATTACCTTTTAAATCATGAAATGATACAAGATTAAAAGAATGCACATATATTAAAATGTTGTTTATAATAGAATGGAAGTATTAGTTAAATAATTGCTAAGTTGCAAAGTTCATATATATTTTATTTTAAAAATATGGAGCAAAGAAAAAATTATTTAGCCAAAACACATGCTGGTTATTACACATGTAACTATAACTTTATCAAAGAACCAAAAAAAGAAAAAAGCCAAAAAACAATGTGACCTTCTTGTCCCTAGAAAATACTATAATTAAATAATAAAAACTTTGGAGCACTTAGTCTCGTATCTGCACTCACGAACAACTTTTAAACACAAACTTTTTTGGAAGTGCACACAGGGAAATGAACACTGTCAAATCAATTTGTTGTCTGAGGAAATACATTACACATGTATGAAGCATAACTATTAAAAGGCTCTGAACAAATATTCTAACAAGTCTATTAAAATAATTGAATTATATTGAATTATTAAGAGATTATGAAGAATTAATAAGTCAAATATAAGAAAAAAGTAAACAAGGAGTTATATAAACACACTTCTGGAGAAATCTTTTCTGTGTTCCCCTAGGACTAATGACTTATTCCACTTACATTAGCATAATAAAAATAGTTACCCTTCTATTCATAGGGTGCCTTTGTTTGACAACAAATGATAAGGTTACTCTACCCTCTCTCACCCCCAGCTTCCACCCCATTTCTCTGTCCTCAACAAAAGTGATTTTTAAAAATACATTTATTTTTATTTCATGTACCTTGGTGTTTTTCCCTGCATGTATGTCTGTATGTGGGTGCCAGATCCACTGGAACTGGAGTTACAGTTGTGAGCTACCATGCGGCTGCTGGGAATTGAACCTGGATCCTCAGGAAGAGCAGTCAGTGCTCTTAGCCACTGTGCCATCTCCCTAGCCCATATAAAAGTAATTTTTAAAGGCAATTATCTTCCAACATCTGAAACAATCATTTTCAAGGTCAGCAGTGGCCTTGTATTATAAAACCCAATAGCTAATAATTCCTTCTCATCTTGTGCAAGACATCTTGGTCTCATGGCAGAGTAGGTAATAGGTTTATCCTTCTTGATCTTTCATGCTAATCCCTACAGTCTTGTATGTGCATTACCTCAGAAATAGCATTTCCATCACATGCTTGTGCCTGCCTGCATCTGAATCTGCCTTGTTCTTACTAATAAATGTATCAATAATACTTTTATCTTTTATTCACTGTTTTTCATAGTATCTCCCTATTCTAGAAAATAAGTCCTGAATTCATTACCTACAACAGGGGCACATACATATTGAGCATTCAGTAAATATCTGTTAAGTAGTTCTTCCAACATAAGAAAGACTATGTTCATTTAAAATAAATTAGTTCCAGATACTTCCTTTAATCAAAAAAGTATTCTCTCTAATCTGTCTACATTCTGTCCTTTGGATGCTTCCCTAATATAACTCCTTTCAGAATGAAACGACTCCTTTCTAAAAGCCAACAGTTCCATCTACATCCTGAAGCCCTGAGGAGCCCTGTCCAACAAACAGTGCATAAAATGTTTCTGAGAGGACACCAGGACAGAGCAGCACTCACCTGGCTTTCACACAGCTAAGTGCTGCTCTCCTCACTACTTCTCAATATTATCTGACTAGAGAAGGGCAGCTATGTCAGTTAAGAGCTAGGAGATACTTTCATTGAGAACAAATGGACATTTCTTTAAAGATTTTATATATATATATATATATATATATATATATATATATATATATGTTTATCTTTAACATCTACTTAGAAAATCAATGAATCCATAAAACATTCATTGATTCCTACAAATCTGACCATATATCTGTTTATTATCACTCAAGTTTTCAGGTTGAAAGTATAAACATATCTGAAAAGATTTCAATCAGCTTCCATTTGAAAGCTTTTTTTCCCAATGGAACAACAGAAATGACCCTGTCCATGTTTAGCTATTCTACACTCTAGGCCATTACAGAGAAAATGACTGGATACATTTTCAAAGGAACCATAGATGCTATTAATGTATGTTATATTTCACAACTAGTAAGTTTCTACTGTGTAGGAAAAAGGAGAAAGAGGACATAGGTAGCAAAGTATTGAATCTTTCTTGCTATGAAAGTAGAAGGCCATCCTACAGAATGATTTTTTTTACATTTGAAAGGTTAGTAATATTCTTGCTACCAGTAAACATTCTCACGCATAACCCAAATGAATGATGTTTAATTCTTCACCTAGGCACACTTGAAGTCCTGACAGAGTTCAAGGCTGTTTTCCATCAACTGTCCCTTGCCCTGATGATCTGGACCACAATAAACCGTGTTTCCTGTCAATCAAAAAAATCAAAAAAAGTCACTTCCTAGCAAACTGTAGACAAAGTGCCATAACCCAAAGGGTCCATCATAAAGTCTGAGGAAATTATAGTCCATCACATCAGCTTTGATGTGTTGACAGCTGGGCCCAAAATACTCTTCACACATGAAAAGTCAGTCCCAAACATTTCCTATGACAGAAGCTATATGAGTTTAGAACTTGCTTACAAAACAACTACAGAGTAGGCTACTCCTAATATCCCAAACCCATTTCTAACCACACCAAAAAAGAAAAACAACAAAACAACAAAACAAAACAAACAGAACCACAACCACATAATGAGAAGGAAGGCAAAGCGGACTCAAGGGTCAGAAGCCAATCCTTGCCAATGCCCTTTCTAGGAATTCTATTCTGTGTTGGTGAGTTTTGGTGAGGACAGTTAAGCAGATAGCCTTCAAAACTCCACTGGTTTCACATACAACATGACAGAAAACAAGTACTTATTAAGGGGAAAATATTTCCTTTATTTTTAGATATTACTTAGAGATTGTTTTACTACAAAGCCATCTCAATGTTTATAACTAGAATAAGATCAAATGAAGCTAATTTGGAACTATGTAAGTGACCAATTGAGACTTCAGGTTTGAGAAAACAAAAGAAACAATAAATACTTCCAGTTTCAGAGGATTTCCAACTGTCCTTTAATTGGCATGGATTGCATGCTACACCATTACATGATCAAAGCACATCTATACATAAATCAAAGTGGGTTTTACTAGTATTTTTAAACACAAAAATATACAGGTATAAATTCAGAAAACAGAATGGTGAATGAATTCTGATTACATAGTCAATGGCATAAAGAATCACATGCAAAATTCAGGAAGTCCAAAACCAAAGTAGATTTTGTTAATGTCACAGTTACCATAGGCATCTAAAAAAATACTAAGTTGGACTGCAGCTCACAGACATACTAACACCACAATGCAGGCTTTCTCTCTCTCTCTCTCTCTCTCTCTCTCTCTCTCTCTCTCTCTCTCTCTCTCTCTCTCTCTCTCTCTCTCTTTCTTTCTTCCTTTGAGATAGGGTTTCTCTGTAGCTTCAGAGCCTGTCCTAGAACTAGCTCTTGTAGACCAGGCTGGCCTCGAACTCACAGAGATACGCCTGCCTCTGCCTTCCGTGTGCTGGGATTAAAGGAGTGTGCTACTATTACCCAGCTCAGAATGCATGCATCTAAACACTTATGAAGCAATAAATGTTTCAAAATATGAAAGTTTCCATAAAGACTGGCTGAACAAATATTTTCTAAGCAAACAAAGCAGAAAATTAACACAAAAAAACTCCAGCATTATTCATTAGATCTAGCTTTGGAACAATAGTGCATGTGCTCATTTCTCATTCCCTAGCACCCAGCACACTTCCTGGTACATAGTAGAGACTCAGTAATACAGACCAAAAGCAAAACTAGATACTGGATGAATGTCCCCTTTCACAGGGCCCATCTCAGGGTTTGGGCTTCCAGCCTACTTCAGATCCACTCTAGAAGCTGCTCACTACTCTATGAACATATTAGGTTCCTTCACTGTTTTCACGTCCTCATTTTTGGCTTCTTGTCTGTGTTGAATGCACTCAGAACACATCATTTAGTAAGTATATTGGGTTTGTCAAATGTGGTGGTATTACACAACTTTAATCCCAGCGCTTGGGAGGCAAAAACAAGCAGACTCTAAGAATTAGGCTAGCTTGGTCTACAAAATGAGTTCCAGGAGGTAGTGTTATACAAAGAAAACAAACAGAAAGAACATGGGGTCTGTAATCAGTTAAATCTCTGCTGTGTCACTTACTAGTGGTATGACTTGGAGATACATGGGGATTATATTTAACATCTCTGATCTTACAGCACTGTGGACTATCATAATGGAGGGTTAACTAAATACACATGGAAAGAGCTCTACCAAGACTAAGGAAGCAAACCCTCAGCAGATGTAAGACATTTCACTCCCCTTGCATCATTAGATCCTCATTTACGTTAATTATAATGACTTCTCAATCAACATCTTACAAGCTTTACACACTCAGAAAACATAAATTGACGATTCCTATTATCTTCAAAATCCAGCACAGGACCTGAAACAAGGTGAACTCTTTTCCTAGCATGAACTTGAAATGTCATTTGCTCATGGTGCTATAACTGTGTTAAAACACTGGCCTGCTGCCGGGCGGTGGTGGCGCACGCCTTTAATCCCAGCACTCGGGAGGCAGAGGCAGGCGGATCTCTGAGTTCGAGACCAGCCTGGTCTACAGAGCTAGTTCCAGGACAGGCTCCAAAGCCACAGAGAAACCCTGTCTCGAAAAAACCAAAAACAAAACAAAAACAAAAAAAACCAAAAAAAAACCAAAAAACAAACAAAAAAAAACCAAAAAACAAAAAAAACAAAACACTGGCCTGCAAAACTGAAAATGTGCATGTGTTCACAATCAAAACTATCATAATCTAAGTGTGTTCTCAACTGCTTTTCAATTAAGCTTCAAGACTTCTGTCCCTTGCAAACCTGGGTGACCTAACACTCCACCTTGGCAGAATGGGACCATAACTTTAGAATAGAATTGAGGTAAACAGGGGAGAAAGATGAATGACGAGTTACGGCAGGTGCAGGTTCATTCGGGCATCCCTCCCTCAGAGAATCAAATGGTCCAGTTCTAAGCCATCTATGACTGAATTCTATTTCTGTCCATGACATTCTTATAAAGTCACTCATTGAATCTCAAGGGGGAAGAATAAAGCACTCTTAAGACTTTCAGGGAAGGTTAATTACAACCCCCCCAATTGTTGCCAATGCCTGGAAGGTTTCCATCCGACCTCTGTCTCATCGCCATGCTCCATCCACACACACCTGGAAATGATCCAAACCCAAGGGAAGGACTTTTCAAAGACACTGTAGTTCTTCAGTAAGATGAAATAATCACTTACAATTTTTATGAGTAATATGGTTCACCAATTTTCAACATATCCCTGCTTTATCTGCTTGAATATTCTCTTTGTAATCTGTTATATGCTCTGGATTGTTGTGGGCTGTGCTATATGACATCTTTTGCTATTACTACTCAGTGCACAGCTGCCAAAAAGCACATGAAGAAAGGGAAAATGAATACCACCTAAGCCTTCATTCTGTTCCAAAACAAGACTGTTTTCAATAAACTTTATAAATGAAAATTTAAAAAAAAATCTGTCTCCTTATTTGCAGCCTCAAGAAAACAACAACAAAAAAACTGTTGCTTTATTACACAGTACCCCACTGTTACATACACAGTTTGCCATACAATTATTACTTATACATTCTATATTTATCCATTAATAAGATCCCCCATAGGAAGGAAATTCAATGGGAAAAACCATCTATTCCCTGATGTATACCTACTGCCTGGAGCAGAGCAGAAGCTCAGTCAGTCATCAGTAAACACAAGAATAAAAGCAAAATTTTAGGTACCAAAGTATTGTAGAGGCACTCCTATATCTACAAATCATAAGGGAATCCTTTTTTTTTTTTTTCCTGGAGAATACTAAGGCTTGAAAAGTCACTTGCCTAAGGTAACATTAACAAGCTGTCACACAGAGTCTGATCATTTCTTATCAAAGTCTGTCTACACAGCAGTTTGGCTGCTCTTTCATAACTCTGTCAATGTCCTATTTTAGGACATCTGTGAAACACCACTTAGAAACATGTGGAAAAGCTGAGCATGACCTTAAGTGTCTTTTGGCCATTCGAACTTCTTCTGTTGAGAATTCTCTGTTCAGTTCAGCGCCCCATTTTTTAATTGGGTTAATTGGCATTTTACCGTCTAGTCTCTTGAGTTCCTTATATATTTTAGAGATCAGACCTTTGTCAGTTGCAGGGTTGGTGAAGATCTTTTCCCAGTCAGTAGGCTGCCTTTGTGTCTTAGTGACAATGTCCTTTGCTTTACAGAAGCTGCTCAACTTCAGGAGGTCCCATTTATTCAATGTTGCCCTTAAAGTCTGTGCAGCTGGGGTTATGCATAGGAAACGGTCTCCTGTGCCCGTTTGTTGTAGAGTACTTCCCACTTTCTCCTCTATCAAGCTCAATGTGTTCAAATTAATATTGAGGTCTTTAATCCATTTGGACTTGAGTTTTGTGCATGGTTATAGACATGGGTCTACTTTCATTCTTCTACAGGTTGACATCCAGTTATGCCAGCACCATTTGTTGAAGATGCCCTCTTTCTTCCATTGTGTACTTTTGGCTCCTTTATCAAAAATCAGGTGTTCATAGGTTTGTGGGTTAAGATCCAGGTCTTCTATCCGATTCCATTGGTCAACTTCTCTGTTTTTATGCCAATACCAAGCTGTTTTCAATACTGTAGCTCTGTAATAGGGTTTGAAGTCAGGGATGGTAATGCCTCCAGAAGAACCTTTATTGTATAAGATTTTTTTGGCTATCCTGGGTTTCTTGTTTTTCCATATAAAGTTGATTATTGTCCTCTCAATCTCTGTGAAGAATTTTAATGGGACCTTGATTGGGATTGCATTGAATCTATAGATTGCTTTTGGTAGAATTGCCATTTTTACTATGTTGATCCTCCCAATCCACGAGCAGGGGAGATCCTTCCATTTTCTGGTATCCTCTTCAATTTCTTTCTTCAAAGACTTAAAGTTCTTGTCAAATAAATCCTTCACTTCCTCGGTTAGAGATACTCCCAGATATCTTATGCTATTTGTGGCTATTGTGAAAGGTGATACTTCTCTGATTTCCCTCTCTGCTTCCTTATCCTTTGTGTATAGGAGGGCGACTGATTTTTTGGAGTTGATCTTGTAACCTGCCACGTTACTGAAGGAGTTTATCAGCTGTAGGAGTTCTTTGGTGGAGTTTTTGGGGTCGTTTATGTATACTATCATATCATCTGCAAATAATGAAAGTTTAACTTCTTCCTTTCCAAATTGAATCCCCTTGATTCCCTTATGTTGTCTTATTGCTATTGCTAGAACTTCAAGCACTATATTGAAGAGATAAGGAGAGAGTGGACAGCCTTGTCGTGTTCCTGAATTTAGTGGGATAGCCTTGAGTTTCTCTCCGTTTAATTTGATGTTAGCTGTCGGCTTGCTGTAAATAGCTTTTATTATATTTAGGAATGACCCTTGTATCCCTAATCTCTCCAAGACCTTTATCATAAAAGGGTGCTGAATTTTGTCAAATGCTTTTTCAGCATCTAATGAGATGACCATATGGTTTTTTTCCTTCAGTTTGTTTATATGATGGATTACATTGATAGATTTTCGTATGTTGAACCAGCCCTGCATCTCTGGGATGAAGCCTACTTGATCGTAATGGATAATTTTTCTAATGTGTTCTTGGATTCGGTTTGCCAGTATTTTATTGAGAATTTTTGCGTCAATGTTCATGAGTGATATTGGCCTGTAATTCTCTTTCTTGGTTGAGTCTTTGTGTGGTTTAGGTATCAGGGTAACTGTAGCTTCATAGAAGGAATTTGGCAGTGACTCAACCTCCCTAGCTATCAGGGAAATGCAAATCAAAACAACTTTGAGATATCATCTTACACCTGTCAGATTGGCTAAAATCCAAAACACCAATAATAACCTTTGCTGGAGAGGTTGTGGGGTAAGGGGTACACTCATCCATTGCTGGTGGGAATGCAAACTTGTGCAACCACTTTGGAAAGCAGTGTGGCGGTTTCTCAGGAAATTCGGGATCAACCTACCCCAGGACCCAGCAATTCCACTATTGGGAATCTACCCAAGAGATGCCCAATCATATAACAAAAGCATATGCTCATCTATGTTCATAGCAGCATTATTTGTAATAGCCAGATCCTGGAAACAACCTAGATGCCCTTCAGTGGAAGAATGGATGAAGAAACTGTGGAATATATACATGCTAGAATACTACTCAGCGGTAAAAAACAATGACATCTTGAATTTTGCAGGCAAATGGATGGAAATAGAAAACACTATTCTGAGTGAGGTAACCCAGACCCATAAAGATGAACATGGGATGTACTCACTCATATTCGGTTTCTAGCCATAATTAAAGGACATCGAACCTATAAATTTGGGATCCTTGAGAAGATAATAAGAAGGTGAACTCCCAAAAAAAGATATAGTAATCCTCCTGGATTTTGGAAGTAGACACGATCGCCAGGCAAAATTGGGAACTTGAGGGTTGGGCAAGACTGGGCCAAGGGAAGATGGGGAGAGAAAAGTGTGAAGGGGAGAACGGGGGGAGCTCGGAGGAATGGGGTGCTTGGGATATAGGAAGGGTGGATATGGGAGCAGGGAAGCAAATATCTTAATTTAAGGAGCTACCTGAGGGTTGTCAAGAGACTTGACCCTAGAGGGGTTCCCAGGTTTCCAGGGAGATGCCCCCAGTTAGTTCCTTGGGCAGCTGAGGAGAGGGAGCCTGAAAAGGCCAGTTCCTATAGCCATACTGATGAATTTCTTGCATATCACCATAGAACCTCCACCTGACGATAGATGAAGAAAATGACAGAGCCCCACATTGGAGCACCGGACTGAGCTCCCAAGGTCCTGATGAGGAGCAGAAGGAGAGAGAACATGAGAAAGAAAGTCAGGACCGTGAGGGAACCTCCAGCTGGCGACAGATGGGGAAGGTGACTGAACCCCACATTGGAGCACTGGACTGAGCTCCCAAGGTCCTGATGAGGAGCAGAAGGAGCGAGAACTTGAGGGAGAAAGTCAGGAACGAGAGGGGTGCGTTCACTCAAGGAGACGGTGGGACAGAACTAATGGGAGATCACCAACTCCAGTTGGAATGGGACTGATGGATCATGCGACCAAACCCGTCTCTCTGAATGTGGCCAACAGCGGGGGCTTACTGAGAAGCAAAGGATAATGGCTCTGGGCTCTGATTCTTCTGCATGGAAGGGCTCTGTGGGAGCCTTCTCAGCTTGATCGATCACCTTCCTGGACCTGGGGGGAGTTGGGAGGACATTGGTCTTAGCATAGAGTGGGGAACCCTGATGGCTCCTTGGCCTTGAGAAGGAAGGAGGGGAGGTATGGGTGGAGGGGATGGGAGGGAAGGGGGAGAAGGAGGGGAGGGAAGGGGGAGGAGGAGGGGAGGGAGGGGGGAGGAGGAGGGAAGGAGATGGAAATTTTTAAATATATAAAAAAATAAACCATGAGAAAAAAAAAAAAAGCTAAATGAAAGGTTCTCAGGACTCAGTGACCCCATTTCTACCCCTCTAATCTGGACTATTTACTGACCTCTTATACCTATAGCTGCTAATTCACACACCTGCCAACATATACAGGTCCATAAACATAATCCACCTCAACTCCTCCTCCAAGACCACCATCCCCTTTGAACTCACTGTCTTCTGTGGCTATAGCCAGAGAAGCCCCTAGCTCTGCTTCTGATGCCCATCGGCAGCCAGACTCTGAATCCTGCTGGCGAGAACTCCAGTGGCTACCCTTTCTGCTGCCTGACAGCCACCTACTGGATCAATAGAGTCTAACCCCAGAGCTCCAACAAGAACTTCAGGTATGTAACTAGTAGGACTCTGTACCAGGCTGTGCCCAATACTAAAAACCAAGCATTATCTATTGTTCTTGTCCACAGGCTGGGACAACAGCAACTAACCAACTTAATATTCCCCAATAAAAGTGAGATCAAGTATCTAAGAAGCCACTATCATCCTTATACCAAAACCACAAAAAGACCCCCCAAAAGACCAAAAATTAAAGTATAGGCCAACATCCCTCATAAGAAACAATAATTCTTAATAAAACTTGTGCAAACCAAATCCAAAAATATTTCAAAAAATTATCTACCTTGATTAAGTTGGCTTCATACCAGAGATGCAGGGATTGTACAACAAATATAAGTCAATAGATAACCATAATCCACCACAAAAACAGAAAACAAATTAAAAGACAAAAAGCATAGGAATATCTTGTTGGATGTAGAAATGACCTTAGGGGAAAAAATTGAACATTTTTTTTTTCATGGTAGAAGTACTTGAAGATGCAAGGATGCAAAGAGCATAACTCAACAAACTACGATCAACATCATCCTAAAAGGAGAGAAACTCAAAGCACTGCCACTATTCTCTCCATATACATTCAATAGTGTTTTAAGTCTTAGCTAGAACAGTAAGAGCATTGAAGGAGATAAGGGGACAAAAAACAAAAAAAAAGTCAAAGTATTCCTACTTGCAGATGATTTTATTTTATACTCTACTGGGAAATTTCTACATCTCAAAATAGTTTCAGTAATGTAGATGGACACAAAATTAACACGCAAAATTAGAAGCCTTTCTATATACAAATGAAAAACATACCAAGAAAGAAATTAGGGAAACAACATCTATCACACAGCCTCAAAAAATATCCTGGAATAACTCTAACCAGGCAAATAAGAAGCTTATATAATAAAACTTTAAATGGTTGAAGAAATAAATTAAAGAAAACATCAGAACACAGATCTCACATGCTCATGGATCAGTATGATTAATATAGTGAATATGTTCATCCTACCAAAAGCAATTTATAGATTCAATGCAATATACATCAAATCACATAACTCTTCACAGAAGCTGACAAAACAACTTTAAACTTCAATACTGAGGCACAAAAAAGACATGCACAAAAGGATTCCTAAGACAAACTTGAAATAATAAAAGAAAGAACTCCTGGAGGTATCACTATCCCAGACTTCAAGTTGTATTGCAAAGTTATAGTAATAAAAATGGTATTGGCATAAAAAACAGAAATGATCAATGGAACAGAACTGAGGATTCAACACATTTATAACATGTGATGTTTTATTAATAAAGCCAAAATACACACAAGAGAAAAGACAGCATATTCAACAAATGGTGCTGGCCAAACTGATGGCTACATTTAGAAGTATAAAAATAGATCCAAATCTTTACAAAACTCAACTCCAAATGGACCAAGGACCTCACTGTTCCAACCGGACACAGAATCTCATAAAAAGATGGGGAATTCACTTGAGCTCAATGAATCAGAAAAACACTTTCTAGACAGGACTGTGACAGCACAGGCATTAAAAACAACATTTAATAAGTAGGACCTCTTCTGGGGAAAAGGGAACACTTAATCATGCCTGGTGTGAGAGTAAACTTGCATAGCCAATATGGAAATTAGTGTGGTGGTTCCTCAAAAAGCTAAAAAGAAGCTTACCAGAATATCTAGCTATAAATGAAGATTTCACTTTCCTGGCTGCTCAGACATGAATAATCACATAGAAACTGTATTAATTATAACACTTGGCCAATGGCCCAGGCATATTCCTAGCTATCTCTTACATCTTAAATTAACCCATTTCTATTCGTCTGTGTATTGCCACGAGGCTGTGGCTTACTGGTAAAGGTTCTGGCATCTTTCTCCGTTGGCAGCTACATGATGTCTGCCTGACTCCACCTACTTTCCTCCTCTACCTCTGCTTGGATTTCCCATCTTGCTATATTCTGCCTTGCCATAGTCCAAAGTAGCTCTTTATTAACCAATGGTAATAAAAAATATTCACAGCATATAGAAGGGAATCCAACATCATCTAGTTATACTACTTTTGGACATATATTCAAAGGACTCTATATTCTAGTTCAGAGATTTTTGCTCATTCACATTCATTGATGTTCTATAAATAATAATAAGCAGAAATTGGAAACAGCCCAGATTTTCACCAATTGATGAATGGAGAAGGAAAATGTGATGCATTTTCACAATGTAATATTATTAATCTGTTAGGAAAAATAAAATTTTCAGAAAAATGGATGGTGCTAGAAATAATCATACTGAGTGAGATTATCCAGAGTCAGAAGGACACACACTGAATTTTCTTCTCTTATATGTGGATGTTAGCTTTTAAACTTTAAATCTAAGCTTATTTTATTTCAAATAACTATAGCGAGATAGCATGAAAGACTGGAGGAAGAGGGAGGTTCTCTAAGGAGGTAGAAACACAATGTAGTGTTATAAAAGAGATAAAGGGGAAATATGAATAAGAGGATTAGACAGGGAAATGAGAGAGTAGGGTAAAGGAGGGATTAATGGGTGGGACAGCTAATACTAAAGGCCTTTAGAAAAGCCATATTGAAACCTAATACTCTAGAAAAGCAGTTCTCAGCTAGTAGTGGGTCATGCTCCCTTTGAGTGTCAAATGGCCCTTCCAGAGAAGTTTTCTAAGACCATTGGAAGACACAGATATTTACATTATGATTCATAATGGTAGAAAAATCACAGTCATAAAGTGGCAATAAAAATGTGTATAGTTGGGGTTTACTACAACATGATGAATTGCATTAAAGGATCACACCTTTAGGAAGGTTGAGAACCACATTTCTAGAAGCTTCCTAAAATATATATATATATATATATATATATATATATATATGAAAGGACTTTAAATGGAGTCACCAAGTATTCAGAAAACAATGTCCCAACTAGACACTTTGGCTACCAAAAAACTTGAGTACGAGGAATGGGTTATATTATGTTGAGTCATTGGCCAAAGGGGTCCCATAGGTACCCCCAAACATTATAAGCTATTGTCAAGCTACTGGTTACCCTCCACAACCTGATGGCAAGACTCTGTTGCTAAAGGTGCCACTTGTGCCATCAAACATTGAAAAACTGAGTATTACTCAGATAGCTTTATTTCTCTAGACAAGTATTTGTAGTACTGAAAGATATTCTGCATGCTTCTGGAGGAGAAAAGCAATCATCAATATCTTCCAGTTATGAATTTGAGACCTATAAAGTAGCAACCTGACTGCAAGAAATAATTGGTGCAGTAGTGGTACAAATGTTATGAAAATAGCCAATCACTCTTTGACTGAATTGAATTTAAGGCCCACTTCATGAGATGGAACCCATGTCTGACACAAGCAAAAGTGGCCAAAAACCTAGGACTAGATAGAGCAGGGACCAAGGGGGAAAACCTAGTATTATTATTATGATAAGGACACACAGTAATAAAATAAATAACTTCTAATGACAAAACTGCTATACCTATAAATCTGTGCCTTGCTCAACCCACATCAAAGAAGATTCCTATAATGAATGAGAATCAATAAAGACCCACAACTGGTCAATATGCAAAATGCTAGAGACTTTTAAATATTCAGTCTGAATGGGATGTCTTCACCAACCCCTCCCCTCAAGGCTCAGAAGTTTAGGAGGAAGAGGAGGCAGATAGATTGTAAGAGCCAGAGTTTGTGGATGACTCCAAGAAAAAAGTGTCTTCCAGACACAACAGGGATGATGCAAATATGAAGTCACAGAGACTGGGGCAGCTTATACAAGATCTACAGAAATTCAATCGGGACATAATCCCAGCAGAAAGAAGAGAAGTGGATGCAGTACCACACCACTAAGTAGAAACTATTTACAATAGGTCTCTGCTAGAAGAGAGAAAATGAATTTTCTTCAACATAGTAACACTGAGTATATCAGCGCACACCAGGACAGGCTCATGCTCAGTAGTAGTTAGACTCGTGTGTGTGTGTGTGTCTGTCTGTCTGTCTGCCTGTCCACATGCGTGCATGTGAGCATGCACATGCTGTTTGTTGTTTAGACTTGGTCTGATAGTTTGTTTTTTATCACTTTACATTTCTTGTTTTATTGAGAGAAAAAATGAAGTAAGGTGCGGAAGGAGGTGAAATAGTATCATCAAAATACACTGTGTATATATATATATATATACACACACATATATGTATATATAGTTAATAAAATATACAGAAAAATTAAAAAATATTCTCATAGCCCATCAGCACATACTCATGTGTCAGCAGTCGAAAATGCTGTCTATGACCTTTAAAGATGAAGAAAAGATGACAGCGGAATATTACACACTCTAAAATCCTGCATCTGGACTAAGGACTGTTGAAGCTGACTGTTAGAGGACATAGATTTCTTAAACGCTCTGCACTCCTCATGGTTTCCTAAAATAGGACACTAATTTAAAAATACTAATGAGCATTCTTCTTCCCTCTAAATGAGAACGGATAAGATACTAAAAATCCAAGATGACCATGGGTCTTTATCAGCCTGGAGGTTGTACCTGAGAAATATACCTAAGTTTTACTAAACTGCTCACTACCATCACACTCACTAACCCTTTCTGCCTTCCTAAAATTTGCATCCCTAGAGAAAGAAGACTCTTTTCTACTATAAAGTTTACCACTTCTTTAAAGCTTATTGTTCTTTTTGGAAGGTAAAATATAAACCCAAGGGCTAAGCCCAAGTTACTTCCCTTGAGTTTACTTCCATTTACGTAATGTATAAGTCTATAAACTTCTGTTTGTTCCTCTCTGGTCTGTCTCTTGCTATAAGCATCCTAGCTAAGAACTAAGAAAGATGCAGGTAAGTTACTATTTTCTTCTCTTAGAAACCTCAGAAATGAAGGGAAATTTGAGTCAAGATTTTAGCATTTAAATATTTTATGATTTGAATACCTGAATTTTCCCTGACTGACAAATTATTTTTATAATATAACTTTTACTAGTCTTTTAAAATAATTTCTATGATGGGGTTAAGCTTAATGGTGAGTGCTTTCCTGGCATTGTGCATGTACACACATGCACACACACTGAGCTAACTTCAAGACAAAGTAGTACTTTTAGGAAAATGAATCCTCTCAGGGTTTTTCTTTTTCAGCACAATTGGTATTAACCTATTGACTAAAATAACTCCCGTTCATTTCTCAATGTATAACTACCACCAACTGTTTTGAATAAGTTAGAATATATCTGAATAAAATTAATTATAAAATTGATTTGTTCAACTGTTAGAGTTATTTTTAAAAGATCATGGAGAAATGCTAGGTACCTGAAACACATTCTGGCCCTTGATACAAGGGAGTTTCTCAAGTACCTCACTGCTAATAATAAAAATTCATGTGTCCTGAAAAATATATATTAATGCTAACCATGTGACAAGAATTTATGAAGACATATTTTAGGAAAGAATTTCTATGGATATATAATTCCATACAACTATAAATGAAAGCTATACCAGTCACAGATAATCACAAAATCTTTCAGTGCTAAATGTGAAAAGTCAACCAGGGCCTACAGATATACAACGATATACAGATATATTTTTAAAACATTGAATTTCAGAACAACCACGTCAAGATGATAGCCGGGCTCCAGGGAGAACCATGGCAATGAGGAGTACTCTGAGAGAGCAAGAACATCGTATTTGCAAAGGAATGATGAGAAGAAAGCAGAAATGGACTTAGTCTAATTGTTTTTTTATTGCTGTGATAAACTCCATGACTGAGGTTACAGATGGAAGAATTATTTTGGCTTGCAGTTCAGAGGAAGGCACGGTGGCACAGAGCAGGCATGGTGGCAGGACTGGGAGCTGAGAACTCACATCTTAAAACAACAAGCATGCTGGGAGGTGGTGGCGCAAACCATTAATCCCAGTACTCAGGAGGGGAGGCAGAGGCAGGCGGATCTCTGAGTTCGAGGCCAGCCTGGTCTACAAGAGCTAGTTCCAGGACAGGCTCTAGAAACTACAGGGAAACCCTGTCTTGAAAAACCAAAACAAACAAACAAACAAAAAAGGCAAGCACAAGGCTAACAGTGTGAATTAGAAGTGGTAGAAGGATTTTGCTTTGAACCATGACCCCATTTACATATGTCCCTCTTCAGATAGCACCACAAACTAGGCATTGAAATATTCAAATACCAGAGCTTATAAAGGCTATTTTTGTTCAAACCTCTACAGGTATAAACTTAAAAATAAACAAATTTATAAAGTCAGTAAACAGCAAGAGTCTTTAATAAAGAGCTGAATGCAGATAAAGGAAATATTCCAGGAGATATTCTAAAATGAAAATGAAATAGAATGTATTAAAGACAGAAGAAAATATTATTAAATTACAATAAATATAATACTACAGAAAGGCCAAAGATATTGTGAGTAAAGTGTTTAAAATAATTAACAAAATATCAATTCTCTAAGCAGAAATGAAGATTTAGATCCTTTAAGAATCTGACAATAGATTTTTGTTTTGTTTTTTCTTTTTTTGACAATAGATTTTTAATAGTCTCTTTGGAAGCAATTATTTGTTAATATTTGC
The DNA here is from genome assembly GCF_903992535.2 of Arvicola amphibius. Taxonomy (NCBI): domain Eukaryota; kingdom Metazoa; phylum Chordata; class Mammalia; order Rodentia; family Cricetidae; genus Arvicola; species Arvicola amphibius. The sequence continues at coordinate 190,324,613 of NC_052048.2, forward strand.
TCCTAATAAAATGCCAATTGATAAATGAACTCTGGACAAAAGGGTAAGCGGGTTTAAAAGCAACTCGAGTCCAGCAGTTGGCTAACTGTGAATTGTGTCAGCCTCTCACCTCTGGGCTCCACAGCTTTACTAATAACCTCATGCTACAAATGAGTATTGGCTAGCAAGAGGTAATCTCCAACCAGAGGCATCCTGGGAGTTTCAGACTCTTTACATCACTAGTGTGTAGTGTGAAGCGGCGGGGCTGCGTCCCGCCACCCGGCCGCCGGCTAACTTTACACCCGAAATAATTACACGGAAACTGTATTCTTTTAAACACTGCCTGGCCCATTATCTGTAGCCTCTTATTGGCTAATTCTCACATCTTTCTTTAACCCATATTTAGTAATCTGGGTAGCACCACGAGGTGTGGCTTACCAGGAGAGATCTTAACCTGCGTCCATCTCGGAGAGGAGCAGCATGGAGACTCACTATGGCGAATGCCTGAAGCGTCTCCCCAACTCTACTTCCTTGTTCCCACAATTCTGTTCTGTCTACTCCACATACCTAATTTTCTGTCTCTTAAAGGGCCAAGGCAGTTTTCTTTATTAATTAACCAATGAAAGAAACATAGACAGATAACTCTCCTCCATCACTAGTGGGGCTATCAGCTACAAAACTGTTGTGTGTTTGCTTTGGGTATCTTGAAACTAACTGCCTTGTGACTCTCTGGTTCCATAGTCATACCAAGGTGTGAACAACTGTGAAACATCCAATAGGGCTACCCTGTTAAACAGAAATGATACATTCAAAGACTAGCTCGCTTTTTGGCAAGGGCATCTTAGCTTTACATGAAAAGTAGAAGCTATCCCTGAAAGAGAAACCTTATCAAGTACTCTGGCACCTAAAGCAAAACCACTAACTGCTGCAGCCCTCAATTGATACATGCCTTTTACAGGTGCCTAGGCCTGGTACGCTGATGGCTTAGTTACTCTGTAACCCCATGTCCACGGGGCTGCTGTGGCCATTCAGTCTTTGAAAGAACACAGAAGTGAAAATGGACATGACAACTGTCTTATATTTTTGCTATGATTTACGGGTTTTATTGCTATGAAGAGACACCCTGACCTTGGCAACTCTTTTAAAAATTACTTAATTGAGGGGGCTTGCTTACGGTTTCTGAGGTTCAGCCCATTACCATCATTGCGGGCAGGATGGGGGCATGTAGGCAGATGTTTTGTTGGAGGAATAGCTGACAGTGCTACATCTTGCAGGCAACAGGAAGTTGACTGTGACACTGGGCAGTATCCTGAGCATTAAAAAAAATCTCAAAACCCATCCCCATGGTGACACACTTCCTCGAACAAGGCCATATTCACTCCAACAAAGCCACACTTCCTAATAGTGCTACTCCCTATGAGATTATGGATGCCAATTACATTCAAACTACTACAGCATCTCTCAGGAGGCAAAGTTCACTGACGCTCCATCCCAGAGATTTAGCCAGCATCAGTCTTGCTAAATCTTCCTGAGGTTCACTGACTTTTGAGATATTACTAGTGTCCTATATCAAGTCAGCCTCCGCTTGCTGCTTGGAATATCTGGTATAGTGCCTTCAAATACATTTCCTAAATCTATTCAAATATGAATAGATCTGAGTAGAGTCTCTTGTCAATCAGATTAATCGGTGTGACCTACAGAGTGGGGTATTCACGTGTGAATTCATCAGGAACCATAACAAGTCAGAAGCAAGTGTTGGTGTTGCTGGTTCGAAACATTTCTCTAATCCTTTTTCGCATGTCTTGTGAGGTATCTGCTGTCTTTGCTGCAGATCATCTTTCTGAGGATTGTTGTAAGTTAGAAGTGTAATGGCTAAAGCAAAAGCTTCTTTAAAATGATATGCTCCAACTGTGTCTCTTTCACCACAAAAATTGGAGAGTCATAAGATCTCGGTTCCTCCCATGTTCCCCATAGGTGTTATGTGACCCTCTTCACATCGTTCCTTAGGACATAACATCCAGAGAAAGGAACCAGATGCTTACCCACCGGCTACTCCTACTGCAGTAATAAACTGACCCATCTGTGTTCCAGGTGTCTCATGTCCTCTGCCACCAGCCATGAGCCTGTGGCTCACCAACTATTGGCCTGTAAGTGCTTTAAGTTTATCCATACTTTAAAAGTACGTAGCAGTACCACACGCGCACGCGCGCGCGCGCGCACACACACACGCACGCACGCACGCACGCACGCACGCACGCACGCACGCACACACACACACACACACGCGCGCGCGCGCGCGCGCGCACACACACCGCACACACACACACCACACACACACACACACACCACACACGCGTGAGCGCACACACACCACACACACACACACCACACGCGCGCGAGCGCACACACACCACACACACACGCACACGCACACGCACACACACACCACACACACACACACGCACACACACACACACGCACACACACACACACACACTTTTAAGCAGAAGATTGAGCTCCATATAACCTTTTAGCAAAACCTCTTTAAAAAGGACAAATTCATCAGAATGAGGGAGATAAGCCCCTTTCTTCTGGAGTGTTCTACCATCTGAAAGATCACATGTTTAGACAGCTCATCAAGGGGATGAGCGTACTCTACTCTTCATCTACTCAGTCACCTCCACCCACACTATTATAAATACTTCTTAAATATCCAATTTTACCTTGGTCAAGTCATTTGAACTTTCTCAATTTTTCATGTTACATGAACAAGAGTATGGATTTGAGCTAGAGTCAATGAATGCAGAGCTTAGGGACACCATAATATCATCCATGAAAAGCTTTTGTTTCGAAACGTTAGAGTGATTAGTAAAAGCACTAAGTGACAGTTTCCATGATGTTTAACATGAATATTTCCTAGGTTGTATGCCTCTAGTTTATGTTATAAATACTGCATCAGCATAGGATGAATATTACAGAAGTCACACTTCTGCAATGGTTACGACTGCCATGGTTTACAGATATAGTAAACATGTCAGAGGAATACATACTCGGGTTTGTGAGTAGAAAACATACATCTATGTCAAAATGACTGCAGAAACTCACAGCACATTTGTTTCTCTGCTCCGAGACAATATCAACCACTCCATAAAGCACAAGGCACTTTTGTTCACATCATAAACTACCAAGTCAAAATATGTGCATATGAGTGTATCTATGGAATAGGACTCAGTAAATGCCAGTTATCACCACCATAAATTCCTAACAGCACTTTACAAACAAAACCAAACAACATGATTCACAATTACATTATTTTAAAGACAGGACATAGTTCATGATTGATAACTTTTGTATACATCTAAGATAGGGAGGTACTTCATAATTTTCATAATCTAAAAGGTATTTTATATATAAATGTAACAAAAACATTTAAATAAATTCCAGAAATTATAATATTTAATCTATAAATATTTCCATACAGAACTTCAAGAGTTCTTTAAAGTATATCAAGATTTGTAACTATATATACAATATCATTATCACATGCAGAAATTTAAGTGAGTGTTCCATACCCACTATGTTCGAATTTCCTGTTGTCACAAAAATTCTCTTCATGTTTGCTTAATTCAAGTAAGAATCATAACATTAACACATTCCTCTTTGGACAGTTGTAATCTATATTTTGCCTCCTTTTTTATTATTTTATTTGCAAGCTACTTATTGAAGAAGCCAGGCTGTGATACCATATTCTATGTTCTGTTCATTGTCTCTCGCAGCATCCGTGGTACATCCTGCTGTCACCTGGATCTCCTAGGACTCGGATTTCTTGTCAGTTTTCAATGCTTTGACTGTGAGTTAAATTCCCTCTTCATTACATACTCCATGGTGATAGAAAAGAACTTATTCTGATTTCCCTCGTGAGCTCCAGAACGTGAGGCATGGCCAGAAGGTGCTAGAAGGACCTTGTAGAAGCAAAGAGCTCATCTTCTGAGCCTTGGTGTAGCATACAATTCTTTCCTCCAGCACCAACCAGGACCTGCCATACACTCTTTTTCAGAGGTTCAAACATAGTGGCCACAGCGAATTACACAACACAGGCTTCAGAGCAGGGTGCAAGCCACAGCATGCTTATGAACTGTTTTCCATGGATACCACAGCATCCAAACATCTTAGAGAAACAAAAGTAGACATCTCCACTTGAACAAACTTTGTTACCCCTTCCCAATCAGCAGGTACCCTTCAGTACATTCTGTGCCCTGGTACCTTCGTATAGTTACTTCCCCCAGTACTTCGGATTTCCTGACAAGACAGAATTTCAAATTCCCCATGGTTAAATTTGACAAACTGTAACAACTTATTATGCAAATAAACTGCAACCAAACGAGACCAACCAAGTACTTTCTCTATGTTATTTTCTTCTGCCATCTGTAAATACTGTCTGCACTTCAGTTCCTGGGTTTCACCCTATGAGCCTTACTGATTAACAGGACTGTTTAATTCATGAACCACTTTTTGGCTCAAATAAACACTACTTAAATTTAATTTGTGCAGTTTTTCCGTGAACACCATCAGGAACTACAGCTGCACAGCCTCCTTCATGTGGATCCTAGCTGTGGATCTCAACACTGAGAGCAGGTAGATAATTTCTTGAGCACTTCGTTCAGAAAGAGAGAGAATACTGAGGTTTGGAACAGCATCTACGCAAAGTCCACACATTAAGAAAATATCCGTATACAGTGCTATCAGGAGGTGATGGAAGCATTAAGAGAGGGGAATTCTTCTGGCTATTTGTCTGAGTGTTGTGAAGAGTCTACCAGAACCCTGATTGCTTTATTTTCCCCTTACTCTCTAGACACCATCTGTGAGCAGCTTGCTCTACCATGCATTTCCACGCAGAAGCACTGCCTTACCATAATGGGCAATGTCTTACCTCAAAGTCAATGGGGCCCACAAACCACGGACAGAGACTTACATAACTGTTAGCCAAAATAAGCCTTTCTTCTTTATAGGTTGACTGTTTTGGGTATTTTGTTTGCACCAGTTATATGATGATTAACTTTATGCTTCCAAATCAAACCCACAACTGAGAAACTACGTAAGAATGAAAAGAATACATATAGAAACTATATGATAAAAAATACACGTGGAGGGTTTAATCTTTCAACTGGCAAAGAGAAAGAAGATGAAAGGAGGCAACAACAATGTCTATCAACTATCAAGTGCTTAGAAAGGAAGGAATAGAGAGGCTTTGTTAAGTCATGGTTGAAGGGGTACGTGCAGGAGGCCTCAACCCTAGACAAAGAACTACAGACAACTATGCAAGGTTGAGAGCAGGGCAAACAGTGTCTCCCAGAGTTGTCTCAGACCAAGTGGTCAGTCCTGAAGTCACAGGATCATAAACATACAAGGAACATTATACAGACTGAGTAGGTTGTTTTATATTTTTACGGGTGTGTATGTGTGTGTGTTTAACAACGAAGGATTAAAGGAAAGAGGCGATGAATTTGAGATGGGGAGTACCTGAGGGAGTACATGTAGGCAGAAAAAGGAAGGAAAGAAAGGGTTTTACTGAACTAAAATTAAAGAATTAAAAAAATATTATAAAACCTTCTAAGTTGACACCCAATGTGTATCACATAAAATGGATTAGTGAAGTGAAAACTTTCCCTGTGGAAGATCCTCTTGTTTAAAGACGAGCTGTAGACTTGTAGAAGACATCTGAAAACTATATATCTACCAAAGGAGAAAGGACACTAACTTTCAAATTTCTGTAGTGAAAACACAAGTAATCTAATCGGAAGAAGACAAAAACATGAACACACATTTTCCCACAGAACACAAAGATGATAAATAAGTACACAAAATGACTATCACGGGTTAACAAGAAATACAAATCAAAAGCACGTTATTCTTATACACATTTTAGAATGTCTAAAATAAGCAGGGTGGCAACACCAAATGATAGAAAGGTGCAAAGAACCTGGGCACTGACCACGGAGAATGGGGACTGTAGAGAGATATGACAAGTCCTTTAACAACTAATCATGCAGCCACAATACAACCCAGAAATGGTACTTCTGGGCAACTACTCAGGGAATGAAGCCATCCACACAAAGACAGTGCACAACATTTACGTCAGCTTTTAAAAGATTTCAAAGTAGAAACAACCCAGTGTTCACCTAGGGGTAACTGGTTATATTGGTATGTCTGGATCCTGGGCAATAAAAGAAATAAAGTACTGGAATAAAGTATAATTGGGAGGATTATGATGAATACAGGCAACCTCAAATCGCATACTACATATGGTTCTATTAAAACAAAACTGTTCAACTTAATAAACTTACTGGCCAGATGAGTGTACTAAAAAGATATGGGTGGAAGAAAAGGGGATGTGATGCCATGATGAAGGGCACAGGAGCCTATAGTGATGGAACTCTTCTGTATTGTGAATGCAGGGATGCACACATAAGATACATATGGGCTAAAGACTCTCAGAATTGACCAAAAACTAAACCCAGATTGTCTTAGAATTTCTACTGCTGTGATAAGACACCATTCCCAAAAGTCACTTGGGGAAGAAGAGGTTTATTTCCTCTTACACTTCCAGGTAACTGTCCATTACTGAGGAAAGTCAAGGCAGGGGCTCAAGCAAGAGGGGAGCCTTGAAGCAGGAATTGGAACAGAGGCCATGGAAGAGCATGGTTTACTCACTTATTCAGTCTGCTTTCTAATGGCATCCAGGATCACCAGCCCAGAGGTGACAATGCCCACAATACTTTGGCCTTTACTCTATTAATCATCAATCAAGAAGATATACCACAGGCTTGTTAAGGGCCAATGTGTTGAGGGCATTTTTCAGCTCAGGTTCCCTCTTCCCAAATGACTCTAGCTTGTGTCAAGTTAACAAAACTATCCAGCACACAGCTCTATCCTCTTTACTAGATAAATAACTAAAATATAAGAACCTAAATGGTCCGGAAGTACATAACAAAAAACAGATGAATTATAGAAAAGTAACCAGCAGTTAATGCAGTTTTAGTATTAACAGTGGGGACTAGAGAGATGGATCAGAAGTTAAGACCACTTCCAGAGGATCTGAGTTCAAATGTGAGCACATGGAGGCTCACAACTGTCTCTAACTCCAGTCCCAGGAAATCTGATGCCCTCTCTGGTCTCCACAGGAACTGTACACACATGGTGCCCAGACATAAATGCAAAAAATACCCATATACCTTTAAAAAATGAAAAAGTAACAACCTGTGTCACAACTAGTTTGCTGAACTTAGTCTTTCAGAATATAACTTGATACTTTCATTCCAAAATAAAGTACTTGCAAAGATTATTCAGTGATTTGGAGAACATATTATGATCACAGAGGTTTGAGTTTGGTTACCAGGTTTGGATACAATATTAAGGATTCAGATACCATTAATGGACAGACTGATGGGATCACTCCTGGAATGTCCTCACAATGCATATCTCTAGTGATGGCTATGTTGAGTACCGTTACCAAACATTTATCACTAGGGTTCCACCAGAGCCCTAAAGAAAAAGTTAGCTACCAACATATCCTCTTCACAAAAAAATACAAATCAACACAAAGGGAATATTTTGTTGAGATATTCAAACCCATTTTAAAGAAAAAAAATAGTCTGGGGAGTCATAATGTCTATAACCAAGAGAACAAATTCTGAGAAGAATGTGGAAAAAGAAAAACACTCAAGGAGGTGGGAAGGAAAACTGTGTAGCCACCAAGGAACTGATGTAGAAGCTTCTAAGAAACAACTGATTCAAGCACACACCAATTTTCTTGAAGAAATAAAATTCACTTGTGAGAAATTACAAAATGCAAAACTCAACAACTTGAATTTTATGTTCTTCTCAAAACTCAACACTTGAATTTTATGTTCTGCTCAAGAATAGAGTTACAATCCTAAGAAGGAAGTTATAAACTAGATGATTAATATTACTTTAGGAAGAGGAACTAAAAATGGATATGACCCAAAAAGTATATACAAAAATACCAGCTTGAAGATACAGCTCTTAAAACTGTAGCCTGTACACAGGATGCTCTGATTTTATCACACATCCTCCCTCAAAATAGAGCTCCCAGATTGATGAAATATTCTGTAACTAGCAAATTTAAATACGTGCTAATACTTCTGTAAGAAGCCAATCAAACACTGGCTAGCACACTGATTCTACGTGCAGTTCAATGAAGATTAGAAGGTTCTTGTTAGAACTTTATCACAACAGTCTATTGCACAAATATCAGACAACCAGAAGCCAAATGAGTGAGCAATGACCCTATATGCTTTAAAATGGGGAGAAGACTAACTTTTTCTAATAAATACTAAATTTTGAAGCCATCTCAACCTTGGGCTTCAAGGACAAAATGTGGTCTCTTTCCATCTCTCCTACAGCACCCTGAACAGAGTGCCTGGAAAGTGCTCTACATTCAACAGATAAATGCCTGCTAACTAAAAGAGCCCAGAACAACCTCAGTATGCTCTGACTTCAGCACTTACATAAAGGATTTCTATTAGCTCCCTTGTCATGGCCCCATGGTTCACTGAAACCCAATTACAGTTTTACAAAAACATCTCATTTTAACAAGCTGATCTCTACTGTTCTCAATAAAGCAGTTGCTTTTGCACACTGTAGTTTTAATTCTCGGGTACTTCTGAATTCTTCCAGTTCATAAGCATATCAAACACACTTATAATAAATGAATATACAGCAATGTGCTATTTCCTGTGTGTTGATAATGTTTCAAGCATGCAGAAAACTAATAAATTATTACTTTAGAAGTTGTAGTTTACAATAGAAATATAGATATTTAAGCCCCTTTTGTTTTCAATAAAGTGTTCTTTAGCTATGATACCAAGACTCATAGTCTTGCTTCAGGCTCTTTTCAGCCAATGTGCAAAGAGCCAGGTAGGGACAGACATCTAAGAAGTACATATCATAAGCTCTCTCACACATCAAAGGCGGTTAAGAATGTTTCCTGCTCTTCCAGAAGGCCCAACGTCAGTCCTCAGGTCCCACATTAGCCTCCCCAGGAATCCACATTAGCCTCCCATGTCCTCTGCTAGTCCAGCACACAATATCAACCCTTGCGGTCTGGACAACATCAACTCAGACTTGAAGCTGTCACATGTTATAAGCTGAAATGTTTTTACTACACAAAGTTTTTTGCTTTTACACAAAATGGTGTAATAAAAAAGAAGGACCTTTAGTATTTTCCCACTGACAATCCTTAGCAAGTATCAAATTAGTAATCTTTAGATTGTATTATATTAGAATGATTGGTTTTAAAATTTGTTAGAGTTGTTTGATGACTTCAGTTTCACACTCGCACACACACACACACACACACACACACACACAAATCATTTAGTATCAACAAGATGTCTCAGCAGGTACAGACATTTGTCATAAAGCCTGACAACCTGAGGTCAATGACCAGGACCTACAAGATAGAGGGAGAAGGCAAGAACTGACTCCAGCATGCTGTCCTTTGGCCTTCAAAAATGTGTTGTGTACACAAATACACACACACACACACACACACACACACACCCCACAATTCCTAATCGGACTACCACATTTTTTGTTATACATTATAGAAAAATGTTTCAGAAATAATAAAAATCTTTGAAAACTGTATAGTAATTGTTTAAACCCATCATATTGAGGCTTTGACTTCTACCCAAGGAAAATACATTAAAATCCTCAGTGATTCCACAATGTTAAACGCTCATGCTGCCTTTTAGACACCATCTCCAATAACCACAAAGAGCAATAAACCCTGGCTGTACCCTCTCGCTGCATTTTCTTTATCTGGATCCACATCTGTGCATCCCATAGCCTCGCTCCAGCCTCACTGGTGAATTCTTCACTGTCTCTTTTCCTGGTTCTTCCTTTTTGCTCCAGTCTCTTAATCTCAGAGCAGCCCAGGGCTTAATACTTGATGCTCAAGTTTTCTGTAAAAACCAACCAGGCATTCAAACAAAAGCCCAATCTTTCAAAAACATTCTAGCAAAGGCTTAAAAGTTAAGAATTTCTGTGACTGCTTTTAGTGCATCTCATTGTTCTGTGACAGATACAACTACAGATTAGCATACTAATAACTTCAATGACAGTACCTATTCTTCTTTGGTGAAGTAAAGTCTTTTTGTTCCAGACTCCTCCCAGATACTCCAAGAGTATAACAGCAATTGCTATGTTAACTGAGTGTTTCTCTCTTCAGTCCTGGACCAGGACAGCTAGACTCTGGCTCACTATTGTGTCAACCAGGATGGTACCTGGCACACGTTAGTAGCTTGTTTCAAAACAAAACAACAACAGCAGTTAAAAACACTGGCTGCTCTTCCAGAGAAACAGAGTTCGTTTCCCAGAACAAACATGGCAGCTCACAACATTGCTTAACTCCAGTTCGTTCCAGAAGCTCCAATACCTTCTTCTGAGTGTCTCAGGCACTGACTAATATTCAGGCAAAATAAGCATACTCACAAAATAAAATTTTAATTAAAAGAATCTAAATTCAATTAATTTCGACTAGATTTTCAGGAGCACACCGGAGAGTTCTACCAGCGCTCACCTGTCACCGAGGAGCAGGACGGAGACTCCTCATTGTGTAAAGCTGCACTGAGAGTCCTCTAGCGGTAACACCTTTACCACACACGTTTATAAGACAAAGTGAATGTTCAAGTCGTGATTTCAAAAGAATAGTCACTACAGAAAAAGCCATGAAAATTGTACACTTAAGACAAGTCACCAGGGATTTTCACCAAATACTGGACGGGATGTAAGTCCCTAGAGCTGACGACAAGGCTCCTTCAGCATGGAGACTGATGAAAATGATCACTGTTCTGGGTTTACACCTTGAAGATTTGTGGGTTCTTACTACTCCACGCACAAATCCAGAACAAAACACAGAACACTGGGGGAAATGTCAAGGTTCGTTTGACTTAATCATTTTAACTGGCGACCTTTCTCTAGTTTTTAGCAAGCATCTGTATACTGTACAAGTCAACAATGGGTACCTGAAATAAAGGATGTATCTTAAAACATGAGCTGTTTGCTCTGGCTGATAAATTATACAGCTGTTTCCACATCACACTTCCTATCGTTTTTGCAAGTAGTTTCCTGCTGTCAGTATTAAAGCTTCAGGCAGTGCCACACAGCAGTGTTTGCTACCATCACTTCATCTTCCCAGGAAGATGGAAAACTGACTGAGTTAGGTGTATTCATCTCCCAAAGACTCTGCCCTCGTCACAGGCTTCTGGCCTCTGTAGGAACCTCACATTTAAGACAAAAATCTTACCCCAAATCATTATAGCACAATATGTAACTTTAAAAACTGCTAATCTCCCCTTTGAAAGTTTTCTCAAACTAATATATTCCGTGTCCAAACTTTTCGTAGATGATACTATGTTTCTAAGAAAAGAGAAAAAAAATCAACAAGTTGTACCAGCCTGGTTACAAAACCCAATTTACATTTTACCACAATCCTTACCAATCAGCATTATGTAAATTGTGACGTAACTGAATGCAGCACAAAAATCTCAGTTATTTCCAATGAAATTTTTAAAGTAAAAGACTGTTCAAAGTTCATTTTTCACTAACAATATTACTGCACTTTAACCTAATAAAAAGGAAATATTTTTAAAGTAATTCCCATAACATAAGTTGTATATATAGAGAGTATCAGTATAATATTCCTAAATTAACAACATCAAATTCAAGAAATGGATAACTGCCCAGATTCTATTACCTCTACAAGTTGAGCAAGTTCATGTCTTTGGATTTGTTTGTTAATAAACAACCAATTATATTTATGCAAGGCCCTTTTTAAAGCAACGTTTTACAGTAATGAAAGTTCTGACTATAAAAGATAAATGGTAGGCTGGTGTTTACCCTTGTGGTTATGACAGCCTATTAAAGCAATTTATCCTCTTGTAATTTAAGTTTCACTTCCATGTTTCTTACTTAGTTAAGTATGCAACAAAATGCAAACTAGATTCCACAGAAATGTATATAAATACTCAGTGGAAGTTCCAAATAAAAGTATTTTCCTACCAAATTACACCCATTTATTCATATTTAGTCTGCAGTAGCAGTAGAAACATACTTACTTTCCCCTGTATATTTCCACAAAGCTTCACATTTTAAAAATGAGACTTCAATTTGCACTCTGAAATCACTGAAAATCTCCAGACTTGTATGCAACTTTTATTAAGTCTTTTTCTCTTATAATACATTTTTTGCATATAATTTTAGAGGGTATGAAGGCTTTTTGGTGTATGGCAAAGATTCTGTTGCTTTTCACATTCTCGTCAAGCAGCTTCCTCAGTGATGAATGCCCAGACATTCTGCAGTATCTGTAATTATATAGATGAAGTGCTCAGCGCTGTGCCTCTAAGATCACATGCTGTCTGCTGTCACCACTCAGCCACAGAAGCAGCCCTGTGATCTGCAGCCAATTCAGACCATCAGCCTGACTTCCTCAGTGACAACCACTCAAGGACATTCACCATACTTCCTTCACTGCCCTTCAGAAAAATCACATTTGATTTCTTCACTGCCCACAGGCAAATTCTCCAGCACTCCTAAGATAGCCATCCGCATGCACACACAGAAGTCAGCTGTGTGTTTCATTAGCCAGCACATGGTTCCTGACCTCTACACCACTGAGCAGAGCTAAGCAGAAGCAGAGTCAGAGGTACTTTGGGTAGAAATCAGTTATCACCTGTTTCAGTCTTCCATGAACTTTAATGTGGTGATTTCCCTCAAGAAGAGGGAAATAAAGACTACACATGAAAATTCATCAGGAAAAGCATAAAAGGGAAGACTAGGAAGAGGAACACATAGAGACACAGGTATGCAGAGAGGATCTAGATAAAAAACAAACACACAAACACAATTCTGATTTTAGATGGCACTTTCAATCAGAAACTAATGCCATGGCATCTAGAGCCAAATTACACTCGAAATAAACCAGGATGGAGCTGCCGCTCTGAAAAGACCTCCGGACTCTGCCATGGCTTCTTAGACAGGACAACTAAAGCTACTGCTCTATTTACAATGCAGACACCTTGTGTTCCAAAGGCTCACCATGGCTTTATCAGATCAGCCATAGTGCAAGGCAGAAACCCTCCATCACCACTCCTGTGGAAAACAGAAACCCTGTCTGATAGAAAATCATGAAACTTTTCATTTAGGAGACACTCAACCCCTTGGAAACTTTTGCATTTCTACGAAGATTTCTTGGGCATCTACTCTGTGGGCACCAACACTTTTAAATATCCTAATTTTCAAGACAACTCTAAACATAGAGCATTTAATAAAAATACAATAAACTTTAAAATCTTGGCATGAGCAAAGTATTTTATCTGCTGCCTGGAAATCCAGCTTGCATAAAGATTGACTACACCTGAAGTTACATATGTAGGATAGTAATAGTTACAGCCCACGAAAATTATTTGCATGTTTCTGCCATGAACTTGACAGTGCTGCTATTTTAAAGAGGAAGAGAATTACTTTCAAACTGTGGTGAAAATGTAGCATGCTATCACGGTGCAGGAGTCTAACATTGTGGGAAAGAACAGTCTCCTGAAAATTAGTTCATATTCTAAAAGCTTGTGTTATGATGCTGAACAGAGATAAAAGAAATTAATTTTCAAACAAAAAAAACCTTGTCCATATATTCCAAGCTTCTTCAAGAATGCTCAGATTTCAGTTCTACATAATAATTAGCTTTCCCCCATTGAAAGATTCAGTTGCTCATGTACAATCACTAAGTAAAGGAAAAAAATAGTATTATAATGCATCCTATTGCTTATTGCACAATTAAAGCAGTAATACATAAAAGGAGGCCCAAAGAAGAAAACCAAGTTGGAGTACATGAAAGGCAACCAAGAGGATTGAGAGCCTAAATACATACAAGGTCACCACTTCTTTTGTCTTTTCCCTTGCTTTCTAAGGTGCCAGGGTGTTGCCCGTGTCTCACACATGCTATGCAAGTATCCTTACTCCAGAACTACATCCTCAATCCATGGCTACCACAGAAGCTGGGTTTTCTCCTATGCTTCCAGTGTGCTCTTCCTCACACTTGCTAACAAAATTTGGAAGTTAGGAACAATAGCTTTCTTGTAGAAACTACATTTCAACTACACAGTGCCTTAGGTACTGTTTATGAGCTTCTCTGAAACTTTAACCAGTACTGAACTCTCATTTCCGAGAGAAAATGCATTGTAAAATTAGAAGCACAGACTTTGAGTAAAACTTACCAAATAAAAAGTTTAAACTTCCTGTTTGTTGGAGCTTTGGAGTTAATCGATTTCTTTACAGAGGTGAATCTGGTATTCTCTAAGTTCAATAATATATCACTGGAAAAGATGAAGGATGACCTCAGCTATGTACAAAGAACAGAAAGACTGACTCAAGGTTCACAATTTCCAGCAGTCATGAAATGCCCTTGACCCACGGCTCTATCCATATGCTGCTATGTGGCAGAAGATTCCATACACAATCATCACATAGCTTTACGATGGAAACTTCATGAAATTCGGTTTGGGTTTATATGTTTCCAAACACTTTAATTTTGTTTAAAAACAAAACACTGAATTTTTAAAAGACACATTATCAAAAAGTCTATGATGAGATAGGGCTTAAAATAGTATATGCTGGTTTAGATAAAAAGACATCTTTTATGATATACAACATTAAGAACTTGCCGGGCGGTGGTGGCGCATGCCTTTAATCCCAGCACTCGGGAGGCAGAGGCAGGTGGATCTCTGAGTTCGAGGCCAGCCTGGTCTACAAGAGCTAGTTCCAGGACAGGCTCTAGAAACTACAGGGAAACCCTGTCTCGAAAAACCAAAAAAAAAAAAGAACTTGCTGTGTGTGCTTTTATCTTTAGCCTATTTCTATTCAGTAAATACCTTTATATGTGTGAAATACTGTACAAAATCCTATTGGACACCAGAAAGCCTGGATGTTACCAAATTCAATGGAACTTGCATTCAGTACTATGATACTATGAGAGCAGATATGGAACTAAGATGGCTTCAAGGTGACTAGCAGGGGCTAAGGTCTACACAGAATCATCTTACCACAAAGCCCTTGAAATTCAGGAATGAATATAGATAGTAATAATACTGATCTCTCAAAACATAACTGACCTAACAAAAGAGCCACGGAAGTTAGGAAGGGGTTCCACAACTCTGCATTTTGATTGGTTGTGGTAACTGCCGCCATCTTGAAAAGAGAAATTTCCTGGATATGAGGTGAGAACTTCACTTATCTGGGTATAAGAATAATTATTTAGAATGTAATTAGGGATTGTGCTGGTTTAGTAAACTGGCAGTTCTAGGTTATCCTTCAAGATCCATGACTTTTCTAGTCCTGGGTATTAAGTTTCTAGTACTGGTAATTTCCACCTTGTTAAGTAGGTCTTAAAAGTCCAATTAGAGAGCTGTTGGTTACCACCTAAGTAAGCATGCCGCTGCTGTAACCTTAGGGTTTTCTTGCCATGGTTGTCACTGCTGTGGTTTGTAGGCATCATAGCTGAGGAGGTCTATTGCTGCTTCCCCTTTCTGAAAGCTTCTAGTACCATAAACGCTAGTCATCAGAGAGGTGGCTTTCAGGTAAGACCCACTTGGTCCTCTAGCTGCTGTGCCTGGAACACATGGAGTCTCCAACAAAAGTGTGTTACTTTCCTCCTCTGCAAAGCAACCAGGGTAATAGAAGTAACATGTACTTTTGAAGTCTCATGGACCATCCTGACTAACAACTCAAAATAGGACTTTTTATGCCTATTATCAGGAGTTCCATTAAATAGTTTATGGTTCATGAGGAGAGTCAACTATCAGCCCAGTTAGAAGGTTTTCCTTTAAACTACTTATGTATATGTATACACCAACTTATATGTACTATAGGTGTTTTAAGTAGATAGCTAATAGTATAATTCCTTATGAATTTTTAAGACACCATTACAGTTATTTTATCAACCTCCCACCTTTTTTGATATTTAACTCCCTTCTCCTTCCCTGACTCCCTACTTTTTCTCCATTCCCCCCTTCAGACCACATGTACCCCACTATCCCCCTCTCTGTTGCAAAACACATACCTATCCCCTTTTATTTTCCTGGTTTCTGAAGTTACTCCAGGTTACACATTCACATTTGAAGATTTGGAGCTAGGTACCTCAAGAGAGAGAACATATGATACCTGTCTTTCTGAGTCAGGCTGCCTCAATATGGTATTTTCCAGTTCTATCCATTTACCTAACTAACCCTGGGGTCACGAGTCCCCATGAGTCACGAGTTAACGGTGGTCAGTGCCCTCCATCTCCAGATATCCAGACCGCAGCACTCACCACAGGAGATGTGAACATGTGTAGGGGTTAACACCACTATTCTTGAAGATCAGATACCGTACAGAGCAGCAAATACACTTTGGGTGTCTTCTGAATGTTAAAATTTGGCAGTACTGTCTCTGAAGAGGCAAACAACAAATTTAAAAATATTGAAATGAACAAAAACAGTGAAGTCTGACAAACACAAGGACCAAAAATAAAATTACAAAAGTGAGGTGTAGCGGTATGTTCCTGAAAGACTAGCTACCCAGGAGGCCGTGGAGGAAAAGCTGCTTGAGGCTAAGCCTGCAAAGCCAACTTAAGGAATCTATCAAGTTCCAGTCTCAAAAATAAGTAAGTCCCAAATAAAGCACAGTTCCCCAATAAAGATGGCACTAGCCTGAGTGGCAAAGAGGAAATGTTTAACGGGTTTTCAGAGAGAAGAGTGGTAAAGAGTGGGAGAAAGAAGAATATCCAAAAGAGAAATAGAACCACATCCAGCTATAACACACACACACACACACACACACACACACTATATAGTGGTAACCCATCAGGCTATACTGTCAGATTGAATGTATCTAAACCTTACACTGTCACTGAGTCCATCACCACAAGGGAGGTGTTACAGCAGGAGCATGAGGAAAATCTGGTAGTCAAGAAGCAGGCTGTCCACATTTCTACAGCACAGAAGGTGGACAAACTAGAAAGTGGAACTAGGTTACACACCTTCAAAGCCTACCCCAGTGACATATTTCCTCCAGCGAGACTCAAGGCTCCACCTCCTAAAGGTTCCATAACTTCCCTGACAGCACCACCAAGCAGGGACCAAGTATTCAAATACATGAGCCTATGGGGAGGCATTTCGCATCCAAACCACCACAGCCTCAAAACACCTAAGTGCATAGTAATGACCAAGGGTCATCTTGGTTAGCAAACATTGATGGAGGGCTGCCATTGGCTAATAAAGAAACTGCCTGGCCCATTTGATTGGCCAGCCTTTAGGTGGGCGGAGTAGACAGAACAGGAAGAAGGAAGTGAGGTAGATGGCTCAGTCAGATGCCACACCTCTCCTAAGTGAGACAGACCACCATGCCTCTCCTGAGAGAGATGCCAGACGCAATGAAGCTCCAGCCCAAGATGGATGTACGCTAGAAACTTCCCGGTAAGGCACCACTTTGTGGTGCTACACAGATTATTAGATATGGGTTAATCAAGATATGAGTAAGAGGCAGAAAATAATGGGCCAGGCAGTATTTAAAAGAATACAATTTGTGTGTTGTTATTTCAGGGCATAAGCTAGCCGGTGGCTGGGAGCCGGGTGGCGGGAAGCCGCCCGCAAAGAATAGAGTAAAGCATGTTTTCTCCGTAGCAGCACTTTCTCGGGTTTGGCTTTGTTGGTAGAGGCTTCCTGACTCAGCTTTAGCTACAAAACCCTCCATCTCTTAAGAGGTCCTGCTACGAAACACTTAAATGGCGTTGATAAAAGCTGACTGCATGCTTGTTTGTTTTCAGCGGTAGCAGGAAAAAAAGCTGTGCTGTTTTAAAATGCTGGCGTTCTGGTCCGTCCTGCCAGGGCAAACTCTGACTCTTTCAAGCAGGCGGTCCTGACTATGGAGCTTTTGATTGTTGTTTAACACTGTTGCAGCTTGCTTGCTGGCAGGGACTTTGAACTGCCACATAGTTGTGGTGATAAACATGGCTACAGCCGGTACCTCTGCCATGAGGCTGGAAAGCTAAGGAATGGGCTGGATCCAGCTGCCAAAGTTACAGCTTTATTCCTACCGATATTGTTTGGTAAATTAAAGACTCATGTCGTCAGAAAAAGTGAGATATACAGTAAAAGAAAGATTCAAAGTTGAAGAAAATGTCTAAATGATTTATGATGTGTTAAAAATATATGCAGGCTAAAGGTTAAAGTTCTTAAAAAAAAGGAAGTAGTTTGTTTTGGTGGTACACACCTTTAATCCCAACACTTGGGAGGCAGAGGTAGATTGACCTCTGTGACGTCAAGGTGTGGCAGCACACACCTTTAATCCCAATGCCTGGGAGGCAGAGACAGACAGATCTCTGTGAGTTCAAGGTGTGGTAGCATACACCTTTAATCCCAGTACTGGGGAGGCAGAAGCAGAAGGATCTCAGAGTTCAAGGACAGCCTGGTCTACAGAGTTATTCCAGGACAAAGATATATGGAGAACCTGTCTCAAAAAGTAAAAGTAAAAATAAACGAATAGAGGTTAAAGTAAAGCCACACAAAAATGGAAAATACACAGAGAATCTTGATACTGTATACTATTATGCTCTCTTTGAATTGTTTGAATGCTGAGGAAGGAGAAACAGCTGCTAAAAGATATTTGTTTGTAAATGCTGCTGAACTAATCCAAGAAAGATATCTTGAAAATACCTTGACTTCAGAATTTGGATCTAAGGATATGATACTTTGGAAAAGAGATTCTTCTTTTGTTTTCACAGAAAATGAAACCCTGTGGATTGCTTCTATCCCAATATGGTATGATAGACCACGCCCTCCTGAAAGGTTGCTGTGAACACCCTCAAAAAATTACTTCACTCAACTGCCAACTGAGATGAAAGTGGCACACAGGTTACACCATGAAAGACGTAAATAACAGCGCCCCCATTCAGCAGGAAGCAGTTTGGAGAGAAATAACTGTGCCCATGTTCCCAAATATTGTTTATAAATGTTCTTTTACATTTAAAGGGGGATATGATATAGATATGAATAATTTGCATTGGTATGGATTTTAAGGTCAATTTTGTTATATGTATATGTATGTCTGATCTTGATTAAGGTATTGTGATTGTGTAGTTCATTTTAAAAATGTAATGTATATAGGTTGTTAATGAATAGTCATCAATAATAGTAAAGCTTGTAGTCATGTTAGTTAGATTTTCTAGATATATAGAGATATATTTAAGTTA
This sequence comes from Arvicola amphibius, assembly GCF_903992535.2. Lineage (NCBI taxonomy): Eukaryota > Metazoa > Chordata > Mammalia > Rodentia > Cricetidae > Arvicola > Arvicola amphibius. Next base: position 190,343,895 of record NC_052048.2, read on the forward strand.
AATATGCATTCTTCATATCTTTCAAAGACTATAGAATATGGCATTTTAAATGTTTTAATAACTTAGGGCTTTTCATGACAATGAGACACATCTGCTCCTGGCAGCACCAATCTACTTCAAGAGGAAGATGGGCATTGAAGAGGCTACTTATGGAGTTTGATAGCCATTTGGGCAAGAAATTGCTCTTGCCTGGACTATTGCATAAACTGGACACAGAGAACCCTCAGAGAGAGGATTGCTGAACTTGCCTATAGGTGAGAAGATCTCTCTGGGTTCCTGATTCATGAAAGAGTCTGCGAGACATTCTGCAGGACACAGCAGATAGTGACTGAACTGTCTTTGAAATTTCCTGCTTCATGGGAAAGTCTGCTGGATACTGTGGACCTATAGGCCGAAGATAGATGCCCCAACAATACAAAAGAACTTTGGGTGACTGTCCAGGCAGCAAGATGTCTCTATCATTTCTAGAGTTTGGAAATTGCATATTTCTTATTTACTTAGGTAATATTGTGTCCTTTTGGAGTCTTTGATGGAGCTGAAGAAGAATAGATAGATAATTATAGTTGTTTTCCTTTGTTATGATAAAAGATAAAGTATAAATATTGTAACTGTAATTCTTACTTGATAACTGTTTTGTTATATGTAATTTTACTATGTTAAAGTTAAAGCCTTTCTTTTTTGTTTAAACAGAAAAAGGGGAAATGATGGAGGGCTGCCATTGGCTAATAAAGAAACTGCCTGGCCCATTTGATTGGCCAGCCTTTAGGTGAGTGGAGTAGACAGAACAGGAAGAAGGAAGTGAGGTAGATGGCTCAGTCAGATGCCACACCTCTCCTAAGTGAGACAGACCACCATGCCTCTCCTGAGAGAGATGCCAGACGCAATGAAGCTCCAGCCCAAGATGGATGTACGCTAGAAACTTCCCGGTAAGGCACCACTTTGTGGTGCTACACAGATTATTAGATATGGGTTAATCAAGATATGAGTAAGAGGCAGAAAATAATGGGCCAGGCAGTATTTAAAAGAATACAATTTGTGTGTTGTTATTTCGGGTGCAAAGCTAGCCCTGCCGGAGCCGGGTGGGATGAGAAACAGGCCTGCCCGCAGCACCTCACTACAAAACATAAATACGCTGAAATGAGCAGCAGTGTGCACAGCACAAATATGCCTCAGTCTGTAGTGGAGGGAGCTGAAAACGCCTCACAGAACGCAGTCATCTCTGGAGTGTTCTCGTCAGTGAGTGGTGCTTCTGTGCCTGTTAACATCTGCGGCAGCAGCTCTAACTCCAGATGCCGTAAAAATGATTCAACAGCACAATGAGATTGACTAAACGTAAGCCATTTACACTTCAAAATACAACGGAAGGGCAGAAGCGCGCTGTCGGACGTTATCTCAAGCACTGTTCCTACCTGGCAAGTGGAAATGGTAACTCATCTCCTCACAGTAATGGAGAGGTTAAACGGATGATAGGCTTTGAGTTCCCACGCTGCCACATGCATGATCCCTTCATAGCTCTCTAACGTCACAGTCCAGAGCACACTGCAGAGTGAACAGTGGCTGCTAGGAATGTCAATAGTTTGCTCCAGTCAGCACATAGATTCTCGTCACTTGCATTTTAGTCAACAGGAATTATGGCAAGCTTTCCTTAACTCATCTATGGCAACCCATAACAGGAATTCAGGTGAGTGGATAACAGGCAAGGGAGAGCTTTCAGAAACCAACTGCTCCTAGGACGACAGTAATTGTGGATCAAGGCAGCAGAAACTAAAGAACTAAATTATTTTATAGTTTGAAACCAACACTGCATAAAGTTCCCAGCAGACTTCCCAGGCCTAAATTACTCTAGTCCTGAAAAGTACTTTAAAGCAACGCTGTGGGCATTAGACACCTGGAAATCCTCATCACCCTCTCATTCTCTCCAGTCCCTGGGGATTCCCAAGGTTCCCGTGCCAGCACTCACTCTGAGCTATGTCAGTTTGTTCCTCTCCCCTCCCTGAGAGCCACCAACCCCCAATGAGTTCTTGTTTCCAAAATTCAGATACAAAACTAAATATTTTTTTAAAAAACTGAAAATGATGGGAAAAGCAAAGTTCAATACAATACTTGGTGACTTGAGGTGGGGGAGTCATTTCTAGAGTTAGACAGTCACACTTAGGACACACGATCAAGTTTAGGAGAATTAAAGCACACTAAAATAGGCAATTACTGCCCAAATTTAACACTGCTGACTACTGTGTCCATATCATAGCTAATGAACAGGTGAGAGAAAACACAGATGCACTTCCAGAAAGCCCTAGAAGTTATTTTCCCGCCCCACCTCCCCACATTCGTTTCTGGATCTCTTCCAGAAGCTAGAGAAAGAACAACTGAGATTGGCTGCTGAGGAATTAAAACTCCCTCTCTCACCACCTGGAAACTCCTGGTGTTATAGGCAGCTGCTGGGCTGTTAGAGCACACAATGGAGCACTATGCGGGGCATTCCTCTTGGGCTGTTTCCAGGGCGCTCTGTCTGGTCCCCACACCTTCCTCTGGAAGGTGGCTTCTTCTGCCTCACCACGTGTCTGTATTTTCCCCTGGTGCACTAACAACAGCACACCAGGTAGAGCATGCTCTCTGTGTCCACACCGAGTTTGCACCAGGCTGTGAAAGGCTATAGTCTACACTTTCGGGGTGCATATGTGTTTGTTAAACAGGTTGTTACATATCAGTTACAGAAAAATCTAATTCAAAACAATTACTTAACAATGAAATCAGCATGATTTAACTGATATTGAAACATAATTTCCAAAAAACTAAAATTGTGGCTTTCCTATAAATACAAAATGATCACATGCCAGAGACTTTATTCAATATTGAGGACATGAGTACAAATTTCAAGATGTGGCTATGGGTCAAAAGCATTACTGAAATAAATTTCCTGATTATATAAAAATGGCACATCTGTTGTAACAAGGGCTCCGTAAACATCAAGACAGCCAGTGCTCTGGGAATGTCAGGAACACTGTACAAACTATTCCTGTGTGTTTGAGACCTAACTCATTTTTCCTCAGGACAGAGTTTCTTTGTATAACAGCCCTGGCTGTCTTAGAACTTGGTTTTTACATCATACTAGCTTCAAACTCCCACAGATCTATCTGCCTCTGGCTCCCAAGTGCGGGGATTAAAGGCGTGCACAACCACTGCCTCGAGAGACCTATTTGATTAAAGAAACTGTTAGGGTTTTTTTTGACTATGGTAGAACCAGAAAAAAAAATTTTGAGATAAAATACTATAAATTTGGTGTTTTTATAATTTCTACCTCACAACAATTAGCTATAATATCTTGGACCACCTGTTCGTCAGGGTAGAAATCAATTACACGCCCCTACACAAAAAGTGTTTGCAATATTGTAGATAAGAGTTATGTGTGCAACTATTAATTAACTTCTACTACCACAGCATTATTAAACAGTCTACCTAAAGAAAAAAAAGGGGGTGATGGTTCAGTGGTTAAGAGTGCTTACTGCTCTTTCAGAGGACCCTGGTTCAATTCCCAGCACCCATATGTCAGCTCCCAACTGTCTGTTATGCCAGTTCCAGGGGATTCAACACCCTAACACACACACACATAGGCAAAACACCAATGAACATAAAATAAAAATAAATAAATCATAAAGAAAAACAAAGAAAGAAAAGGAGTGTACCCCAAACAGTCATTTCAGGGTCCGTGAGACAAACCCAGAATTACACAGAAAGGACATGGTAATTTTTCAAGTCCTAATAATTTTCCCAAGTTTGATTATGGCTAGTGCTAATCTGAGTAAAGAAAAAGTCTTGACATAGGAGTTGGTAAGCAGAAACAATGTGCCACACATTCTTCCACCAAAATTTGCAAAGATGGACTAGGGGTACACACATTGGACAGACTGCTTGTCTAGCATGTATGAAGTCCTGGGTTCAAGCCCTAGCACTACATGAAACAGTGGTGGCCGTACACACCTGTAACTCTACACTTGGAAGGAAGAGGCAGAAAAGTTAGAAGTGTGAGTTCATGGGCTCACCACTGCTATAAGAAGCATAAGGACTGAGTTCCGATCCCCAGCACCCACAGAATAACCAAAGTATGGCTGCATACCTAACTGGTCAATTCCAGGTTCACTGAGATAACCTATCTGAAAAGTAAGGCAGAGAACAATAGAAGAGTCCAGTGCTGAGATCTGGCCCCCATTTGAATCTGCACACACATTTGAACAGGCATACATGCTTACCACACAAACACACACACACACACACACACACACACACACACAACCACACACTCTTCAAGATTAGGACTGACCTGGGTTATATGATATGTTGTCTAGAAAAAAAAAATTTCTAGCACGTTCCAACAAGCCCAGACTAAAAAGGACACTAATGTACTGTTGCTGAGCTGTCAGTCTGATTCATCCATCCTTTCCAGGAAGCCATCTAGAAATATGTATCAGAGACTCAGATCTCATATTTTATAATTCTACTCCCAAGAACCTATTCTCCATCCGATACGCATCAAAGTATACAAATTCCATACAGTATTGATGTAGATTTCCCAACTTATATAGTTGTCAGAATCCTTTTATAAGCACTCAGCCATTTCAGGTGATTCAGAGCTCCCTCTGATGTCCCTATAATACTGTAGTCATGTGTGAATATGCTCCCACATACATAAGGGACTTGAAGTACTGGCTCAACACACACACACACACTAGGAGTGGGGAGCAGGTTCCCTCTATACAGATCACAGATCAAACAAGGATCACGAAAGGCAACTTAAAAGCACTTTCAAGTGGCCTGGATCATTCTATCTTAGAGCAAACAATTTCAGAGCTCTGATTCCCAGAAAAATAGGAAGAAAAAGAGAATAAGAAAAAGTCTACTGTAGACCCATACAGGCTCCATGATTGCTAGTTCAGTCTCTGTGAGCCCCAATGAGTCCTGCTTAGTTGATTCTATGGACCTTGGTCTCATGGGATCCTTAACCCCTCTCTCCTACAATCCTTTCTTCCACTCTTCTGCAGGGCTCCCAGGGATCTGCCTAATGTTTGGCTGTGGGTCTCCACATCTGCTCCCATCAGCTGCTAGAGGAAGCCTCTCTGATGACTACTGAGCATTGCTATATCTAAATCTACCTATCATCTATCTTTCTATTGATAGATATAGATATATATGAGTATAGCAAAATATCATTATGAAATATTTCTCTGCATATATAGTGTTTAGCTTTGGAACTTTGTGAAATTCCTAATGATGGGACTGATGTGTGTCCCTGACTCTTTTACCTGCTCTTGGGACTCTTTTCCGCCTACTGGGGTGCCTTGTCCAACCTTGATATGAGGGTTTGTGCCTAGTCTTATTCCATATTCAGCTGATATCTCTGGGAGGTCTGCACTTTTCTGAAGTAAAACAGAGGAGCAGTATGTCTGGGGAAGATGGAGGAAGGGGAAAGGGAGGAGTAGAGGGATATACTGTACAGGAGAATAATTTTATTAAAAAGGAAGGAAAAACAAACAAAACAAAGATTTAAATGAGAAAAAATCTTACTTTTGTGAAAGAAAAAAGGAAGGAAGGAGAGGAAGGAATGAAAAGTCTAACAATTTCTAACATTATTATTCTTCAAAGCACATTTCCCAAAATTAGCATAATGTATTCATGTATCAGAATGGGGTCATCAGAGAAAGGACTGTAACAATGTGATTGCTTTGCTGAAGTCATCTGAGAAAAAGCACTCTTTCACAGATGTCTCTTGCCTGTAGGGACAACTTGGAAAGCATCATTGAGATGAGCATTTCCCTCAAGGAACAGGGACTTTAATCCATTTGTATTAGTCAGTTTGGCACTGTTGGGAGCACAATACATGACAAAGTAACTTAAGAAGGAAATTTATTTTGTGCATTGCTAGAAATGTCAGGAAGAACTTGGTGAAGCAGAGCAGTTCACATCTTGGCAGACCAGAGAGCAGAGGGAAGGATGTCAGTCAGCTGACTTCCTCCTTCCTGTAGTCAGTGAGCTCCAGCCTAAGGAAGGAAGCTGCACAGTCAGGTTGGGTCTTCCCTGTTAACCCTCTACAGACACTGGAAGATCTGCTGGATCTGTTCCATGGTTCTAAATCAGAGAGGGCAGACTATGAAGATTACCATTATAGTACTCAGATTTTAAGAGTACATTTCCTAACATTATTTAGGGGCTAGTAATTACATATAGAAATGTTAGATTTATTTCCCCAGCACTCAAAGCAGCACCAAATCAAAACGACATGGAAAGCTTCACATTCTGTCTGCACCAAACATATTGACAGAATAGAATCATATGCAGCTACTCTGAGAAGTGCAGCAAGTACCCCAAAGAAGACAGTCACCAGAGATGCTACTGGCACAAAGGACATGAGCATGCTACTCTTAAATGAATGTTCTCTGCACTACAGAGTAGTGCAGATACATTCACCCAGACAATAACAAAATTCAAAGGAAAACCACGGGGCATCATTCACTTTAAAAGAAAATTGGATAAAACTGGATAGCAACAAACATTAGCATTTAAGGTTTTGCTTGTTTTCATTATTTCTGAAAAGTGTGTGGCATGCCTCTTATGCAAGTGCTTCCCAAATTTTAAGGTACTTAGGTTTGACCTGGAGGTACCATTGAAAGGCGGGCTTTTATTCCGTCAGTCTGAATGGGGCTTGAGATGCTGGGTTTCATAGTCACCTAGGACTTTAGTTGAGTAACAAGGTTTGAATATATCACATGAAAACTTTATAAATATATACAAAGTTGTGGAAAGATTTCTTAGTTTCTGTTGCTATTTTAATAATTGATATGGAAGCTCTATATCATCTGATGATGAACCACAAGTCCTGGTTAGCGTTATAAATATGTAGTTGTTGTCATTTGGAATAATGGGAAGCAGGGTCTTGTTGAGAATCTGAGACGTTCTAACTTTCCAAGAAGGGATGGTAGGACTGAAAAGTAGAAGGCCTACTGGGATACCTTCCCATGCCTGGAACTGTTCTTGGCATGTAATATTTCAACAAATGATATCAATATAAACCTGGAAAACAGTCTAGTTCAGATTTGTCAGTATTTTGGAGAGTAAATAAAATCAAGTAAAAGTCTTCTATGATATTTAAGTTGCAAACTAAGAAAAATTAAGATAAGTTTCCATTATTTTAATTTATATTTGCATACTTGACCTTAGCCAAAAGCTAAATGATAAAATGTACATTTTTAATTACCAGCTGTTTGTCCAGTGTGAAGGGATACACCAAAGAAAAAGTCATACCTGTGTTAAATGTGCCATAAGACTGACTATAATTCCAGTAATTATAAATACTGAAGGAATACTGAAAGCACAGAATCAAATCATCATTGGTTACTTCCATGTGTGACTAGCTTTATATTAGGGAAATGTCTGAGGAATGTAGAAATAGACCCCAAGCTTTCAGCAACCCAAAGGCTTTCCTCATACTTCTTTACTCACACTTGGCCTAGAATAAGTTTATCTTTTTTTCCTTTTGATGCTGGGTTACTGTATCAACTGTAACAGAGCTGTATGTTTTCTCAAAAAGACAGAGCTGCCTATGTCCCAACAGGGAATCAGCACACCTTGTGGATAAAAGGACAGCACATGCCAGGCACAATGGGGAGTGGCACAGATTTCCTATCCCTGCAAACACAGATTCACAGCTCACAGCACTTGGGTTAGGATGATGTGAAATTTCCCTCTATATTGTGTAAATATGTTTTATTACTATCGGTTAATTACGAAGCTGCTTTGGCCTATGGCAGGACAGAATAAAGCCAGGTGGGAAATCTGAACAGAGCTATAGAGAGAGTAGGTGGAGTGAGGGAGATGCCCTGTAGCTGCCAAAGGAGATAGATACCAGAACCTTATCTGGTAGGCCACAGTCTCATGTCGATACACAGAATTATAGAAATGGGTCAATTTAAAAGAACTAGCTAAAAATATGCCTAAGTCATTGACCAAACAGAGTTTTAATTAATATAGTTTCCATGTGATTACTTGGGTCTGGGTGGCTGGGAATGAACAAGCAGTCTCCCTTTGCAAGAGAATGCAAGCCCAGTGCTCTTCCTTGGAAAAGGACAAGCTTCTCAGCAGCAACTGCGCCAGGAGCCAGAACCTCACACCCAACCCAAGTGTAAATCAAAAGGTTAAAGTCGCTGGAAGTCACACAAACTAAAGAAACTATTCCTGTTTACAGACGAGCAGCTTCAAAGACAATGGCAAGATAAAGGCAGGAATACGTTCATAATGAAATCCATTTGTTTGAGCATCTGTTTGCCCCCTATAAAGAATAACACTTTCCAGTGGATTTAACCAAGAAAAGGACAGAAAAGAAAATCCCCTTGATAGGAAGCCAGTGCAGAAACACACTGATCTCCTGAAGATCTCAAAGCCATCTGCTGTTAATGTATCAAAACCTACAAATTTTATTTTCCCATATTTATAGTTGGTGTGGGGGAGGGCAAGCATAACAATATTAAAAGTGTCCTCAGAGATTTGCTTTATATTTTCAGTTATTTAATCTAAATGAATAGGATTCCCTTAGTTTCAAACAGCATATAACTATCAAAATACTAACAGAAAAACTGGGAGAGGAGTGATCTGGAATGTTACTACCACTAAAGCCAAAGAGAATAATACTCTGCATGGTGTGGAGAAGACAGTTTTCAAAGTAATGACATCTTGCTTAGAATGAAGGAAACAATTTGGCCATTAACAATAGAGAAATTAAAACTTTAGTCATCAAATACAATGAAACATAATTAACAATATAACAAAAAGCAAGGCAAATACAAAAAAAATCAGCTCAAACTGGGAAAAATTAAACTTACAGCACACATACAAAGTGAAGCTCAATCATGACATAAAGTCTTGGCATATTATACATACACTGTAGCTGGTAAAAAAGGGAGAAGCCTGACAATTATGAGCTGCACAGAAAGGAAAGTACTGTAGTCAAAGCAGCAGCTTGCCAAGGAGGGCTCCTTACAGCTGAAGAAGACACGAGATGGATTTGCATTTATGTAGACAAGTGAAATTTGATTAACATAACACATAACAATTAAAACACAATGCCTGGGCAGTAGTCTCAGCATTTACCACTCCATGGAGAAGAGACCCAAGACCCTCCTTTTTTTTTCTTTCAAAAGTTTGTTTATTTGTTTGTTTTTAAGAAATCTGTAAGTTAGTTCTAAGTTCTAATATGATAAGAATGGAAGACAGAAAATGGCCAGGGTAGTTCAGGTATTTGTCCTGAGCCAGAAGCTAGAAATAACCTTGCCTCAGTCTTGGGCAAAATGGAGCTCTGATTCTGATAAGGATCCCTGTCTTCTTTCTTCCGAACCTCTTCCACAACCTGCATATACACCCCTAAGTGTGAAGATGACCCAAACTGAAAGGCACCTGGAAACACTGACCAGCTCACGTCTCCTCACCTCACCCCAGTTTCTGCCAGTGTTATTAAAAAGGCCCCAAGAATAGAGCCTGATGGCAGCCATTGTCTAGGATCCACTCCTCCTATATAGCAGATGTCTTCTGCTCATACCTATAATCCCGTCATAAAATTCCTTTCCAAGCTCACCCTCCCACTGTCCCAAATTTCATTCATTGAGTTGACAAGACAAAGGACCTGGAAGGCACTGCTCTGGAGTGGCTCAGATGGTCATTGATTTTGTGTGACAGCTTTGCTCTCTGAGAAATGCACTCTTGAGACAAGAAAATTTCCATTGTACTCAAGAACCACCCTTATCCTGATTTCAAAAGCAAGCAACTATTTAACTGCAAACAACAAAGCCCTATTGACACAAAGAAGCACATGAGCAGAACACCCAGGTTTCAGCCCCAATCTATCTCTAACAACACCTTTACTCAGGACTGACTTTGGAGAAGGAATATTCTTTTCATTGTCTATGAAGTTAGTTACAAAGTTATGAGACTATTCATTGATCACTGAAAAAGAAACTCAGGATTAACCCTTAAAACTCTAAAGTTCAATTATTCCTTTAGATTTTTCCTAGCTAGACCCTGATAATAAAATAACACAGTTCTTAGCTGTAGCCTTGGCAAGACGCTTATCAGCCATTTGTTATAAAATATATTACAAACTAAATCTATATCGAGTATGTTCAATGAAAATTTAGCCCCTAAACTAATGTGTGACTGAAATGTAAACCATCTCCTGAAGAATGTAAATTTAGAACAAGGAAGGTAAACCATAACGTCTATAACTTTTACACTGATTACAAGTTATAGCAACATTTTAGAGCAACTAACACAAAATTACCCCTTTTGAAGAGGTTATTAGAAAAATTTTAATTACATACAAAATGATGTTTGTTACTTTAAACTACCTGCTGTAGGCTGAATCTTTTCAGAGTGTTTTAGGCTGAAATTTATTTGTCCTCCAAAGACCTGTAAGTTGAGAGATTGGTCACCAGAAACTAGTGGGTAGAGGAAGAACCTTCGGGAGGCAGGACCTGGGAAAGGAGGTCAGGTCATTGGATATAGATGGGGAGTCTAAAGGAGATGTTGCTTCCCAGAAACCAAGAGGTGAGCAGCCTTCTTTGCAAAATGTGCTGTGTGTTATCTTCAGAGGCTTACAGCAACAGGATTGAAACCAAGAGCCAAAGTAAATTCCTTCTTTGTTTTCCCCATGATAATCAAATTCTCTACAGCTGGAAAGCACGTTCCCAGCCCTTCCCTCCTTTAAGTTTCTCAGGTATTTGTTGCAGTGACAGGAAGGGACTAGCTCATAGGAGGCGTGATGCCAGTTATTCTTTCTTTCCCTACGCACACACCACAGAGCAAGATCCATGTCATAAGAGAGATTCTTCAGCCAGACTTTGGTCAGGATCTGAACCTTCTTATAGGCCCTTTGGACAATTCATTCAAACATGATGTAGCTAGGTCCTGTCTTCTATACCCTAAAGTGCTTCTCATCCTCTAGCATCCTGAACTGATGCACAGGCATCCTGGCCTGTCTCTAGCAAGAGCCTTCTAGACTGTTTTAAGCAAAACTCCCCCATCACCTGATGTTTCCTCTTAAAATGTTCCATTCACTGATTGCCCACCCTGCTTCTGGGATAGCAGGTCCCAACATACTATATACATAATTTATGAGTCTAATCTCTCATGACCATGATAAGGCCTGGCTACAGAGGTTCCTGTATTCTCCTCCATGGTCCTGAATGAACTCTTCCTTGCTATGTTTTAATAAATATTACCAAACAATGTTTCTTTAACAGTGGATACTCAAGAAGTATCAAATGATCAAGCAGAACTGTACAGATACACAAACAGCATCTAAGAAAGACAGACACACCCCAAAAAAATGACTTTCTACATATCAGCTATATCCTACTGTAGTGACATTAAAAACTTCCTTATTTGGTAATCATTAAACTACAGGAGCCCCTTCAACTAACAAATAAGGTTATGACCTAATAAAATTATCATAAACTGAAAATATACTAAGTGAAAAGCATATTTAACAAACCTACAGAATTGCAGAATACCAGATGTATAACGTTTGCTTTGCATGGCTGACCAGCTACTGCGGCTGATGACGGTCGCTTCTATCACAAGAGCACCGTGCAGACCACGAGCCATATATCAACACTGAAACTCAAATCGTGGCTAAATTCTTATTAGACGGTAAAGTAAAATGAGCTCAGATGGGTTGGTATTAATAGGAACGTGGCTGGTATTTTCATAAGAACTTGAAATAGTACACAGAACAACTGCCAATAATGTGTATACACAGGAACTTAATATCATCTGCAAGACAGACAGAGAGACAAACCTATAGAAGAAGCTAAAACAAATCAAGATATCTTATCTTGGACTTCAAGCATTTACAATGTCTGGAAAATAAAGTCCTGATATTTTAAAAAAGATTTTTAAAATTATGTGAATGTATGCATGTCTGTGAGAACCAAACTGGGTCCTCAGCAAAAGCAGTACATGCTTTTAATCATTATCCCATCTCTTTGGCCTCTTAAAATGTGTTCTTGAAGAAAATTACTGTGGCTCAGCAAAGGCTGCCAAAGTAACTTAGTATATTATCACAAAATATTGAAAATGCTCTAATAATGGAGTGCAATTTTTGCCTTTTTATCAAGTTATAGTCAGCCACAGGATAACTATTAGAGCACAAAGTTCTAGTAAGAGAACTCTACATTTGAACAGACCCTCCTTAAATTTCCTACTAAAATACCTTAAATTTGCCCAGGGAATAATGTTTAGATTTATCCATTTGTTATATAGATAAGGAAATCAAGGCTCACAGAAATTGACATGGGAAAGTCACGGAACATCTAAAGCACAAAACTGGATCACCTTTTATTTCCACAAACTCTCCACAGGCATTGCCCTGCTGAAGCATTACAACTATGCTGAGCATACAATGTCATGCAAATGTTAGTTATTACAAAAGTCTGTAATATAATTATGCTGACTGGATCAAATGTGCATTAATAATACTTAAAATGGTAATTAAGTTTAGAACAAACCTCAATAATGGTAATTCAATTTAGAAGAAATAACTCCCAAGAGCATCATGCTCAAAGGAATCTTTTCTAAATTTAAAAGTCTATAATCTTTTTGGAAAGAAATGCAAAGTGATCAATAAAAGGCTTGCCAGCATAAAATTTATTTATGAAGATCAAATTATATGTAGAAACTAAAATGGAATTTTTGACTCAGAAGTTATATTTCTAAAGTGAGTTGTATGACATATCAAATTGCTTTATTTTTTTATTCTATCAGATCTATTTAAGGCTGATGTAAAAGCTTTATTTAAAATGTCAACGATGTCAAGGAGAATTAAAAATGTGAGGAACAAGTATAATAGATTCAAAAAAACTTAATAAAATGCACAGGTGGTCCTCACTGGAAGAAAGCAACTGGGAAAACAAATTCTAGAACAGTGGAAATTCAAATATGGGCAGCATTGCATACTATGGAATATGATAGGTGGAGTCATAAATTGAACAAAGCAATTTGTATAATATTTCTGATTTTGTTTTAAAAGAGCTGAAGCACATGATATACATAGCAACTACCCGGGAGGATGTATATATAAGTGCACAGATTAAATGTACACATACATATACTGTGGCAGCAGTGGCAGCCTCTGAGGGTTGCAGTGTGGTTCTATTTTGTGCACTGCTGAAGATGAAACTCAGGGCCATATCCATACTAAAGTTCTCTGCTACTGAGATACACACTCGGCTCGTTTTGTTTATGTTTTCTAACTTTATATAGTGAGTGTGTTAGTTTGAGGATAACATATAACTGTAACGAAAGGTTTGGTCCATCACGTGGATGTGAACTACTGTCAGGTGGTACAAACCTTTAAGAGCTGAGGAACACATATAAATAAGATGCACCCTCACAGGAGACTGAAGGACCTGAATTTCTCCTTCTGCCCTCTGATGGATATCAAACTGCTTGTTCCCATATGGAGCCTTGCCAGAAAGGGGCCACTATGCTCAACATTTACTAAATCCATGGAACACTACCTACCCTTAGACTTTGATGTCCCAACATAGAAAGCTAAACTATCTTTATAACTCATTTTTGCCAAATACTTCATTAGTGGCAAAAAGTTAATATGACATACATTGTAAAATATAAACTTTTTTAAAAAGCTTTTTGTGGGCTTGTTTTTTGAGACGGGGCCTCGTCCTGTAGCTTTAACTAACCTGAAACTCATTGTGTAGACGACGATGGCCTTAAACAACGATCGTCCTGCCTCTGTGTCTTAAGTTTTGTTTTTGTTGCTCTAATAAAATACCTTGACCAAGGCAGCTTAAGGGAGAAAGGTTTTCCTATTATCTTACCGCTCCAAGTCACAGTCCCTTATAGCAGCTAAGTCACAGCAGCCAGGGCCAGAAACAGCTAGTCATATCACAGCTACAGTCATGAGCAGAAGAGTGGATTAATGCATACATTATTTGAAGGTGCCTTCCACCTTCAAGCTGGGTGTTCTCATAGCAATATATCGAATCAAAACAACTCCCCACAGGCCAACCTAATATGGACTATCCCTCGTTGTAGCTCCCTTTCCAAGTGATGCTGCACTGTGTCAAGCTGAAATCAATCCTACTTTCTTTTAAAGGTTTCAAACATATAGAGCTGTGACGTGTCGTGATAAAGCGGGCAGTAAAACTTAAAACTGAAAAGTGAAGATTAACAAGAATAAACTAAAAAGTTTACAAAGTTTAGAACAGCAATGGACTGCCCTACTAATTATTATTTTCATTAATTTAAAAAGCTGAACTCTTGAAAATGAGGAAAACAGGAAAAATGATTTCAGTCTTTCATATTAGTCCATGTGAAATGCTTGCTACATATACTTTCATCTTCACAACTCTCCTTAAAATTAAAAAGGAAACTGCCTTACTTTATTAATAAAAAATGTCACGAAATAAAATACTGTATCTATGGCAGGTAAGATATCTCTGTCGGTAAAGCTGCTTATTGCCAAGCCGACAATCTAAGTTCAGTGCCAGGATCTACATGGTGGAAGAATGAAGAACTGATTCCCGAAGGTTGTCCTATGACTTCCATATGTGTGTTGTGGTACATATGTATCAACACCATACATACATACATACATACACACACACACACACACACACACACACACACACACACACAGAGAGAGAGAGAGAAATATTATAATTTTACAACTATAACCAGATTATATAAAGAGCCCCTTTTGTAAATAAGAGCAATGCTTTAGAGATATGCCAAGCCCCAATAAAATATATTTAAAATCCTATACAGAAAATGCAAACTGAAGCACTAGCTAGCTCTGAGTACCAATGAAAATGGCCAAGATTTAAGAATAACAATTCTAAAAATTAATAAGGAGCTTTCTCGGTGATAAAAGCAGCATGAGCTAAGGAGAGCATATTGAAGTTGGAATGAATGTTCACTTGAGTAAATACTGGAATAGAAAGTGAAGCAGGGAAGAGCCGAGAGTCAGACACTGGAGGGCCTGCAAGACCGAGATAAGATTTAGAAATAGCTCCTGATACAGTTTCATCACGTGACTATCAGCATATACTCACACAAATCCAGATGGCATAGCCTTACAACCTGACACTGATTACCAGAGGCAACTCTCATTAGGAGGTATTTGTGTGTCCAAGATAGAAAATTACACTAAACAATGGGAAATTTTCAGTTCCTTTACAAATGTATGGAAACTACACACACAGGTCTCTGTGAAAAGATAAATGATTGTATTCAGTTAGCAAAGAATCATGATACAGTTTCTTTTCTGGAAACCGCCTGCTTCCACCTCCCAAGTGCTGGGATGGTATATGTGCACCTAGCTGAGGGTAGTATGATTTACTTGAGCTTTAGGGTACTTTAATGCCTGTTTTTTATGGGATATCCCAAATGAGGAATGCACAGAAACCTTTAAATGTTTTCTAACTCTCCCGTTCCTCCCCGAAATGGTTCTCTAACCTCCATTTCCTGATTTTACTCATCTCGCCACCATTCTCAAACTCCTGCCAACATCCTCCAGCACCATCAGATCTCCTTGCACAGCGGCCACTTCAGGTGAGTACTCTCCTGTGTGGGTGCAGCACAAGCCCTCCCGAAGGCTGGCCCATCCCTTGCAACTACGTCTGGTTTCCCTGTGCCATTCACAAATGGCCGTTTAGAGACGCAGACACAGTCTGCTCATCCATGGCTTCTTGGCCCACTCCTGCCTTCCCTAAGCCCCTCTCTGGGGACCCCGTACTCCATACATAAGCACTGCAGTTTATCATCTCGCCAGAACCCATCTTACTCTCATCCTGACATCCCACTTCACAGTGCACTCGCAGGCAGAAAGCGCAGCCTTTGACTTGTTCACTGCCCACAGCACCCAGTAGCAAGAGAAGCATGAGTTAGCGCATCATTTCCCCCGACCTGGGAAACGTATAAATTACCTTTCACCCAGCACTTTCATTTCTAAGAATTTATCAAACTGATACATGTACATAAATTTTCAAAAACATTGCTAACAAAGTATCAATTGTAGAGAAAAACCATACAAACTACAAATAATATGACCCTTAAGAAAAGACCAATTTTAATGTATATTGCTAATCAGAAAGACACAAAACATAGTCTGGAGAGGTAGCTCAGTTGGTAAGGTAATTTCCTAACATGGAAGCCCTTAGACTGGATTACTAACCCCACAGAGAATCAGGTGTGGTGGCGATAAGCATCTGTAATTTCAAGAGGAGAAACTATGCAGGACCAGAAGCTCAGAGGTATTCTCACCTATGCAGCAAGTTGGAGGCCAGGCTGGAACACAAATGACAAAAAAGGAAGGAATAAAAGAGGGAGGGAGCGAAGAAGGGAGGGAAAGGAGAGAGAGAAATAACTTAGGATATTTCTCTATATGATCCACAACTAAGAAGCCAGTGGAAAATTGGCAGAGAGAAGGTATAATGTTATTTTCTAAGCTTAGTTATGTTAAACATTCAAGCCTACAATTCAGAAGAACACATAAAGATGTCTGATTTTAGTGAGAAGGATGGAGCCCAGGCCACGTACATGCAAAGCACATGCTTCACTTAGCTGAGTCCCCAGTTATCACATAACTTCTTAGAAAGATCACCTCTGCTAAGGAGAATGGGCTGTTTACTTAGGAACACTTCTATTTTGTTCATAAAGAAAATGAGTAAGGAGCCCATTCAACATTTGAAGTTAATATATGTATACACACATATATTAATATATTATATTAATTCACTGTTCTAAAATAGCAATCTATAAAACAGTTTAAATATATACCCATTATGTTTTGAGTAAGTAGTTCCAGGAGACTATAGTAAAATATTTAGCAGTTTGAGGAAGGATATATTTGCTTGATTAAAAAAACAAAACAAAAACGCTCCACTAGTTCTTAACTATTATAAAGCACTGGGCAGTGCACTGGACTCACAGTAACCACTCATCACTACATCTTACGTAGATCTAAAGTCAACAGAAACATGGCTGGGAACCTCATTCACAGTCAAAGCTAAAAAGGAGATGGGAATCTATAGAGGAAGCAATTCTGAGAATCGCCACAGAAGATTCTGCCTCTGAAATTTTTGTACCTGACATGGGACACCAGTCTTACACACCTTGATCCAGTGTACACTTAGGGGTGTTTGAAATTAAAGAGCCAAGGCTTCTCCCCTGAGTATGTAATAAAAATGAGGACCGCTGCACGTCTTGTACCTTACTGCTTCCGTCTCAGCACTGACCCTGGCCTCCTACCGCCACTGTTCGTCTGACTGAATCTGATAACTACTAGCTATCCAGTCATACTGCTCTAGTGTCTTAACTGATAGCCATGGTAGCTCCAGGATGTAATCTGGAGATCTCTGCTCTCCAGATGAACAAACCACTAAGCAGCGAGACTAAACTTGAAATCTAGAGATGTGAACGCTTCAGTGTCGTCCTAACAGCACTCTCCCTCTCTGCACCGCGTCTCTCAAGACAGAGAACATTAGCAACCTTCTTACAGTGAAATTCTGAAGGTCAACAAGTCCACCAGGATTCCGAAAGTGTTTACTTTCGGAAATGCTGTGGGCTCTGCCATTATCAGGTGATTAAAAACTGTGAAATTTAATTTGCAAGAAGTATGTGACACTTTCTATCTGAAAAACCGTTTACAGTAATAAACAGGGAATGTCATAAGCAAGTTAAAAAATGAGTTTTAATTCTTATTCTATCACTATTTTCCTCTCCCTATATAATATATAATGTAACGATGCACCAGAGGCATAGAAGGGTGGTTCCACAATAGTACAGAGACTAGTGACAAGGTAGCCCTCTTAGTACATGCAGATAGATTCCTGCTTGTTCACACAATTGTGTGACACACATAACCCTACGTTTCTTAGAAACCATCTTAGCCCTGTTACTACTAAAGTTTCTGAATTTTCCTATCAATAATCCCAGGATGTACTAGTGGTAAATACAAATCAGATTCAAACCTCAGGGCAAGACCCCTAAATTCACACGCTTAAAAAAACTAAAGGCAAATACTGAAAGATGATGCTTCTTCTGAAACTCATGATGAACCCAAAATTCCACACAGTGCAAACACTATAATAAACAGTACTTGGTAAATAGGGTCTGGGGAAACAGTTCAGTCAGGAAAGCAGGAAGAAGTGAATTCAATCTCAGAACCCACATAAATATGCATGGCATAGTGGTTAGCACTTAATCCTAGCTCTAGGGAGGTCGCCGCAGGAAGATGCCTGGGGACTCTATCCAATTGGTTAGCCAGCCAGCCTGGCCTAATGAATGATTTCCAGGCCAGGGAGAGATCCCAAAACAAACTGGACAGCACCTGAGGTATGACACTCAAGGCTGACAACTGGCTTCTGTACGCTCATGTACCCCCACACACTTACGGAGTGGAAAAAAAAACTAATTTGGAAATTAAATACATCTATCCTTCCAATTTATCCATTTATTGTAGTCAACTTACAAAATAAATGCTTCTAGTAAAACTCATTCCACATATTACCATGTGGAGTGCAATAATCTCAAAGTTTGAAAAATAAAAATCCTTGGGGCTGGCATGTAGTTTACTGATAAAGGTATTTGTCTGGCATTCTCCAGGCCCTGGGTTCAATCCATAGAGGGCATAAAAATTATAGTAAAAATTAAATTTTTTAGAGTTAAACCCTTCAGACTTTTATATAACCATTTACTAATCTTGTACCAAGTTCAGGTACTTTCAGGTGATTAGAAATGGGTCCCTGACAGGCAGTTATCGGGGTCCCTCATGTTCCAGCGTCGAATGCTCTGCTGTGGTAGATGTATTCCTTGTGTTAAAACGTTTATTTACTACTGGAACTTCAGGTAGGGGCCACAAACTGTATCAACTCCCTCAGATCTCACAAAGGTTCTACGGGGCCAAGACTAATAATACTTATGTCCACTTTTCAAACAGGGAAACAGAGGCTCAAGGGTGGTTGTGTGACTTGCACACGGGAATGAGGAAGCAACGGAGGAGAGGGTTCAAGTGCAGAGAGCAGCCCTTCGGCGTCGGGATGCAGTCCCTCTGCGGGCCTCGTGCTGACACTGGAAGCGGGGTAAGGAATACAGTACCCGTGGGTAGCAGGGGCTCCAGCGGGGTAAATGCATGCTCCATAGCGGGTTATGGGTTCTGCATGGAAAAGAAAAGAAGTCCCAAGTTAAACTTTCCCAGTTGTGATTCTGCGACAGGAGGAAGCGAGGAGCAGCTCGCACTTTGGCACGGGCACTGCAGGAGGCCAGGAAGGAGAGCTGTGAGCAGGGAGAAGCCCGGGAAAGAGGCAGGAGGATCCCCCCCCCCCCCCCCCCCGACCCCGCAAGCTGCCGCCGCGCCAGCTTCCATCCGGGCACTGGCAGCGAGGGGGCGGCCTTTCTCCCTCCCTCCCTCCCTCCCGCGCCCCCGCCCCGCGGCCCCGCGCGGGCAGCCGCGCACTTACACGACGGCGGGTGGAGCCACGAGCGAGGCGAGCGCGGGCTGCGGGAGCGACGGATCGGCCGCTCGGCGCTCGGCTGCGGGGCCTGAGGCGCGCCGCGTGTCCGCGGGAGGAGGGCTGCTCGTGCACGCGCGCGCACGGGGACCCGCCCCTTCCGGAGGGCCCCGGGGCTGTCGTCGGCGCTTAGCTTGCAGCTCTCGGTTCCCGGTTCCCCGCACGGCCGGAGGGTTATTCCTGTGTCTGGGTCCACCTTCTCTCCGCGGAAACACTCTTTGGAAACATTCCAAGGGAAACACTTTCAAGTGAGTCGCCGCTTTGTAGGAATGCGGCTTGCTTTCTTTCCCTCCCTCCCCACGGCGCAATGTAAGCAAAGCTAAAGACTCACCAACACATCACACGGAAACCCATCCCTGCGTAGGCAGGATGATCTCCACCAGAGTTAACCCGAAGTGAGCGCGCGCCTCACTGTGACTTTACCCCCGACAGACATCAAAAAAGCCCCGTTTTTTAAGATGCCCTTAAGATGACTAAAACGCAAGCTGGAGACGGCGGAGAGGGTTAGGTGTACGTGTAACCCAGGATTGCTGCAACACAAAAGGAACTTTTAAAATCCCAGTAGTCAGAGGCAAACCAGTGAAATGAAAGGTGTATTATCCATGATATAAAAATATGTAAATTTTTATAAATAAATATATAAAATTATTTAAAAAAATAATAGTAAGAGGACAGATTTACACAAACATGAAATCCGTCAGCTTATAAGGAATATTAGTTACAATTTACAATCATTAAGCAGTTACCTTTCCGTTACTGTTGAGGGCTTTTGTGGTTTTTTTTTAATTACTATAAAATGGTTGCTGTAAAAGAACAAGAAAAGAATTAAATGCTGACCATTGTTTACTCTAGAATCTTCATAGTTTAACCCAATGGCTAGGAAAGGACAATCAGTAAGTATTCGTTGAATATTCACACTGAAATTTTTTCAGTGCTCTCCAATGCTGCCGCTCTAGCTCTTAGAAATTGTGCAGCTATACAGCCTCCCAATTCCTACCCCCTTAACCTGTAATCAACTACAGCGGATTCCACCACCTAGCTATAATTACTTTCTGCAGCTGTCTCACCCCTGTAAGGGTTCTCCACCTAAGTGGTCTATACACACATGTTATGTGTGAAATGAATTAATCCATCGTAGAAAAAAGGTGGAAATTATAGTACATCATATCAGACATTCTTAAAACAACAAACCTAGCCCATTGTCCTTCATGGAATAACATCACTAACGGTAATTTTTTTTTAAATAGGAAGGGTAGAACACTGTCAGTTGTACTCGTAAATGTATTTGAATATCCCTAGAAAATGGTTAATGATGCTGTGGTGGTTTAGATCAGAAATGCCCCCGTAGTCTGAGGCCTTTGAACACTTGGTCCCTGTTGTTGACACTGGGAAGGTCTGGGTATTACACCCTGTCTGTACAAAGTTAGTCACTGGGTCTGGGCTTCGAGATTAAACTTTGCCCGCTTGCAGTTTTCTCTCTGCGTCTTGGTGGTAGTTGAGAATGACCTCACAGTTTCCTGCTTCTTGCCATCATGCCTGCATGCCTCTTACCATCATGGGCTCTTATCCCTCTGAAACCATAACTCAAAATAAACTATTTATTCCTCAGTTTTCCCTGGTCATGGTGTTTTATCCCAGCAACAGAAACTTACTGAGCTCCATGTGAAATAGATATGGGATAGGTAGAAGTCATTAGGTAGTGGGAAATACGACTTTTTCTCAAACACTGGGTATCTTATAACATTTTAAATTTTAGTCGACACCATAATTGCATGTACTTATGTGACACAGTGTGACAATTGGGTATTCAACATACAATAATCAGATCAGAGAAATGGTATATATTTGTCTTTGTTTTAAAATCCAGCTCCATGTATAGCAGGCTAGCCTCAAAGTCACGATGTTACTGAAAATGACTTCATACATCTGATTCTCCTGTTTCTTCCTCTTAAGTATTGGGATTTCAGTCATGGCTACTGTCATGTTTATAGGTTCTGGGTATCCATCTAGATAAGCACTCTGTAGTGTGGAGCTGCGGGCGGCTTCCCGCCGCCCTGCTCTCGGCCACTGGCTAGCTTAAAACCCGAAATAATTACACAGAAACTGTATTCTTTTAAATACTGCCTGGCCCATTAATTCCAGCCTCTTTCTCACATCTTGCTTTAACCCATTTCTAATAATCTGTGTAGCACCACAAAGTGGTGCCTTACCAGGTAGATTCTAGCGTACGTCCATCTTGGGCTGGAGCTTCATCGCGTCTGGCTTCTCTCTCAGGAGAGGCACAGTGGTCTGTCTCACTTAGGAGAGGTGTGGCATCTTACTGATCCTTCTACCTCACTTCCTCTTCCTGTTCTGTCTACTCCACCCACCTAAGGGGCGGTCTATCAAATGGGCCAGGCAGTTTCTTTATTAGCCAATGAAATCAACTCAAACAGAAGACTCTCCCACATCATTTCCCCTTTTTCTGTTTAAACAATAAAAGAAAAGCTTTAACTTTAACATAGTAAAATTACATATAACAAAATAGTTATCAAGTAAGAATTAGTTACAATACTTATATCCATTTTATCTTTATCATAACAAAGGAAAACTTTAACTATCTATCCATTCTTCAACTCCATCAAAGACTCCAGAAGGATATAATATTACCTAAGTAAATAAGAAGTAAGCAACTTACAAAACTCTAGAAATGACAGAGACATCTCGCTGCCTGGACAGTCACCCAAAGTTCCTCTGTACCATTGGGGCATCCATCTTCAGCCTTCAGGCCCATAGTTTCCAGCAGACATTTCCATAAAGCAAGAAATTTCAAAGACAGTTCAGTCACTTTCTGCTGTGTCCTGCAGAATGTCTTGCAGACTCTTTCATGAATCAGGAATCCCGAAAGATCATCTCACTTTTAGACAAATTCAGCAGTCCTCTCTCTTAGGGTTCTCTGTGTCCAGTCTATGCATCAGTCCAGGCAAGAGCAGTTTCTTGCCCAAATGGCTATCAAACTCAATAAGGATCCTCTTCGATGCCCATCATCCTCTTGAAGTAGATTGGCGCTGCCAGGAGCAGATATGTCTCATTGTCATGAAAGCCCTAAGTTATTAAAACACTTAAATGGCATATTCTGTAGTCTTTGAAAGATATGAAGAATGCCTATCTGATATATATCTATGTACATCTAGAAAATCTAACTAACATGACTACAAGCTTAACTATTATCAATGATTATCCATTAACAACCTATATTTCCTAATTATACATTACATTTTTAAATGAACTACACAATCACGATACCTTAATCAAGATCAGACATACATATACATATAACAAAATTGACCTTAAAATACATACCAATGCAAATTATTCCTCTCCATATCATATCCCCCTTTAAATGTAAAAGAACATTTATAAACAATATTTGGGAATATGGGCGCAGTTATCTCTCTCCAAACTGCTTCCTGCTGAATGGGGACGCTGTTAATCAGATCTTTCATGGTGTAACCTGTGTGCCAGGTTCATCTCAGTCATCAGTTGGGTGAAGTAATTTTTTGAGGGTGTTCAGGACAACCTTTCAGGAGGGCGTGGTCTATCATACCATATTGGGATAGAAGCAATCCACATGGTCTCATTTTCTGTAAAAATAAAAGAATCTCTTTTCCAAAGTATCATATCATTAGATCCAAATTCTGAAGTCAAGGTATTTTCAAGATATCTTTCTTGGATTAGTTCAGCAGCATTTATAAACAAGTATCTTTTAGCAGCTGTTGCTCCTTCCTCAGCATTCAAACAATTCAAAGAGAGCATAATAGTATATAGTATCAAGATTCTCTGTGTATTTTCCATCTTTGTGCAGCTTTATTTTAACCTCTATTTTGTTTATTTTTTACTTTTACTTTTTGAGACAGGTTCTCTCTATATTTTTGTCCTGGAATAACTCTGTAGACCAGGTTGTCCTTGAACTCTCAGAGATTCACTTGCCTTTGCGCCCCAAGTGCTGGGATTAAAGGCGTATACTACCACACCTAGAACTCACAGAGATCTGTCTGTCTCTGCCTCCCAGGCATTGGGATTAAAGGTGTGTGCTGCCACACCTTGAAGTCACAGAGGTCAATCTACCTCTTCCTCCCAAGTGTTGGGATTTAAGGTGTATACCACCACAACAAACTACTTCCTTTTTTTTCTTTTTCTTTTTCTTTTTTTTTTTTACTTTTAAGAACTTTAACCTTTAGCCTGCATGTATTTTTAACACAGTGTAAAACACTTAGACATTTTCTTTGACTTTGAATTTTTCTTTTACTGTATATCTCTCTTTCTGACTACATGAGTCTTTACTTACTTTACCAAACAATATCAGTAGGACTAAAGCCATGACTTTGGCGGCTAGATCCAGCCCATTCCCTAGCTTTCCAGCCTCATGGCAGAGGTACCACAACTCTTTGGCAGTTCAAGGTCCCTGCCAGCAAGCAAGCTGCAACAGTGTTAAACAACACTCAAAAGCTCCATAGTCAGGACCTTTTGCTTGAAAGAGTCAGAGTTTGCCCTGGCAGGATGGCCCAGAAAGCTGGCATTTTAAAACGACACAGCTTTTTTTCCTGCTACGGCTGAAAACCGAAAAGCATGCAGTTAATTTTCATCAAGTGTTTCGTAGCAGAACCTCTTAAAAGAGCTGCAATGTTTTGCAGTTGAAGCTGAGTCAGGAAGCCTCTCTTAGATGAGAGTGCTTGCTTGCCAGACCCCAAAAATAGAGCTTAACTCTATTCTTTCCCAAGCTTTCTCAAGCTTTCTGCGGATTCGGTTATCCACGTGGGTGCCATTCTGTAGTGTGGAGCTGCGGGCGGCTTCCCGCCGCCCTGCTCTCGGCCACTGGCTAGCTTAAAACCCGAAATAATTACACAGAAACTGTATTCTTTTAAATACTGCCTGGCCCATTAATTCCAGCCTCTTTCTCACATCTTGCTTTAACCCATTTCTAATAATCTGTGTAGCACCACAAAGTGGTGCCTTACCAGGTAGATTCTAGCGTACGTCCATCTTGGGCTGGAGCTTCATCGCGTCTGGCTTCTCTCTCAGGAGAGGCACAGTGGTCTGTCTCACTTAGGAGAGGTGTGGCATCTTACTGATCCTTCTACCTCACTTCCTCTTCCTGTTCTGTCTACTCCACCCACCTAAGGGGCGGTCTATCAAATGGGCCAGGCAGTTTCTTTATTAGCCAATGAAATCAACTCAAACAGAAGACTCTCCCACATCAGCACTCCATACTGATGTACTTTCCCAGTCAGGTAATAGGTGTATCTTACGAACTCCAACATCACTCCTTTGTATTTGAAATATTCAAAATGTACTCCCCAAGCTCTGGCAACCATTATTCAATTTTCTCCTTTTTTGAGATTAATATTTTAGCTTCTAGATAACAGTAAGGATATATACTATTTGTCTTTCTCTACCGTCTTACTTCACTTGATAGGCATAATGTCCTCAAGTCCCATCCTTGATTCAGTAAATGCCATTCTCTCATTATTTTTATAACTGAAAAATATTTAACTATATCTAGAACGTTTTTATTCATTCACAATATCTTTGCAGTTATGAATACTAATTCAATAAGCAATAAGAGGGCAGAGTGTTTGACAGAGTGTTTCTCCATTCTTATTGGATATAAGCCCAGTAATGGGATTGCTTGACTATATAGTAGTTTTATCTTCAGTTTATTTAAGGAATTGCCTTGTGTTTTCCACTGTTTTTTGCTAACTTAAAGTCCACCAACCATGCTTGAGAGTTTTCCTTTCTCTGTCCTTGTCCCCTTCCTTGCCCCTCCTTCCTACCTACTCCTGTCCCCCTCCTTGTGCCCCTCTTTGTCTTCCTTCCTACCTACCCCTGTTATGATCCCTCTTCTCCATCTCCCACCTGCTGTGGTTTTATTTCATCTCCCTGAAGATTTAAGATTTGGGGCATTTCTTTCCTTATACTTTTTGGCCATCTATGCATCTTCTCTTGAGACATTGTTATTCAAGTCATTGTCCCATCTTTAATTTGGGTTATTTGTTGTCATGGTTGTTTCAAAAACTGACTCAAGCCCCCTTATACATTCTAAAAATGGTCTAACATCCCACCTCCAGCTCTGTGGCTGTCACCTTTGGATGCTGATTCTTTTTTTCCCTCTGCTCTGTCAAAGCATGCTTAACTCAATAAAGACCCAACATTTACTTTCTTTTTTGTTGCTTAGACTTTCTGGATCATGTCTTTCCCCTAACCACCCCCAAAAAAATCTTCATTCAGACCAGTGTCCAAATGTTTTCCTTATATTGTCTTTTGGGATTTTCATATCTTACATTTAAGTCTTGATCCACTTTTGGCTGATTTTTTTTTTAAAGAGAGAGTCTCTCGGTAGCTCTGGAGCCTGTCTTGGAACTAGCTCTTGTAGACCAGGTTAGCCTTGAATTTATAGAGATCTGCCTGCCTCTGCCTCCCAAATCCTGGGATTAAAGGTGTGCTGGCTTTCAGTTGGCTTTTATACACAGTAGAAGATAGGTGTCTAGTTTCTTTCCTTTTCATATAGATAGAAATCCAGTTTTCCTAGAATCCTTCATAAAAGGATAGTAATTTTTCCAGGGTATGATTTTACTGCTTTTATTGTCATCAAATGGCTAGAAAAACATGTATTTAAGCTCTGGGTTTTCTTTTCTACAAGTTTGTACTTCTGGTTTTAACCTGCCTCCCAAGGGCTCAGATTACAGCTCTGGTGCTGCCACTACCTATCTTGAGTTGCTGTTTTGATATGTCGCTTTCTAGTATGTTTTAAAAACAGATATTGTGATACCTACGGCTTTGTTCATAATACTTTAGCTATCGGGGACTTTTTGTGGTTCAAAATATTTTTTCCATTGTGTAAATGTACCACATTTTCTTTATTCATCCTTCTGTTGAGGTTCTGAATTACAAATAATGCTACTATGAACATAGTTGAGCACATGTCATTGTGGTGTGATAGAGTATCTTTTGGGTATATACCCAAAAGTAGTATTGCTGGGTCTTGAGGTAGATTGTTTCCTAATTTTCTGAGAAATCTCCATAGTGATATCCAAAGGGGCTGTACCAGTTTGCACTCCCACCAGCAATGGAGGAGTATTTCCTTTACCCCACATCCTCTCCAGCGTAAGTTGTCATCAGTGTTTTTGATCTTGGCCATTCTGACAGGTATAAGATGGAATCTCAGAGTTGTTTTGATTTGTATTTCTCTGATAGCTAAGGACGTTGAACATTTCCTTAATGACATCTTGAAATTTAGAGGCAAATGTTTTTCCACAGCAGCTAAAATGTCTTTTTACATACGTATCATGATCCAATGTTGCTGTTGGAGGATGAGAGAAATTGGGAGAGCTTGTGTGGAACATTTTGTTTGGGTAGGGGTGAAGTTCAGCAAGTAAAGCATTGAAAAGGCAGGGTAAATACGTAAATACAAGGGCAGTATGAGGAAAGGAGAGTTCGAGTGGAGGAACCAGGCTGAGAGTAGATGGGGAGAGGAACCAGAAGCCTCCTTACATAGGGAGCGGCTTGGGTTAAATTTTTTCTGGTCCGTGCGGAAAGGACTTAGGCCTCATTTCAAACCACTTAGGAATTGATGGTGTGGAAGTAGCATTGTTCTCAGAGGATGGCACAAATGCCATTCTTCACAGTAGACAGACCTGCTCCTTTTTAGTTGTGAAGGACTGCAAACAGCAAAGAGATTTTTGCTTGTTTTTGCTTGTTTGTTTTTGCATCCTAAGGATGTTAATCTGGTCTGAGTTGGTAGGACAGGGAGGTTAATTGATGCACAGAAGGCTTCGGTCCTGCTGTTTTACTTTTGTGTTCCAAAAAGCAATGTCCCAAGTGGCAAGAAGACGAGTTGCATGGCCATGGCCCTTTAGTCCACTTACAGAGGGTACCCAAACGGCTTTTCAGGATTTAGGGGTGTTGATCTCTCCATGACTGCTTAGAGCTGACATATGATAGATGAGGGGAGCAGCAGTTAGAGTGCCTCAGAAGAGGGTCTATCCAAAGGGCCACGCTAAAACTTAACAAAATCCAGAAGGCAATAACTGTTCAACTTTGTGGGGAAACATTAAGAGACAAAGTTACATGCAGAAAAATTTTACATCAAGATTAACATGAGTCAAACAACATAAGGTTAAGTATAAAGTTAAGGGAAAATAATTGTAGAGCTGGCTGGACCATGATTAGAGTTCTGTAGAAGTATAAGGTAACTGTAATTGGCTGTTTTATTGCACCAGACTCTTACATAAGGAGCAAGCACTTGGAAACTTTGTAAAGTAGTCAGCCAGTTAAAGCCAGCATCTAATGAATCTAAACAGAAAGTGTCTAAGTGATATTCCTTGCTTCCACATACAATAAACTTAGTATCTTTGCTTCAAATACTAGCAATACCAGTAATTATTAATGAAGGAAAACAGTATCTCAAGTCAACCATGACTTTTGTTTAGAAATAATTTGATAAGGTACAACTTTAAAAATTGGGACTATTACCTTAAATGATCATAGTTTATCTTTGTATGTAGTAAGTATATATTTATATTGTCAAGCTACATAAAGTGATAACTTGATTCTAACAAAAAGAAATTATTTTTAATTTTCAATATAAAATTACACTCAGAGACCGTGCCTGACTGCCTTGCTTTCTCAACAGGCACTTCCCTAGAACATTTTAGAATATCCCAAGTTACTGTCCCAGTCAGTGACTGCCATGTCAAGTATAAATGATTCATTTTACAAAGTTTACACTGAGCAACCAGAATGTTTATCTTAAATTAACATTCTTAACAGACCTTTTACAAATCTCTACATTCCTATTTCATACATTCAACCAACAGGCAAAATATGAATGCAGTCACCCATGTCAAATGTGAAATAAATAACATATCATAGACTGAGTTAACAAAGGCTAAAGGGAACTCTTTACTCAGTTTGTTGATGGACAAATATCTAGGTCACCACATACTTATAGCAGTAAGCATAATTCTTAACATCATTCTATTTAAAAATAGCTTGGTTGTTTAGAGGAATACTTTGTAAAGAAAGATAACCAAGTTAAGTGAGCTTTTGGCTTTTGGAATTTCTTAGAAAACATTCACAAGAACCACTGTCAAAGACCTTATCTTCCTTGTAGGCATTTTTTTTTGGTTTCCCTGTAGTTTCTAGAGCCTGTCCTGGAACTAGCTCTTGTAGACCAGGCTGGCCTTGAACTCAGAGATCCGCCTACCTCTGCCTCCTGAGTGCTGGGAATAAAGGCATGTGCCACCACCGCCCGGCCCTTGTAGGCTTTAAGTTAAGAGCACAGACACTGGTCCAGGAGCTCCCTACACTAGGAGTAGACACTAGGTTACATTCTCAAAGCACTACAGGTGAGCCCCAGTTGGAGAGGATCTTCTTTATCTGTCATCTTCTGAAAAATCTGAGGGCTGGAGATACCACTTAACGGAATCATTGTTGACTCTACAGATATAAAACCAACTCTCAAAGACAACACTTGTATGTACTGAATAACTTTCCAAAGCTGTGACTTTGATGACAGAGTATTTGACATTCTCATTTAATGAAGGAATATGGGTGGCATGGGTGTGGACGCTGGAATTAGCCCATGCTAAGACATGACCAATTGAGGTAGGGTGCAGGTCCCCTAACAGTCGGAGACATTTAGGGCAAAGTAATGCTATTTGATTGTTTGTTTAAGACATTTGGAACGTGGGTGTAGACTCTGAGATCCTCTGTTGGCTATCCATCCCCCTGCCATGTGAGACATGAGCAGTAATTCATCTTTACCTAAGGAGGAGGTTTTATTCTGGTTTGGCCTAGCTGGAGCTAGTTAGACATACACAACCAGAGGAGGTCAGGCTTCCAAAGCTGGAGGCAGATGCGACCGACTTCTGACACATCTTATTTTCCATGTGTCCTTGTCTTGTGATGAAGCTAGCATGCACCTGACTCTGGTGGGATAGTGCTCCATGCAAGGGAACTTGTGCTCCATCACATTGCACTGCTTGTGCCTGGGGGTTCCTACTGTGTAGACGTACCATAAATTCATACCATTTTCCTCAGTCATTCAATTTTTATAAGAAATTTTTGTATACCTGATTCTGAATATTACTTTACATTAAACAAACTTTAAGTTTACTTTAAAATTGTTCTGCTTTACTTGCAGGATTAATTTTGACTACACACACAGAATACTGTATGATGGGATGATAGAAGACTATATGATGGAAGATAAAAATTGGTCTCCTTTCCAATCTTATCTCTGCGAATAAATTACATTTGGGCTTAGCATGACTGACCATTATCTTGTCTATCTTAAATATCTTTTAACAGTTTACAATGTTGGTAACTCTTTTATAAAACTAGAATTTATAGTTTTATCCCTGTTAAGGCTGAGCCTTAAAAATGGTAATTGTTGAATTTGAGATTCCTTAGTACTGAAATAAAACTTAAAACCATAAATATAGCCCACAGAGGGACTGAGAACCTCTTTTTTTCTGATCCTCTCATAGTGTACCTTTACAAAGTGCCAGTTTTTTATGAGTCAGTTTTAAAACAAACCATCTTAGAAGCCTCCTTACTCTAAAAAGGGAATTGAACTCAATGATAAGTAGAGTGATACCACATGACCACCCTTAAACTTGGTGGCTGCAAAGTAACATAGCACGTGCTTTCTTTAAGTTTAGTGAGGATGCTGAGTTACATGATTGCCAAGATACCTGCATGGTTGTTATTTATTCCAAGATGATCCTAGCTCATCATTCAAGGTGAGCCTAAGTCATCAGCCAAGGGGAGCCTAGGTCATCATCCAGGTGAGCCTAGGTCGTCATCCAAGTGATCCTAGGTCGTCAGCCAAGGTGAACCTAGTTCATCAGCCAAGGGGAGCCTAGGTCATCATCCAGGTGAGCCTAGGTCGTCATCCAGGTGAGCCTAGGTCGTCATTCAGGTGAGCCTAGGTCATCATCCAAGTGAGCCTAGGTTGTCATCCAGGTGAGCCTAGGTCATCATCCAGGTGAGCCTAGGTCGTCAGCCAAGAACTTTGTGTCTCTATTTCATTTATATCTGCTCTAGTTTGTGGTTTGGTTTATATCTGAACTCAAATCATCTGTGAGTATTCATTGTTTTATTTACACTGTTGCATGCAGGTTATTACTTCTTTGTGTGTACACTTATTATCGGTACTGCCTGTTAGAACTGCTTTGAATATTATTACATAGGTCTAGTGTTTTGTTACATCATTTAGATATATTTCTTCAAGAAAAATTTTCACTTCCATTTTAAGTTTTTCATTAACCCATTGGTCATTCAAAACAATGTGTTTGTTAAAATTTATTACATTTGTACAATTCCTAAAATTGCTTTTATTGATTTCTAGGTCTTATTTTTCCTCATTAGAGGAGGTACGTGCTAAGATATTAATTTAAAAACTTACTTTGAAGCCTAGTATATAGCATATTGTATTAGTTATCATATGCATTACTTGGGGAAATGACCAGACAAAAACAAATTAGGAAGAGGGGCTTCTTTTGACTCCCAGCTCACAGGTTCAGATTCATCCTGGTAAGGTGATGGAGGCAGGTCTTCTATCAGTCTGTTGATTTCATTGGTTAATTAATAAAGAAAACTGCTTGGCCTAATAGGTTAGAACATAGGTGGGTGGAGTAGACAGAACAGGAAGAAGGAAGTGAGGTAGATGGCTCAGACAATTGCCTCTCCTCTCCTCTCTGGGTCAAATGCCATGAAGCCAGCCACCAGGTCAGACGCGATGAAACTCCAGCCCAAGATGGACGTATGCTAGAATCTTCCTGGTAAGGCACCACTTCATAGTGCTATACAGATTGTTAGATATGGGTTAATCAAGATGTGAGTAAGAGGCTGAAACTAATGGGCCAGGCAGTGTTTAAATGAATATAGTTTGTGTGTTGTTATTTTGGGGCATAAGCTAGCAGGTGGCCGAAAGCCGGGTGGCGGGAACACAGCCCACTGCTCATCACTACAGTAAGGAAGCCTGCTGCACATGCAGTCAGGAAGCAGAGAGATGGATGCTAGTGTTTAGTTCCTTTTCTTCTTTTTTATTCTGGGACCCCACCCACTAGAATGATGCTACCCGTATTCAGGTCTTCCTACCTCAGTAAATTTAAGAAAGCACCCTTACCTCCATTATTAAGGGTTTGTTCCCTGGCGATTCTAAAAAAGATTTAATTGATCATCAATATTAGGCATCACCCTATTACTACAGTAAGCATCTATGTGTGAGAGAAATGTGGATTCTGTAGCTACTGGTTAGTTTATTTTGAAAATATTGGTTAGAACCACTTTGTTTTAACATAGTTTAACTCTGAATTTGTTTTGTTTCCTTTACTTTGAGAAAGGATCTGAAACCCTCCCATTGCTGAAATTGGGCTGTTAGGAGCATAAAGGTCCTTGTGCCCACAGATCACTCAGGAAACCAGGAATATTAATCATTCAAGGGTGTCTTCCAAAGAAGGAAAATAGATGTTTTTTATCCAGAAGGCTGGGACAGGATGTTGCTAGTGACCTGCTGACTCTTGCTATCTGTGGAGCAAGACTTCACCCAAATCCCCCCAAGTGTTTGTCCCAGACTCCCACTCCCTAGTCCTTTTTTTTCCCCTCAGTCAATAGATCCCATCCTTAGGGGAGATGCCACATGTGCTGGATAGCACAAATGACCTCTATGCTATCTGATGACCGAGACCACTGCAGGTCCTTCCCTAAAACCCGTCTTCTTGGAAGAAATGACATGTACTTTGAATTGAGTTTCAGTATAATTATGCGTCCTTTGTGCACTGGGGACTGTATTATACCAGGAAGCGTTTCTCCCCCAGATTGTACTGTGTTTAAATATGCACAGCCTGGTGTCAGACTCTACAGTTTAAACCATCACCAACTGAATCAGGCTGAACTGGCTGTTCTTTCTTGCCTCTCTTTGTTCATTTTTCTGACAGTCATGAAGCTTGAAGAGTTCCCCAACAATTGTGTTAGTGTCTCTGTCTCTTCTAAATCTTTCCTTGTATAACTAGGCGCAGCTATATTTACTGTGGCTGTTTCTTCCTTTTGGATTATATAGTAACCTTGTCTCTCTATAGTTTTGTTTCTTTTTGTTTTTTTTTTTTTTTTTTTTTTTTTGAGACAGGGTTTCTTTGTACAGCTGGGCTGTCCTGGAACTCACTCTGTAGAACAGGGTGACCTGAAACTCACAGAGAGCCACCTGTCTCTGCCTCCGAAGTACTGTGATTAAAGATGTGTGCCACCACCTTCTGACTCTTTCTTTTTTTTATATTTATTTATTTATTATGTATACAATATTCTGTCTGTGTGTATGCCTGCAGGCCAGAAGAGGGCACCAGACCTCATTACAGATGGTTGTGAGCCACCATGTGGTTGCTGGGAATTGAACTCAGGACCTTTGGAAGAGCAAGCAATGCTCTTAACCTCTGAGCCATCTCTCCAGCCCCGTTTCTTCTGACTCTTTCTATATAGTTTTTAATTTGAAGTCTTTTTCATCTGCCACAAATCCTTTTGTACTTTTGCTGTCACTATACAATCAACAGAGAGACTCTCCCTAAAGAGTAATGATAGTTGGATTCAGAATAAACATTAATAAATGAAACACACATGCCATAAAAGCAAAGACCAGTCAGGAGAAATAGAGGAAAAGGGTGTTTTAAAGACAAAATGGGGAAGATTATGTAACTATTCTGGAATAATAATCCTGGTCACAACATCCAGTAATGAGGATGGCATCATTACGTATATAAGCAGGCAATTGTTGGATAGATTCCACTGCAGAAGTATTTCCTGAATATGACTATGATGGCTTGCTGCAAGGTTGTAGTTCTGGCACAGTCTTTCCTGGTTATTCTTTTTATCAGCACACATGAAAGATTTCATCCTTTGTAATACTTCAGCATTATTTATGTTCTGTTACATTTAGTTTTACTTTTAGTTTTTTTCCTTAGAGCTCAGCTTTAATCCTCAGAACTTTTATAAAGAAATTTCCTACCAGTTGAGTATGTCTGTTTCCCCAGAATACAAAAGGGCTGCTCTATTTCCATTTTCTGTCAAAGACAAAAATGCAGTGGGCAATTAAGGAAGGTCATAATATCTTGGCAGAATGGCTTTGCCTTAGATTTTTATGGAAGAAAGTAGACATACCTTAGCTGTCATGATTTGCAGGCAGGGTTCTTTTGCAGTTAGAAAAGTCAAGGTCAGTTGGCTGAAGAGAAAATGTTTAGACTCATGTTTAACTAGTCCAGGAACATGAATATGTGTAAACTTCTTCCACCAAAATTTTATATATATATATATATATATATAAATTTATATAGAATTATATATATATATATATATGAGAGAGAGAGACAGACACACACATACACACACACACACACACACACACACACACAGAGAGAGAGAGAGAGAGAGAGAGATGAGAGAGAGAGACTGAGGAGAGAGAGAGAGAGAGAGAGGAGGAGAGAGGAGAGAGAGAGAGGAAATTCTTAACATGAAAGCCTTTCCAAAGCACAGGGTTCAAGTCAAGTTTAGGACTATAAGAGACTACCTAAGCTTCTCATAACATGACACTTTTGTATAAAGCAGGACACTGGGCCTACTTAAGCTGCTCTGAGGCAGAAAGTAGTTTACTATTTACAAAGGTTAGAGAAAGCCTAATATCACAAGATCTGGGCTTTATGCACTGTGGCTTCTTTGTCCTCAGGGTGTGGTTTCATACATTTTGTTTGGGTATTTAAAATGACTAGTCGGTGATGACTAGGAAGAGAATGGAGGTGAATGGCAACAGGCTGCAAGGGAAATATGGTCAGTCCACATATCCATGTGACAAAACTCACCAGCTCATTCATACAACTGGACTGGACATTGGCCAGCTCCCAATATTTTCTGTTTTTCTGTTTCTTATCCATTTAGGGCCCTTTGCTCCCTTACCACAACACAACCTAGATTTCTCTAATCCTCATAAGTAATCAAAATTCCCTTTTCAAGTTGAAAACAGCCTCCTGCTTGTTAGATTGGTTTTTAGGATTGGCTGATTTTAGAATAAAATATATAGCCAAAGGACACCAAACTAGTGTTTGTTGATCTGTTCTTCTTTGCCACCATTTTTCTCTGTACATAGGGAACTCCAGCCAAGTTTGTGTGAGTTCACTTGTGCATTTGAATAGAACAAGCCTTTCCCAGTTCTCCTTTCCTCCCCAAGAACATCGAACCCCCCTTCCCCAAGTCTTCATATGAGCAGCGTACTCTAAGCTCAGATATCACCTCTTCTTCAAAGCCTTCCTCAATTTTACTGTCTACAATAACGTCCCCGGCACACCGCTCTCCTAATCAGAAAGTTTATCTTGTTGATATTTTTGCTGATTTTCCAGGAAAAGGAAATCATTTTGTCGGGTATATCCAATGCTTCACTCTTGTTGGCAATCAGAGAACACGATTCCCAGTAATGCCTCCCTTCTCTCATTTTATATATATATATATATATATATATATATATATATATATATATATATATATATATATATATATATATATATTTGTGGGGGGAAAAGGCAACAAGGTATCTTAGGGATGTGCTAACCAACCAGATGGGACCGAGAATCACCTTGGTGATAGGCTTTTTGTGTCTCTGAGGGTTTTCTAGAAGAGATTAAATGAGGAGCAAAGACTGACCCCCACAGTGACACCATTCCATAGGCTGGAACAAAAAGGAGAAAATGAGCTGAGCATAATAAACATTCATAGACCCTGGCTTCCTGACTGCAGATCCAATGTGATGCAGCTTCATGTTCTTAGTCAGAACAAATGGTAACCTGACGGATGGCACCATGTTGACCTAGAGGCATTGCCAGACAGATACTCAGTTAAAAAGGTTTGAGTGGTGTCTTAGTGGGCTACTGCTGTAAAGGGATACCACGACTGTGCTGGTTTGAATAGGAATGGCCCCCATTGACTCGTGTTTGAATGCTGGCCCTTGAGAATGGCACGATCAGGAGGTGTGGACTTGTTGGAGGCAATGTGTTGTGTCACTGTGTGAAGGGGCTTTGAGTTCTCATAAGCTCAAGCTACTCCTCATGTAGTGCACAGTCTCCTGTTGCCTACGGATCATGATACAGAACTCTCAGATCCTTCTCCAGCACCATGTACACCACCATATTTCCCATCATGACAATAATGGTCTAAAACTGAAACTTTAAGCCAGGCCCAGTTAAATATTTTCCATTGTAAAATTTCTGTGTTCAACGTATCTTCACAGCAGTAGAAACCACAACAAAGACAATGGCCATAACAACTCTTATAAAAGAAAGCATTTAACTGGGTCTAGTTTACAGTTTTAGAGATTTAGTTCATTATTAGAATGACAACATGTAGCCAGACAGGGTGCTGAAAAAGTAGCTCAGAGTTCTATATCTGGCTCTGCAGGCAGCAAGAAGAGAGAGCCATTGGACCTGGCTTGGGCTTTTGAAAACCTCAAAGCCTACCTCCTGTGACACACTTCTAACCTTTTCAGAAAATGCCACTCCCTGGCCACCAAGCATTCAAATCTATAAGCCTACTGGGGTCTTCCTTATTCAAACCATAACAAATGGATAAAGAAAATGTTGTATGGAGCTTTATCCAGTTATAAAAGTGATTCTTTGGTGGAGGACGGTGACCAATGACAGGAAGTGGAAAAGGAGGGTGAGGATGAGCAACATGTATGACCTACATGGATCGTGATGTCACAAAGAAAGCTATTATTGTGTATGCTGCTTTAAAAAGCAAAGTACACTTTCTGAGTAAAAGAAAATAGGTTTGGGATCAACTAATATCTGAAATCAAATCCAAGTCTTCCTTCCTGGTTATATATTAATTGTGGATAATGAAAAATTGTCTCTATAGTTATGAGCTTTTGCAACAAAGTATATAGCCATTTCATTTACTGAGCTGGGAAAAGACAAAATTACCTAAGGGGAGGGAAATTATTTAAAATAAATAGCATAATAAAAAATTTATAGTAAAGTCTCACTTGATATATTTGTCTTGAGGATGATATGTTGTTGTTTTTAGATAAATTGATTAGAAAGTTTGAGAGGCCATCAAAAACTCTTAAGTTAAAAAGTAGGATTTTTTTTTGGCAAAGACTTGAGCGAAACCATATTTTAAAATGAGAAAAACTCATTATACCAAAAGGGGCACAAAGAAAAATCCCAATTTAATAAATTGAATGCAATATTTTTCAGTATCCTAATAGTATTTTCATGAAACTAGACAAATTGATTCTTAAGTATACCAAGAGAAAAAATACATAAGAAGAACCAATAACATATTTTAAAAATATCAATAAAAGGATTCTTTTCTTTGCTAGGTATCAAAAAATATCTATTATCACAGTTATTAAAACTAGCCAGTATTTCCCTCTAATTAGATATTTTGGCAGAGTAAAATAGATTTCAGAAATAAGCTAATGTATATAGAAATGCAATTCAAGATAAAACTGACATCTTATAATAGTGGAAAAATATAATGATACATTTAGTAAATTTTCTTCATAAAATTGTATATACATGAAAATGATTAAAAATCAATGCCCATGTCACACCGTAAAAGGTATGTTTCTAAAATATTAAAAAGGAAAATATGAAAGCCAAACCTACCTGATGTTATGGGTCCTTCATATATGTAATCCCAAGATTCTTGAGACTGAAGCAGGGGGATTGCAATCAGACCTTCACATAAGCAAATGTGGAACACCACTGGCTGTCTTTTGACAGCCCACAGAGCTTCAGATCTGTGGGACCTAGGCAGAGATGTGGGTTTTATCAAATGCTAGCAGTCCAATCTAAGATCAACCCCTGAGCACAGCAGGCTGATTTTGTAGGGTGGTAATTGTGTAAGCGCAGGGAGACAAATGAAAAAAAAAAGGATGATTGTTTATTTATTTCAGCCTTCCTTCTTCAACTTTCCCTACTTTGGCTGAACATCAAGGAAGAGGTGGAAAAGAGATAGCTCAGAGGCCCCTAAATGAAAATACCATGATGTTTGAGGTTAATAGTTTTCTCCTGAATGGGTCTATTTTACATCTCATTTGCGTACACACACTCCCCCAGCCAGTCAGAGCGCATTTGAATCTAGAAAACAGGGTGTGCAGGCTCTGGATAGACAACTTGTTAGATGTTTCCTCCTTCTCCAAGGAGTAAAAAGAAGGTTTAGATGATGTAGGAGGAACTTCTGTTTTATGTTGATTTCATTGGTTAAATAAAGAAACTGCCTTGGCCTTTTGATAGGACAGAAAATTAGGTAGGCAGAGCAAACAGAACAGGATGCTGGGTAGAAGGCAGTGTGGCAGACGCCGTGGCTCTCTGGCCCGAGACTGATGTAGGCTAGAATCTTGCCGGTAAGCCACAGTCATGTGGTGATACACAGATTTATTAGAAATGGGTTAATTAATATGTGAGAGTTAGCCAAGAAGAGGCTAGAGATAATGGGCCAGGCAGTGTTTTAAATGAATACAATTTCTGTGTAATTATTTCAGGTAAAGCTAGACAGGCTTCAGGACATGGCCCGCTTGCCTCATCACTACATTTAGAGTCTAATTTCCATACAGATTCCAGGTCCTATCCAGAATCTCCCTCATAGCTGGCCCCTGGCTCTGATCAGGGTACAAGTTCCCACCCCCAGACACTCAGGAGGAGGAAAACTACTCCCCAAAGTTGCCAGGTTTTCAGGAGATCTATCAACTGCAGGTTCCCACTATTTCTACTCACAGAAGTATTGCACCTGCTCTGTATGTAAGGGCTTTGCTTCTTAGCTCTGGGTCAGTGCTGCTGCTTCAAGATCAACCAATCCTACCTCAACCTTTGAGCAGCACAGTGGGACTTGTCCTGGCTATCAAGATGTATTCTGTTTTTCTCCTTCATATCCTGATCTCTGTAAACTTACTTGACAATGGGTGTTCTCACTTGGCATCCTGAGACCCTCTGAAAGCTTAGAGTCACACTGCTTGTCAGTAACAGCTCAGCTGGCACCATGAAGCCTGTTGAAGGCTTGGAGCTGTTGGTTGGCATCTTGCTACCACCCAAGCTCTTGAGTTTTCAATTTCATATTTTTATTTTTAACTCCTTCTACACACATAAAGTTCTACCAGTTTTAAACTACCTACTTTGTTCTTGAAGAAGAGCAAAACAAGACCCCTAGGTGAAAGAATAGAGTGCACTGCAGCTGCCCTTCATCATTTGTACCATCTCAAATCGGTATGTGGAAATAGTTTCCTTCAACCTGAAGGATGTTGCTGACATTAATTATGAAGCACTTTTACTGGGAAGAAATTCCCTTAGCTTGCCGGGCGGTGGTGGCGCACGCCTTTAATCCCAGCACTCGGGAGGCAGAGGCAGGCGGATCTCTGTGAGTTCGAGGCCAGCCTGGTCTACAAGAGCTAGTTCCAGGACAGGCTCTAAAAAAGCTGCAGAGAAACCCTGTCTCGAAAAACCAAAAAAAAAAAAAAAAAAAAGAAAAAAAGAAATTCCCTTAGCTTTTATTTTTCTGAAAACATCTTTGTCCCACATTCCATTTGGAAAGACGTTTTTGTTAGGATAGAAAATTCTAAATTAATAGGAATTTTCTTTCAGTGCCTTAAAGCCTTGTTCACTTTACTTTTTGACTTAATTTGTTACTGAATCTATGTCTGGGATGAGTTTGTTTGCTCCCTCCACACTGTGTGTGTGCCTGGTGTTTACTTATGCGGCCGTTTGCTTTTTTCAACTGTTTTCTGGACTGTTGGTTTTCAGCTAATTGATTGTAATGTGTTTAGAAATCATATTCTTTATGTTTATCACAATTCTACTATATTAAGCCTCTTAAATCTAGGGACTTAGAGTCTCAATTAAATTCATAATTCCCCAGTCATTTTTTTAAATTTGCATCTCCTTTCTTTGTGTATTCCTTCTGAGTTCCCTGTACACATTAGACTGTGTGTTATTACCTCATAGTTCAAAAGAGAGCATTATCAGTATTTTCTCTTCTCTTTTTGCTTTTGCTTGCACAGTAACTTTCTGATGAAATTCAGTGACTCTGAGAAATTCTAACATTCTGATATGTCATGTCCATGAACTGGTTGTCTTAGGTATTGCATTTTTCCAAGCTACATGTTTCATTTGTTATTTGTAAGTGTTCTTTGTGTCTCTTAAAAGCTTGAGCATAAGTATAATGGATGCTCTTGAGTATTTATTTGCCAGTTCCATTGTACTTGGCATTTCAGAGTCTCCATATAGCTTTTAATTTCTGCTATGGTGTAAGTATTTGTGCTTCCTTTAATGTCTTATATAGATTTTTGTTTGGGTGCTGGAACATTATGATTTTTAGGGTTGTTGAGTGTTTACTTTCTGTTTACTCTTCCATTAAATATTTTTGACATTTTGCTTGTCAGAATTTAACTGAGATTCTTCTCTATCCTAATTAAGGTTTGTCTTCAGTGTTCAGGGGGTAGTTTACAACAGCAACTAATCTATGACTATTTAGCCTTACTGCAAAGGGTGGACTCTTCTGATGTCTGCCCTTTGTATCTTGTGAATTTAGCAATGGATTCCCTCCCTGGCTGACCATTTCAGTATCACTCAGGGTTGGTTAACATATAATATTGCTCTTGTGCTTTGCTTAGTGGAATAGAGTTGCTCCTAACAAATGTCTAAAATGGAATTCAGTCAAGAGAATGCATAGAGAACTCTACATATTTTTTTTATTTCATTTTCTTTATGGGTTCCTGGTACTCCATTATAAAAATGCCAGCCCTCTTGGCCTTTCCCTAGTCTTATCCTTGCCCTTTTCAAATCTCAGTGATGCTCTGGGATTTACATGATTTCTCTTACTGTTGTGGCTGTGAACATTGCTACTGGACAGAAGGCTGAGGTGACCATAGGACTCATCTACTTCTGTTTCTCAAGTTTGATTATACCATGTAGTTTGTTCACCCAACACAAATTGAAGGAACTTCAATGGGGGGAATTACCTCCATTAGTGTGGGGGTATGGGCATGTCTGTGGGAGTATTTTCTTGATTTCTGATGAATGAGGAAAGGACCAACCCACTGTGAACAGTGCCATCTCTAGCCAGGCAAGCCTAGGCTGTTTAGAGGGATCTGAGCAAGCCAGGGAAAAGCAAACCAGTAAGCAGGTCCTATATGATTTCTCCTTCAAGCTCTTGCCTTGAGTTCCTGTCTTTTCTGCCCTTAGTGAGGGACTTTGGTCTGTAAGCTAAAATTAATCCTTTTTCCCCACATTTATTTTGGTCAGTGTTTTATCACAGCAACAGAGAAAAAAACTGGGAAAAATATTTTTTTTCTGTTTGATTCTTTCATACATCTTGTCCAGTTTTCTACTTGTTTTTATGCAAGAAGACAGGTTTGGTGTCACATAGTGCTATGTGGGAGGAAGGAAATCAAGTTCTTCCATTGAGTTTTAAGATACAGCATAAATCCCCAGACGTTCAGTGGAAAACTGCTGGAACATAGTCAGTAGTTTTGATGGTTGGGTCACAACTTAGGATGGATAATTGATTCAATTGCCTTCTCTTCTTCCATTAAGCCATAACCTGTAGAATGCCTTTTTTTGTCTTTTCACTTTGAAACTCAGCTGTTCTTGAGCTCAGTCTTTTTTTAACAGTTTGTAGAAAGAGAATCTCCCAAGAATTCCCTTTTTATTTTTTCCTTCCCACTTAGCAGTAGTCTTAGTAGAGTTTTCTATTTATATTGTATTTTGTTCTATGTTATGATTTTTTTGTTCCTTTTTTCATTATTGCAACGTCTGTCTATGTAGTCCTGACTATCCTGAAATTTACTAAGTAGACCAGGCAGACCTCAAACTCACTGATCTCCATCTGCCTCTCTTTTCCTTTTTTTATTTTCTTTAATCACATTAAATTATTTTGTAATCTTTCTTAAACTGCTCAATCTAAAGATTTAAGACTCAGTTCTCAGTTTTATTTTGGTGATACTCTGACCCCTTCCACCTTGACCTTGGTTTTATTAGGTGGCTTTCAAGCATGGAATATATGTTGTGTTGGCCATTTTTCACTGTCGTGATGAATATGCGAGAGAAACATTTTAAAGAAGAAA
Source organism: Arvicola amphibius (assembly GCF_903992535.2). Taxonomy (NCBI): domain Eukaryota; kingdom Metazoa; phylum Chordata; class Mammalia; order Rodentia; family Cricetidae; genus Arvicola; species Arvicola amphibius. The sequence goes on from NC_052048.2 coordinate 190,385,604, forward strand.
AGGTTCACTTGACTCACGGTTTCAGAAATTTCAGCTGGGTCTGTTTTCTCTGGATCTCAGTGAGCAGAAATATTATTAGACCAGAACTGTATGTTAGAGGCTGCTAAACTCTTAAACAGGACAAGACAGGACACTTCAGAGACATGCCCCAGGGATTCACTTCTTCCAGCAAGACCTCACCTGCTGATGTTTCCTTGGCTTCCTAGAACAACACCAACCATCGACAGGGACAAATGCCTTTCAACCTATGAACCCCCAGGAGGACTTTTGAAGGCTTTAAGCTACCTACATGCATCCCAGTACTGTCTTAGCTTAGGGCAACGACTTTTGCATTTTGTAGTTTCCAAATCAGATTTTTTGGCAATATCAATTAATGGTATTTGGACAAATTTATGACAAAAACTTTCAAGTGAGCTTTCTCACAACTGATTTTTTTCTCCTTGTTTTTCAACACTGTATAAAGACCAAAGACACCATGTTAAATTCTCATGATTGATTCGTGAATATTAGTGGATTGTGCAGGATTATATTTCCAGCAACTACTACATATATCCCAGGTGACTTCTCTTGTCCCAAAGTGTGCTTTGTAGTTTTAGCTCTTGAGAGCCTGAATTTCAATAACAGTAGATGAATATAGACTTATTCCCCTTCCATTACTAAGTGCGTGCTGAACACTGCTCTAAGCATTTCATGTGTTGTTTAATTCAGCCTTATTAATATACTAAATGATCTAAGTGTGAGAACTAGTGATATATATCTATATCTATATAAACCAGATCTATAATAATTTTCTGAGTATTTATTGAACAAACAGGCTTCTATCACTTAGTTTGCCTCTTGCTTTTGTTTCAGGTAGCTCCAATATCATTACCAGGTTTGTCAAGTTCAGATACACATCCACCCACATATACACACACATGTATATGTATACATATACAGTGTATACACATGTATTCTTATACTCATGTGTACATATAAATATAAATCACATGCCTTTATATAAACAACATATTTATGTTCATATACATGTGTTTAATAGTTTTAACACCTTGATATTTTTAGTGAGAGGATGTTATTGTCTCCTTTCTGTCACTGTAATTAACACAATTACCAACAACAACTTTGGGGAAGAAAAGGGTTTATTTCAACTTACACTTCTAGGTCACAGCCCACTATTGAGGGAAGTCAGAAAACCATTGAGGAATGCTGTTTACTGTCTCAGTCTCTGGCTTATTTCCAGTCCTATGTTCCACTAGCTTTCTTATATAAACCCAGGATCACCTGCCTAGAGACGTTGATGACCACAGTAAGTTTTCCTCCATATCAATCATTTGTCAAGAAAATGCCCCTATAGACACATCCACAAAGCAATATAATCTAGGCAATTCCTCAGTAGAGGTGTCTCCTTCCCAGGGGTTTCTAAGTTGTGCCAATCTGACAGCTAAATCTAACTAGGCCAGAAGATGTATATTTGCTGTCAGTTTAATCTGGCCTGGGCCCGGGATGTGCTAGAATGCTGACATTTTGGGCTGTATACGTGGTTTATATATGAGTCGAGCAAAGTGGTGAGAACATACGATTTCATTGTGAATTACAGAGAAAACTTAGCAGGTGTAATAAGTCACGTTCCTCCAGTGCTCTAGAGTTGCTCTCACCTTCCAGACCCACTCCAGTGTCCCCCTTACACAGTCCCATGCAATTAATGTGCTATGTCTTTCTTGTACTTTTAAAAAGTACTCAAAAGTTCCCACAGCCTTCTCATTCCAAGCTTCCACTGTGTTTTACGGCAGCACACAAGTTTCCTTACAAAAATTCTGCTCTCTACTTGTCCCAAATTAGATGGCATGGTGATTATTCTCAAGTGAAAAATATAACCATGACTTTCCTGAGCTGAGTATAATGGGATGGTGTCCAAACACATACGCAAACCTAGAGTTTGAAGTAAGTTATACATTTGATATGCTTACTGGTTTTATAGATGAAGCAATAGCACAAATAAAACAGTTTAGGAAGAAGTGAAAAATGGAAAGAAGGCAACACTATGCATATCGAATTTTCCACAAAAATGTGATTTATTGTAATTTCTATTCTACCAAATCTTGATTAGAACAAAATGTCATAGAATATGAAGAAGTAAAGGATAAACTGAAAGCACCAAACTTGTTGGTTTTCATTATTAAAATGTAAATACATTTCATATATAAAGAATGATTGGTCAATTTACAACTACTTTGGGATAAAGTCCACAACCTTCCGTTGTTCCCCAGAGTTATGTATTCCATTTTATTTCTATTAGTTTTTACCTTACTATTAACCTTCCCGAGTCTTGGCTACATCTCATTTCCATCCAATATCGATCCTTTATACATTCCAGATCTGCAGTCTATGTTTAGACTTCCTGGACTTAGGGGGAGCTGGGAGGACCTTGGACTTAACATAGTGAAGGGAACCCTGATGGCTCTTTGTCTTTGGAGAGGGGTGGAGTGGGGGTATGGGTGGAAGGGAGGGGAGGGAAGGGGGAGGAGGAGGGGAGGAGATGGAAATTTTTAATAAAAAAAATGAGAAAAAAGAATATAACTACAAAAATCCAATAATTAGTCTTGACATTACTGTTGTTAGATGTATGTGATGTCTCAGACCTCAGAACCCCTGAGAACAGGAATCCGTCCTATCCTGACTCTTTACAGGGGACATATTTAGACTCGATAAGTATTTGTTGGCAGGTGGAAGGATGTATAGAAGTAAATATAGTGAACTTCGTGCTTTTGCCCAAGAGGAAATTGGTGGTCTGTGAATACAGTTCAGTGGTAGAGTATTTTCCTGACACATTAGGTTCAGTTCCCAGCACAGAAAATAAGCAAGCAATAGCAACGGCAATAATATATTGGTCAACACAGGCACTTGGCTAACACTTGAGTACAAATACTACATCAGTTTTGATAAAAGAGAAAAATAAATAAGATAGCCTTTAGAAAGAGAAGATTGAGATTTTATGGCAAATCTTCTTTCAAGCTATTTTCTTGGAATGAAAACATCCCATCTTATGATCTAGAGGTAATTTTTTCCAGCCATGGCAGAAACAGTTGGCTCCACTTAGCCTGCTGTGTCATGGCTTTGGAATACTGTTTTAAACATGGTTGTTTAAAGTGGCAACTTGGGGCACAGTTTCTTACAATGAAGTTAATACCTACTCCTTTATAATTACTTCTGGTGTTTTTCTCTTTCAAAAGTAAAGCCTTTCCTCAATATTCTTCGGTCTTTCCAGTTTGTGAGCACAGGACCTAAGCTCAGCTGGCAGCCGTCTACCAGTTATAAATACTCACAGTAGAGGGCAGCAAAGGAGCATAGGTCAAGATGGAATGACTGGCACGCATCTCGAGGCCTTTTTTCTGAGCTCCCTTTGGAATAGTGTGTGGCCAGGTCTTTCAGAGGAAGACACAAGCCACTCCTGAAAGTAAAAGCTCTGAAGATGTTGTGGGAATACATCACTAGGTACCTCAAAATCTGAAAAATCAAGGACTTTTAAATGTGTTGATCTATCTCTCTCGTTTTCATGGACTAGAATGCACATAGGATTGTTGAGAAAAACAGAATCTGCCTGTATTTTTTGATGATTTATCCTGATTTGTGTTTGTTAATTTCATGAAAAAAGTGACAGTGATTGTCTTTTAACAGAATGTATTTCATTGGAATTGAAATATTACTTTAAATCTTTTCATCCTTTCAAAGATCATCCCTAAGAACTGATAGCAAGTAGCCCAATATTTTCTTATGTACCCAAACAGTTGATGCATAAAGAGAATTAAGTTCTGTAGCACTGTATACTTTGCACTATGAGCCTTTAACCATAACTGTAGTAGATGCAAACCCTATCTGGACCCAAAGGATGCCTCTATTGACCGATGAGCAACTCAGAGCAGTGCTCAGCTAAGACGAGGCCATCAAGTTAGAATATGTTAGCTCCGTGGAATTTATACAAAGCCCTAAAGTCTGCAATGCCTGACAGATGGAACAATCTGTTTTTTTTTTAAGGTCTCCTGTCACAAGAGGAGGGAGCAGTTAAAAGGAAAGCAAGTAGAATTACTCTTGGCTGTACTTATTGGTCAATCATAAAGAAAGTCACTGTTAAACCAATATCCTTATTTAGAAAAAAAAACAACTATTTGGGAGTGATGCTGTCCACACTACCTAGAAGACTTTGATAGATCCAGGCACAAAAGTAACGAATGTAGGAAGATAGCTTCTTGTCAAATGGCATTTGTCCAGAGAAACCCAAGAATAGCTACTGAAAAAAAAAAGCAGAAAGTGAATGTTCATATTTGTCAAGGAGGGGCATACATATAGAGGCAAATGGTTATCCATGGTAATCATAAATAATAATAGTTATTTGTATCAGTGTTAATGTAATTCCGTGCTTTATGGAGTCTAAGGTGTATTTTCATTTTCTACATATCGACACATAGTAGTACCTCAAATTGATGGTGGCCAGAGTGATTTTTCAGGTAGGAAGAACATGGTTCCCATTACATGTGAGTGCACTGTTTAGTTAAAGCTGCTTATTTCGTGTGAAAAGGAATTGTTCACCCAGACAAATTGTAAAACCAAGTGTGTGAATGTGTCTAAAAGGTTAGGAAAATAATTTTATATAGCTATAAAATAGCAGCTTCAAAGGGTAAGAAAACTTTGTGTCATAGTTTAGGTGGGTGTTTTGTTTTATGGTACATAAAATAATGATGTATGCTAATATCAATGATATTACATATTTGATAAAATATAGATATTGTTCCCATTTTATGAGTGAGAAATATGAAGCCCCAAGAAGACTAAAAATTTTCCAAGAAAAAAACAGAAATATAATTCCTGTCTATCTTAAGTTGCCTCATATTCAAGTAGAAATACTAGAAGTGACTGTCATTCACTCTTTCCCACTCATTCTCATTAAAAACTAATAGTGTTTTTGTCTGTTCATCTGAAAGGAAAATTAGGCCTTTGTGAGTGTATTTAAAAAACTCCTGGAATGCCAATTTAGCATAAGTACTGTGTTGTTCTGTCTTAATACAGAAAAGGAATTCTTTTTTAGAAACAGAAAAGCATCCTTTGAGTTACATAGCATGGGCGTTGATCATATTCATCCTTTCTCCCAACTGTTCCCAGATCTGTTGACTTTTCCTATCCACTCCACTAAGTATGTTCCCTCCCTCCCTCCCTCCCTCCCTCCCTCCCTCCCTCCCTCCCTCCCTCTGCCCCTCCCTTCCTCCCTCCCTCTGCCCCTCCCTTCCTCCCTCCCTCTGCCCCTCCCTCTGCCCCTCCCTTCCTCCCTCCCTCCGCCCCTCCCTCTGCCCCTCCCTTCCTCCCTCCCTCTGCCCCTCCCTCTGCCCCCCCTTCCTCCCTCCCTCCACCCCTCCCTCCCTCCTTCTTTTCTTCCTTCATTTATTCATTTCTTTCTTTCAAGACTGATTTGTGCTGTCGAAATATTCTTTTTTATATTAATTAAATCACTGCTTGACCCATTAACTCAAGCTTCTTTTTTTTTATATTTTTTTATTAAAAATTTCCGCCTCCTCCCCGCCTCCCATTTACCCCTTCCCCCCTCCACTCCCCCTCCCTCTCCTATCCAGAGAGCAGTAAGGGTTCCCTGCCCTGTGGGAAGTCCAAGTTCCTCCCCCCTCCATCCAGGTCCAGGAAGGTGAGCATCCAAACAGGCCAGCCCCCCCCCCAAAGCCAGTATGCGTAGTAGGATCCAAATCCAGTGTCATTGTCCTTGGCTTCTCAGCAGCCCTCATTGTCCACCATGTTCAGGGAGTCGGGTTTTATCCCATGCTTTTTCAGTTCCAGTCCAGCTGGGCTTGGTAAGCTCCAAATAGATCAGCCCCACCATCTCAGTGGATGGGAGCACCCCTAGCACCCCTCGCAGTCCAGACTTCCTTGCTCATGTTCTCCCTCCTTCTGCTCCTCATTTGGACCTTGGGAGCTCAGTGCGGTGCACCAATGTGTGGCTCTGTCGCTATCTCCATCCATCATCCATCGCCAGATGAAGGTTCCCTCACGGTCCTGACTTTCTTTCTCATGTTCTCCCTCTTTCTGCTACTCGTCAGGACCTTGGGAGCTCAGTCCGGTGCTCCAATGTGGGGCTCTGTCTCTATCTCCATCCATCGCCAGGTGAAGGTTCTATGGTGATATGCAAGATATTCATCAGTATGGCTATAGGATCTGGCCTTTTCTGGCTCCCTCTCCTCAGCTGCCCATGGAACTAGCTGAGGGCATCTCCTTGGATACCTGGGAACCCCTCTAGGGTCAAGTCTCTTAATAATCCTAGGATGGCTCCCTTAATTAGGATATATGCCTCCCTGCCTCCATATCCACCCTTCCTAAATCCCCAAGCATCCCATTCCCCCAAGCTCTCCCCATCCTCCCCTTCATGCTTTTCTCTCCCCATTTCCTCTTGCCCCCAACCCACCCCACCCCCAAGTTCCCAATTTTTGCCCGGCAAACTTGTCTACTTCCAATATCCAGGAGGATAACTATATGTTTTTCTTTGGTTTCACCTTCTTATTGTCTTCTCAAGGATCACGAATTATAGGCTCGATGTCCTTTATTTATGGCTAAAAACCGATTATGAGTGAGTACATCCCATGTTCATCTTTTTGGGTCTGGGTTACCTCACTCAGAATAGTGTTTTCTATTTCCATCCATTTGCATGTAAAATTCAAGATGAACAGAGAATTCTCAACAAGAAGTCCAAATGGCCAAAAGACACTTAAGGTCATGTTCAACCTCCTTAGCTATCAGGGAAATGCAAATCAAAACAACTTTGAGATACCATCTTACACCTGTCAGATTGGCTAAAATCAAAAAACACCAATGATAGCCTTTGCTGGAGAGGTTGTGGGGTAAGGGGTATACTCATTCATTGCTGGTGGGAATGCACACTTGTGCAACCACTTTGGAAAGCAGTGTGGCGGTTTCTCAGGAAATTTGGGATCAACCTACCCCAGGACCCAGCAATTCCACTCTTGGGAATTTACCCAAGAGATGCCCAAATATACTACAAAAGCATTTGTTCAACTATATTTATAACAGCATTATTTGTAATAGCCAGAACCTGGAAACAACCTAGATGCCCTTCAGTGGAAGAATGGATGAAGAAACTGTGGAATATATACATGTTAGAGTACTACTCAGCCGTAAAAATCAATGATGTCTGTCAAAATATTCTTGCATTTGTGGCCTTCCACTGGTCAGTGATCAACTTCCCAGGCTCTTACAGAAAACTGAAACTCCCTCCCCTATTCAAGAAAATGAATTTTTAGAAACCTAAATATCAAAAGGTTTATTTTATTAATTGTTAAATTAAAACATATTTAAAGCAGTATGACTATAGAAAGTTGGTAGAATAAGCCCATTAAAAACCAATTTAAAAAGTTTTACTATGAGCCCTTCCCAAAACCTAATGCCTGAGCATATTCAATTGTCCTGTAATTAAGATTGCAAAGAAACAAATAAAAAAGAAACTAGCAATTTATTTTATTACAAGTATCCGCTTATGTCAGCAATTCCAAGTCTCCTTCCTCCCTAAGTAGAACGTTGGCTACAGTTTGCACGTAATATACTTAGAAAGCCAGCTGGTCCAGAGAACCATCACCGGGAACATTTCATAGGATTACCTGATAGTTTTTAAAGTACAAATGTTGAGTCAGGCTCTGGATCCATTTCAAATTCACACTCAGCTCCTAGTTCTGTGAAGAACGTAAATGCCAGCCACAGTACTCATTTATCACACTTCCACAAAGGACGCACTTGCTCTTGCTGGAGGCCTGCAGCAGTCTGAAAACGAAGGTTTTGTTTGCTTCCGAAGAGTGCAAACGGAGATGACTTTTAGCATGAACACTGGGAGGCCAGGGCCTTCTACTCTATGACCTTGAGGATAACTTCCTGTAGGGCGGGCAAAGGCTGTGTCACATCAGGCTCTGGTGTCTAACGCAGTGTTTTCTGTTAGGTAGTCATCTCTCCTAGAGAGTGTGGCTGTCTAGTATTGGGTACTGCAGATAGATGATGCTCTGCATTTTATTCCCTGGTGGCTCAGTTGGCATCGGTAGAGAGGACAATGTTTTCGTTGTTGTTGTTTTGTTTTGTTTTGAGGTGGTAAAAAGCAAACAAAGAGTCTGTTTTCTGCTTCTAGAATATTAGCGATCACACTTTTTCACCGACAGTTCTTTCCACTAGCAGTGGCATTTGCTGTTTCAGGTGTAAGCGCATGTGAAACCTCTTCTTGCAAGGAGGAACTCTCATTTCCAGGGGAAGCGCATGGCAGTGGAGGAGCTGCAGTAAATGTCGGTGGGAGAACGTCCACCCATGTGGCCTCAACTGTAAGCTGTCAGCAACGTCCTCTTCAAGTGCTTCGACCGCTTTTTTCTTGAAAGTTTTAGTAAGCGTGTGTTAGAAAGTTCTCGCACGTACATTGGCCTTTTAACTCAAGACAACCAAGTTTCAAATACATTTTCTTGACAATTTCAGTTAAGTCTGGCTTGGAACTTAGAAGTCAAGAAGTCAAGGGAGTGAAAGCTACAGAAAACCTCTCTGTGGTTCCACCTAGGGAAGACTTCCTGATCTGGGACTCATCAGTAACTTGACATTCCCAGCAAAGATACAGTCCCTGTGAAGGACAGGTCAGAGGGACGACACCTTTATATGGTCAAATATTAAAACGCTCAAAATGGACACCTATCCATTATTTTATAAAACATTAACAAAATATGCTAATTTGTTTCACTCGGCTGTCCATTTGTATAAAGGAAGACGTTTGAATAGTTAGCCAAATAAACTTTTAATTACTTGCTTAATATTATCTTAGTCCAGTTTTAAACATAAAAGCTTCTTTACAACTTAAATTTTAATGTGTAAGTTTCATGGCTCTTAGAATTATTCTGTTTAAAATCACTTTCTGGGCTAATTACTGCAGTGGCTAGCCTTAGAAACAGAGATGAATTTTGACAGCCTAACAGGATAAAGAAACGTGGGTGCCCAAAGGATTTAGAAACAGACAGACAGACAGACAGACAGACACACACACACACACACACACACACACACACACACACACACACACACGGGAGGGGAGGGGGAGAGGAGATACTTCAGAGGGTATAATTATATCACTTCTTGAGCACAATGTTTTGCTGATGAGAAGTGGAAAGGTTGACATGCAACCAAGATCATAAAAACAATTACAAGACTTCTTATCTAAATCAAGTAAATGCATTGTTTTTATTATAATGTATTTATGAAAGAAAACATGCAAGAAAATATTGCCTCTCTATGCTTTTTCCTTCCCTGTTCCAGTGCCTGTCACTGCTGTTGGCTATTTCTGAGGAGTTTTTCCTAACATTTCCTATGAGCTGAGGTGCCATGTACGTCAGTGCCTTGGATGCAATTGGGCATGGCAGTGGTACATAGCTGTACTTTCTGTGAGAAGCATAAATTTTATTCATGTGAATATGTGATGGTAAAGTCATAGAATAAGGTGAACATTCACCGTGAGGCAGTTCAGGGAATGTTTCAGAGAAGATGGGAGAAATGTCAGCTGCTTGTTGCTATGGACAGATACTCATATAGCTTCATTATTCTTGTGACAATATGAAGGTAGATAGTGATGAACACTGAGTTTCAAACTAAAAAGTAGCAATCTTTCTCCAAGATTCTTGGGAACACAAAGAGGATTCCCAATGTGTTTTGTGTTATCAGCATAACAGCTGCAGCTCTGACCAGAGCAATGAAGCACTAGGTGGAAATGTCAAATGTGCCAAATTTCATACTTTAATTTTCTTTTCAGATAACTGTTTTAGTAGATATATTAAAAATGCTTCACTGAGGAGCACCACACTCATTTTTGATATAAATATAAGTGGATTTTCCTATAGTCTTAGACATTTGCAGTCATCATGGTGAAGTTCAGTACTTTGTATCACGTTATACAGAAACCTCATACCCAGTACTGTGACCCCGTTTCCTCCCATCTACTACTTGACAGGCATTTCGGTTTTTACACTTTATGGCTGTTCTAAATACTACTTCTGTAATAATGTTCAAATTTTATGTGGATACAATTCTTCTGTCCTCCATGCTGTGCAACTACAGGTTAAGACGCTGGGTTTTTAAGTAAGCCTGCAGTTTAATAGTCTGCGGCACTGCAAGGTTGTCATCTGGGGCAGCCACCATGCTTGCATCCCCTCTGCAGTGCATGGGTGTTCTAAGTTTTCTGCGTTGTTGTTATTGTCTGTCGAGTTCCCACCGTCCTCAGTGAAGTCCCCTTAATGACTGATAGTTTCCAGAATCTTTTTATATGCTTTATGACCATTTCTAGAATTTTTATTCTTGTGTGTTTGAATGTGTATCCGCATGTGCTTTTGGGTATGACAGGCAGAGGAACATTAGTTTCCTGTCTATCACTCTCTGCCTGATTCCAATGAGACAGGGCTTCTCATTGAGCCTAGCAAGCGCCAGTCATCACCCTCTCTCTACCTGTTGCAGCAAGATGGTTCCAGGGGTAGCCTGGGACAGCCTGTCTTCTTATGTGGGTGCTGGGGATTTGAACTTATGTCCCCATGCTTATATTGACAAGAGTTTGTGGCTATTTATTTTTTTTATTTTTTTTCTCATCTTTTAATTAAAAATTTCCATCTCCTCCCCTCCTCCTCCCCCTTCCCTCCCCTCCCTTCCACCCATACCCCCACTCCCTCTCTCTCTAAGGCAAAGAGCCATCAGGGTTCCCTTCACTGTGTTAAGTCCAAGGTCCTCCCAACTCCCCCTAAGTCCAGGAAGGTGAGCAACCAAACTGACAAGGCTCACAGTGAGCCTGTCCATGCTGTAGAGTTCAAGCTCATCGCCGTTGTCCTATATGTTCACTTGAGAAATGCCTGTTAAGGTGCAAACTCACAGCCAAACATTAGGAGGTGCTCCAGGAATCCTGCAGAGGAGGGGTAGAAAGGATCTGAGGAGCCAGAAGGGTCAAGAACACCTAAGACAACCCACAGAATCAACCAACTTGGGCTCATAAGGACTCACAGAGACTGAACCGACAACTAGGGAACATGCATGGGATTGCACTCTGCATATAGATGACAGTTGTGTAGCTTGGTCCTCTTGTGGGACTTCTAACAGTGGGACAGGAGCTGTCCCAGACTCTTTTCATGACTTTGTGGACCCTACTCCTCATACTGTGTCACCTTGCCCAGTCTTAATACATGGGGAAGTTCTTACTCTTACTGCAACTTGATACACTGTGTTTCCTTGATATCCATGGAAAACTTGGCCCTTCCTGCACAGAATCAGAAGAATGAGTCAGGGTGGGAACAGAGGGAGGGACTGGGAGGAGAGGAGGTAGGGGACATTGCAGCCAGTATGTAAAATAAATAGATTAATTAATTAAAAAGGAAGTTAGAACAACATTTACTGAAGCATTAAAAAAAGAAAAAATGCCTGTTTAGCTCCTTTGCCTCCTGTAAATTGTTTTACTTTATGTTTATTCTTGAGTTGTAAGGTTTTTATGTGTTATGAACATACATTGCTTATTACCTGTAAGTCTTAAAATAATTTCTACCGTTCTGTGTCAGAACACTTTCATAAATTGTTAATATTTGAAGATCTTCAAAATATTCACTTTTTTCTTTTATTGCTAGTCCTTTTGACCTCATAGCTAAAAGTTCTTTGTCAAATTCCAGGTCACAGGTATATTTATTTATGATTTTCTCCCAGGCTCATGTTGTTAACACGTACATTTTGGTGTCTGACAAACTTTGAATTAATTTTTTTATTGTGTGTGTGTGTGTGCAATGTAAGGTAAACATCCTACTTCATTCTTTCTGACAGGGTGTCTACTTATTCAAGAATCAGTCATTGAAAAGATTGCTCTCTGATTATTAAAAGATCTCACCTTTGAATACAGGTTGACAAAAAACATATTATTTTGGCGCATGACCCAAATGATTTTGTCGCTTGATCCATAGTTCTGTTCTGCTGATCTGTTTATGTCTGCTCTTGGACCAGCAAAGTGCTGTCTTGATGTTTGTTGCTCTGTTAAGGATGGAAACTGGGAAGTATTAATTCATCTTTTTGCTCTAGTTTTCCAAGATCACTGGTATATTCCTGTCTCCCTATAACTCCATGTGGATTTTAGAACTAACTTGTGAAATTCTTCTCTTCTCTCATCTTCTTCTCTCTTCTTTTTCCTCTTTCTTTAATCTATCTTGTTATTTTATTTTTATCTAATTTTTATGCAGGTTCTCCTATACTTTTGGTAGAAACCAAACTTAATCTTCAGATCATTGGGGGATGTTGCCATTTTATCAAAATTAACTGTTCTAATTCATTATTTATAATTATTTATAATTATTTATAATTATTTGTATCATTTCAAATGTATTTCATGGTAATTTTCACAGACTGCCTCTGATACTAATTTAATTTATTATGAAGTATTTTATTCTTTTTACATGACTAAAGAAGAATTTAAATTTTTTTGCTTTTATGTCATTTCTTGCAAGTGAATAGAAATACTATTGCTATTTATATTTTTGTTGTTTCTTGAAAGCATGCTGAATGTATTTATTAGTTATAAAAACTGAAGGCATGCCCTTGACATTAAAAAAAAATCCAAGAACGGGAAGCTTCTATACATTTGAAGTGCTTGCTTGCACGGTGGGAGCAGGCAACTGTAATGTTCTCCTTTCTTAGTGGAGTCAGTGTGCTGTGCTCTGTAATACAGCCAGCCTGCCCAAGCACCCCTGTGTTCCCTGAGCAGGCCACACTTCCCATGCCTTAATCTCTCTTGTTTGCCAATTGCCTATAGTCTGGACATTTTGTATGTGTCTCTTGCTTGATGTTGTTCTTGTTGGTTGTAGTTCTATTTTGTTTATATTATTAGGCTTTTTTTTTCCTGCACAATACTTGATAATTGTTCTTTTTCCTGTTTTTTTTTTCCTGTTTTTTTTTTTTTTTTTTTTTTTTTGAGATTTGGTTTTTCTGTAGCTTTGGAGCCTGTCCTGGAACTAGCTCTTGTAGACCAGGTTGGCCTCGAACTCACAGAGATCCACCTGCCTCTGCATTCCGAGTGCTGGGATTAAAAAGCATGCGCCACCACTGCCTGGCCTTATAATTGTTCTTATTGTATATTGTTTTGTATTAGGTTTAAAGCTTCCTTATTTAGACAAAGAGGGAAGTGTTGTGGGAATTCATTTCCTCAATAGCTTTGGGGTTCTGGCTTTAGGATGTGGCCTTGTGTGCTATGTGAGGACTGATAAGCTGTAGGAGAAAGTGAGCTGGCCCCTCTTGCTCTGGCTTGTGCTCTGCATGGTCAGAGACCCAGGCCATGGAGAGGCTTCGTGTAGTATCAGCCTTGTTCTGTATCTGTGAGTTTGTCCTTTTAATTGAACCCCTTAATAAATTGGTTTTTATACCTTTGTGAGTTCACACTTCACTTTTGCATCTCAGTGAAGGACAGGTACTGGATTTCTTTATTTTTGTTTTGTTTTTCAAGGCAGGGTTTCTATTTGCAGCCCTGACTGTCCCAGAACTCACTTTGTAGATCAGGCTGGCCTCACATCCACAGAGATCTGTTTTCCTCTGCCTTCTGAGAGCTGGAATTAAAGGCCCGGACCAGCACCCAGTGACACTTGATTTTTAGACCACAAAAAATATGGAAAAGAAACCCCATATTTCAAACATTCAGGCAAGTTTTCTTTCTCTGTTTCTTATGGAGAAAGTTCTTTATTCTCTCTTAATTAAATATTAAGCATCCTCTGCCCTTGGGGAGAACTGACTACTTTTATTTTGCTAAGTAGACATAGCATCAATCTGCCTTCTAAATACTTTCCTTATACACATAGATTAGTGCAGCTTTGAGCTCTCATCAGAGATGCCCCTTACTGCAGTGGATGGCAACTAACTGAACAGTTAACACAGAGATGCACAACTTAGCAAAAATTCTTAGAATAAGTGACCGTGAAGTGCTTACACCCACTGGGATACACATCACACCCTCCCTTTCTAAGGTGCAGAGACTATTTCAGAGGAAGGGGAGAAGGATTGCAAGAGCCTGTGGAGATTGTTAAAAAGCAGTGTCTGCTGGACATGACAGGGCCCCTCACTCAGGTACTCACAGAGACCTTGACACAAGACCTGACAACCAACATTTCAATATGCTTGGAAAAGGCTCATAGGACCCTACCTCTAACAGGAACTTATAACAGTTGAAAGATGCTGGGGAAAGGAAAAACAGTTTTATTCAGGGTTGTGACCTCGCATAGATTTTCCATTCTCCAGTGTATGGCCCTACATTTGCATGAATACAGATTTGCTGAAATTAGACTCAGTAAGTCATAGAAAAATCATGAGAAGATGTAAACTTTCTGAGGAAGGTGGATATGGTTGAACTACATTGAATATAAGCATGAAATTCCCAAAAAATGAAAAGCACTTTAGAATATTACCAGGATGCAATAATTACATCCTAAGTTCTCAAGCAGAGGCAGGACCTTCTTTGCTGCCAGTTTCCGTAGGCTGTTTTAGGTTAGAAAAACTGAATAGCAACACTGAATGCTGTAGAGATGCACTCTGCTCAGTAATACTTGAGTTGTATTATTTGATTATCCATTTGGTTGTTACAGAAAAATTAACTGTAATTGATGGTTGTTGCAGTAATAGTATATTGCCTGTATTTCTACCTCTAGTAATGGGCTTTATGTTCTAGATTTTAATATCCTTGAGCCTGGGCAAGTGCACAAGTCTTTAAAAAAAGAAACATGGTTTACTGGCACAAAACTGATCAGTTTTGAGAGATCTTTAATGCCCTTGAAGTGGTTTTTTGCGGATTTAAAACAAATGGTGAGAAATTGAATTGGTCCCTCTTATTATAGTATTGAAATTAATTCTACTTAATTTATCAAGTCATGTTCATGTCCTGATTTATAGATATACTTGCATCTATCAATAAACATTGTGATATTTGAAAGAAATGGAAAAACCACCCTTTATCAAACTTTTAAGTAGATAGTTACAATTATCTATTTTGGGTGGTTAGAATAATATTTTTCCTGACTAGTCAACCTTGAATGTGGCAATTTTCTTTTTGGAGTCTTGAAAATTTTGCTAGATCAATGATGTGTTTTTTTTTTTTTAAAGTTACTCTTCAATGTCTCAGATGCTTCCTGTGAGGTTAACTTGAGTGTCAATTTGATGAGTTTTTTAAAAAGTCTCAAGAGGGGGTCACCTGTGGTTATGTCTGTTGGTGTTGTTCCAAAGAAGGTGAGATCTTGGGGGTTCTGATCTGATCAGTCTCTTTTAATCCCTGCATGGATTAATAATGTGATAACATTATCTTCAGGTGGTGACAGGTGTGTGTCGGGGGGGGGGTAGTTGGATGAGGCAGATCATTTGGGATGTGTCTCTGAGGCTATTTCTACCCTAGCCCTGTGTCTATCCCATTATTTTCTGCTTCCAATGTACTAAGAAGTACACATTGCCCCTGTTGCTGTGATGTTCCGTGCAGCCACGTGGGGGCAGGCCACCAAGGAATGTGTCCTTTGAGGCTGTGAGCCAAAATAAAACTTTTCTCTCTAAAGTAGTTTCTGCCCAGAATTTTGTTACATCCAGAAGATGAATGCGCTCACCTCTGCTTTCACTTTTGAAAAACAGCATGAAAAGACCTGACCTGGGGTAAAAAGAAGTCTTGTGTTTAGGCCCAGTGACCAGAAAGGATAGAAAACAAATGCTCAACCATAATTCCTGAAAAGTAAGTGCTATCATTTCCTTCCTTTTCCATTGCCAAATATTCAGGAATACAAAAATCAGTGGCAGGTAAATGCTTTATTTATGTCTTTGTTGGGTATATGGTAAAATGAAAACTAAACATATTTTTCATGAGCTACAAGCAGGCAATAAGTAAGTCTTACTCATATCTATTTAATTACAACATCAGCATAGCAAGAAAACAACCAATTAAGCAACATGAATCTCCAGAAATGTAAAAAAGTGATAAACCATGAAGACACGACTCATGTCTCCATGAGCTTTTAAAACTCAAAGCATTGGAAAAAGAAAGATTTCTGTGTATTAAAAAAATAAAACAAAACAAACAAACCAGGATGGAGCAGGTGGATTCGATCCCACTTCTTTACGTTTTCCCCTTGGTCCTGGAGTAAAGCAGAGCCTGACACTGCATTCCTCCTGACAGAACAGTCAGCAGTAACCTTGGTAGCCTGGAGACAGGTAGGGGGCAGAGGGCGAGCACATGGCCCACCCTGCCCATGCATCAGCTAATTTCTGACTCCAGCGCTAGCCCTGGGAATTTAAGAAATCCCAAACAGATGCTTTTTCTAAAGGTAAGGGAGAAAGTTAAATCTGATCTTGCTGAAAAGGAAATAAAAACAAACAGTACGTCTGCGATTTTATTTAAATGCAGCTGTAGAAGGACGATGCTCAAGATTCACAGGAAATTTAAGCACTTCTGTGTAGGTGCCTGGTCTTTTCATTTTTTCTTTTCCTCTTTTTTTTTTTTGTGTGTGGGGTTACTTTATGCACATTTAACTTCAAGCAGATATTTTTTGGTTTATTTCTTGTCTGAATGTTTGGTTGTACTCAATTTCTGCCCAAGCATTTATCCATGCCTCATGATTTCTTATGTATGCCACCTTGGTGAGACTCTTGAAGGAAGCTGGCCTCTAATAAAAACGTGTGGATGTTAGAGGTGGACTCCTTTGGGTTGGAATCAAGGCTGTACACTTGTTACTTATGTATCCATAGAAAGAAGTTTCTTAAACAGATAATAGACCTCTGACACAAATATTTGTTCTTCAGATTAATACAGAGGACACTGACATGTAGTGCCCTCTCCACCTTTCTGGGATGGAGGAAGGTTTGTGAGGACACAGGAAGGAATAGAATGCACTAAGAATAGAGGATCAGACTGTCATTTTCCCTAGTCCTGCTTCTGGACCTGCAGATAGCTCTGTGCCAAACAAGATGGCTGTTATTTAGTATGTTAGCCTGCTATGGCTGGTGAACAAAAGACCCAAGAAAGATATTTAAACAGTGAGTTTTTTTTTCTCAGAGTTCTGGGTGATGGAGTTGGTGTTTGCAGGAGTGCTTTTTAGTGAGGTCCTTATTTCCGTTTGGAATTGACTTCCTTCTTGATGTGTCCTGTTGTATCCTTTTCTGTATTTCTGGTGTCTCTTTCTACTTGTTATAAGGACATAGTTTTATTTAATTAAGGGGACCAGTATTATGACCTCACTTAATCTTAACATTGTACAGACACACTCACAATGGAGGATTAGGACTTTACCATGTGAAGTTTGGTGGGGGGTACACAATTTAGTCTACAACACTCTGAGAGTCATTGTTCTATTTAAGGTCCATTATGAAATAAAACCTTTTCTCCTTCTTCTTCCTCTCTCTCCCTCTTTCTCTCATTGATGATACATATAAACACATGTAAATAAGTACACAATATACATGTTGGCATCTGTGTGTACCACACATGCATATGGATAGCCTTATCATAGAGCTTTTTTGCTTTGAATCTGTGAGCTCCTTCATAATGCATGGATAACAACCTATACTGTTTACTGGTATTTTCAATGACTGATGCTTCATTTGTGGAAATTGGAGCAGACAGTCACAGCAATGCATTGTGTAGTGAGGAATATGCTTATTTGTCAATTGTCCCACTTACCTGAGACATGAGAGTGATTACCATCCCTATATCACACATGGCAGAGAGGCTTTGAGAGTTAGTGACTTTCCAGAGGCTACCTAGCTATTAAGCCCAAGGCTGTTTCCTCACCTTCACACAGTAGAAATTTAACATAATGATAAGAAACTTTGAATGTTGACAGATCTCTGTCTTGATCACATAACCTGACACAACCTGACTCTCAGCCCCATCGGTGTAGGTGCAGATTTTTGAGCAGTGAACCTTGGATAGGTTTGCTGTACATTATTAGGGTGTTTGGGGCTGCTCATGTTCATTGTTTACTATGGCTTGTTTGTAAGTTTGCATACTTCTGTTTCTCAGCTGCCCCAGAAGGATGACAAAGAGTAACAAACGCTGGGACACTGGGTGAATCACAAAATATGATTGGGAGACAGATATAAGCAGTTAATTAAAATACACCATGGTAAGCCTGGCACTTTGCGAAGCCTGCCTAAATGACATAGTAGCATAGAGAAAAGCATGGCATTCTTCAATAGGTCAGGACATAGTTTATAATGAAGGTAGTCCTGGGATATAAATGGAAAGTAAGTAAAAGTTTTCCAGGCTGGGTAGAAGGCGATTCAAACAGAACTACAGTGTGTTTTTATGTGGTGGCATTTATGATTACCTGTTGGGTTTGTTCTGTAGAATATTTACAAAGAAACAGTTTATCTTGGCCCATACCCACCTTTTGTATCTTGTTCCCTTATCCAGAATCCACGCTTCCTTGTAGCGAGAGCAGCGGGCTGTGTTCCTGCTGTCCAACTCCTGACCGCCTGGCGAGCTTATGCCCCGAAATAATTACACGGAAACTGTATTCTTTTAAACACTGCCTGGCCCATTAGTTCCAGCCTCTTATTGTCTAATTCTCACATCTTGATTAACCCAATTTTAGTAATCTGTGTAGCACCACGAGGGGTGGCTTACCGGTAAGATTCTAGCCTGCATCCTTCTCGGAGAGGGGAGTCATGGTGACTGCTTGAGGCAGTTGCCTCACTTCCCTTCTTCCCAGCATTCTGTTCTGTCTACTCCACCTATCTAAATCCTGCCCTATCAAAAAGCCAAGGCAGTTTCTTTATTAACCAATGAGAGTCCTCCATCACTTCCTGTTCTGTCAATTGTCCTCTGGACTGATGTGGAATGTCCTTCTCTGTGTGTGTTGCTTTTATTGGTTGATGAATAAAGCTGTTTTGGCCAATGGCTTAGCAGAGCAAGGTTAGGCAGAAAATCTGAGCAGAGATATAGAGAAGGTGTAAATGGAGTTAGAGAGATGCCATATAGCTGCTGAAGGATAAAGATGCCCAGAACCTTACCTGGTAAATCACAGGCTCATTGGAGGTACACAGATTAATAAAATTGGGTTAATTTAAGATATAAAAGCTAGTTAGAAATATGCTTGAGCCATTGACCAAACAGTGTTATAAATAATATAGTCTGTGTGATTATAAGGGTCTGGGCAGCTGAGAAATAAAGGTCTCTGATCACTCTGGGTAAAAAATAATGCTCCAACTCTAGCTATCACAATATTATCACAAACTCAGGATTATTGGCGTAATACAAATGTACAGAAAAAGCACTACACCTGAACAGTTTTAAAGTGAATGGAAACCCACAACCATCTCAAAGCACCACAGTTATATAATTGAAACAACAGCATGATTTTTAAGACAATGATATTGTCTTCTTTCCCTATTCCAAGGGGAGAAGAGAAATACCCACCCATTTGGCGTAACAGCCTGTTTACATCATTGTCTTACTGACTCTCAGTGTGGAGTTCATCAGGATCCTGCTTCTATCATACATGAAGAATTTTACTTCAAACTCTTCATATGCAGGCACTTGTAGAGTGGCGAATAACCCAACGTTTAGGTCATTAAGTCGACATTTCCTAACAGTCTGGTGGAAGAAGCCCCTCAGCTCTTTTTAACCCAGTTCAGCCTCTGTCTCTTACTCTATTTTGCTCAGTCCTGTCTTTAGTCTTAAACACAAGTTACCATTCTCTGGATAATGGCATCTTTGCGCCCTTTGCTCTGGTACCCTCTCCATTCCCGATCTTACAAACTTTCACACTATTATCTTCAATTTTTCTTGCTTCCTGCTGTAAAAGCTGTAACTATCCAGAAAGAAATGAAGACAGGTGAGAATTAGATAAGAAGGAACTTTCTATGGCTGTCTTTATGGAGGATCTTCCTCTAGCAGCACAGGGAGATCAGGAAAGCTGGAAGACCATGGAGGACAATTGTAAAGGATTAGGTCAATGGTTGAAAAAAGAGAAGTTAGGGTGTTCCTATGGGAATTAGAGTGGAAAACGGACAGAAAGAAAAACATTCTACCGAAAAATTCACTTAAAAAGTAAATAGCATAGGTTAATGAAATCTTTTTACTTTTTATATTTTTAAATAAGGAGGATTAAAATGAGGAGCATAGAAGCTAGCATTTGGACAGATGTCCTTAAGATGAAAAGAAATCAAGTGCAGAATAATGATAGATGACCCACAGTGTCCCAGATGGAAACAAGACAAGCAGAAAAGAGAGCTGACATTTCCTCTATGATAATTGAGCTAGCTGCTTTGAGCAGAGATTGCCCACCAGGATGAAAAATATATCATGCTGCCTTTTGGATATGTTTAATATAAACTCTTAGATAGAAGGCCTTATAAGAGGATGTCTGTCTGTCTGTCTATATGTGTGAATGTATGTATGTGTATCAAATTATTTGACTTTTCCTTTGCTTAATATGTTTCTCACTTGATTCAGAGGACCAGTAATCTGGAGACTTGTATTCTTCCTTAATCTTTTTTGCATGGCAACGAGAGATGTTGAGAAAACTTTGTAAGGTAGTAATAAACTAGACTATTACAGGAAGGTGCAACTCAGGGCTTCTGGAACTGAAAGGTGATTTTTTTTTTTAAATAACAGAATAGATGTGGCCGTTTATGAAATAATATATTGGAGAAAACTTGTTAAAGCCAGTCTGTGGGGCTGATGATCTGCTTGGTAGAATACTTAATGGTTTTGCCTGGCTCCCTTCCATCTCTGTCTAGAGCAGTGGTTCTCAACCCTTCTAATGCTGCGATCCTTTAATACACTTTCTTAAGTTTTGGTGACCCCCAAGCATAAATTATTTTGTTGCTACTCATAACTGTAATTTTTCTCCTTTTATGAATCATAATGTAAATATGTGATATGCAAGATATCTGATATTCGACCACTATGAAAGGCCCATTCATCCCCCAAATTTGAACCTCAAAGGAGTCAAGACCCACAGGTCGAAAACCAATGGTCGCGATGCTAGTTCTAGCTGCTGTGTTCCTTAAAAGAGTGTCTCTTTAGACTGACCATTCTGTAAGAAATAATCTAGGAACAGCGTGTATGCAAGGAGCAGTTTGGAATGTCAGGTATTTCCTTTTGGATGTTGGCCCTTCCTGGGTAGTGTCACCTTTTCCTGGAGTACTGCTTTGTCAGGTTCTACTTTTTTTTTATGATTCTGAAATGCATGTAGATACCATTGTTAATGTCTGTGTGGGTTATATAGACTGGAAACCTCAAGGGAGGTGGGAACAGCAAGCACAGAAAGAATAACAGGAACAGCATAAAATGAGGAACAGAAAAGAAAGACGAACAGCATGGGCATTAGAGAGAGCATACAAAGAATAAATGGGGCATAAGGAAAGGATTTAGGTGAGCCAATTTATTTTACTTACCCTCAAAATCTATTAGTTAGATTTTTGCGTGCTTTAGAGAATCTTTCTGAACCCTGAGAGGTTTAGTATGCTTAATCCCAAAATAAACCTTGATAATGAATTGAGAATTTGAAAGATTTGTAGAAAGTAAAGACAAACTATAGACTATAAGATCAAGAGTCAACATGTAATCTGAGGGGAGCTAATAGTTTCACAAGGCTAGAAAAAGAGCCATAATATTATATTTTGTGTTAGAGTAAATAACAATGTACATTTGTAGTAAAATAGCTATTAGTTACTGATTTAATCTGAAGAATGATGCTACCAGGTTAGGTGGGTTAGAGGAAGCAATGTGCTGGAATTTATCTTTCCCTTTCATAGAACTGAATCAATAAATAATGTGTAAGACAAAAAAGAATAATTAACATGAACATTCTATGTAGAAGAGGTATGTAACTTCAAAATAATAATAAAAAAAAGGATTAAAGGATGTAAACCGCCTTCTTCAAGAAAGGAATTTATGACTCTAGGATTAAGAAGGAAAACATTTTTCTACTCATATTTTTAAAGAATTTTTCTCTTCGAACTAGAGATTGAACCTAGGATTTTGTGCACTCTACCACTGGTATACATTCAGTTGTGCCCCACTGAAAACTTAGTTTGAGATAGGATCCCAGTATATTGTCCAGCCTAGCTCTGAACTTGCTCTGTACCCCAGAAAGGATGAATTTGTGATTATCCAGCCTCATCCCCCCATATAGCAAGGATTATCAGTCTCTAAGGATCTTTAAATGATCTTCATTTTTTTCTAGTAACTTATTCTCATAAAGGAATGCAACTGTTATCTCTTAGAAATTACTTAATTGTTGTAGTAATATTTGTGTGTACTCTAACAAATAAAACTTGCCTGGAGATCAGCGTGCAGAACTAGCCACTAATTAACAGTAAGAGCCAAGCAGTGGTAGTGCTTACCTTTAATCTCAGCACCTGGGAGGAGAAAACAGGAAGTGATATGGTTTTGTGGAGAGAGGAATTGGTAAGGCATTATGGAAACAGGAGCTTGGCCCCTTTTCGGCTGAGAAGTTGGAGAGGTAAAAGGTGGCTGTGGCCTTTGTCTCTCTGATCTTTCAGAGTTTTTACCCTTATATCTGATTCCAGGGTTTTTATTTTTAAGATCAATTAGAATTTGAGCTACAAATTGCTATTTCAGTTGATATTTTCTAGTGTCTGTACCTCTCAATATACTTTAAATTGTTTTGCTTTTTGCCAATATCCGTCACACATTCCTTTGTCTATGTAAAGGAAGCTGGGTGGGTGGAAGATTTAGCTTGGGTAGGGCAAGTCAGCCTCACAGAGGGGCCAATTGAGAAAGGATCATTCAATGTCAGTATTTGTAGGTGCCCCTTTCCAGCCTGGCTTATTGCAAAGATCTTTTAGTGGCATGCTTGGGCTGTCATGGCAGTGGTATGGGGATATGAGGTGAGGCTCCCTGGATGGCTACATACAGTCTCATTTAAACTGCATGTGAACACAGCCCTCAACTACTGCTGGAGTTCAAGTCCAGAGAAGTTTACTGATTTAATCATCCAAGAGAGGTACTGGCTCTGGAGGGAGGTGCCTGTCCACAAAGCCCAATCGTTCCTTGTGGAGGCCTGCCGTGAATCTTCTGATCTTTTCACCTGGAATCTAGGTCCCAGTCAACTTTGTCCTGAAGCTCCATTTTCTGTGTTTTGTTTTCTCCACACTTCAGTCTGTAGGTTATTTCATTTCTGCTGTCTCTGCTCTTGTAATTCAATAACCTGTTTATCCTTGAATTATGTTTTTATAGCCTAAGGATTCATTGTCACCTTATATGTACTGTGGTCTCCTTTCATTTATACTGGGTGTAGGGGAAAAACAGAATGCTTTGCTATATTTCTGTCTTTGTTTAATTATTTCTTGCTGTTTTGTGGCATTTTTCACTATATAGCTGAGATGAACTCATGTTGTCTCCATAATGCTTATTTAGATGTTTTATTATTCATTTAAAGAAAAGTCTTCAGTCAATAGAATAATGGAGCTATCAAGTGAAATTAGAAATTTCATTAGTGTTATTTAAAATTATTAATGTCATTTCTAAAGGACAGGGCGTGCTGAACCATTTTTTCCCCAAGCAATTTCTAGATGACTCAGGCTAAAATTTGAGATCTATAAATGTATTTATCAGAAACATTAAGTATTGAAAGAGAAATCTACTCCCACATGGTGTAAGAAATGCATTTGAAAGAATGAATGTCCAATTCTAGATTTACGTTTTCCATCTTGGGAAAAGTACTTTCTCTTGGTATTGGTAAATACCTTAGTAAAAATGATGGTAATTATATTATATGGCTGCTAAGATTCCATCTAGAGCAGTGGTTCTCAACCTACCTAATACTGCGACACTTTAATGCAGTTCCTCATGCTGTGGCGACCCCCAACCATACAATAATTTTTTTTACTACTTCATAATGGTAATTTTGCTGCTGTTAAGAATCATAATGTAAATACTTTAGAAGACAGGGGTTTCTCAAGAGGTCTCGATGCACAGATTAAAAGCTGCTTATTCAGACTAACCATTCTGCAATTGTGCTAGGTAGACTGTAGTCACTATTGCATTTGTTGCTCTCACAACTATTGTCATGCAAAGTGGAAAAATGCACATTATTGGTGATCATTGAATTATTATTATTATTTTAGGACTGATAACATTTATCATGCTTTTGCTTGATAAAGTCTCTGTAGTAAATACTTTTACAAATTAACCATTTTTTTACTTATTTATTTGCTTTTTTTGGCCAGTCTGGAGATCAAACCCAGGACTGCACATTCTAGGCTAATATTCTTACTACTGAATCATATTGCCAGTTCATGCATGGACTTGCTTATTTTTGAATTTTATTTTTTAAATCATTTTATGTGTTTGGGTGTTTTGCCTGCATGTGTGTCTGTGCACCACATGGATGCAATGCTGGAGGAGGCTAAAATAGGGCATCTGATCCTGTGGAACTGGAGTTACAAATGGTTTGTGAGCAGTCGTACAGGTCTAGGAATTGAGCTTGGGCCCTATGCGAGAGCAGCAAGTGCTCTTAACGACACAATATGAACTTATTTTAATTCTTTTTTTAAAAAGTATTTATTTATTTATTATATATACAATATTCTGTCTGTGTGTATGTCTGCAGGCCACAAGAGGGCACCAGACCTCATTACAGATGGTTGTGAGCCACCATGTGGTTGCCGGGAATTGAACTCAGGACCGTTGGAAGAGCAGACAATGCTCCTAACCACTGAGCCATCTCTCCAGCCCCCCTATTTTAATTCTTACATAGACTCCCAAAGGTATAATTTTTAAGACAACAAGTCACAGTAGGAAAAGCAGGTTTGATATCAGGGGTCATAAATAAATTAAAAAAAAAAAAACTCTTGGGATCCCCTAACCCTGTTCCTGAGAACAGAAACCTAGGGTTTGAGCATGCTGGCCAACCCCCATGTTAGACAGGCCCTCTATCCCTGAACCATACTATAACCTTCTTAGATGCTTTGAGGCTAGTGTTAAATTCATGCAAATTTTAGGAAGTACTTCAGTCGTTGAAATGGAGAGTTTTGAGGTAACAAAATTCTAGGGTTAATGTTCTTCCATAGAAATAGATAATCCCTATTGTCTATTAGAGCAATTTATATTTTGTATACTTCATACAATAAAATCTAAAGCTTATGTAATTTGAATTTACAGTGCACTTCTACACACATCATTTAATTTTAGCCTCCCAGAAATGTTTTGCGATTGACCTCATGCAATATAAAGCAGTGAGGGCTAGAGGTTGGTCAAATGATTTTCCAACATCACCAAGCTCGGAGTTAGTTGGTTAGAGCAGAAGTCGTCAAACTAGACAGGGAAGCTGGGGGAGGCAAGTGTGGTTCACCCCTCTGTTTTTATAAATAAAATTTCATTGGAGCAATGACTTGCTTTTATGAGCGATCCTCTCCATTTCACACATAAAGAAGAAGCAGGGGAGAGAACTTGCTCTTGATGCTGTCACAGCCAGGGAGTGGCGACGTGGAGGTATGACTGCGTGCCACTCCTCCAAAGCCCTGTGCTGGCCTTGGTGTCCAAATCATTGTCTAGTTCTGTGGCAGTGGGGGATTTGTAACTGTAATCTGCTGAACTACCTCTTGACAATTGCTTTTCCCAAAACTTGTCCCAAAGCAAATACTCAAGCAAACATTTTAATTTATATTCAAATCTTTTGACATCCTATTTTTTTTTTTCCCCAATGGCAAAAATCACTTGAATGCTGTGGGTGGACACATATGGTTTTACTTAAGTTTCTTAGGAATTGATTAGTAATCTCATTTGAGAAGAAAATTAGAGATGTTGGTTAATTAGCTTTTCTGGTGTCAATCCCAGGTCTGTCTGACTTTTTAAACTAGCCTTCAGGACAAACACCTGCTCTCATCATTTCCTCTATAGGAACTTAGCATGTGTGAAAAACACAGAAATGACTTCTTAACCATCCCGTAAAGTAGCCAACCACTACCCACAGGAGGCTTTGCTTCCCTGCATCTGGGCTAACCTACCTTGATTTCTTGAAGCAAGCTGCTTCTCTTCTGGAATCTGAACTATCCATCTCTGTAGCTTCTTTAATGAAATCCTATTTGTTCTTTGAAGCCAGATTAAAATACCATTGAATCCTTAAAGGATTTCTCAGATAAAAGACAAAACTGTTGTGTTCTCAGAACCCAGTATCCAGTAGAATTTTTCTTTGTACCATGCTTAACCGAGTTCACATAGTGCCTACTGACTTTTTTGTTGTACGTGTCTTAAAGTACCCTCAGAAATTTGTACTTTTAAAACTATTTTGTAGGAGACGATGGGATATGTGTGTGTGTGTGTGTATGAATTTTGAATTTTAAGAAATTAAGCCATCTGACAGAATGTATAAGAACTTTTTTTTAAAAAAAAGATTTCTAACTGAATGTATGTGTGGGAGTCTCTGCTCGTAAGTGCAGGTGTACACAGAGATCAGAAGACCACATTGAATCCTCAGGGCTGGAGTTACAGGTGGTTATGGGTGGTGGTAACTGAACTCCTCTGAAGGAG
This sequence comes from Arvicola amphibius, assembly GCF_903992535.2. NCBI lineage: Eukaryota > Metazoa > Chordata > Mammalia > Rodentia > Cricetidae > Arvicola > Arvicola amphibius. The sequence goes on from NC_052048.2 coordinate 190,412,155, forward strand.
CTCATGTGCACTAACTCCTGAATCATCTCTCCATCAAGAATGTTTCAGGTTGAAATACCTTAAATTGTTATTTTGTAAGCCCTTAGATACTTCCTGCTCTGAGAGCTTTTTTCTTGCAACATCAAATGTCAGGCAATCAGTAAATATTTACTCATTTTAGGTCTCAAGTTCCCTTTATAATGTTAATTTCATGTTTCCATTTAGCGCTGCACAATTAATTTAAAAGCACCAAATAAAGATAACAGACAGTACAGATGATTTATTCCAACACCTTATGTCTGCTACTCATTTCACAGTGTCTTTCCTTAGCTTCTTTTTACAATCCCTGTTAACAGCTCATGTTTTGTGTTATTTAAAAGTTATTTGGTAAGACTTCAATTCATGTCACCAATACTTATATGGTTACTAATTTATCACTGAAAGATAAGACCCATGACATGGAAGTTTAGTATTTGTTTGTATTCAAACCTCACCAAAAGTCATTATCCATTTCAACTCCATTTTATAACTTCAGTTCTGCACTTGAATTACTTCTTATGGTCAGCTGGAAATGGAGAATGCCATAAAAATAGAGCATCATCAACTGATTTACCCACAGAGAACTGGGAAGGGCAGTGTGAAAGAAAGAATCAACTTAGATTAGCAAAATCCTGTATTATATGAGTTTGTTAAAATACATAAACACATTTTTAAGTATATTGGCATCAAAGTGCCCACTGAGAATTTTTCAAGTAGAAGACTTAGTGCCATTTTTTTCTTTTCAATTTGTTGAAAATAGACTCCTTTTTTTGACATAATAAATCCTCATTACAGATTTCACTCCGTCTATTCCCCTCAGTTCCTTGTTATGTCCTCTCATATCCAGATTCACTTCATTTCTGTCTCTCATTAGAAAAAAGCTTGTAAGTGATGATAACAAAATATAACAATATAAAAATGAAATAAAGCATAAACTATCACATTGAAGTTGGACAAGACAACCCAACACAAAGAAAAGAGCCTAAGAGAAGGGAAAAGAATCAGAAACCCACTTATTGGCACAGTCATGAATACCATAAAAACATTAAACTGGAAGACATAAAATACACGCAGAAAACTTGGTACAGGCCCATGCAGGCCCTGTTCATTTGGAAACTTGACAAGAGCTTTGATCTTGTTGATTTAGAGGGCTTTGTTTTCTTGATGTCCTCCATCCACTCTGGTTCTTATACTCTTTCTGCCTTCTCTTCTGAGGGTTCTGTGGGCTCTGAGGGGTAGGGAATTGATGGAGACATCCCATTTACGGCTGAGTGTTCCAAAGTCTTTCTTGGAACTCTATACAGTGTTAAATCTGTATAATATCTGCATATGAGTATCTGTATTTGTTCTACTTTGCTGCAGGAGGAAGCTCCTCTGATGATAGTTGAATAAGGTTATGAACAAGTTTTTTTTTTTTTTTTTTTTTTTTTTTTGGTCTGGGATACTTCACTCAGGATGATATTTTTTCTAGTTCGATCCATTTGCTTGAAAATTTCATGATGCCATTTTTTTTAAACAGCTGAGTAATCCTCCACACTTTCCTTTATCCATTCTTCTGTTGTAGAACATTTAGGCTATTTCCAATTTTTGAATCTTATGAGTAGAATGCAATGAACATGGATGAGCAAGTGTCTTTGTAGTAGAAGAAGCATCCATTATATGCCCCAAAATTATATAGCAGAATATTGAGGTAGATTGATTCCTAGCTTCCTAAGGAATGGCCACACAGATTTCCCTAGTATCTGTACAAGTTTGCCAACAAGCGTTCCCCTGGATACATATCCTAATCAGCATAAGTTATCACTTATATTATTGATCTTAGCTATTCTTACAAGTGTAAGATGAGCTTTCAAAGTCAAAGTAGTATTGATTAGCACTTCCCTGATGGTTAGGAATTTTGAATATTTCTTTAACTATTTCTCAGCCATTTGAATTCTCTCTATTAAGAATTCTCTGCTCTCATCTCTGTCCTTCCTCCATCTCTACTATCTAGTTCCCTCAGGTTCTCCTCCCCCATTCCCTTCTCTTTTTCTCTTCCCCTTCTACCCTGGCTTCTCCCCCCACCTCCATACTCCCAGTTTTGTCAGGCAATCTTGTCTATTTCCCCTTTTCAGGCCGCAATATATATATATATATATATATATATATATATATATATATATATATATATATAGTGGAGGGGTTTGATGGAGGACTCTCATTGGTTAATAAAGAAACTGCCTTGGTTTTTTGATAGGGCAGGATTTAGGTGGGTGGAGCAGACAGAACAGGAAGAAGGAAGTGAGGTAGATGGCTCAGACCGTCACCATGCCTCTCCTCTCCGAGATGGATGCAGGTTAAGATCTCTCCTGGTAAGCCACTCCTCGTGGTGCTGCACAGATTACTAGAAATGGGGTAAGCAAGATGTGAGAAATTATCCAGTAAGAGGCTAGAGCTAATGGGCCAGGCAGTGTTTAAATTAATATAGTTTGTGTGTTGTGATTTCGGGGCATAAGCTAGTCAGGCAGCCTTGAGCCTGGTGGGACGAAAAGCAGGCCTGCCCACAACTCCCCACTACAGGGGTTCATCTTGTTACTGAGCTTCTCTAGGATCATGAACTATAGGCTCAATATCCTTCGTTTATAGCTAGTATCCACTTATGGGTGAGTATATACCATATTCATCTTTTTGGGTCTGGGTTACCTCACTCACAGATTGATGTTTTCTAGTCCCATCCATTTGCACACAAATTTCAAGGTGTCATTGTTTTTTTTTTTTTTTCCCCTGAGCAGTACTGTGTAAATGTGTCACGTTTTCTTTATCCATTTGTCAGTTGAGGGGCATCTAGGTTGTTTCCAGGTATTGGTTATTACAAATAATGCTGCTATGAACATTGTTGAGCAAAAGTCTTTGTAGTATGATTGAGCGTCTTTTGGGTATATGCCCAAGAGTGATATTGCTGGATCCTGAATTAGGTTGATACCCAATTTTCTGAGAAACTGCCATACTGATTTCCAAAGTAGTTTTAAAAGGTTGCATTCCCACCAACAATAGATGAGTATTCCCCTTACTGCACATCCTCTCCAGAATAAGCTACCAATGGTGTTTTTGATCTTAGCCATTCTGACAGGTGTAAGATGGAATCTCAGAGTTGTTTTGATTTGCATTTCCCTGATGAGTAACAATGTTGAACTTTTCCTTAAGTGGGAACTTGAATTGGTATGTATAAGGAAAAAAGATAATTTGTATTCTTTTTTAAAAAGATAAACAAACAAACAAACAAACAAGAATTCTCTGTTTAGGTCTGTACCACAATGTAAAACTTTGTTATTTTCTTCATATACAGTTTTTGAATTCTTTATATGTTTTGAATATTAACTCTCTATTGTATGTGTATTTGGTAAAACTTTTTCCACCATTTAGGCAACCATTTTTCTGAATGATGATGTCCCTTGTCTCACAGAAGCTTCTCAGTTTCATGAGGTCCCACTGCTAGTTACTGCTAGTACTTACACTACCAGTGTTCTGATCAGGAAGTCTTCACCTGTGCCAAAGCATTCAAGGCTAACCCCCACGTTTTCTTCTGTCAGGTTCAAGGTGTTTGCTTTTTATGTTGAGATCTTTGACCCATTTGTAGTTGAGTTTTGTTCAGGGTAACAAATATGGATTCCTTTGTTTTCTTCTACATGTAACCATCCAGTTTGACTAGCATCAATTGTTGAAGATGTCTTTCTTCCAGTGAGTGTTTTTGGCTTTCTTATCAATAAGTTAGGTGTCAATAGGTATGTGGATTTATGTCTGGTTCTTCAGTTAAATTTCACTGATTAATATTTCTTTTTGCGCCAAAAAATACCATGCTATTTTTATTACTACAGATTTGTAATATAGCCTGAAATCATAATACCTCCAACAATTTTTTTTTACTATTCAGGATTGTTTTAGCTATACTGGCTTCTTTTTTAAATGTTTCCATATGAACCTGGAAATTGTCATTTAAAGACCTGTAAAAATTGTGTTGGAATTTTGATGGGATTGCATTGAATTTGTAAATTGCTTTTGGTGGGGGTAGCCATTTTTACTATATTTATCATACTGGTCCATGACCATGGGAGATCTTTCCATCTTCTGATATCTTCTTCTTTAAAGTTTTATAATACAAATCTTTCACCGGTTTGGAAAGAGTTACCCCAAGATATTTTGTTACTTGAAACTATTGTGATGGGTGTTGTTTCCCTGTTTTCTTTCTTAGTCCATGTGTCATTTGTATATATGAGGGCTACAGAGTTTTGTGAATTGAATTTGTATCCAGATATTTTGCTGAAAGTGTTTCTTAGCCGTAAAAGTTTCCAGGAAAGAATTTTAGACTTGTTTATTTATATTATCATACCATCTGCAAATAGATAATTTGACTTCATCTTTGCAATTTATATCCTCTTGGTCTCCTTCAGCTGTCTTATTGCTCTAGATAAGACTTCAAATAGTATATGGAATAGATATGGAGAGAGTGGACAGTCTCATCTTGTTGTTGATTTTAGGGGAATTGTTTGTGGTTTTCTCCATCTATATTGATGTTGGATATGGGCTTACTGTAAGTTGCAATTTTGTCTAGGTATAATCCTTGAATTGTTAATCTTCCTAGTACTTTTATTATGAAGGGGGACTACTTTATGATGGATGATATTTTTTATGTGTTTTTAAGTATTTTATTCACAACTTGCTTCTATTTCATAAGGGAAATTGGTCTGCAATTCTCTTTATTTGTTGAGTCTTTATGTGGCTTGGGTATCAGGGTAACTGTAGTCTCATATAATGACTTTGGAAATGGCCCTTCTGTTTCTATTTTGTGGAATAATTTAAGGAGTATCAGCATTAATTCTTCTTTGAAAGTCTGGTAGAATTCTGTACTAAACCCATCTGGCCTTGGACTCTTTTTGGTTGGGAGACTTTTAATATGTCACTAAAGGTTATAAGTCTATTTAAATTGCTTATCTTGGTCTTGAGGTAGACTGATTCCCAGTTTTCTGATTCCCAGGAGGCACAATTATACCATACGGACATTTGTTCAGCTAATGTTCATAGCAACATTATTTGTAATAACCAGAACCTGAAGACAACCTAGATGCCCCTCAACTGAAGTATGGATACAGAAAATATGGTACATTTACACAAAGGAGTATTACTCAGTTGTAAAATGCAATAACATATTGAAATTTGCAGACAAGTGTATAGAACTAGAAAAAAAAACCATCCTGAGTGAAGTAACCCAGACCCAGAAAGACAAACGTGGTACATACTCACTCATAAGTGGATATCAGACGTAAAGCCAAGGATAAGCAGGTTACAATCCACAACCCCAGAGAAGCTAGATATAAAGGAGAACCTTAAGATGAACACACGTGGAGGCCCAAGGAAATGGAAATGGTTAAGAACCCCTGTACAAACTGGGAAGGGGAGTAGAAGGAAGGGTATGGGGGATGAGAACATTAAGGCTCAAGATGGTCTGGGATGGAGAGAGAGGGGAGCAATGAAAGAGATACCTTGATAGAGGGAACTATTATGGGGTTAGGGAAAAACCAGGTGCTGGGTAAATTCCCAGGAATACACAAAGATGATCCCAGCTAATACTCCTAGCAATAGTGGAGAGGGTGCTTTAACTAGCCTTCCCCTATAATCAGATTAGTGGCTACTCTGATTGTTATCATAGAACCTACATCCAATAATGGATGCAGATTCAGTGATCCATAGCCAAACCCCTGGGATGAGCTCTTGGAGCTTAGATGATGAGGGGGATGAGAGATCATATGAACAAGGGGTGGGGTTAAGATCATTATTGTAAAAACTAGAGACAGCTGACTCGAGCTACTGGGAGCTCACAGACTGGACTGACACCTGGGGATCCTGCATGAGCCTGAACTAAGTAAGCCCTCTGAATGTGGGTGACAGTTACGCAGTTTGATCTGTTGTGGGAGGCCCTTCCAGTGAGACCAGGACTTATCCTGGGTGAATGAACTGGCTTTTTGGAGCCCATTCTTTATGATAGAATACCTTGCTCAGCCTTGATACAGGGCAGAGGGCCTTGGTCATTCCTTAACTTGGTATATCAGACTTTGTTGGCTCCCCAAAGAAGTCCTTACCTCCTTGGAGGAGTGAATGGGGGATGGGGGGTGGGATGGGGGAAGGTGGAGAGTAGGAAAAAGAAAAGGAGGGGGAACTGGGGCTAGTATGTAGAATTAAACAAATTAAATAAAAATATATAAACTGCTTATTTGATCTTAGTGTAACTATGGTAAGTGGTAGTATCAAGAAAATTATCCTTATTTTTTATTTTTTTAGATTTCTATTTTGGTGGAATGCAGGATTTTCCAATATGTGCTTATGATTCTTTGGATTTCCTCATTGTCTGGTATTATGACTGCATATTCATTTCTAATTTTGTTAATTTGAATATTCTTTCTCCATGTTTTAGTTATTTGGTCTTATTGATTTTCTCAAAAAGAAAAAAAAAACAACAGCTCTCTGCTTTACTGATTCTCTCTGTATTGCTTGTTTGTTTCTATTTCATTGGTTTCAGCCCTGAGTTTATTGCTGTCTAGAGCTTTCAGGTGTACTGTTAAGTTGCTATTAGAAGAGGTAAGGACTTCTTTGGGGAGCCAACAAAGTCTGATATACCAAGTTAAGGAATGACCAAGGCCCTCAGCCCTGTATCAAGGCTGAGCAAGGTATTCTATCATTTCCATTTTTATATGTACTAGTGCTATGAGCTTGCCTCTTAGGTCTGTTTTCATTGTGTCCCATAAGGTTAGGTATGCTGTCCATTCATTTTTATTCAATTCTAGAAAGTCTTTTATTTTTTTCTTAATTTCTATCTTGACACATTTTTTTTTTCATTCAGTAGGGAGCTACAGTTTCCATGAGTTTGTAAATTTTCTGTTGCTTCTGTTCTTTCTTGTTGACATTCAGCTTTAATTCATGGTGGTCAGTTAAGATGTAAGATTTTTTTCCCTTGTATCTGCTGAGACTTGCTTTGTGACGAAGTATGTTGTCAACTTTGGAGAAAGTTCCATGATGAGCTGAGAAGAAAGTGTATTTTTTTAAATATTTTTGTGTTTGGGTGCAATATTCTGTAAACATTTGTTAAGTCCATTTGGTTTATAATTTACTATAGCTCTAGAATTCCTCTGTTTAGTTTTTGTCTGGATATCCTGTCTATTGGTGAGAGCAGGATATCAAAGTCCCCCTCTATTCATGTGTGAGGGTCAATATGTGATTTAAATTCTAGTATTATTTCTTTTGCAAAGGTGGGTATCCTCATGACATAGATATTAAGAATTGCAATGTCTTCTTGGTAGGTTTTCCTTTGATGAGTATGTAGTGTCCTTCCCTATCTCTTTAGATTAGTTCTGGTTTAAAGTCTATATTGCCTGATATTAAACTGTCTACACCAGCTTGGTTCTTAGGTCTATTTGCTCATAATATCTTTTCCAACATTTTCCCCTGAAACAAGTGCTATTCTAATATTGAAGTGTGTTTCTTGGATGCAGTAAGGATGGATCCTGTTTTTGTGTTCATTCTGTTAGTCTGTGTTTTTTATTGGAGACAGTTAATATTGAACAATACCAATGGCCAATGATATTGAGAGATATTAAAATGACCAATGATTGGTGATTGTTATTATTTTGTTGTTGGTGGTGGTTGTGGTGGTAGGGTGTGTGTGTGTGTGTGTGTGTGTGTGTGTGTGTGTGTGTTTGCATGTGTGCTTGTTTCCCACCTTTCCTGGCCCTTCTGACTTTTAGAGTCTTCATTGAGAAGTCAAGTGTAATTCTAATTAGATCTGCTTTATCTGTTACTTAGGTTTTTTTTCTTTTTCAAATTTTAATATTTTTTATTTATTATGTATGCTTAGTGTTTTGTCTTTTTATGTACCAAGGGGACTCTCTTTTCTGGTTTAGTCTATTTGGTGATCTGTATACTTGTACTTTGTTAAGTACCTCTGTCTTTAAGAGGAGAAATTTTCTTGAATGATTTTGTTGAAAATATTTTCTGTGTCTTTGATCTGGATTTATTCTCCTTCCTCTATTCCTATTATATTTAGATTTGGTATTTTCATAGTGCCCCCGACTTTCTGAATGTTTTGTGCCAGGAGTATTTTAAATTTAACATTTTCTTTGACTGGTGTTTCCATTTCTGTTATTGTTTCTCCAGTGCCTAAGATTCTCTGTTTCTCCAGTGCCTAAGATTCTCTCTTCCATCTCTTATATTCTGTTGACGATGCTGTGTTTATAGTTTCTGATTGCTTACACAGATTATCCATTCTCAAAGTGTTCATAAAAGGAATACTGTAAAAACTGGAATACAACTAACTTTTGCTGCGGGTGACACTGCTCAGACACCCCTTGGCGAGTGGGGTGAGAAGGCATTGAGTCAAGAATACAGACAACCGGAGCCAGATGAGTAACTGCAGATTTGTTTATTACAGAAGTTTGGCCTGCCTATATAATCCCTCTTAAGATCCCATTGGCTCAGGCAGCCAACTCTGTTGCATTGTCCTTCTTCATCTGTATGTACTGTCAGATTTCTCTGCATCAGCAGTCTCTGAGTTTAGCAGCAGGACTTAAGTTGACTTAAGTTGACTTAGAAAGGAAATGCCTACCAGGAATGCTCATGTGCGCTGGTTTGGCAGGATGCTGGGACTTGGACAGGCTGGCCAGCAGTTTCTATTATGTATTCCTCCTTTATTTATTCATTTATTTAAGGAATGAGGCTTAAAGGGAGTCAAAGTTATAGCTTAGGTCTCATCACCACCTCAAATAGCATCCAGCATAACAGACCATGTCTGTCTTAGATTGGCCTGCCTCATGGCTTCTTACTCATCATTGACTACTGCTTCTCCAAGGATTACATCTCAGAGAAGCAGGCCCAGGTGGGAGTTGTCAAACTGATGCCTCATGAATTTCTGTAATCCAGGCCCAAACAGCTTCCTGAGGAGGGCTATGTTTTGAGTGTTCCAGTGCCATGAGAACCTGGAGGTGGAAATATGCTGTAGGAGACACTTAAGGAGAGTGGTTAGTAATAAGACAATACCCCCAATCAAGGCATAGGAAAAAGGGTGCTAATGTAGGCCAGGGTGGGCCCCATGTCACGTTAGCTATTTGTGTAACATTAACCATCAGGGCTTTGGTCCATTACCCTGAAGTGTTGGTACATAGAAGGGTGTCAGTAAAATAACAACCCCTTCAGATGAAAGCAAGGGGTTGAATGTCCAAACAATTGGTGGGGCCACAAAAGTCCCAATTTCCAAGTATTGTATCAACTTGGTTGAAGGAGATATTGTAAACATGGTGGAAGGGAATTAAGGTCCAAAGATGAACCATCCCAAAGCAAGCAAAAGGATCATAAGCATTACTAAATGCCAGAGGAAAGAACCTGAGAATTTTCCTTGATGTCCTTGGAGTCCTCTGTCACAGGCTGCATACCTTGTTCAGGGATCCATATTGGTAATGTCACATTCTGTTGAAAAACATATACATATCCTTGCCCCAGATTAGCACTGGGGCGGGTTTTTGTGATTGAAGTGTGATAGGGTCCTAACATCAGACCAGAGGAAGGGGTGTGCTGTGGGGCAGGAAGATCCAATGCTTATATGCCATGCTGAGGCCCTTCTCCTAGAATGTGAGGAAATTTAGATGAAATAGGACCTCAGATAGGACCAAATGAGGGTCACATTTAGCTCTGGTGAAGTGACCTTTGCCAGAAGATCTTTGAGGGTTCTGTTTATTCTTTCAACGATGTGATAGCCCCAAGGGTTGTAAGAAATGTCAAAGGTGTGTCTTGCAGTTCAGGAAGTGATAAATCCATTACATTGCTGGAAAGTATAGACGGTGCCATGCCATTATCAGTTTTTAGGGCCGCAGGCACCCCCATGAGCAGCATTGCAGACTTGAGAGCCTTAATAAAACAGGTGGCCTTTTCTCCCAATAGGGCAATGGCATAGGTGAAGGAAGACCAGGTAACCACAAGTACATGGATATATTGGAGTTTGCCAAAGGGGGTTGTTTGTGGGTTGATGATGGAAGTTATAAAATAGTGCCATACTAGTTCAGAAATATGTATAATAAAGGATTATTTATTTAGGGGAGACTCACAGATCTCTGTATTAGATCACAGTCTTTTGCACAAACAGGGAACAAGAAGCTGGAGCAAGAACTGGAACAAAGAGAGAGAGTGCATGCTTCACAGCCACATTTATAATATAAGAGAACATTCCCAAATGGGATGGTATCTTGAGGCCTATTGGCTGAAGGAGCTCCCACAGCACCTCCCCCTTTTGTTTAAATAAGAGAGTTCTAAACCCAATACAAAACTATATACTAGAAACAAATATCAAGAATAAAGTTAGAATTACAACCAGCACAAGCAATATTATGCAAGAAACATGTCCTAATGTTTTAATAAACATTCTATCCTAAGGAGTCTAAGTCTTGTATTGGAAATGGCTTGGCTAGATAATAAGAGGATGGTAACTGTGAATATCTAATCTTTAATCCCATCGAAGGCCTGAGAAGGGCGATAGAATTACTTGAGTAGGCAGAAAGTATAATCAAGCAGCTTCCAAAAAAATGTGCAGTAGATGACAGAGACAACTGGCTGCCTGAGCAATCACCCAAAGTCTCATTTGCAATGTTGAAGCAACCAACTTTGGCTAAGGCCTATAGTAACTGATAAACCATTTTTAGAGGCAGGAAATTTTCAGAATGACTTTACCCTGTCTTGGCAAGATTTGGCAGTCTTTTTTCTTGTATCCTGCTTATCTAGTCTGGACATCATACTCTTTGTCAGTGGTCAAAACTTGGGCAGTTGCCTGCCCAAAGGCCAGTTGTGCTGAGAAGAAAACAAACTCCAAGTGGAGTGTCTTTGGTATTTTACACTCTCTTGGGAATAGATCAATGCTGCCAGGAGCAATCATGTCTCACATCAACAGAATCCTAAGTTTTTTAAATGTCATATTCTACAGATCTTTGAAGTGTTTGAAGATTACCTATCTATGCAAAATACTATTTCTATGTATCTAAAGAATCTAATTAGTCTGACTAAAAGTATAACAAACATAAATGACTATTGACCTATAATTCTTAATACCCATATAACTTAACAATTAAAACTTCATATCAGAATATTAAACAATCTTTAAACAATTGTGCAGTAAAGGAGGGCAATGACCTCAAAATGTAAACACTGTATAAATATCTTGATCAGAGGTAGAAATATATAATGCAATATAATATATCCTAAAACTGTATCAATATACAAAATGTCTTTAAAAGAGGTAGAAATATGCATTCATTACAATCTGACAAAATAACTTTGTTTAGGCATACAAATATTATAAACAGAAATAGGAACATATTCAATATAACCAATATAATTCGAACTTGTATCAATACAGAAAAATCTATACCAATGTAAATTGTCCATAAAAGTTCACAAGTATTCACTCTATTGCTCACTATTATTGTTTTTACTGTGAGTAAATTCATACTAATCTACCTGTTATCCCATTTAGTTTTCCCTCCTTTTTTGAGATCTCTGGGCCTACATAATTTTTACCCCAACCTCCAACCCTATATAAGTAATAATCAACCCTGAAATGGTGTTCCTAACCCTGATGACAAACTTTTTGGGGAGAGGTGATGTTGTCTTCTAGAATTGCTTCCTGCTGTCATGGGGGTGATGTTTTTTTCTATGGGATCCTGTAAAAGTAAAATGATGCTTAAGTTTCAAGATTGCTCTTTTGTATAATTGCAAATGGTCTCTGGTAGTTGATAGGGTTGTTTTTCTTGTTTATTTTTCATTTTTAATTTTTTAAAGTTCTTTTGGTTTAATTAATTAAAAAGGGAGAAATGCTGTGGAATAATCCTTCCATACAATGTGAATATGTATTACTCTTATGGGTTAATAAAGAAGTTGATTGACTTATAGAAAACTGATTGGCCTATAGCAAGGCAGGATAAACTTTGGCAAGACAATCAAACTGAAGATGAAGGGCAGTGTCTGAGAGTCACCATCAGACACAGACAGAGCAAGATAGGTACACTGTACTGAGCAAAGTTACCAAGCCACATGTCAAAGCATAGATAAAAAATATGGGTTAATTTAAGTGTAAGGGATAGCTACTAACAAGCCTGAGCTATTGATTGAGTATTTGTAATTAATGTTGAATCTCTATGTCAGTTATTTGGGAAACAGCTGTGACACAAGAAAACTCTGTCCACAATGGTGACTTGCTCTTTGATTCCCAGCTTCCAGAGCTGTGCTCCAATAAATTTTAGTTGTTTAAGACTCCCAGTTTCTTCAGGATATTCTGTGATAGTAACCTGAGCATATTATAACACTTGAGATGAACTTGAATGTTGTGTGCAGACTTGAATGTTGTTGTGCAATCTTTCAGGGAAACACAGGTAGAAAAATATTAGGAAAATAAAATTTAAATTACTTTTCAATGTTGAATTTTAATTTGTGTTTTAACTATAACATGTTACTATTCTTATTTTGAAGACATGTAAATATTTTCATTGAAATTGCCAATCTCCTTTCTGGTTTGGTAGCTTAGATCTTTAAACCCAGCACTTGTGGCAGAGGCAGAAGGATAGCTATGAGTTACAAGAGCTTGGTCAATATAGTGAGTTCTAAACTAGCCAAGGCTCCATAGTAAGATGCTGTCTCAAAAGTCAAACCATACTATCTCTCATAATAATTGCATAGTTGGGAATAAGTTGATAAATTTAAAAGTTGTAACATGAAGGGGCCAGGCCTGTTTGTTTGGGTTTCTGTCCTGCCTGGTATGCCACAGCCGGCAAGCCCCAAAGAAATAACACAGAGATCTCTATAAATTATATAAAGCTGATTGGCCCATTAGCTCTAGCCTCTCACTGGCTAACTCTCACATCTTGATTAATCCATTTTTCTGATCTACGTTAGCAATGTGGTTCAGAACCTTTTTCAGTGGTTGCAGATCACATCCTGCTGCTTCAGTGATCTGGGCAGGAGTGGGAGGAATCAACTTCCTCCTTTACAGAGTTCTCCTGTTCTCATTGTATCATTTTTATTTCCTGTCTGGTTTTCCCACCTTTACCTCCTGCCTGGACTATCAGCGTTAATTTAAAACATGATTGACAGAATACAGACAGTTCTCCTGCACCAAAAAGTATCATTTTACTATGTCATTATTTTTCTTTCCTAAACTGGAAGTTTCTGCCTGGTTTATCTACTTTTTAATGATAATAGTATTGCTTAAGTATAGAAAAATTTTCTTGATTGAGTCACTGTCAGTTGAGAAAAGAGCATTCTTTGTGTAGAGAATCAAGCTTTTCAAATTACAACTTGTTAAAAGTTTAAAGTGATAACAGAATGGTTGCTTTCAGTACTCTCAGATAACATATGATGGACATTAGGAAGGCTTGCTGAATACATTTTGATAAGGTGAGGGGAACACAGAAATCCCAGTCCCTGTAAGTAGTTGTATCCACCAGAGCAAAGTCTGTGGAAAGTATCATGAATCTTGAGTTCTCAGTTTTACTGTAATTGGCTTTGGCTGTTTGAGTGTGGTACAGTGTTGAAGTAAGGAAATGGAAAAGGAATGATGGGATTACTGATGTGCCTGGTTCTGAGGCTCTCAACAGTTGCACTGATTCCTCACATGTCACATGCAGGGCACACAGCTCCCTTGGTGCCTTGTCCAGCTCACCACTACAGAGATCCCTTTCTTTTCTCAGCTTGATCTGAATTCTTGGAAGTTCCTCGAACACAATGCCTTTCTCACCTTTGTGGTTTCTCGCACATGCTGCCTAAAATGCCCTGTCCTTCCAATGTCACCTGTGAAATGTTTCTTGTTTTCCATAGGTCAGACTCCTTTTCTGTTCCTCCAGTGTAAGAAGGTAAACTATGTCTATGCTTGATCACCATCCCAGATCATCTTTTCCTAAATAAAATAAGCGCTTAGCTTAGCAATGCTGCTTTGAGAAACCTTTATCTCTTCTTTCTTTTTACTTCTTCATTTTGCAGTACTGTACCTTCATCTGTGAGAGAAACAAATTTTAGACTAGCACACTGGTAGTAAATATCTAAGGAACTGTTGTATGTTGCATGGCCATTCACTGAATTTTTGGAAGTCTTTACTTTCTTTCTCTATTTCTTCCTTGACCTATTGGTGACTCAGGTGAGCACTGTTTAATTTTGATATATTTGTGGGACTTCTGAAATTGGTGTTGCTGTTGAATTCTAATGTTAAGCCATGGTGATCTGATAAGATACAGGGGGTTATTCCTATTTTTTGTATCTGTTTAGGTTTGCTTTGTTACCTAGTACATGGTCAATTTTTGAGAACATTCCATGAGGAGTCAAGAAGAAAGAATATTCTTTTATGTTTGGATTGAATGCTCTATAGATATCTGTAAGTCCATTTGACTCATATCTGTTAATTCTTTATTTCTCTGTTAAGTCTCTGTCTGACAGACCTGTCCAGTCATGAGAGTGGGGTGTTGATATCTCCCACTGTTAGTGTGTGGGGTTTAATATATGATTTAAGCTTTAGAAGTGTTTCTTTTACATATTAGGGTGCCCCTGTGTTTGTGGCATAGATGTTTAGTATTGAGATTTCTTCTTGATGGACTTTTCCTGAGACAAATATGAAATGTCCTTCTTTGTCTCTTTTGATTGATTTTAGTTTGAAGTCTATTTTATTAGGTATTAGGAGAGCTTGTTTCTTAGGTACATTTGATTAGAAATTTTTTTTCACAATCCTTTACTCTGAGGTGATGTCTGTCTTTGTGGTTGAGGTGTGTTTCTTATATGCAGCAGAAGGATGGATTCAGTTTTCATATCCAATCTGTTAGCCTGATGTGGGAGAGTCTTCTGTTTGTGTTGATTTCATTCATTAATAAAGAAACTGTCTTGGCCCATTTAATAGGCCTGCCCTTATGTGGGTGGAGTAGACGGAACAGGAAGAAGGAAGTGAGGTAGATGGCTCAAATTGCCCTGCCTCTCCTCTCTGGGACAGTCGCCATGAAGCCAGCCACCAGGTCAGATGCGATGAAGCTCCAGCCCAAGATGGACGTACGCTAGAATCTTCCTGGTAAGGCACCACTTCGTGATACTACACAGATTATTAGATATGGGTTAATCAAGATGTAAGTAAGAAGCTGAAACTAATGGGCTAGGCAGTGTTTAAATGAATACAGTTTGTGTGTTGTTATCTCTGGGGCTAAGCTAGCCAGGCAGCCGAGAGCCAGGCAGTGGGAAGCGGCCTGCTGCTCGTTACTACGTTAGCCTGTGTCTTTTAATAGATGAGTTGAGTCTATTTATATTAAGAGATATTAACAACCAGTGATTGCTAGTTTCTGTTATTTGAGTTTTCATTGCTGGTGATGTTATTGTGTGTGTTCTTCCCTTCCTTGGGAATTGCTGCTGTGATATCATCTATTTTCTGTGTTTTTGTGGATAGAGCTAACTTTCATGGGTTGGAGCCTTCCTTCTAGTACTTTGTATAGGCCTGAGTTTATGTCTTGGTATTGTTTATATCAGGTTCTGTCATGGAATATCTTGTTTTTTTCTGTCTATGGTGATTGAAAATTTTGCCAGGTATAATAGTCTAGGTTGGCATCCATGGTCTCTTAATGTCTACACAATGCTTGATCAGGACCGTCTGGCTTTCAATGTTTCCATTGAGAAGTCAGGTGTAATTCTGAAAGGTCTGCCTTTATATGTTACTTGGCCTTTTTCCTTTGCAGCTCTTAATATTCTTCTTTCTTTATTCTGTATGTTTACTGCTTTGATTATTATGTGCTGAGGAACTTTTTTTTTAGTTAATTCTATTTGGTGTTCTGTAAACTTCTTGTATGTTCATATTTATATCTTTCTTTAGGTTGGGAAAGTTTTCTTCTATGATTTTGTTGAATATATTTTATGTGCTTTTGAGTTGGACTTCTCCTTCTTCTATCTCTATTATTCTTAGGCTTGGCCTTTTTATGGTATCCCATATTTCCTGACTATTTTGTGTTAATTTTTTGTTAGATTTAGTGTTTTCTTTGACCGATGAGTCTATTTTCTCTCTTGTATCATAAATTTTTGAAATTCTCTCTTTTATCTCTTGCATTCTGCTGTTTATGCTTGCATTTGTAGTTCATGATTATTTTCTCATAATTTCTGTTTCTAGAATTCCCTTAGTTTATGTTTTCTTTATTGTCTCTATTTCAGTTTTCAAGTCTTGAATCATTTCTTTCACCTGTTTGATAGCTTTTTCTTGGATGTCTTCCAATTTTTTGTTTGTCTTTTCCTCCATTTCGTTCAGGATTTTTTTTATTTCTTCTTTAAGGGCCTCAAACATTCTCCTAAAGTTACTGTTTAGGTCATTTTCTTCAGCTTTATCTATATTTGGGTGTTCAAGTCTTATTGTAAACTACTAGTTTTTGGTGGTGTCATGTTGTTCCTTGTGGTGTTGCATGTGTTCTTACCTTGTCTACCTGTCTTTTCCTCTGATTGGTGTAGTTGGGACCATGTCTCTGGTGATCAATGTTCCAGATATTAGTGGATCCAAAGCTCAGATAGTAGATTCTCATGTTGGAGTCAAGGCCATGGTTCCAGTTACCCTGGAGGTTGCTGAATACTCCCAAAGATCACTCATGGAGGTTGCTTGCTTAGACCTGCTCCCGAAGAGATTGCTAGCTCAGGCATGGTCTCTTGAATGTTGCTGGCTTGGGCCTGCTCTTTATAAGGTTACTGGCTTGGGCCCTTTCTGGCAGAGGTTGCTGTCCTAGGCCTGGTCCTGTGGATGTCTCTGACTTGGGCCTGCTCCCATGGCAGTCCCTTGTTTGGACCTGGTCCCTCAGAGGTCACTTGCTAAGGCCTGGTCCTGTGGATGTTGCTGACTCGACTGGTCCCTAAGAGGTCACTGTCTTAGGCCTGCTCACTCAGAGATCACTAGCTTGGGCTTGCTACAGTGAAGATCCCTGGCTTAAGCCAGCTCCCACAGATGTTCCTGGCTCAGGCCTGGTCTCATGGAAGGTGCTGGCCTGGTCTTGGTCCTGTGGAGGTTGCTGACCTGGGCCTGCTCCTATGGTTGTTCCTGACTTGGGTCTGCTCCCATGGTTGTTCCTGACTTGGGTCTGCTCCCATGGTTGTTCCTGACTTGGATCTGTTCCCATACAGGTCGCTGGTTTGGACTTGGTCCCTCAGAGATTGCTTGCTTGGGCTCTGCCCTGTGGATGTCGCTGACTTGGCCTATTCAGAGGAGGTCACTGTCTCAGGCCTGTTCACTCAGAGGTCACTAGCTTGGGCCTGCTCTGGTGAAGGTCCCTGGTTTAGGCCTGCTACCACAGATATTCCTGGCTCAGGCCTGGTCCCACGGAGGTTGCTGGCCTGGTCCTGGTCTTGCGGAGGTTTCTGGCTTGGTTCTGCTTCCAAGGAGGTTGCTCATTAGGGCCCAGTCCCGTGGAGGTCACTTGAATGCTTATTTGTTTTACAAATTTAAATTTATTTGTTTATTTGTGTGTATTGGGTGAATGGACATGGCACACATGTATTTATTTTACCTCTTCAGTGCAAACACATGTATTCTCAGGTATGCTCCGCTTGTTTAAAACAATTGTACATCATTGTACATCATCTCAAAAATGTATTCTCTTGGGTGGACAGAATAACACCTGTCTCCAGATCATCTGAGTTCTATCTGTGGAACCCATATGGTAGAAGGACAAAACTGACTTCCCTAAGTTTTCCTCTGACTTCACATGCACACTGTATGAACACTCAAATGCTCTCTCTCTCTCTCTCTCTCTCTCTCTCTCTCTCTCTCTCTCTTTCTCTTTCTTTCAAGGAAAAATTTTAAAAAATGCCTGGAAGGGGATGGAAGAAGGAAAGGGAAGGGGTAGTTGATGTAATTCCATTACAATTAAATACTCATTTTTTAAAAAGGAATGCATTACTTGTTAAGGGGCAAAGTGCAAACTTTTGGGGAGCTAGAGTACTCTGTTATTTGCCAAGATAACACCTATTGATGTAAAGATTCAGGCTTAGGTTATATGTGGAGTGAGTGAGTTTTCTCCTTCCCCACATATATCTCCCTAGAGGCTTGATATCTGAATTGGAAATGTAATCTGGTGATCAGGGGAGAGGGGAAAAGGCACTAGTGCTGGTTACAAGAACATCACAGGAACATGGGAAATGGATCAGAACCTTATGTATCCTTTTTATCTCAGGGAGGGCACAGGTGCTGTGACTCCGATTGCCTTGTGAATCCCATCCATCTGAGAGGGCACAGGGGCTATAAGTCATTTTAGGAGCACAGCAGTAAATGGCTTTGAGGGGAGATGAGTAGGTCCAAAAGGACAGATGATGCCTGGGGCGCAGCTGATCTGCTTCTGTGTGGGGTGTCTTAGTGCCTCCTCTATGACATGAGGATAAATGTCCTTGGTTGATGGATTAACAAATACAGAAGCTAGTTGTTTTCTCTTTGGCATAGTCTTTTTCAAGGTGTTTAGGGGAACGTCAAAGAAAGCTACTTCTTCCACTATAAAGAAGAAGAGATTTGACAGAAGGAGGGGTGGGGAAAATACCACAGACACTCGTTTTGAGTCCATTTAGTAAAAATTATTCAGCAAAGGAAAAGTGCCATCTTTGGGGGTTATCTTAGTTAGGCTTACTATTGCTGTAATGAAACATCATGACCAAGAGTAATTCGAGGAGGAAATGGTTTATTTGGATTACACTTCTGTATCCACACATCATTCTGTATCACTGTTCATCATTGAAGGAGCAGGACAGGAGCTCAAGCAGGGCAGGAACCTGGAGGGAGGAGTTGATTCTGAGGACATGGAGAGGTGCTGCTTACTGGCTTGCTCCCATGACTTGCTCAACCTGCTTTCTTGTAGAAGCCAGGTAGGATTAATGGGCATCCCAGGGGTTGCCCTACACACCATGGACTGGGCCTTCCCTCAGGGAGTCACTAATTTTGTGCGCAGCTTGATCTGATGAGGCCATTTTCCCATTGGAGACTTCCTCCTTTCAGATGACTCCAGCTTGTGTGAACATAAAACGAGACAGCAGAGGGATATTGCTGTAAGCCTCAACAAATATTTGGACACTTTAATATACCCAATAAAGAATATAAGGCGAAGAACAGTAGACCACAAAAGTAAAAGAGCAAACAAACAAACAAACAAACACACAAATAAAGCCATTTGTGAAGAAGAAAAGGGAGAACATGACGGTGTAGTCACTGTCTCCAGCCAGCATACCCCCCCACCCCCCGCATCACTGTGGTGGGTCCTTAGTTAGCCTGTCTCTTTCCCTCCAGCTCTTTTCATGGCATCTCCCATGGGATCAGTTTCTGGAGAGAATGTTTCTCTGGCAGATGCCTGGTAGTAGCTCTTAAGAGGTACCACTTTCTGAAATGTTTATCTAGTGAGTACTTAGATCCAGAATGTGAATCCCTGGCAGAACCTGTATGGGTTATCTGCCTGAACCTTTCAGCTTGTGTAGTTCCGACTGCATCTCTGAGCTGCAGGAGTAACACCAGGAATAACTACAATGCTGGATTTTGAGGTTTTTTTTTTAATTATTATTATTTAAAAGAGCCATTCAAAACCAAACTGAGCTAAAAACCCTGTTCTTGTTCCCTGGGTTGTCAAACATCCTTCTGTGTATTTTGCAACGTATACTCACGTATTCATGGACAGCTTTCAGAGCGGCTGGGGCTTGCCAACTAAAGCCCACATTGAAATGTTATAAAATAGAACAGTTTATTGTAATCACAGATACTATATGTAACATAGCAATTGACGTCTTGAAAGCTAATTACCGAAGTTGTTTGAAATAATCAGGGACTTATTCAGCAGCCCCGGGATGGGGACAGCTGTACAAATACTCACCGTGTAGCAGTGGCAAGGGAGGAGGGTGGAAAAATAGGCTAGTTAAAAGTTCAAACAAAGAGGGAAACACGACATGGAAAAGAATCCCCCTGGCTCTATTCAGCAACTGTAATGAACATTCAAGGGCACACTGTTCCAGATTTTCAAGCAAAATATTGAAATACACTTTTGACATGACAACAGATTCCGCTAGAATTATGAAGCATTCAGTAGCTACTTAATTAATTGCAGGAAAAGTTCCTGGGGACTCTTCCAAAGTCTAAGGAAACTCTCATTGCCTCCTGAATCGTGGCAGTTTTCTCGAGAGAAAAGGTGGGAAATATGTACTTGCCAAAGAGACGGCTTTTAAGTTCTCACACATCTCTCTCATTAGGATAAATTGCTACCTGTAAAGCTACTTAGTGAACCTTTCTGTTGTGTGCATGGCTTTTCTAAGTGGGAAGTGGACTTTCTGGCCAGTACCTGTCTGTATGTACCTTAGAAAAGTCTGCTTCTTGACCGAGCAACAGCTGTACTCTCATATTTAGGCCCTTTATTTTCCCATGAGATAAAGCCCAGTGGCATTGTCCTCAAAAGGAATAATTGTAATTTCTCAAGTTAACAGAGCCCCAGAGTACTGAACATATGCCTTCAAGGACTAAGAGCAGGCAAGGCATCGTGGGCCACTGAGCAAGACACGCTTCTCAACGGTGGCACTGCTAGCCATAAATTTGACATACATAGCAGAAAAGCATTGATTTATAGCCTCTCTTGACCATAAAAACCAGATTTTATGCTTAAAAATACATGTCCCTATTGTTCAGGGAAGTTTACAATTTTTTTTTTTTCAAAAAAAGAAGTTATTTGGGCAACTGAAAAAAAAGTCAGATTATTTTGTAGAGCTCAGTGAGCCCAGGGGAGTTATAAATATATATCCACATGGCATAGATAATCTTTACTGAGCTTCAATTCTTTAAACTTCTTGATGGTTGCTTTAGACTTGTAGTAAATCCTGCTTGAGTCTAATTAAATTGGGGTTCAGGATCACTAGTATTTTATCTTTTACTGAACCTTTAACAGTCGCTTCATTATCCACTGGAGTGGGTAGAACATACACATGAATAGCAGCGAGTAATGCAATATTTATTATCTTCTTTTCTGTTAAGATATTTTTAGACAGCAGTTTTTTTAAACACTAAAGAGTTGCATTTTTTTAATATTTAGTAGAATATTGGACTGACCGAATGCCAATAAAAGTGTTGATGATTCAAATACAATATTAGGAATCATTTCCCTGATTCATTGAGTTTATTTTAAATAATATTTTACTTATTCTTTAAGAACTACTTATAATGTATTTTGATCATATTATATTCTACATTGCTAGAGGTGACAGTATTGATTACTTTCTACTGTCATGTGGCAAGGACTTCTTTTTTTACAGTTTACAACAGTTTTTTTAACCTTGTATTTTAATCTATGATATTCTTTACACATACATGTGGAATTATGTATTAATATTTCTAAGTATTTTTTGAATAGCCCAGGCTTAAATTGAATATATTAAGTAGTTAAAAAGCACAGTAGAAAATGTTAGAATTATCAGAATTCAATACAATGCTAAGCATGTATGTGTGAACCTAATTTGACCTCTGTAATAATTGCTGACACTATTTTACATATCAATATATTCATTTGCCAATAGTCACATTTTCTTAGAAAGATTTGTGAAAATTTCTCCAAGGAGATTATTTATTTATTGTGTATATATTTGTGTGGTGTATGCATCTGTGCCCATGTGTACAGGTGTATTTACCTGTGAGCACATATAGAGTCCAAAAGCTTGTGTCAGGATGACCTTTCATCTGTCTCATTGAGTCTAGAATTTGCTGTTTTGGTCAGAGGATAACATCATATAGGTCCATTCTCAAGACTGAAATTTATTCCAGAATTATTTAAGACTTGTAAAAAGGTATCTAAAAATCAAAGTCTATCAGAGGCTTCCATTTGTTACAATATGTAAGGCCTGGAAAGAATGCATAATATAATGCCATTTTGCATGCAATAGATGCTCAGTGTATTTCTGTTTTTCATTAAGGTGATTCCAGTAATTCAATGCAGCAGATACAGTGTAAAGTTTATCTGAGGCCATCCTCAAAGGGAAACAAAATAATGGAAATGAAAAAATACTTCTGTAGCAAAGATATTAGAGTATGGCAAGAGAACTTACTTTATGGATTTACATTATAATGTCTCTCTTCTCTGGTGGTGGGGGTAGAGAAAAGTTATTAACTATTTCAATAATGTGTTATTTGCATGAAATAAGAACATCTGTGTTAGGGTTCGTGGAAGCATCTTCGTAGGGTTATAAGAAACTGTCTGAAGTGTGTGATGTGGAATGAACAGCACAGCTCCTGCCTTGATCTTTCTCATCAAAAGCTATTTCCAGGGGCTTGGGAACAATCATCAACACTAAGATCTGTGTCTTTAAAAAGCAGTTCAAGGAGGCTTTGGTCAGAGCAGTTGAACAAATCTCAAAGAAAACAGATCTTCTATGGGATAAAGGGAAACATTGGGCTCAAGGGAATGACAGTCTCACACTAATTGAGAAAGCGCATTATTTTTCAATATCAGAACAGAGTATAGGGGGAACACTATTAATCAGATTTGCACTGGTGTGTTTATCTTATGGACAACTTAATAATAGCTCAGGAATTATGAAACCTGTATTTCAGAGGCCTGGACTTGAAGGAGCCCAGCCTCCTCCACCACTGCTCTGGCTCCCACTGCCAGTCATTTCAGTCCTTTAAATTCTATGCCCATTTCATAGCATCCCTCCTTGGGGGTTATCAAGGTGGAATATAGCAGCGAACAAAAGGAATTATGATCTGTATAGCAAGAGATTTCTTTCTATAAAACAAGACAGGGATTTCCTCAAGGGGAAATGTTTGATGGTAAAAAGTGATGGAGGATTCTCATTGGCTAATAAACAAACTGCCTGGCCCATTTAATACGCCCGCCCTTAGGTGGGTGGAATAGACAGAACAGGAAGAAGGAAGTGAGGTAGATAGCTCAGGCAGACTGCCGTGCCTCTCCTCAGGGAGACAGATGCAATGAAGCTCCTGCCCAAGATGGACATACGATAGAATCTTTCCCGGTAAGACACCACTCATGGTGTTACACAGATTATTAGATATGGGTTAGTAAAAATGTGAGTAAGAGGATGAAACTAATGAGCCAGGCAGTGTTTAAAAGAATGCAATTTGTGTGTTGATATTTCGGGTGTAAAGCTAACCTTGCGGGAACCGGGCAGGATGAAAAGCAGGCCTGCCCACAGCTCATCACTACAAAAAAGCGCTGGCAAATCAGTGTGGTGCTTTGGATGAGAATGACCTTCACAGGCTCAGACACTTGAGCACCTGGCCCCCATTAGATGGCAATTTGGGGAGTTTTAGAAGATGTGACTTTGGTGGAAGAATGTCAACTGGAGCAGACTTTGAGTTTCAAGTCTTGAGTCAATCTCAGTTTGCTTTCTCTTCTTGCTGGTGGTTAAGGATGTGATCTTTCACTTCCTTCTCCAGGTGTCATCCTTACCTGTTGCCATGACTCACTCGCAAGATGGACTCTTGTATCTCTGGAATGTAAACTCAAATAAACCTTTCCTTTATAATTTGCCTTGGTCATGGTATTTTTTCAGAGCAACAGAAATTAAATAATCCACTCAGTTACCGTGCATGTGTGTGTGTGTGTGTGTGTGTGTGTGTGTGTGTGTATTCAAGCAAGATACTTGCAGTCTCAATAATATGCATTATGTCTATAGAGCCTATTCATCCTATGCAACTGAAAATTCAGCTTTTGGTTGTCATCTCTCCATTTCCCCTACTATAGCTCTTGGTGACCACTAACCATTTTCTGCTTTAGGATTACTCATGCTATGAGCGGCAGACTTTCCTTGTTATACTTTAAGAGGACGAATGGTATTTACTATGTATGCAGACTATATTCTTTTTGCCACTTAGGTTGCTTCTGTATTTTGCCTATTACCAATATTCCTACAATGAGCATTAGAATGTAGATAATATTTCAATATTCTAATTCCCCTCTCATTTGCACCCTAAATTGACATATAATACTATATAATGGTTTTTTCTTCATATTTTAGGGAAACCTTCATATTGAGTTCCAAATGGCTCTACTAGGTTATGTTTACATTAGGAATGCACAAGGATTCCCAAAGTACTCTTTCTTGTAAACGTATGATAATATATCATCATGTTCTTGACTTCCCAATGATTTTTGATATTGATCATTTTTATATACTTGTCTAATTGTATACTTTCTTTTGAGAAATATCTATTCATGATTTATCTGTAAATAGGCTCTTTGTTTTCCTGTTACTGAGTTGTTTGATATCTATATTTATACATATTTTCAAATATCTGCTTTTGTTCCATAGATAATCTTTTCAGTCTGTTAACTGGTTTCCTTTGCTGTATAGAAATTACTTTAGCTTAATGCAATATCTATTTTTCTATTTTTGATTTTGTTGCCTATACTTTAGGAGTGAGGTTAAAAAATAAACAGCTGGATCCAAAATTGTCAAGATTTTCTTTTGTTTCCTTCTGTTTTGTAGTGTTCGTTTTTTTAATGTATGCGAACACACTTTCACTTCTCTTCCAGTTTGAATGTTTTTTATTTATTTATCTTTCCTAATATCTCTTGCTACAACATCAAGGAATATATTAAATAGAATTAGTGAAAATGGATGTTTTCATCTTTATTCCTAATCTTAGAAGAATACACAAAATTTAACCATTTTTATGCTATTAGATATTAGATATGGGCTTGCTAAAGGTGTGTTTAGTGCTTTAAGATGTATTTCTTCTATGAATACATTCCTGATGGGGTTCTCTCTCTCTCTGTCTCTGTCTCTGTCTCTCTCTCTTTCTCTTTGTGTGTGTGTGTGTGATTAGAGGTTCAGCCTAGGCCTTTATACATGCTACAAAAGTAAGTTCCCTAGCACTTAGCTATGCCTACAGCCAAACATCCAATTATGACTATACCTTTCATTCTAGTAATATAATTTATCACACACACACACACACACACACACACACACACACACACTCCTATAATCACCGGGGTGAGCCTTTCCTAAGTATCTAGCAAGTCAATAGCTAACTGCTGTTACATAACAGAGCCCAGAAGAGCCTGCTTTAGCACCAAGAACCCTTATCCTTTCTTAGTAATTCATGCTTTTACAATGACAGCAGTTAAGCATTTTAAGTATCTTTCCATGCAATGAAATTACATTCACAGACCAATGTATTATCCTTTGGAATACTGAAATAATTGAAAAACCAAAGGGGTGGAGTACCTGTTTCACCCACCTCTCTTTATGGTCCCCTGATAGCAGACGCACCTTCATATCTTATCAAACTGATAATCACTGCTAACTCATGGTCATGTCTACCTTAGAAGATTAGCCATATTGAAAACAGGAGTTAAAAGGAAGATCTATAAAGCTAATCCAGCCCTCCAGAGACAGTGTAAACAATAGAGATAACTTTTGTTTATTTTCACCTTAGAAGGTAGAGTGAAGTCTAAGTCTCAGATTATATAACGCTAAATAGAAAAACTAGGTATCAGAACGCACTCTATGTGAATAATTTGCTATCATGGGTGTACAATGTGTTGAGTAGCGGTGTGAATAAACTATGACTGCATTCCCAGAGGCCTGTTTCCTAGTGTCTGACCTTGTAATAGAAAAAGTAAGTATTGCTCATTCACGTTCAGACAGCTTTCATCCTTGGGAAGTTTTAAAAAGAAGTTGCCTAAGAGTTCTCAGTTGATATTAGAGAGTAATTAGGACCAGCATTTTAAGCATGTATTGATTTCAGTAGTTAATTAAGACTTGATGGATATAAATAAGCTGCCTAGAACACTGAAGTTACCAGAAACTTCTATATTGCCTTGAATCTCTAAATTTTTTCACTGTTTTAATTATATATTTTGCTACTTTTTCTGTACATGGTAGAAACCCAAGCGCCTATTATAAAATAGAATATTTGGAAGAAAACTGGAATCCAAAGTCTGCTATTTTATATACACACACACACACACACACAAACACACACACACAGAGTTACACACACATGCCCTCATGCAACACATCATCACCATCACCGCCACCACCTCTACAACAACCACCATCAAGAAGACCCAAGATCTTTAAAATTCCCAGATCCAGTGTTGTTTCTGCAACTGTACCACACCAAGGACACTAAGCTGACATTGTCAATAAGTGCTTGGGTTAAAAAAAAAAAAGATCTAATCATATGCTACTAGCAGTAACATCACACTACTCAGAGCAGGGACCCCTTGATTAATTTTGATTCTTAACCTCATTGATTAACAAACACCCAGGGGATTAGTGATATATATATATATATATATATATATATATATATATATATATGTATGTATGTATTGAATCCTAAGGGCTCTGTGTGGGAGGTCCTTCTGTCTATGTGTTGCTTTTATTGGTTAATGAATAAAGAAGCTGCCTTGGACTGTTGATGGGCAGAACTTAGGTAGGTGGGGTAAACAGAGTTGGAAAGAAGTCATGGAGTCTCTGGAGAAAGAAGCTGGGAAATTTAGCTAGTAAGCCACAGCTTTGTGGCGATACACAGATTATTAGAAATGTGTTAAACTAATATATGAGTTGGCCAATAAGAAGCTAGAGCTAATGGGCCAAGCAGTGATTTAATTAATACAGTTTCTGTGTGGTTATTTCGGGGGATGAGCAGCTGGGAACAAACAAGTAGCCCCTCCTTCAACAAATCTGTGCCCAATGTGGTGGACTAAAACCATGTAAAACTGAAGAGAGCTTGGAAAGGAACTCTAGACACACACAAAAAACCAAAGTTTAGCACCATTATATTCAGCTGGTAGCTTGCTACAGCTCCTTTAAGAGAGGTTTTCCTGATTCAGTGGTAGCATAAGAAACAATAACCATACTGTTTTAAAATGCCTGCTTTGTGGGTCATCCTGCCAGTGCAAACTCTGACTCTTTCAGGCAGGAGGTCTGACTACAGAGCATTTGAGCAGGATTTGTGCACAGACTGCTGCAGCTTGCTTAATGGTGACATGGACTGGCTATGTGTCTGAGAATGGGGCTGTGGGCATGGTTCTCAGAGGTATGAGTGGCTCTACCATGCTGGATTGTGCAGAGTAAGCAGGAAGTACCATATATACCATGATAATGGTACAGCTTAAGTTTTAAGAAGTATTCCTGGACAGTAAGAATTACAGATATGTAATAAAGACAAATCCAGATGAGTCACAGTGTTGGATAAATGTACATAGGCTTGGAAGAGAAAAGAAAAAGAGTATAGAGAGTCATAAAATAAAGATAATGCATTAAAAAAGGGTAAAGTCTTTAAAGAGACATAGTACAAATAGTCATAGTCATAGATTAAAAACAGTAAAGAAAAATAAGCCATGTAAAAATGGAAAATTTATAAAAATTCTGGATTATTATTGTGTTATCTTTGAATTTTTTAACTATGAATGAGCTAAGTACAGAGAAACATTTCATTATGGTCTGCTAAGCTAAGCCAGCATGTATATTATAAAGTATCATGACTTCCAAATTAGGGTCTAAGGATATGTTGCTTTGGAATAGAGGTTCTTCTCTTGCTTATGCAGAGGATAAGAACCTGTGGATTGCTTCCAGACTGGGGTAGTTTGATAGCACACAACCCTCTGAAAGGTCACTGTGAACACCCTCAAAAATTAACTTCACCCAAC
The DNA here is from genome assembly GCF_903992535.2 of Arvicola amphibius. Classification (NCBI taxonomy): domain Eukaryota; kingdom Metazoa; phylum Chordata; class Mammalia; order Rodentia; family Cricetidae; genus Arvicola; species Arvicola amphibius. The sequence goes on from NC_052048.2 coordinate 190,439,862, forward strand.
AGCTGAACTGAGATGAACCTAGTGCACAGGATACACCATAAAAGAACTGATTAACAGTATTGCCTGTATAGGTAGAGCTGTCTTTGAAATTTTCTGCTTCGTGGAAAAGTCTGCTGGTTATTATGGGCCTGTAGGCTGAAGATGGATGCCCCTATGGTACAGAAGAACTTTGGGTAACTGTCTAGGCAGCGAGATGTCTCGGTCAACTCTAGAGTTCTGGAAGTAGTTTACAATGTACTTCCCATTAAGTTAGGTAATATTATATCCTTCTGGATTCTTTGATGGAGATTAAGAATTTATAGTTATAGTTTTCCTTAGTTCTGATAAAAAGATAAAGTAGATAGTAATATTTTAACTGTAATTCTTGCTTCATAACTGTTGTATGTAATTTTACTATGTTAAAGTTAAAACCTTCCTTTCTGTTTAAACAGAAAAGGGGAAATGGTGTGGGAGGTCTCTCTGTCTATGTGTTGCTTTTATTGGTTAATGGAAAAAGAAACTGCCTTGTCCTGTTGATAGGGCAGAACTTAGGCAGCTGGGGAAAACTAAATGGCATGCTGGAGAGAAACCATGGAGCCTCCGGGAACAGACTCTGAGAAATTTAGCCAGTAAGGCACAGCTTTGTGGTGATAAACAGATTACTAGATATGGATTAAAGTAATATATAAGAGTTAGCCAATAAGAAGCTAGAGCTAAGGGGCCAAACAGTGATACAGTTTCTGTGTGTTTATTTCCAGGCTGAGCAGCTGGAAATGAAAAACAGCCCCTCCTCCACAGCTCTGACCCACTCAATGACTCTCTTTGTGAGTCAATAATCCATGATGTTATTAGGACACAGTGAAAACTAGGAGGTGGGGTCTTGAAGGAAGTAGAACTTTAAAGACCTCCTCTTGTGGGTATATCTGCCCTGGCCTCTTCCTCCTCCATTTTATGTTCTCCATTCTTTGTTTCTTGTCCTCAAGGAAGCTGCTCTGCCTCATGTTTTAGATATAATGTTCTAATTTAATTGGTTCAGAAACACAAACATTCAGGTAGCCATAGACAGAACTCACTAAAATAAACAAAGCCCAATTAAATACTTCCTTCTTAAAATCATTTTTTTTTTCTTTTTTAGGCATTTGGTGATAGTGGTAAGATGCCATTCACATTGCTTCGTGAGCAAAACTGGCTGATTTGTACCTATTCTTTCAAAATAACTGTTGAGTTTCCATTATGTATTAGGGCCATTATGTATTTATGTATTATGTAGTTAGGGTCATGTACAGAGAACATGAACAATGGAAAGAAGATGTCAGGATGTAAAGATGGTGTTTCAAGTGTCACCTGATCTTTACTTACAGATGCATTTAATAGATGGGGTAAACATTATAGTGCATTGTAGTAATCAGTGCCACTGTGAGATTTTGACCATAATTTCTTTAGATGGGCCATTTCCACATTGCTTTAATGAATAGGGAAGCTGAGGTTATAGGAAAGTCAGGAGTGTATTTCAAGAACTACCTGAAATATTTCTCTTAGAATCAGTGGTGATGGATCATGCCTGTAATCCCAGCACTTGGGTGGTTGAGGCAGAAATGCAAGTTGGAGGACAACCTGGGCTACATAGTGAGAACTTGTGCCAAAAGCCAAAGCAAACAGTGAGAAAAAAGGAGAGGGTTATCTTTAGTTTCAATATTAGATTATCCTTAAGCTCAGTAAATATGTGGTAATTAACTTACTTTTAAGTTAAAAAGAAAAAACAACAAACTTATGCCCTTCTTTCTTTTAATGCCCACACATCTTGGCAGGCTAAGTACAGTAATGAAAGGGATCATGGGCAAGACTGGCAGTTCCTTTTGCTCATTTTCTACTAATAAAATGTTTTAAGGCTTCAAAGAAAACTAGGACTTCATGTGTCCTCCTTCTTCAATAACTGTTCTTGTACTGGGTTGAATTGTTTCTCAGCTTCCTAAACCCTCCCACATCCAAAATAGGAACCTACCATTCAGCTACAGTTTCTGCAGGTTTCAGGTTGGTACAGCATTTCTAATTGCAAATGAAAGTCAACCCACTAATTGTTGAATAAACCACCTAGTGCTCAACCATAGAGAAAGTAAGGTGTAATTTTATAATTAATGATATAATGATACCTTCTGAGCTCTGATCATGAAACAGTGTGGAGAAGCTAATCCTTCCAAGGTAAGGGAAATGAATGCAAAGCTAAAAGGTCTCACACTGACACAAGGATCGTAGCTCTGGATTTCTTGCATTTCCACTTTAGAAAAATGTCTGTGGCATAGAACTGGTCATGGTGATTTTCAAGTGCATAGTCAGCATTATTAAGCACACTCATGGTACTGTATAGCCACCAGCACCAGAAAGCTCTAGAGTTTTTCATCACCCCAAAGGAAAACTCTGAACCTATTAAAATAATTCTCCATATCTCCCCTCTAAGATGCTGGCTCCCTCCACTCTCATTTTCTGTCTGTATCTTTATGATTTTAGATATGATTTAGATTCCTTGTTAAGTAGAATTGCACAGAACTTATTTACTGATTTTGTCTGTCATATTTAATTCAAGACAAAGTCTTCAAGATTTATCTTGTAAATAAACTGAAAGTTTAATCTTATAATGTAATGCAATCTTGTAACTTGGGAAAGGATTTTAATCCTTTTTCCAGATTTAATAGCATTCTGCTTGAGCATATTCACTATTTTCATTCATTCATTCATTCATTCATTCATTATTATCTATCGGCAGACACTTAGGTAGGAGTGAATTTTGAGATAGTTCAACAATAATTGTTTAAAAAGTTTAAAAAGGTTTGAGATAGTGTCATTGAGCTACAAAAGATCAAGGATTCTGCATGACAGTGAGCTGGGTATGTGGGTGTAAGCAGTGTGGACCATTTGAACTAAGGTGAGCTGAAGAAATGAAACCATCAACCAGATCTAAGTGACCACAGAAGGAAAGAAATTACAGAAATTTGCTAGCAGCTTTTTAATTCTTTACTGTAGTGTGAAATGACATCATTTTGGCTATGTATAGTTAAATAAAGTACACTATTAAATTATTTTCCCCTGTATTCTCTTTAATGTAGCCGCCAACAAGTTAAACGCGGCTCGTATAATATTCTTATTTGCTTTTCTCAGGAGATGTAAGTATTTATTAATAGAAACTCCCTGTTGAACTCTTACTGCTGTATATCTTGTTTTATATACTCTGTTCTCATTGCCATGTAAGACACTTTAAATTCTCCTCTGGATTCCCAAAGTCCTATCGTTTGTTTCATAGAGTTGTATCCTATCTCTGTGTATAGGTGTGTTTCCTTTTATTGATTTCTTTTTTATTACATTTTTGGTCAGAAAAGTTAAATGATGCAATTTCATGTTTTTTGGAGTTTTGAGATTTTTTTTGTGGTTCAACACATGGTCCATGATGGAGAATGTTTATTGTTATCATTTCTGAAGGATAGCTGTGATGGGTATAGGACACATGGTCCATGATAGAGAATGTTTATTGTTGTCATTTCTGAAGGATAGCTGTGCTGGGTATAGGACACTTGGTCCATGATGGAGAATGTTTATTATTGTCATTTCTGAAGGATAGCTGTGCTGGGTATAGGACACTTGGGCAGCAGTTTCTCAGTTGTTCCTTGCATTTTGTTTCCTTTTAGCATTTTAAATAGGTCAACTTATTCTTGCCCAGCCTGTAAGATTTCTTATTTTATAACTGCTGTAGGTTTTCTGACATGCTTCTGAATGAGACTTGGTGCTTTTCTTATGTTGATTTTAGAATTCCAGCTTTGTTGCTTTATACTTTTTACCAGTTTAAACATATCATTGTGAGCACTTTGGTTTGCCTCTGGGATTCTTTGAGCCTCTTTAACCTATATTTATACTATATTTTTCTGAGATTAAGGATATTTTTTCTTATTGTTATCAACAGTGTTTTCTTTTCCTTCTTTTATTCTTTCTTTTCTTTTTTCTTCATTTTACTTTTTTTCCTCTTCTTTGCCTTCTGATACTCTGAGAATTATAATACTTATAATCTAAAATCATTCTTTAAGGCAGACTTAATTTCTTCTGACCTGACTGGAGTATTTAGAAAGTAGTTGTGTACCAGTCATAATGGAATAAGCCTGTATTTGCAGCTATTGGAGATGCTGGAAAAGGAAGACTGTGTGCAACATATCAGGATAGCTTGAACAACATAGTAAGACTCTTCAGAAATAAAGTTCAGAAAAATCTTTCTTTTGATTGACCTTGTCTATGTTTGATGTTTGCATTGTATACTGTATGTATTGTATTTTCTTAACTTTCAAAATATCTCTTTGGTCCCTTTTGTGCCTTTTGTGATCTCTAATTCTTTATATGTATTCTTGTTCATACCATAATTTTTTTTATTTTTAGAAAGATTTTAAATTTATTATTTTTAATGGTGTCTGTGCATGTGCATGTGTGTGTGCATGTGTGCGTGCATTTGTGTGTGTGTGTGTGTGTGTGTGTGTGTGTGTTTGAGCACAATTACTGTGGACACCAGCAAAGGGAGTTGCATCCCCTGGAGCTAGAGTTACAGGTAGTGGGAACCAAACTTGGGCCTTCTTGGAGAGCAGTATGTGCTCTTGACTGCTGAGTCATCAATCCAACCTCATGAGTCATTTTCTTAATTGTATTTCCTGATTTTATTAACTGTCAGAAGTCTCTTGTCTCTCACCAGCTTTCTTTAGAATCATTATTTTGACATCTTTCAAAGATGCTGTGACAGTATCATTTTCTTTAGGGTCTTTTGCTAGCACTATGGTGATCTCTTGGAGGCATCATCCTACTGTCTGTAGGCATAGCAAGAAGCCACCAAACACAGCCACTATATGAAGAGAACAATTAATAAAACAAACTGTTTTAGACATAAAGTAAAGAAAACCAGAAAACAAATCACAATCCTAGAGAACCTAGACAACAAAGAGGATCCTAAGAGATACAACATAGATCTAATCTACAGGGAAGTAGAAAAAGACAAGATCTCCTGAGTAAATTGGGAGCATGGGGACCTTGGGGTAGGGTTCAAGGTGAGGGGAGAGGCAGGGAGGAGAGCAGAGAAAAATGGAGAGCTCAATAAAAATCAATTAAAAACAAACTGTCTGACTGCCTCAGGCAGTGGAGGATCATAATGGCTCCCAAAGTTTGTTAGGTTTTACAGGGTTATATAATGGGTGGGAGACGCTCGGAAGCTGGAACAGCTAGGTGGTTAGAATGGAGTTCTTTAAGACAGATGAGGTCCTGACAGTTGCGGTAAGTAGTACTTACTTATCCTGTAAGGGTTTCTGAGAAATGCATTAGGTTTCTGTTTTGTGGCAAAACCCAGCTCTGTGGTTGGGGTCAAGCCATTGCCATCAGTGCTGCTCCTTTAGGGCCTGCTTTGGGAACCTGACATTCCAACCCTTTATTTTTGATAAGAAGTGGCAGTAGTCTTCTGCTTCCTGAGGAGCAGAGCTCAGAATGCTGGTCCAAAGTAGAGGCTCCAACTGGCAGACAACAATAGGAGACCTGAGGGAATTTTGTCAGAAGCATCTGATTCGCTGTAATCTCATCTTTACCTGGCCAGACTGATTTACAAAGTAGCAGCATTTTCCAGTGAGACAGAGACAAGAGCCTCCTTTCTTACCAGTCAAGACGTCATGGGCCCTTTGGCTTTTTCGGACCACTTAAGGCTAAGGAGGTGAGCTTCTTTGGGGATTAGTAGTGGGGTCAAAGTTGATTCCTGGATGATGTTTGTTGTCTAGATGGAGATCTGCGGATCCAGATTGTGGACAGAGGGTAAAGTTAAGGAGCATTGACAGGATCATTATTTTGGGCATGTACTTGAAACTTCCAGGCTTGTCATGAAGACTGGGTGGTTGAGAGGGTGGAAGGGATCCCTAGAATCAGAGAAGGGAAGAGCTCACTCTCAACGACAGGTGGCAGGTGGAAGCTCCTGAGTTTTAGTGGCCCCATTGACTGACTAGCAGGAGTACTTAGAGACAAGGGATTCAGAGCCTGTTTGAGCTGTGCCAGGCAGATCTGAGTTGAGAGTCCCTGAAGTGTACATGAATTGTTTTATGTTGAGAAAAAGAGATAAAACTTGTAAATATATCAGCAGGTCTGTTTTAGTCTGCACTGAAATCCTCACTGTAGAAAAAGCAGTCAATGAGTATCTCTAAACAGCTTGAAAATACTTATGTTCTTGAGCCACAGCAATATAAAGTCTATCATGTTATTAACAAAAACATGGATAAATTGAAAACAAGGAAATTTAAAATTTTTGCCCCTGTGATTCTGATCATTTTATTTTTTAAAAAGACTTTAGTAAATAGTACTCATAACTGTCACCGAAAAGAGGTTAATTACTGATGACAACTCTATTCATTTAAATAGAGGTTTAACATTTTACCTTTTAAAAATAATGCATTGAGTCATAGGTGTTTGAGAATAGTTGAAATAGCAAGTTCGTTTTTTGTTGTTTTTTTGTTTTTCCTCATAGGAGCATAAAGGGATAAAGTTTAAGTCAGGAACAAGAGCACGGCAGTTCTGTGTGAGTTTGCATATTTCAGTAGGAAGCCTGTCAGCTCCAGAAAATAGCAAGGTCGGATGTCTACACTTAAAATCAGTGTAGGGTAATCAAGACTCTCTTTGAAAGCTTTTTCATTTAAGAGGCTTGGATAATTGAAACTTTTTGAAAGTTATTAAATCTGTATCTTCAGTACATAGTGTATCTGTCCTTTGAGTCTACACTGTAAGACCAGTCTGACTTTAAGGTGACACCAGGCTTTTTCACTTTGACTGGATGAAGAACTAGAAGACCATGTCTGTTGAAGTATCTCTGTGATTTTTTTACATGATTGGCATAATTTATTTCATATGAAGTATGAAAATAAATTCAGTTATATTTAAAAGCAAGCTAAAGCAGAGCAGGTTGGTCTTCAGAAGCTAGTAGAAGAAGAAAACTCAGGAAGTCTTTGGATGATAAGAAAACAATGTAATTTAACCATGATATCCCTATTCAGTAACAAGGTTGGGCATCTAGGCATAGGCATGATCATGTGATCCAGGAGGAAACAGAGGAGAGGACCAGTAGCCTTAGGTTTGTGTGGGGCCAGCCATCAATACCCATACAGGGATCCGAAGGATAAGTTTTAATAGAGTGGCCTTTGTATCAATTAAAAAGACAGAGACTCTCATCTGTTGTCTGGACATTCATCCCAGGCTCTTCCGTGCTAGTCTTACTGGTTTTGCTGGTGCATGAGGTTAAAGAGTAGTTTTCATCTTCATCTACTGGCTCAAAAGATCCTTGAGGATTTCCTGTGGAGGAGGAACTAGGGAGACTGACCTACCTCTGTGGGGCAGAATGGGCTAACAGCCCTCCGGTACTTAGCAGTTTGGGCAGGGTTCTGGAGGTGGGCAAGGCACAGATCAGTTCTTTGCCCAGTGACCAGTGTTGTCACACTTGAAGTAGATCCCAGAGAGATCCACTGGTGCCCTATCTTCTTGGTGGTGACCTCAAAGCTCCTACCAGAAACTGGTATTTCTCTCTATCATGGAAAGCCCTTTAGTCCTTTCCTGTTCCTTCCTCCACTAAACACCTTAAATGCCATTTTCAGCAGATCTCTCTGAGAGGTTTGAGGGAGATTATTTAGTACCTGATTTTGAATTTTATTTTACATTAAAGAAACTTTTCTTGTTTCCAGTTATTTGTTTCAGGCTTAATTTTTACACCATATACAGAAGGCTAAAGTTTGTCCCTGTAAAAGAATTACATTTTTACATGCCTTATAGTTATAGTATGACTATAAACATATTTTTTCATTTGCAGTGACTGACCACTAACTAGCATGTCTCAATTATCTTCAACATCTTGCAATTTAAAAAAAAATAAAGTTTGATTCTGAAATTTTATAAATTTTGAATTAAAGATCCTTTAGTATCAAAATTCACTTTAAACCATAAATAGAGTCTACAGAGAGACTTTGAATATCATTTTATAATACGTTTATAGCTTACTTTCATAGAATATCAGAGTTTTTAAAATATAATTCAGCTTTTTCAAATTGCTAAAGCTTAAACAATGTTAACAAAGACATAAGTGGTTAGACAAAAGCTTTTCTTAGTTTCTGTCAGCCTAAGTAGACTTTATAACCTTAGGAATTTATGAGCCTTAATCATCAAGCATACATTTAGTAAGCTCTATTTCACAAACAGGAGTTAAATCCCAGGTGGTTATTGTAAAGAAATGCATTAGGTTTCTGTTGCCCAGCAAAGCCCAGCTTTAGGGTAGGTTGAGCCATTGCCATCAACATTGCCACTTTGGGTTCTGCTTTGAGACCTATTTTTTCATACTTTCTGTGGTCTTATGTTGATATTTGCATTTCTGAAAGATCAGTTGTTGTTATTTACTTTGTAAGGGGACTGTTACGGTAAAAGATTTTTTAAAAGAGATGTATCTTGTGGGGATGGTTTGGGTTCTGGTTGGGTACCATACTGCTGTAACTTTCTGTTGCTTTGATAAGATACCATGCCTAAGGCAACTTATAAAAGAAATCTAGATTTGGAACTCATAGTTCTAGAGGGTTAGGAGTCTGTGACCATCATGGAGTCATTGCTGCAATAGTAGCTGAGAGTTCACATAACAATCCAGAAGCAGAGAGCTAACTAGGAATGTCATGGGCATTTGAAACATCAAGGCCCACCCTCAATGACACACCTTCTCCAAGAAGGCCACACCTTATAATCCTTCCCAAACAGTTTTAACAACTGAGGACTAAAGTATTCAAATATATGAGCCTGTGTGGGTCATTCTCATCCAAATCACCACAAATTGCTCTCTGTGATATAGAGTTCTCCAGATAGTTCCTTCTGTTGTAGTCAGTAGGCTTGAGCATCCTGTCCGTGTTGAAAAAAGCAATCCTATAATCTCTCAACCATTACTAGTGGTCATACTAAGAATGTGGGACACAAAGGATATTTTCTCAGGAGCCACTGTAGAGTCAGGTTCTCCAAAAATGACAGCTTGTGCCGTCCATTTGGTTTGGAGCTTGAACCTTACTTGCTGTCACTGGAGAGGCGTGGGTGTTGCAAATATTCAAGTCCACCAGTGACGCCAGCTAACACCGGCTAAGGAAGAAAGTGGGCTGAAATGCAGTATGTGTCATCAGGCAGAGCCAAAGTCAGTCCGTTCTGAGAGGTAGCAGAAGTGGTTGCAGGGAGTAAAAAGTGCTCAACCACAGGAGACATCATGGCCGGTGAGTGGCCTCAGATAACGAGGGCAAATACATTTCTCTTACATCCTCGGTATGGTATTGCTCTGCAGTAGGTTTAACTGCCTGTCCTCTGCAATTCAGGAGACTCTTTGGGCTTGGATGCTGGAGTCACTATTCCAATGGTAGGTCTAATTGGACTGTCAGCCTTCAATAGGAGAACATCTAGGGTCCATAGACAGAAATATCCCATGATTCTCTTCCCTAGAGTTATATGACTTTATAGATTTCTGTGGTAAGGGTATCTATCCCTTGGAAATCTTTCTTTCACTCTCTTCCCTACAAATAGATTTCTTCCAGCCAGGGAGCGATGTGTGACTGTCCTTGGGCTACACTGTTGTTCTATGACTCTGCCTCCAGGAGTCCTTATTTATCTCTTGCTGGGTCCCAGCACTTCGGTGCAGTAGCTATCATTGTTACTTTTGTAGGAAGAAAGAAATACTGAGCACCTGCATCTGGTACCTTGAATTCTTTTCTGTTCATTTTTCTATTGGACATAATACTTAAAGATATTTAAAGTCAATTAGAAAAATTGTCTTCAAGTTTTCTTTACTAACAAGGCTCACATAGGGTATGATTTGCCAATTCTAACCTTGGAGTATTAACAGTATAGTATATATAATTAACATTATAGCAGAGTTAGCAGGAGTTAGTGTTTTTTTTTTTCTTCACAGAATTCAATTATAATTCTAAAACATCACACCTCAAGGCAACGATGGGAAATATATTGAGTATCAGAAAAATCTATCTTGCCATCAGCTTTCACAATACTGTATAGAAGATTCTATCATTTTTACTTAATGATATTCTTTGTCTGAAGCAAATGAGGAGTGATTAACAGGATAGTATAAGCTTTTCTGCCTTCTTTTTTCTTCCTCTGCTTGTTTGCTCTCCTTTTTTTTTTGAATTTCCGTGTCCATTGGCTTTCTCACATTCTCTCTGTCCTTTGTCTGTTTCTGTGACTCTATCTCTATCTCTTTCTGTCTCTTTCTCCTAGACAAAGTCTTACTAAGTCATCTTAGCTCTGTAGACTCTGCTCCCTTGAGCTAGCAGAGATCCACCTGCCTCTGCCTCCCATGTTCTAGGACTAATGGTATAGGATACCAAGCCTTGTTCACAGGGACCGTTTTTGTTAGAAGATATATCTTAAATTCACATCAGGCATTTGTTGAAAATATTTTCAGGTGAAAAGGACACCACATTCATACCAACTGACTCTGCTTGAGCAGCTTCTCCAACAAATCAAGCAGTCCTTAGCAGAGCAGGAAGAGACAATGTCTGTCTACTCAGTCAGCAGCATTGAGGAGCCAGGAGCACTACTGCCTTGCCCCTGCCAAGGGCAAACAAGGCCACGCCTCAAAGTATAGCAGTAGAAGAAATGTGAAATTGTAATTACTTAGGTTCACAGATTATCATATACACTTTCTACTTCAGCTGCTTTCATATGGAATCTTATTACACTGAGGTGTTACAGTTTTGCTGCAGAAGACAATTTCCCTACCTAGATCCCTCTTTTTAGCTTCTTATATTCAGTACCAATGATCCTTTTCTGCTATAATTGACCAAGTCTGGTTTCTTTCTCATTTTAAACTAAAAGTTACTTTTTAAAGGGCCATATTGATATTTTAGGCCCTTTAAGTAGGATATTTTTCTTACATAAGTATAAAAATTTTAGGATCACTACTCAGACTATAGGACACCCATTTCCTTACATCTGAAATGTCCCATATATTATGACTGAATGGAGGATATATTGATCTACATCACTGATTCTATTTAAAAAAATTCTGTTCTGAACAAATCACTGTAAGATGGGGAAATGTAATGGGGTTAATTGCAAGGGTAGGCAAGGAGAAAATACAGATGTAGAACATGAGAGGGAAGAAGAAAAGAGAGAGGTGGGAAGGAGCGTGGTCAGTGTACTAGGGAAGAGGGTGTGAGGGAAGGGAAGAGCAGAAAAAGCTAAAGCCTGGGAACAGAGGAAAGAAGGTGAGGGAGGAATAGCAAGGTAGATGGGAGGGGCTGGCTAGCAAATCCAGGAGACTCAGGGCTGCTTTGGTTTTTGCTGGTTCTCGACAGCAAAGGATTATATATGCTAAAAGGACTCAAAATAATAACAGCATCATCAAGGAATTTATCATTTCAGTGCTGTTGTTCAATGTGATACAGGCTTTTCCAACTATAAAATGATTAATGCTTGTTCTTTTTTGTACGATATATGCGCCAACTATGAATCCCTTCACATCTTGTATTGTATAAATAATGTCACATATGGTTTCTTTTTGTTTTAATTAGAAAAACCGTAAGATGTTTCCCTTGTTAAGTGCATGCGCGCACATGTGTGTGCGTGCGTGCGTGCGTGCGTGCGTGCGTGCGTGTGTGTGTGTGTGTGTGTGTGTGAGTGAAGTCCAATAACCGTAATGTTAAGGATGCTCTTGTATCTTCTTCTTGGTGTTTCTGAGAACTCTTGGACCTTTCAAAAAGCTCTGTCATTTTAACTGGGGCCTAAGGAGAACGTTCCTCTTCTCACCATGATTACCTACTGCACATGCTCCTTTGTGCCCCACTGTGTGATGGGGGCAAGCTGATCTCGCAACTTTTGCTCTGTTTCTGCCTTGTGTTGTTGTCAACTCTGAATGATGGGAAACTCTTATCGGGATTATAATCAGTTGATGTTGTTCCTTAAGCGTAGGCTGGAGCCACCAGGCTCCCATGTAGCCTCAAACAATTTGCCTCTGACACTGCTAAAATCCCACTAATCCAGAAGTAGGGCGTCTGCCAGCTTGGCGCTCCATCCTCAAAGCTCCTGTATCACCTCTATGTCAGATGACTCCAGGAATCAATCCAAGGACAGCTCTCCCTTTTATTTTCAGTTTTCTTTCTGCTGACAAAACAAAACAATTCTCAGAATTTTATCACACAGTTTTGTTTCCAAAAATTTGATAGTTGATCTTCAAGGAGTTGGTCTCTTTATGAGGTAGGCTTGGGGCCAGCAGGATGCCTCAGCAGGGAGAAGCTTGCTAGAAGCCTTTAGACTTAAGTTTAATCTCAGGACTCACATGGTTTAATGAGAGAGAATACCACAGGTTGTCCCATGACTTCTATCCATGCACTGTGACACAATGCACTACACCAAAATAAGTCAACGAATGTATTTTATAAGGTATTTTTATATTTTTTTTTGCCTTTTAAGAATGTGGATCTTAGACGCCAGAACCATAAGAGAATCCACTTCCTTTTCTTACTAGTCAGTCAGGATTAGTACTTAGGACCAAATGCCTTAGCACTTTCTGTAGAGTGAGCAGGCCATTCTTCTTCTGCTCATATGAATGTAAAGTTGTAGAAACACAAAGGAAAATAATCATAGTAAATGTGTAATGTGCCACAATATACTTTTCTAGACAGTATACACTGGATTTAAAATATTTGGTTATTTACTGCTTAAATTGTGCAAAAATACATACCGTTAATTTTTCCCTTTTAACAAAACACTAAAGTTTAGAGAGGCTGAAAAGTTTATTGAAGATAACAGCAACTCTGTGTTGAAGTCTAGATTACATTGTCATTTAATCCCATTATACTATATTAGTTGCACTGTATCATATATGAAGAACACACTCTGCTAACTTGAAAGCCATAGTCATTCAAGGCACAGATGTATACCATCCTACTCTCTGAAAAACTTTCTTGCCAGTTAAGCCATATGTAAATGGACGGTTACATTTTGACACAGACGTATCCAAGACCAGATCTATTTCTTACTGGGCTGATACTAAGACTGAGAAAGTGTCTTCGTATGATTTCAGTTTATATATAGAATAAAAATAGGTTTTTTTCCATTAAAATTTGAAAGTACAGATGCTTACAAAGGAAAATGATAAATGATGTGACATGATCATCTAAAATAATGAAACATCTGAAAGATAAGCGAAGTGAGAGAAGACCGACGGAAGTAAGGAGGGAAGGGGACAGAAGGGGGAAAGGCAGACAGACTATGTGTAAAAAAAAAAACAGACTTAATGGACTCAGGACCATGGAAACACATGTCAGGATTTGAAGTCACCTGAGCATCTGACATACACATTCACTAGAGTCTGAGGTTTAATACTGGTAAAATTGCCTTGGATTGCTTCGGTTGGATGTAAGAAAAAAAAAAAGGCATTTTGGTTGGCTCTGGACTCGCTGGAACTATTTTGTGTGATACTTATTAATATCAATTAATATCTGATAAAACAGATAGAAATAGAACGAAAATCTTAATGTACTACCACAAATTCAAATTTAGTATCTTACTGCCATCATATTCTCTGAAAAAGTTTCTTGCCAACTCCCCTTCTTGCCAGAAGCCCACATTTTTGGTAAATCTATGACTCGACTATTTGTCCTTTGTGTTCTAACTGCTGTAGGTTACTTATTAGTGATTATTTATTATTTTTTGTTGTTTTTTTTTTTGTTTTTTCGAGACAGGGTTTTCTCTGTGGCTTTGGAGCCTGTCCTGGAACTAGCTCTTGTAGACCAGACTGGTCTCGAACTCACAGAGATCCGCCTGCCTCTGCCTCCCGAGTGCTGGGATTAAAGGCGTGCGCCACCGCCGCCCGGCCGTGATTATTTATTATTATACTTATTAGTGATTATTTGATTCATGACTTCTTCACTTTATGTCACAGTCTACGACACCAAGTTCTTATTTGGCTTTGTCCATCAATACGGTTCTAACATCCTTCACAATTTTAGTGTCTGGAATCTGGGAGAGGCTCATCATGTATAGTTCTATTAAATCACTTGATAATCTTATAGAGAAACCAAAGAGTAGAAAGTAACGTTGGGAGGTGGACGTAAAGGGTCATACTTGATGAATGTCAATTCGATACTTAAACTATGTAAAACAGGAGGAACGTGTACAGAGTATACACAGAAACAGTCTTGACACTGAATGCCATGTCTCTAACAGGAATGAATGGGTCTTTAACTGTATCACTCCCGAGGTTAGCGTTCACTTTGAGATTTTCTGTGATTGCAAAAAACCTGGTTTTGCCCCATGGAAGGCTGTTAGAAGACAATGATAGCTCAGGTCCATGTGAGTTTAGTTTTTTTTTTTAAACATCTGTTCATATTTAGAATATGAACTTAAAATGAATAATTTTAACATAGTTGAAAACATCTACTAGTGTGGCCAGAATCTAAAAGCCATAAAATAACAACTGTTGATGGGGATGTGGAAAACCCAAAACACTATGTATTTATTTCTGATAGAAATATTAAATGGTATAGGCACTTGAAAACAGACTGACAAATTTCTTGAGTGCTTACATATAGAGTTATCAAATGGCCCCACAATGCCACCCTTAGGTGTAAAGCCCAGAAAATATATATACACAGCAATATTAATATAAGCAACTATAATAACACTACTGATAACCCAAATGTGAGAACATATCTGGATAATAAATATGTTTTTATTATATATATATATATATATGTGTGTGTGTGTATGTATGTATGTATGTATATATTATAGAAACAGAGCTATAGATATGGATACACTTATTTTAGAAAATGACTCACATGATCACAGTCATCAAGATATTTCATGATCTACCGCCTGCAAATTGAAGAATAATTGAAAACGATAGTGTAAGTCAGTCTGATTCCACAAGTTTTAGAACAAAGAAGTGTCAGTATCTCAGGTCAGATGAAAATACGTGCCTCAACTCGAGAAGCCTAATTTACTTTTTTTTTTAGTTCTTTGATATAATGAGATATGACTTTTCGTATATTTAAATATCGAGGCCTCTTTTAGTTCAGCTGAGATAATAGATAAGATGAAATACAACATAATGGCTGAGAATGTAGAGGAACCGATAAGTGTCTTGGAGTTTTACTGGTCTGAACAGACACCATGACCACAGCAACTCTTACAAAGGAAAACGTGTAATTGGGGCTGACTTTCAGTTCAGAGGTTTAGTTCATTTTCGTCATGGTGGGAGCTTGATAGCATTCAGGAAGACATGGTGCTGGAGAAGGAGCTGAGGGTTCTACATCTTGATCTTCAGGCAGCAGAGGGAGACTGTCACATTGGGCATGGCTTGAGCATATATGAGACCTCAGATTCTTCCTCCATAGTGACACATTTCCTCCAACAAGGTAACACCTACTCCAACAAGGCCGTACCTCCTACTAGTGCCACTCTTTATGGACCAAGCCTTCAAACACATGAGTCTATGGGGAACAAACCTATTCCAACCACCGTAGTTAATATAGAGAACTGGGGCTCAATCCTTACAACTTCATATAAACAAATGAATTGGAATATTCCATCAAGCCAAACAGAATTATTGTCACACAATATAACACATACTATTTGGCCATAAAATTGAATGGCATGGTAGAACACTGCAAAAAAAAAGGATGAACCTTAAAAACATGGTAAGTGAAAGAAGCAAGGCGCAGAAGTTGATACTATGTGCTCAGTGCCTGTGAATCTTCAGGTAGGAAATTAGAGAAAGGCAGGAAGTACAGTAGATTAGCTGTTGGCTAGGTTTCTGGGAATGTGGATTGAGGGCAGTGATAACTCAGGGGTATTTCACTCATTTTGAGGTGATGAGAGCACAGATGCACACAGTACACATTATAGTGCTTCCGTTAACGTGAGGTCTAGACTGGTGGCTGCGCGTACAATGGCATTCCTGTGTGGGTGTAATGGAGATCAAGAGTGACACATGCCCGTTATAATGTCATCGTACACACACTGCCCACATGTTTGTGATGATGCTTGTATAAATAGACCTACTGCGCTCTCAAGTTACGCATACATGCGTAACAATTACATATGACACATAGGAATATAACAAATGGCTATTATCTCTCGATGATAAGACAGACAACTAGACAGTATAAATAATAGCTCATATATGTGTTTTTATTATACTGCTTTTGTTTTCAATCATCATTTTAGTTATATTTCTTCTACTTATAAACAAGTGCTTACTATAAAGCAATGTGCTGTCTTACATTGAAGCAACCTTACATATATATTAACTGTATCTTTCTTTTGTCTTTTACTTAATCTCACATTACTTTATTCATCATGGCCTAAGGAGCAATAGGTTCTGAAATTCAGATATGTCGTTTCAGGCTACACCATCTAGGTTTGTGTGAACACATGGTAATATTAATACAACGACGAAGGCATTCAATGATGCATTTATAGTAATATATCCATATATCATTAAATGATACAAGACTGTATCACATAGCTGGCCATGCAAGTGAATAACCAAGGGATAAATGAACTGTACTGTTTAAGTAACTGATATAGCTTGTGGATTGTATTTCAATAAACCTATTTAAAAATAACGTTGTGTTGTATACCTTCACTGCTTCTAAACTTTTCTGTGGAATATACTACTGGAAGAGATCAATAGCAAAGAAGATAGTATTGACGTGGACAAACCCATGGATATGTCTGGCTGTGACTAAACTTAGGTTCTTCTTTTCATTTCTACAAAAGAAAGTTTCAGCACCCTCCTTCCAGGGACTCGCGAAAGGATTAATGCAATATGTTTTAAATACTTGACCAACATTGGATGTGAATGAGATGTGTTCCCTGGTGACTTATGTATCAAAACCTTGATCCTCAGAAGTGCAGTGTTAAGAGGTGGAAACTTGAGCCATGACTCAATCCTGTGAGCTTTAACTTGATAAATACTTTAATTGCTTGATAAGTTCACAGGTGAATGGTCTAGCGGGAGGTGGAGCCTGGGAGTAGGAAGTAGGTCACTGTCATCAGTCCTTTGAAGGATATCTTGTCCTTGGCCTCTGACTTTCTCTATTTCTGTTTCCTGTCCACAATGAATCCTGTACCAAACTTTTCGCTGTGATGCTTTGGCCTCACGTCATGCTTCCGAGCACCAGAGCCAAGCAATTAAGGGTTGACACCTCTGAAACCAGCACAAACCTTTCCTCCTTTTATGTTTTGGCTTAAGGTGTTTCATTCAAGTGATGGAAAGCTAACATGTTGGTATAATCCCAACTGTCAGGCCTGTTCCTTGTTGAAGACATAGACGTCTTTACACACAGAGCTTTTCTAGCCAGTTACACATTCTACAGTACAAGAAGAAAATTGAAATATCCCCCCCCCAAATCGACACCACCATCAGTAATGTCATGCTAAAAGCAGGTTCCCCTGAATTCAGGTGGGGCTCCCTGCTTCCCTGCATTGTTTCACAGGGAATGGACTTCATCTAGACTGCCTGTTGTACTCTGTGAAGATCCCATGGTCCTCCTGGTGAAGATGTGTTCTTGTTTGTGTTTTCCATGTTAGTAAAAAACTGCAACTATCCTAAGTGTTAAACCCAGGAGAGAGATATTTTTTTCACTATTATCGCATGGCCGTGTTGTCATATATATATATATAGAAAATTGTACAATTGTGAAGAAAAGGAAAACAGAGAATGTTAAGATAAAAGAAGGCTATAGAGATAGCTAAGTGGTTTAGCATGATGGCCACTCTTCCAGAGAACCTGGTTCAGTTCCCTGCTCCCACATGGTGACTCACATCTGTCCACTTCTTCCATTCCCGGAGATCCAAGGCCTCTTTGGATCTCCACTGGCATCAAGAACACACATGATACATGCACAGAAAGACATGTAAGCAAAAAGTTCACACACAGAAAAGAAAAATAAATCTTAATGGTAAGAGTATATTATCTATAAAACATAAATGCAAAAAATTATTACTGTATTACGGCCTCCTAAAATCTATATCTGAAAGATAAAAGGAGATTAGGAAGGAATGTAAAATCAGTGTAGGTGTGTTTTTCTAAAATGACGAGACAATGATTGCTTTTTATTTTAAATACTTTACATAATTTTAAAGCTAGCTTAACAACATTGAAATCGTAATAGGTTAAACTACCTCCTGCTGTTTGTCCTCTATTTTATGGACTCTATTAAGAGAGATAAAACAAAAGTTAATTATAAGGAAAGGTAGGCAATATTGATGAAATTCCTAGCTGTTGGGAAAGGAGAATTCTTAAGGGGATAGGTCATTCTTGACAACATGCCGAAAGGACATTTTTAAGGTTGATGAATGATGTCTGCAAGCCTGCTAATTAACTGTGCTCCCATGAGGAAGCTATTTAACCTCCAAGGATAACAACTCCCTAACTTGCAAGATAAGGAGAGAGAGAGAGAGAGAGAGAGAGAGAGAGAGAGAGAGAGAGAGAGAGAGAGAGAGAGAGAGAGAGAGAAATTTTGACAAACAGTGATGTGAACATTGCTTGTTTGAATGCAAAGCTGCCCACTTAAACTCTCAGAGGAAGCCTGTGTCTTACATGTGGTCTGTGTTAAATGTGAAGAAAATGAAACCCACATAAGTTCTGTGATCAGCAACATATTAGCGGGGGGTTAATTGTTACTTTTTCTCCATAACCTTTCCCTCTAGAGTGGGAATTTTGATGAAGAGAGATGTTTGTAAACTGACTGAAAATGAAATTAATGAGTAGAGTGCCCCACCCCACCCCAATTCCACTACCTTAAGTAAGGAGAGGAAAGAGAAGGCAACGGGATGCATGTGACCTGAATACAGAAGTGGGACTCTCTAAGGGAAGGAAGGAAACCAGAGAAGGGGTGCAGGGTTGGGTTGGAGGCAGAGAGAGAGCTCTGTGGGATGGGATCAAAGAGGACAAAGAGAAATGATACATATGTGTGAAAATGTCACAATAAAACCCATCACTTTGGAAGCTCACTTAATTGGTTTTAAAAAATAAAGTGCAGGCAAACGAAACGAGTAAATATCAAAAAGGCAGACACTTTAAATAAAACTCAACTGGGAAAGAACACGAATAGTTTTTTTTTCTCAAGCAGGTGCTGAGCCCTTTCCTTTCTGTTGTGTCTAGGAGAGAAAATGCAGTGGTTATATTATTACCCATGCTGAGATCAGACAAAACAATTGGGGAACGAGAGAGGGTCACTCTGTAATCCATGTCTTAGAGTTAATTAAGAGGATAAAGGAAGACTGCATTTTAATTTATATCTTTACTCCTCTGTCCTCTTCTGCCCTTAGCAGCTTTTTCCCTGGGGATAGAGTTCCAAAGCCCTTAGAACAGAGCTGGTAGAGTGTATTGACTGCCAGCCCCAGCAGTCACGACCATGTGCATACTCAGAATCAGAAGGCAAATAAGTGCTTCTACTCAGCGGAAGGCGCTTTCCTCTGTGTACAGACAAGACTGAGTCACAAACCCTTTCTTTCCTGCCCAGGCCTTTTCCTTAGCTCGGTCCCTTTTCTCCACGTAGAGGCCAGCAGCGCTGCTAACACTGGGCTTCGTGGTTCCCGTTGGTGGCTTTTCCATTCTACCTCACAAGGATGTTTTAAAAGATGCTTATCCTTAGCTAACTCATTCTCAAGGGCTAATTTCATTTTAATTCTGTTTAAAATGGCTTTATTGGGGCCTGGAGAAATGTCTCAGCCGTTAAGAGCACTGCCCGCCCTTCCAGAGAACCTGGGTTCAATATCTCGTTCCACATGGAGGGAGCTCCAGTTCAAGAGGATCTTACACCCTTTTATGATCTCTTCCAGCAATGGACACACATGGCACACATACATACAAGTGGCAGCTCTACTGAGACATGCAGTTTTATCGACTGCGATCAGTGATATTTGGAAGCAGTAGGAACGAACAGGACTGCCAGTGGGTGTCTTGTAACATTGCAGAGTCCTCTACCTGTCCTCCTTTGAGGACAGAAGGGCTACAGAATATTATTTTTAAAATTAAACAGTAATTTTTTCACATATTTAAAAGTGTACCAGGTTTTACATTTTTTTTTTTTTTTTTTTTTTTTGCTCAATCCAAAATGTGTCTTCAGAAGATGGTCCCATTTAAGTACATTTGTTCGATTCTATAAAGACATTGTCAGTGGAACAGTCTGTCGCTTTTTTCCGTCTATTGACATTTTTATTCTACTGCATTTTTTTTTTTTGCTGGGCTAAGAACACTTAACATGAGCTCTCTTCTCTTACAATTTGAAGTGGGCAATACAGTGTTGTTAATTATAGGCACAACGTGGTAGGACAGATGGAGAAGGCTTTCTAGAATTATCCGTCTTCTGTAACTCAAACAGTGCGGTGGCTGGATGGCAGCTAGCTTCTCCTCTTACCCAGGCTTTGGCAGTCAGCACTCTCCTCTCTGCTTCAGTCCCCTGGGCTGTTTTAGGTGCCTCACCCAGGCTTGTGATGCTGTGACAGGCTCTTCTCTCTTGGCAAATGGTCCCCAGATTTGCTCCTGTTGTATGTAGGATCACCTAGTTAACATCTTGCTATTATTATATATCAAGCCTAGGCTCTGTGTTTCTCATCTGTTAGTGGCTACTTAGGTTGTTTGCACATCTTGACTATTATAATATTTAACAACTTATTAAATCCTGATATCAATTCTTTTAAAATATATATTCATAAGTGGACTTGTTAGATCTGAAGAAATTCTATTTTAAGCGTTTTTTTTTAAAGTTACCATACTGTTTCCCTCAATGTCTTTACCTTTCATACCCCTACCATTAATGTACAAAAGTCTATTTTCTAATTATTCTTACCAATACTTTATAAAGCAATAGTTTCCTTCTGAGATATGAAGTTGTGTCTAATTGTGGCTTTAATTAACGTTTTCTTATTGATCAGTGATGCTGCTTGCTTATTTATTTATTTATAAATTTCTATGGTGGATTTCAAACCTTGGGCAAAAGATTGAGGTGCCTGTTTTACATATCAAAGCAGACCTGGCCTCCAGGTTCATCCTTCATTCCTTACCTGCAACAGCAGACTGAACTGGGCCATGTGCAGAGATGGGAGGGGAAGGGGAAAAATAAGAGAGAGAGGAAAACTAGGTGCAGCAGATTGAAGCTAAACATAAGAGACGTTGTGGGTAACCAATATGTCTGTATAATAAAGAGAAGAACCTCGGGGGAAGGGCAACTTAGCCCCTTGGCTGGAGAGTTCAGGGTAGAGGGTGTAGTATGCAGGCAGGGACTGAAGGATGCTGGGAGAACCTGGAGGCCAGATTGCTTTGATGTGTTAAATAAGCACCTCAGCCATTTGTCCAGGTTTGAAACTTAACAGTATATCCAAGGTCTTTGTCAAATTCCAATTCATTACTAGTTTTACTCCTGTTGAGTTACAGACAATCCTTGTATATTAGATATAGTCCCTTATCAGATGTACAATTTACATGTGTTTACATTTCAAATGATTCCTTTTTTTGTTGTCTGTTTTTTTTCTTACTGTATAGGTGTGAGAGCCAATGTTACATTTTAAGTTTTAATTACTACCACTAAGAGATACCTGAAGCAAAACTGTCTTTGATCTGCAAGCCTCTTGCTCAAGGACAGATAGTTCTTGTAGTGGGAGCTGCAGGCTGCGTTCTTGCCTGGTTCCCGCCTGGCTCCTGGCCTCCTGACTAGCTTATGCCCCAAAATAACAACACACAAATTGTATTCCTTTAAATACTGCCTGGCCCATTAGTTTCAGCCTCTTATTATCTAATTCTTACATCTTGCTTTAACCCATATTTAGTAATGTGTGTAGCACCATGAGGTGGTGTCTTACCGGGAAAGATTCAGCATGTCTGACCTGGTGGCTGGCTTCATGGTGACTGTCTCAGAGAGGAGAGGCATGGCATCTGCCCAAAGGCATCTGCCTCACTCCCAGCATCCTGTTCTGTCTACTCCACCCACCTATGTTCTGACCTATCAGGCCAAGCAGTTTCTTTATTAATTAACCAATGAAATTATCAGATAGATAGAAGACACACCTACATCATTTCCCCTTTTTCTATTTAAACAAAAAAAGAAGTCTTTAGCTTTAACATAGCAAAATTACATATAACAAAACAGTTCTCAAGTAAGAATTATAGTTACAATATTTATGTCTACTTTATCTTTTATCATAACTAAGGAAAACTATAACTATCTATTTATTCTTCAACTCCATCAAAGACTCCAGAAGGACACAATATTACCTAGGTGAACAAGAAGTAAGCAACTTACAAAACTCTAGAAATGACTGAGACATCTCGCTACCTGGAATGTCACCCAAAGTTCCTCTGTACCTTTGGGGCATCCATCTTCAGCCTACATCAGTTCCTAAATGGCTGGAGGTCGTTGTTTATGGGAGGTAGCAAGCCACGTGGTTTTCACTCCCCTAAACAAGCTTGCTTGACCCCTCTGTATCAGATGTGTTTGATCACATGTTGGCAGGAGGCACACAGACAGGAAATATGTCAGGATGTATGCTTCTCTCTGATTGGATGTAGGCTGGAGGTACATCAAGATGTATGGTTGCCCATGGCTGAACCTGCTGGGAAATACTTACGATGCTGTAAAGTCTGATTTGAGGCCATTTTCTGGAAACCTAGAGATGGACCTGGCCAGAGTTCAGCCACCTGGCCAGTATTTAATTAAACTTGCTTAAAATATGGCTTTAAATTATGGTAGTGGTCTTATTCATGATTGGTGGGATTAATATAGAAGCTGTTCAGTTTGTCCACTTATTGAACTCTAATTTTTCTTTTGTTGTTTGTGTACTTGGTGTCATATGATATATGTCTAAGCAATCTTATGTAGGTCCTAAGATTGTAGGATAAGCAGGCTTTGCCAATTCAGAAGGTAACCACATATGTATATTGCTTTGCCTACTGAAAATATGACCTTAAATATCACAAGCACAGCTTGGTGTTTAAAATAATTCCTACGAATTGTGATGATAGGTTGAACATCCTCATGCTGGGAAAAAAAGCAATTCTTTAGAGTTAATTCATCATTCTAGTCAAAGAGTGATAAAAAAAGTAGACATTCTGATTGAATTTTAAATGTCATTTTGTCATTGCTTAAAAACACCATCAGCAGGTGGGGAAACACTCAAGCCTCAAGGAGGAGAAAGAATGACAGCTGTTTAAATTAAAATGTAAGAAAACATAGAAGATGATTTATATTAACGAGTACTAGTATTCTTGGCAATCACTAGTTTAATAAAACTCTAAGTAATTTAAAATGAAGATTGTTTGCTTCCTTCTCTGTCTTCTTACTGCAGCATCATAGTAGTCTGAAAGCTTCAGGATCTGTTCAGTGAAACATGTAAGGCACCTTTACACAGAGGCCAGGGAACCCTGGCAGGAGAGAGAAAGCGAAGCAAGATTCAGTATCAAACTGTCCTTTGGGCCTCTCTAGAGAGGCTGTATGAACCATGTTGGTCAGCAGTCTGTACCTGGGCTCCTAAGGAGATTATGCATGTCTGACCCTTTAAACTGTGTGTCAAATGTCTTGAGAGCAGTGAAAATGCCATATTCATTTTTAGATATTGTCAATTTCTCAGTTCTCATTCCAGAACCCCTTAGTCACAGCAGTAAGAACATGCTTATACTGAGATGTGGTGAGGGCTTGTCATAACTGAAGCGGTCAAAAATAGAACATTCCTTAGATGTTTCCTCAAAATCTGTCCCTTCCTTTATCAGCACCCCATCTTCTAGTCATTTGGTTTGGATACAATTCACTCCATTTAATGATATTTCCTTATTTTGTACCTAACTGGCTTAAGCCTCATACCCTACCTTCGTTTTTGGCTATAACCATTACATGAGGTGCCATATCAAATCAGCTCACAAAGGACCCCTGAGACTCAAGGCTTGGGGTTCATCAGCAGACGAATTTATGGACCATCAAGTCTGGAATTGTGTAACTAAATGAGATGTGGATAATATTTTAGAGTCTCAAGAGGAGGGTAGAATTGGATTGTTGGATTGGAGGGGGATGCATATACTGACTGAGGTAGAAGAAAGATATTTAGAGAAAGAATTGAGTCTAGATTATGCTCTCTGTGTGTGTGTGTGTGTGTGTGAAAGAGAGAGAGAAAGAGAGAGAAAGAAAGAGAGAGAAAGTAAGAGAGAGAGAGAGATTGGTTCTCATGTAGTTATCCTTCTTCACAACATATCAATTCTGAATTACAGGTACTTATCCCTCCTCCTAGCTAGTATGTATGTATATATATATATGTATATATATATATATATATATGTATATATGTATATATATGTTATTTATGTGCATTGGAGTTTTGCCTGCATGTTTGTTCGTATGAGGGAGTTGGGTACCCTGGAAATGGAGTTAATAGACATTTATGATCTGCCATATGGGTGCTGGGAATTGAACCCAGGTTCTCTAGTAGAACAGCCAATGCTTTTAACTGCTGGACCATCTCTCCAGTCCTGCTAGTTTATATTTTTAAGCTATCAAAAAAAAAAAAATACTTACCCTGAAAACACATTACTTTGGTCTTTCATGTAGGAGAGCCAAAAGAT
Organism: Arvicola amphibius; assembly: GCF_903992535.2. Taxonomy (NCBI): domain Eukaryota; kingdom Metazoa; phylum Chordata; class Mammalia; order Rodentia; family Cricetidae; genus Arvicola; species Arvicola amphibius. The sequence continues at coordinate 190,464,475 of NC_052048.2, forward strand.
TTGTGTATTTTGAGAAAATTTAAGTCAGTAGTTTAGCTATTGTTGTGGGTTTTACTCTGTCTTTACATGTTTAGACAGTGGTACAAAAGGGCTTCTGCATTTGGCCAGTGTCCTCACACAGAACTGCTCCTCAGATGACCTGTGAGCATCAAGTCTGTGAAGAGAAGTCTCTGCAGCAGGGCTTGTTGTGCTGTAGGTTCTGAGCTGGGTCCTACCTGGAGATGTGGTAGATTAAGCCACATTTTATACATCTCTTAGAAGGCTCTTCTCTTCCTTGGTGTACAATGACAACATGCCTGTCATGTGTTAGATGTATCACAATTTGACTGTCTCGTTGAATGTTTTAAATCTATTTGTGAGAATGGAGAGATGACTCAGGGATTCAGAGCACTGGCTCTTGTAGAAACAAGGGTTCAGTTCTCAGGACCCACATGGTAGCTCAGAACATCAGTTTCACGGCATCCAGTGCCTTCTTCTGACCTCCTTGGGCCAAAGGCATGTGATTCATATGCATACATAAAAGCAAAACACTCACACACATAAACTATGAAGCCAATCTTTTAAATGTATTTACCTGTTATTATTGAACACTGATCAATTTTTCTGTTATTGATATAGAAAATCCATCCAACTGAACACAAACTTCTGATGTCTTGAACAACACAAAACTAATCTGTTTCCACACACACACCACATGAATGAACTATATTCTATTACCTTTATCAAGTTTCAGTAATAATAATTTGTTTTAGAGGCAATTCTGTGACCGTTTCATAGTGTTGTCCAGAATGATGCATGTTTGGGGCAATGCAGTTCACGGGGAGAGCATCTGTTTTGGGTAAACCTGGTGATAGTTGACACAGACTTGGTTCTTAGGTAGCAACTGATGGCAAATAGCATAATTGAACAGAGGTTCAGTGACTCTTTTCTAAGAATTTGTGATTCAAGGAATATGAGCAGATGCAGTGTGGTAGAACAAATATTTAACGAGACAATGACACTAATAAAGATTGGAGTGCCAGGCTGGGCGGTGGTGGCACATGCCTTTAATCCCAACACTTGGGAGGGAGAGGCAGGCAGATCCTGTGAATTTGAAGCCAGCCTGGTTGGCTTACAGCGCTAGTTTCAGGACAGCTAGGGCTGTTACACAGAGAAACCCTGTCTCAAACAAACAAACAAAAAAAAGAGCATTTTTTTCTCATTTGTAATTGTCTCTGTTTATGTAGGTATATTGTCAGCTAAGATATTGCATTAACTTATTTGAATGGGATACACTCTGTGGTCTGAGCATTCTATGTTCCATCTAAATCCACAGTTTACTCATTAGGATTTAATAAAGGTTTATCTTTTACTGTGGCATCTGTTTGAGTTAGTATTCTGGGTTAGTCCTATGTGGTAGTGGAAACTCTTTAAGAGCTAGGTATAAATCGAGGAGGAACCAAATAAAAGAACCAGAAGGGCAAGTAATGGAGAGGACATTGCAGAGAACTCTGAAGAATGCTGGCCTTTAAAATGTAGACAGAGGGAGAGCACAGCCAGAGACAAAATAGCTCTCCTGCCTTGCTGCTTCTGTTCTGCTCTGTTCACAGAGGCTGTCATTCTTGCTGTTGTTAGCAGCCCCCCCCCCCCCGTTGTCATGGTACTTACTTCATTATATTGCAGAATAATTGTTTACTTACTTGTCTTTCTTCCCTTTTAGGTAAAAATCTTTGAGGTGAAGATATTTTTAGTATTCTTGCCAGAAGGGCTAAGAGCACCCAACAAGTCTTCTGTTTATTTACTGGAAGACTGAATAGAGAGGATGAAGGGAAGAAGACGTTCTGATTGAGAGGTAGTTACAGTTAGATAGGAGGAGAAGTAAAACATTGAGCTCATGGATATTTTAATTAGCTTTTACAGCCTTTCTACTCAATATAATATAATATATTATATATGATATATAATGTATAATGTTTCTACTGGTGTGAAAATATTCCAAGATATTTAAAATAAAACCCAGTTCTCTTAACTACGGTTTTTCAAAGATGTAACACAAGCCATGCATATTATAAATGCTAAGAAAGTCCTTATTGATTGATTAACATTGATCAGAGATCCTAGGCTCTCATTTAACATTCAGAGAGTGGAGAGAGAGGGAAGCCATTCTAGATACGTACTCACCCAAGGGTAGAACACAGGGCAGCTGAAAGAAATGGGGTGGTGTAGGTTCAATGTCCCTGAAAGGAAAATCACTAGTAGGTTGGTTGCTTGTGACCCTGAAATATTGTTCACTAACAAATTGACTCTGTTATTCCAATAAACTCAGGATGATCCTTTTAGACTACAGAAAGAAAACTTTCTTTTTTTTTTTTTTTTTTTTTTTTTTTTTTTTTTTTTTTTTGGTTTTTCGAGACAGGGTTTCTCTGTGGCTTTGGAGCCTGTCCTGGAACTAGCTCTTGTAGACCAGGCTGGTCTCGAACTCACAGAGATCCGCCTGCCTCTGCCTCCCGAGTGCTGGGATTAAAGGCGTGCGCCACCACCGCCCGGCTCTCTTATTTTTCTTATATGAATCAATGACTCAATGAAACGAAATCAATTTTGGGTCACAAACAAGAAAAAGTAGCTTATCTGAAGTTTTAGAGAGAAATGAAAATATTGTCAGTTAATGTGTATATAGTGGACAGTCAGAGGGTAGAAAACCAGACAGTGGAGAAAAAATAAAATAGAGAAAAGAGGCTGGTAAGGAGAAGAAAGAAAACAAAGGCTCCATCTGATTTTAATAATAATTACCATGATGTTTTTCTCTTTTAAAAAAGTCATTTATTTTTATTTTATATGTATGGATGTTTGCTTGTATGCATGCACACTTGCCACATGTCTGCCTGGTGCCCGATGATGCCAGAAGGAGCTCTAGTTTTCTTGGAACTGGAACATGGACAGTTGTAAGTTACTGTGTGGTGCTAAGAAGAAAATTAGAAGGCCCTCTGGAAGAGTCACACGTGCTCTTAACTGCTGAGAAACTTTTCTAACTCCTGCTATTTGGTTTTTTTCCTTTGTTTTTTTTGAGACCGGAGTGCAACTATCCTAGGGTGGATTTGAACTTCCTATGTAGCTGAGGAAGGCCTTGAATACTGATCCTTCTGTCTCTATCTCCTGTGCGCTGGAATCACAGGCCTGAATCACCACATCTGTTCCATCCCCTACAGTGCTGGGGATGGAACCTATGGCCTCAAATACGCATGCAAGACAAGTACTCTACCAGTCGAGCTGCCGCTCCAGCCCCAACAAGTGGTAATTTTTCAGTTAGTTCCATTGGAAGAATTATTTCCTTTGGTCACTTGCTTCTCATGAGGGAGCAGGAGTTAGTTCTCGCTCCCGTTATGCAGAGAAGGAAATCCATACAGTCAGTGGTAAGGGTGGAATGAGAACTCTTGCCCCCTGCCTCCTTGTCCTCTGTGTTTATCTGTGTGTAATGGATGTAAAGTGCACTTGTTCAGCTGTGTACTTGCTTGAATGTCTCCAAGTACATTGTCACCTGTTATTGCTGCTCTTTGAGAGTCTAATTACAGCACCTCTGGTAGCACTGAGCCACGTTTCCTAACACAAGAAAACAACTTGCCTGTTTTTATTTCCAAACTTTAAAGTTTATTTTTGAAATAAATGTTTACTACCCCATGGGCTTCTGAATCTTTTGCAGGTGTGCGAAGGAACAATTCTGGCATTAGAAAATTGCTTTGGAACATTAGAGAGAGCTCTTGATTTCCTTGCTATCACCTGAAGGCCCCCTCTGGAGCAGAAAGCTGTCAGACTGAGGTGTGTTGTTCTTTCAGTGGTCAGCATGTTTTCATTATGGAGGAGCTAAGGTTTAAATGTATAATTAGTGTATCCGCTGTGGAATGAAAGTTTCCTCTTATTTAAACAGTGTGAACATTTAAAATACATAACAAGAGATATAGAATGGTTAACTTAAAAGTCATCATGACACTTATATCCATTTTATTATTGTATGTAGGTGTACAAAAATAAGCTATACCTAAGTGGAGCTCAGAGGACAACTTTTAGGAATCGGTTCTCTATTTCCATCTAGGTCTTAGGAATCAAACCCATGTTTTCAGCCTTGGAGGCAAGTATTTTTACTGACTGAGACATCTGGAGGTCTCAGAATGGGGAACTTTTGATTATAACTAATGTCTGTATGTCTCTACCTATAGGCTATAGGTGCCAGCTTTTTGCTAATTATTATAATAAAGTACCAAGCCACGTGGCTATCATAGACAAGAATAATGGGATAATATAAGTCATAAGAGTTAATAAGAATTCTGAGCTACTAGGCCAGTCATTTTATAACTAATGTAGACCTCTGTGTGTATTTCTTTGGGACTTAACAGCTGCAAGACCAGGCAGGACAGAAAACCTCAGTCAACAGAATGGCACCCAACGTGGGTCAACTGCATCCACATAAAGCCTGAGAAAACTTAGGAAGTAATTCTAGACAGAAAAGAATAGAGTTAAGCACAGCTTATTGATAGCAGCATTTTCTCTGGTGGGCTCTACTTGGTAGAGGCAGTGCTCTCATTTAAGAGAGGCTTCCTGACTTAGCTTTAGCTGCAAAACATTGCAGCTTTTTCAAGAGGCCTCACCAACAAACATTTAAATGGTGTTTATGAGTAGCTGTCCACATGCTTTTTGGTGGTGGCAGGGACCTTAAAATGACATAGAGTTGTGGCAATAAACATGGCTCTGGCCAGTACCTCCACCATGAGGCTAAAATCTCAAAAAGCTAATGAATGGGCTGGATCTAGCTGTCAAAGCCACGGCTTTAATCCTAGCCATATTGCTTAGCAAATTAAAGACTCATGTGGTCAAAAAAGAGAGATATACAGTAAAGACAGATTCAGATAAAAAACCCTCTAAACAATTTAAAAGGTGTTTAAAATATGTGTAGTCTTAAGAGGAGGCAGATGGATCTCTGAGTTCAAGGTGTGGTGGCACACAACTTTAATCCCAATACTTGGGAGGCAGAGGCAGACAGATCTCTGTGAGTTCAAGGACAGCCTGGTCTACAAAAGGAGTTCCAAGACAGCCAAAGATACACAGAAAACTACTGTTTCAAAAAGCCAAAAATTAAAAAAAAAATAAAGGTTAAAATAAAGCCACGTAAAGATAAAAAATACACAGAGAGTCTGGAAACTGTATATTATTATTATTATTATTTTTTTGGTTTTTCGAGACAGGGTTTCTCTGCAGCTTTAGAGCCTGTCCTGGAGCTAGCTCTTGTAGACCAGGCTGGCCTTGAACTCACAGAGATCCGCCTGCCTCTGCCTCCCGAGTGCTGGGATTAAAGGTGTGCGCCACCACCGCCCGGCAACTGTATATTATTATGTTGTCTTTGAATCGCTTGACAGCTGAGTAAGGAGTCACGGCTGCTAAAAGACATTTGAATATAAATGCTGCTGGATTAATAAAACATAAATATTTTCAAAATACCTTAACTTCAAAATTGAAGTCAAAATGTATGTTACCTTGGAGAAGAGGTTTTGCTTTTGTTTCCACAGGAAATTAGAGGCTGTGGATTCATTTCAGGTTAAGAAAAATCAGGTATGATCAAGGAAGACCCCCTGAGAAATCTCTAGTAAGAACAGATGGCCCAGATGTCAGAGTACATCCAGAACAGCCTCAAGACTGCTGGCTGAGATGATCAAGCATCACAGGATACTCCAGTCATGACGTGATTCTAATTCTAAATTCTCTTTAGGTCCCCATAAGATTATCAGTGCCACAATTCAGCAGGAAGTAGCTGAAAACACTATGCCCACATTCCCAAAAAATGGACTATGAATATTTTTCTTTGTTTAGAATATTGGTTACAAGTTGGTATGGATAATGGTCAAGTAAAAAGCTAAACAATGGATATTAGATTCAGAGTTCTTGTTCTTTAAAAGAAAAGGGGTGGAAATTGCTGTGGGACCATGGTTTTATCCTGCAAACATTTGTTTCTTGTACTTGTTTAATAAAATGCTAATTGGCTGATAGCCAGTCAGGAAGTATATGTGGGGCAACCATGCAAAAAGTAGAGGCAGTACAATAAAAACAGAAGAATTCTGAAAAGAGGATTCCACAATCTGCAGTCATGACCAAGCAGCTAAAAAAAAAACAAAGCAAGATGTGACTGCCTTGCTAAATAAGGTAATGAGCCACGTGGCTAACATAGACAAGAATAATGGGCTAATATAAGTTAATAAGAAGTTTGAGCTACTAGGCCAATCAGGTTGTAACTAATGTAGACCTCTGTGTGATTTCTTTGGGACTTAACAGCTGCAGGACCGGGCAGGACTGAAAACTTCAGTCACCATTGTAGGAAACACGGTGAGGCAGAACCTCAAATGCTCTCTGATGTCCATGAAGTATGCCATTAGAGAGCTAATAGTCCTAGTCACACCATTAGATATTCTTACCTCTTCACGCATGTTACTCCGACAAGCCAGCCTGAGAGGAAAGAGAAGAGAAAGTAAAAACAGTGGGGCACAGGGAGAGACAAAGAGAGGAAGGCTTGGCCTCTGTGGCCTTTGCTTTGGATCCTAGAATTGTAGAGCTAGGGAGCTTTGCTTATCTGGATTCTTTGAGTACTGCTGAGCCCTAATGAGAAATTTCTCCCCCTTACATCCCAAGTAAAATGCTTAGATACACTTAAGTTTAGAGATTATGTTGAAGTACTTGATGAGATTTTACAGGATGAACACATCTATGTGATCAGTTTCAGACCAAGACAAATCGGAATCTGAGGTTCCAATTTTTTCGTCTTGGTCCCTGTCTTGTCCCCATTTTACTGCCTTTGTGACCATAATCTCAATTTGTAAAGTCACAAATTAGTCCTTATTTTTATTTCAGGTTTGACCCATGGCCTTGCTGTGTTACCAATGGTCTTGACCTTATGGCCAAAGTGATCCTGTCACCTCAGGCAACTGAGAAGCAGGCTAGCTCACATCACTATGTCTGTCTTCTTTTGCTTACAACTGTGTGTGAGAATTATCTATGTTGTGGCATGTAATAGAAAGCCTCCCATTTTTATGTCTAAATTGTATTCTCTGTGTGAGCACACTGTAATAGATAATTTTTCCATTCTGTTGCTCACACATTAGGTTTGTTTAAGTCTGGGGCTTTTATGAACAAGCTGCTGTGAGCATTCTTGAATATGTCCATAGTATGCATGTGCATGCATTTCTATTGGACATATAATCTGGGAAAAACAGAATGCTACTCAAATTTCACATATTTTTTTTGTCAAAAGTCCTATCCACAGGGGGCTGGAGCTAGGGTTCAGCAATTAGGAACACTTTTTGTTCTTACAAAATTTGTTTTCCAGAACCTGTGTTAAGCAACTCACAATTGTCTGTAACTCTTGCTCCAGGTATCTGATGCTCTCTTCTGGCTTTTGTCGGTACCTGCTCTCAAGCGCACATAACTTTACAAAGACAAACACACATGCATATAATTAAAACATAAACAAATAATAGCATGAGCAGGGAAGCAAATGCACTTTAGAGAAATACCTTTATATATCTTAGAATTATTTTCATATATCATGAAGATTACATCTTTAGGCATTTAATGGCATACACACAAACATACACACATTCATACATACACATATATTTATATTTCTATATTTCTACACATACATATAAGATTTGTTGTGGGATATTTGTAAACTGTGTGAAGGTTTATTGCTGTGATTGGTATAATGAAAAGCTGAACAGCCAATAGCTAGGCAAGAGGTATAGGTGGGACTTCCAGGCAGAGAGAGGAAGTAGGAGGAGAAAATCCAGGCCCAGAACAGATGACAATGAGACATGGATTGAGTTGGACATCCATAATTAAAAGAGGTAAAAAGCCACGTGGTAGAATGTAGATTAATAAAAGCAGGTCAATTTACATTATAAGAGCTAGTTAGGAGCTAGCTTAAGCCATAAGCCAATATTTCACAATTAATAATAAATCTCAGTGTCATTATTTGGGGCTGGTGGTGGAAAAAAAAGTCTGCCTACATATATCCCAAACCCTTTACTTCTTTCCCTAGAGCTGTGGGGAGAGGCACTTAGGTCAGCCTCATCCTGGAGGTTACTGCTCTGTTCACTGAGATGCTGAGGTCACTCCCTAACTACTTTGCATTTGGAAAAAATGTATTTACATGAGAAAAAAACTGTAATTGAGAGGGTCATTTCAAGAAAGGGATAGAGAAAATGTGTATCTATGTCCCTAACCTGTGGGGAATCTTACCATTGTTCATGAGATGTGTCTGCTAATTTCTCTGTGTGACCTCAGGCACAAGTGCAAAAGGGTGGGCATGTTAGAAGACCCACAATGAAGTAATAAAATAACAATAACAACAACAATATATGCCTTTGGTTCATAACACCTCACATGTATGCTCTGGATATAATTACTTAAGACAAATAATAACTACAAGCAAAATTACTGAGTCTTAGTATAAAAGCACTTAACTTTAGCAGACATTCTCAATATCTATTTAAATTCTCAGCAGTAGTTTTTCAGAGATTTATTTTCTCAAAGCACTAAGATACTCAATGTGGGAGGCTCCAGCCTACTCTGAGTGGTACCACCCCTTGGCTGGTGATCTGGATTCTGTAAGAAAGCAGGCTGAGCAAGTCATAAGGAGTAGGTCAGTAAGCAGTACCATTCCTTGGCCTCTGCATCAACTCCTGCTTCCAGGTTGCTTCCCTGTTTGAGTTCCTGCCATGACATTCCTCAGTGTACCTGGAAGTGTATGTGAAAAAAATCCTTTCCTCCCCAAGTTACTTCTAGTCATGGTGTTTCATCACAGCAATGATCCTGCTAACTAAGACACTCAATAATTTTTGTTTTAGGCATTATGATGTTCTGGCATATTATCTCCCTGTACTTTTAATTTGTATTTTGCCAGGTGACCAATGGATTTGATCAGTTGTTTTGCAGGCTTTTTGGCTATGCATATTTTCCTATTTTTAAAAAATCTGTAGTTTAAGTTACTTGTTGGCGTTTGTCCTGGGGTTCATATTTTCTTACACGCTTCCCCATTTGAACTGTAGACATTCCTTTCACATAGTAATTCTTTATATATGTACAAAGCTCTATCATGAACGCTTTTAAGTGATACGTAGTACAAATACACTTTCTACTCTGGCTTATTTTTCGCTCAATTTATGGCCATTTTAAAGTCCCAATTTACACTAACTAGGATTTATCAATCTTCCTTTATACTTAGTGGTTTTTGTGTCATTTAAAAGTAATCTTTCCCTAATCCTAATGTCATGATGACACTCTCCAAAGTTACCACTTAAAATTTTTAATCTTTTCTTTACTATTCTGTTCTACATTCCACTTGTAAATGACTACTATGTTAAGAGTAGAATTCCAGAATAATTTTGAAGATTGTATTATCAGGGGTCGCAAGAGGAACAGACACGTAGAATGTATGTATTATACAAGGTAATTGTCGAAAATGACTCACAACCAGTAGTGCCTGGGTGCTGAGAAGCAGTCAGGTGCAGCATGCTTTAGTTGTCTTAATTCTGGTACTAAAGGTCTGGAAGATTCTTTGAGTGCCATGGTCTTCAGTCCACAGGGGAAGGTGAGGAAGCTGGGTTCTGACGCTGGTAAGGAGTGGCAGCAGAGGCAAAAAAGACAGGCTACAGGCACTCACCATCAAGGATTGAACGTAGGCAGGCAAGCAATATTGAAGTTTTTTTCAGTCTCTTTACATCTGGGCCACCATGGCAAGATGCCACCCACTATGGGGTGTTCTCCCATCAGTTAATTCTTGTTAGAAGTGACTTCACAGACTCACTCCCCAATTCTGCTTCTCAAGGCACAAGTATTTCAAGTTATCTAACTGATCAAGTTCAAAATACTTTTAGGATATCCCCACTTTACAGATATGTGACAGCTCTGTATTGTGAGGGCATCTTTATCTGCGCACACACACACACACACACGCGCACACACGCACGCACGCACGCACGCACACACAGGCACGCACACACGCACACACATGCACACACACACCACTTGGGGGTTTTAATTCTGTTTCTCTATTTGCCACTTCCCATAATAGTTGTAATTTATCTTACTTTACCTTTATAATTAGCAAGAACAGATTACATTTGTATCAATAAAGCAAAATTCTAACAAAAAATTAGCAAGAACATTAATAAATGTTTATAAAAAGTAAATGCTGGTGGCAGTGACACTGGTGACAGAGGTGTCAGAACAGCATTAGTAAGGGGAGAACAGTTGTCATCTCTGTGTTCTCCCTCCTCAAGAACAAGCTCGCCGTCTCCCTCTGGAATCTCTTTGTGTTCATTAAATGCTAATTTTTCTAGGCTGGAGAGATGACTCAGTGGTCAGGAGCACTGGCTGCTCTTCCACAGCCCCTGTGTTCAGTCATAGCACCCACATGACCACTCTCGACTCTCTGTAACGCCAGACTCAGGGGGCCAATGCTCTCCTCTCACCTTTGGAAACACCAGGCCACACTGCAAAACCATGGATGTTAAATACCCATTAAAATAAAAAAAAAAACTTTAAAAAAGATAAATGTTAATTTCCTATTTTCTAAAGTAATTACATTGATTTTAAGAGCCAATTTCTTTATTACAATCACAGTATTATGGAAGCATCAAAGATTATGTTTTACCTAGAGATACTATGATTTTCCACAAAGAAAATAATGTACCTCATGGTAATAACAGTTGTGTCTTAACTTCCAGTCATCCCTGTATTATTTCCAACCGCAGGGGAGCATCTCTCAAAAATTGATTCTTTATCTGATTAATGATGCAGAATTTTTATAGTTAATTATTTGATAAAGGAAGAACTACTTCTACTGTACAACACATTTAAAAAAATCAAATTTGTGTGAGTGCATGCATCAGTTTTTTTCTGCACCTTTTAATCATATATTTCTCTTATTCTGTCAGTGTGGTAAATTGCTGCTTGATTTTTCAGATGCTAATCTCTCCTTGTATGGGTCATACTTCTGAAATAATGCCAACGTGATTATGATGTATTACCCTTTTTATGTATTGCCAGAATAGATTTGCATTTTCTTCTTTAAGAGAGCTTATTGTGTAACAAAATTTTTTTAAGGAGACACAACACATACATCTATTCACTCCAAGTAGGAAATCCAGGACAGACCAAAGTATGGATTCCACCAAAGTACATCTTGGCGAACTGCTGAGTTTCGCTGGTGATATTACCTGGAATATGGGTGAGGGATTACTATAGGAGCAAAAATGAGAGCAACCTCCTCAAAGCCCACCCCAGCATAGGTTACAGCTCACAAAGCTGGGAACCTGGAGCTCACTGCACAGCCTGCATGTGGCTCAGCATTTTGGAGGGTGTCCTTTCCAGGTGGTCTAAATGTCTTCTAGGCAGCTCAACTGGTTTCAGCTTCTTCTAGGCAGCTGATCTGATCTTAGAGTCTTCTTTGCATCTTTGCTTTCTCTTCTGAAGGAGATGCTCAGCCTTTATGGCTTATTCTGGCATGGTGGGGCCTAGTGAATCTGGTTAGTTTCAGGGACTTCCTGAATGTATTTTGAGTTGTTTACTTCCTGTTTCAAGATTTTCCCGTGGACTGTTTTGCTCGTGAAGGGAACTGTGACACAGCAGAGAGGCACCTTTGTTTCTGATCTACAGTGGTAAATACTGTTTGTGTGTTTGAAGGAGTTCAAAGTCTATAGTTAAGGTGTTCTAGGAAGTCACTTAGCTCAATGGGAGAATTATGTTCAGTCCTATAGGTGCCTATTGAAGATGAGGCATCTTGTCAAAAGTTTTTCTTTGGTATGTTTTTAATACAGTCCTTAGATCAATTTTCAAGTTTTTTTGTATTATTGCTTGAGATTTATTTTATATCTTGAATCTGTAGAAAGACAGATGATAGAGTTGTAGACAGAACATATGACATAGGATCTATGCTCTTAACAAAATTTAAATACACACCATAGTGCTGAACTCAGAACATGATGGTTCACTAGACTTCATTAGTTTTGCAGGCACCTTGCAAAACTGTGTAACTACTGTATCACTGTAATTTGGGTAACTTGTATAGTGTCTTTCTGCTTCTATTTGCCTCTTAACTTTAAATACTTCTGTTAATATGGCTGGCTTATTTCAGTAAGAAGAGTGTCCTTCAGGTTCACACATGCTATTGTGTATAACAAGGTTTTTTATTTTTTCAGGATGAATCTCATTCCAATATAAGACTGTACCATCTTTTTTTAATTTTTATTTTTTTAATGATTTATTTAACTTTATTTTATGTACATTGGTGTGGTGTCAGATCTCATAGAACAGCATTTTTAGACAGTTGTGAGCTGCCATATGGGTGCTGGGAGTTGAACCTGGGTCCTCAGGATGAGCAGTCAGTGCTCTTAACCACTGAGCCATTTCTCCAGCCCCTGTACCATCTTTTAAAATTCCTTCCTTCCTTCCTTCCTTCCTTCCTTCCTTCCTTCCTTCCTTCCTTCCTTCCTTCCTTCCTTTCTTTCTTTCTTTCTTTCTTTCTTTCTTTCTTTCTTTCTTTTTGAGACAGGGTTTCACTGTAGCTTTTGGAGCCTGTACTGGAACTAGCTCTTATAGACCAGGTTGGTCTCGACCTTACAGAGATACACCTGCCTCTGTCTCCTGGGTGCTGGGATTAAAGGTGTGCACCACCACCGCCTGGCTTATTTCTTGATATTTAGGTTGTTTCTGTATCTTTCCTGTTACAGTTATTGATGCAATGAACACGGGAGTACAGATATGTCTTTGATTTATGCAAATTAAAAACCCTTCTAGACTCACATTAAATGCTGTTATACCCTCTCTGCTTCCCCTTTGGAATTTCAATTATGCTTCACACATCTTTGATGTACCATGTCCTTATCTTCATTTTGTCTTTAGCGATTTTGCTGCTCTGTACTTCATTCTGAATGTATTTTGGTTCATTAAGCTTTCTGCAGCCTTCGTTAATCTATTGCTAAGACCATCTGTGATGGAGAATCTTGATTATCAACTTGATGAGATGTAGAGTCACCTGGAATATGTGTCTCTTGTCGTGTTTGTGAAAGATTTTCTTGAATATGTTAATTGGTGTACAGGACCCACCTATCACAAGCAGCAGTGTTCCTCTGGTTGGGAACCTGGACTATATAAAAAGAAGAAAGTGAACTGATATAAATATTCATCTTCTCTCCTTGCTGACTCGATGCAATGTGACAACCTACTCAATCATTGTATCTCATTTTTATTTTATTTCCTGCCATTGTTTTCTACCTAATCATTAAGTATTTGTATATATCATCAGCCATTGAAAGTTTTTATCTAGTAAAGCCTATTCTTGACCTCTTTCTTTAGTTGCTTTTTCTTTCTCTTGGATTTCTTCATTGTAATGTTTTAATTTAAATACCTGTTTGTTTGTTTGTTTGTTTTGTGTGTATGCAATTTCACTTTTCTTCCTCCAGTAAAATTTCTCCTTGCTTCTGCATGCCATGAGGCTTAGGGCAGATCACATTAATGCAGTCAAGAATCTAGCTAACTACACACTTGCCATTAGTCCTAAAATCTGATCTGTTTTCAGTGCAGTTATTCTTAAGGCAGTTCTCTGTGAGGTATTTATCAAGGCCTATCTCCTCTTCTTGTACTTGGAGAAAATATTTCTCTGTAAGATCTACGAAAGATCAGAAGCTCGTCTCAGTTCATAGCCTCTCAGCCTTTGCTTGGCTCTTGTCTTTTGAATGCCTCAGCCAATGATTTACAGCAACAAACCTTCAAAGGAGAAAAGTAAAGCTGATATTCCTTTCTATCTATCAGCTGTTCTCAATCTGAGAGTCGCGAACCCTTTGGGGGTTGCATATCAGATATCCTGCATATCAGATATTTTCATTATGATTCACAATGGTAGCAAAATTACAGTTATGAAGTACCAACGAAATAATTTTATGGGATTGGGGGGTCACCACAACATAAAGAACTACATGTATTAAAGGGTCAAAACATTATAAAGGTTGAGGACCACTGCTACAGATTCTTAGCACAAAATGCTTCATGATTTCCCCTGCTTATACAATGCAAGACATTCTGAGCAGGTTGTTTCTTTGCAAGGTTGTTTCCAGAGCTGGCACCCAAGGAACCAAGCCAGCCAGTCAGCAAAGGGAGGCTAAGCAGGGAGGAAGGCCAGGAGCTTGAGTCTAAAAGCTGTTTCACTGCCTCTGGCCTTGGTGCTAAAGGCAGTATATTGATGCCAGGGCCTTGCTCCCCAGAACTTTACGTATTTATTGTGCCTACAAGTCAATTACACTGAGGAAGGTCAACTGCAGGCCCAGATGTTTTATGCTGGTGAAGTGTATTGGCATATTACCAGATAGAAACGAATGTAAAAGTGTCAGAATATGGAGACATTTATACAGTCTTGCTTTCCTCTGCTGCTTAAGGTTTCTGAACTTCAGAGAGGGCGTAGTTTCTTTAAACAGCTTCTACATCATTCAGTCAGTTACACTGGAGACATCTTCCTCTTTGTGTGACTCTCAATTAAATAATGTGTGGTTGTGATGACCTGGAGCTGTTGTTACAGAAGCTCTTAGAGCGATGTTTAATTGAGTAAGTGTGGAATGGATGACGAAATGTCTGCCTCTTCTCTTCCATCTTCCAGTGTCATGAGCAAAGTTCCCCGTGACCCTTCTTAACTAAAATCAGAAAGGGAGAGTCCTAGAGAGTGCAATGTACACTACACATAGCTGTTGTAATGTATACAATATGAATGTCACACCTATTAAAAACTCCTGTAGATCCCTCCTCCCCAAAGGACACTTTTCTCATACTCTGCCTTGGGTTGTTAGCCGCCACCCAACCTGTTTAGCTCATCATGATCTATGCTATTTCCAATGCTATAAGCTTCAGTAATGTCTCTTTCCACACCAAATGGGTGGCTAGGTCAGTTGTTCAGTCAGGGCTGTGTCTGGAGAGGAACCTTTGTGAGAAGACCCTTTCTGATGTCTATCAATGTCATTTTTTCTTGTCCTTTACATGCCTCAATAACCTATCTACAACATGAACTCAGTTTTTTACCATTAGATGGTAGTGAGTGAGCAATATATGAGTGCCGTGTGAAGAAAAGGAAAGGAGAAGACACACAGTGGATGACATCAGAGTCTTGGGCTTTCTAGTCTTACTGAAGTAAAACTTTTAATCACTTGTATCTTACAATGGATGGCTTCTGCCTCTCATTTAGTAGGTTTATTAGAACAAATTCATGATGGATAATTCGGGCTGCATTGTCTCTCGATGCCTGTGTATGTATATCATGTATTTTTGTCTCAATTAGAAGAGTTTTTTTCCCCAAAATATATATGTCTGCCTTTCAGTTGGTGTTACTTCACTTGTGATTTCTAGAGATTTACACCAAGACAGAATGCTTTTGGAGTTGAGATACTTGAAAATATTGAATCCCTTGAGATATTTCACCCTGTGTGGAAGAAATGAGATAAAGAAAACTCTCTCTCCCTCTCTTCCATCCCACACTCACAGTACACTCATGCATACTCACATATATACATACACACTCATATATATAAACATAAACTCACACATTAAATGACAGGAGAAAAGGAGTATTAGTTTTGACCATGAATAAATAAGCAAACAACTCCATAAAACCTTTAATACAGATGGCAGCACAATTATGTCCAAAACTTCTATGTAGATGGGTGGTGTATTTGATATAGATTGGCAGTGTATCCTTTAAGAGCAAAGAAATAAGTGATGTGTGCCTTCTAAACAATGGGATTTTCCAAATTGTGATATTTTTTCTTGAAGGAAGTGAATCTCAGAGAATGAGTTCATTCTTGTCAGATGAACTTGACGGCTGGGGCTGCCTAGAGAGCAGAGCACATGAGAGGTCTGTGGACGAGCTTGGTCTTAGAGTGAGAAAGGTGATATGAGATGGTGTTCTCTTTTTTTCCAAGGTAGAGTTTAGTCTCTGTGATTACCATAATGCTTCAGGTTTGTCCCCCACCTTAGCCCTTCACAGACATTTCCTGTTCTCCCCAGTGGGTATAGCAGATTGTTTCTAGCAGCCTTTGTCTCGGTTTAAGACTCTGTATGCTTAAATCCTATCTAATGAAACCTCTTACTTTCTCCTATGCCATTCCATACTTGCATTTTCTGGAAAAGGGCTAAAATTAAAATTACTGATAGCATAATAATTTGAGAAACAAACACCTTTCATAACATGAAGCTGATTTTTGAAGGTTGCAATTGAAATATGCAATTTTAATAAGAGCCTATAAAAAGCTCAGAAAATTAAACTCAAAATGATCCAACACTAAAATAATGAAAAATAATTTTTGTCCCTATTATTACTTCTTGGCACAGCAGTCTTTCTCAGCATCTCATTCATCCATGCGCTATTTTATAGAAATTCAAAAGGCCGTTTCTCAGGCAGCAAATTACACCTCACAGAAATCAATTACACTTCAGGACAACACTAACACTACACATTTCTATTAGGAAATAAAACCACAGGATATGGATAGTAATAAAACTGGAATTATTTCACTGGCAAAGTCCATAAAAATATCCAGTAATTTCAAAATCAAAGAGAAGAACAGTGAAGATCTGTTGCTGAAGTGTTAGCCGCATTATTTTCCCTGAGTTCCCATTAATTTCTTCCTTTAACTTCTGATATATCGCCCACACTTAGAACGTCAATGTGCATTTGCTTACTCCCTGGCTGGGGGAAGCTGAAAACTCTCTCACATTATGCAGCCCTTGGTGCCTTTACCCTTTTTTAATTGATTAATGAGGGAGGAGTGAAGGAAACAATGTTGGAGGAAAATTTCATTAGGTATAAATTGCAAGACATTTGTTTGAATGAACATAATATCTCAGCTCTATTTTGATGGGCCTTAGGGGAACACTTTGAGTATTACTGTAAGTACCAGACACAGCACTGAACATTTTAATGGCGCCATTAGAGCATGGCCTTGTGTCTGGATTTTGTTTTAAGATGTTCTTGGGGAAACTTTGCTGCTTTATAATAGGGAACAACAGAATTCTTTAGAGTATGTGTGCAATCAGCAAACATCTCAGGTGAGAGATATTTAAGATAAATCAACAAAAGATCTCCCTCATTGTTATTTTTAAGCTTAAGTCATTTAATTTATTTTTTCCTCTGAAAATAAAATCTAGCTATTAAAAAAACTATTTCTGGCATGCTAAGTCCAACTGTTCAACCAGGCAACTCATGACTTTTGCCGTGCTTTTGTGTTTCCTTGCAATGACCCGAGATTTTTTTTTTAATTACTTTTCACGGCACCAACTTCTGCTGTTTGTGGTTTTGAAAGCATTAACTTTTATTGAAGGTTTGAGATATTTCAGGGAAAAGAAGAAGGAAAAGAATAATATTTATTTGTCTCCTTTTGTCTATTTACTTTAGACAAATGTTAATATTTTGTTATAATTACTGCATTTTCTCAAATAAAATATCATTGATCCAAAAAACTGCCCACAATTCTGATCTTAAATAAAAATATTATAGAATGTATGCTTTTACTTCTTTCTTTCTTTCTTTCTTTCTTTCTTTCTTTCTTTCTTTCTTTCTTTCTTTCTTTCTTTCAGAAAGACCAGGCTGGTTTCGAACCCATGAAGATCCTCCTGTCTCTGCCTCCAAACTGCTGGCATTAAAAGCATGTGCCATCACCACTGGCAACTTTACTGAACTTTAATATGATTTATTAATACAGAAATTGAGTTTTCATATAGAACTCTGAAGACGGATGTTAAAAAGAAATCCCTCACTGGCTCAGAATTGAGTATAATAAAGCATTATTTATTTAGGGGTAGACTCACAGAGAACAGTCCTCTGCTCAAATGGGGAATCCAGCAGCCAGAAGAGAGAGGGAACATTCCCTTTTCATTGACATTTATAGTATAAGAGGCCACACCCAAGTGGGCGGGTAACTTAAAGGCTACTGGCTGAAGGATTTCCTACAGCAAAACTCATCTCTTTTTACAAGTTTATCTATACTGTTTTTGGTACTATGTATATAGTAAATTATTATCAAGTAATTTCATAAGATAATATACTTTGCTTTCCTATTTTATTTTCTGAAAAGTTTAAAAAGACATTTTTCAATGTGTGTATGTGTGTGCACGTGCATGTATGTGCGTGTCTGTCTGTGTGTGTCTCTGTGTGTGGGCATTCATGTATGCATGTGTGTCTATGTATATGTGTGTGAGTGTGTGTGTATCTGTGTGTGTAGGTCAGAGGACAACCTGTGGCAGTTGATTCTCCACTTCCACCATGTAGGTTCTGTAGTGTGGTGCTGCGGGCCGGCTTCCTGCCGCCCTGCTCCCGGCCATCGGCTAGCTTATGCCCCGAAATAATTACACGGAAACTGAATTCTATTAAATACTGCCTGGCCCATTATTTTCAGCCTCTTACTCACATCTTGATTAACCCATATCTAATAATCTGTGTAGCACCACGAAGTGGTGCCTTACCATTTAGTTTCTAGCATATGTCCATCTTGGGCTGGAGCTTCATCGCATCTGGTTGCAGAGGCAGGGCAATTGTCTGAGCCATCTACCTCACTTCCTTCTTCCTGTTCTGTCTACTCCACCCACCTATTTTCTAACCTATTAGGCCAAGCAGTTTTCTTTATTAATTAACCAATGAAATCAACAGATTGATAGAACACCTGCCTCCATCAAGGTTCCAGGGATTGAATTCAAGAAAGGGAAAATTAGTTTTCTCTAGTGGAATATTACTGGATATATCAACCAAATTTCAGGCAGTACCTGTGCTCAGGTACTGTTGGCCAATACAAAATGGACTTCATGGTTTATGTGGTCTTTCTTTCTTTCTTTCTTTCTTTCTTTCTTTCTTTCTTTCCTTTTTTTCTTTCTTTCCTTTCTTTGTTCTCTCTCTCATTTATTTTGGTGTGATGATGAGATAGATAGATGATAGATAGACAAAGGGATTTGTTTTGGTATTTTTTGTCTCATTGATAAACTTTAGTTTGTTTTGCTTTTTGCTTTTTTTTTGTTTGGGGGTTGGGTTTTCCTTGAGAGAGAAAAAGAACATGATATTGGGGTAGATAGGGTGGAAGGGAAGATCTGGGAAGAGTTGAAGGAGAAAGAATATGATCAAAATATGTTGTATAAAAATCTTTTAAAAAGATCTGAGTTTCTGTTTCATTTCCTCCAGGTCTTTAAATAATACATTATTTTGAAGTTTTTCTTTATTTTGTTTTAAAGCCAGATGATACTGTGTAGTTGATGCTACCATTGAGCTCTGAATTTTGTTGCTTCAATCCCCTAAATGCTGAGATTATAGGTGTCCACCAGCACACCTAGCTTTTACTTGATATTCTAACATAATCTTGTTTAAAATATTTATTGTTTTTACCATTTATTCTTTACAATGACAAAAATTTATACAAAATTTAAAATATAGAAAAAGTAAGGAGAGAAATAAATGAAAAGTAAAATTAAAATTGAATCTACTCTCATTTTCCAGACATAACATTTGATGTATATTTCATTTTAGTAATCTACTTAGTAAGACCTATTTCATGCCTGTCACTAACCAGTGTTATTATAGGATCTCAGCATCTCAAAGCTTTAAGTGCTCATAAAATATAACTTTTCATTTTTAAAGGTAATATAACTATCTATTTCTTTCTTCAAAGGAAAAACCTTCATGGTACCCCTTTGGAAGTGTGCACAGTAATTTATAGACTGTGCTGAGTATGGTTATTTTTCTGCCTGGCGACATGCTTTTCAGTAAAATGACATTTTGATTTACAAATTTTACCTGTATTACATTTTAATAGCTAATCACAGAAGTACAAGTTTTTATTTTGTCATTTCTTTTTGAAACTACTGGATATAATAAATGTATTTCTGTGGCTAATGATACTTTCAGTTTCCATTTGCACCAAAGAATTGATGATTTGATAATTTCATAAGAAATATAACTCCACTGTTCAACTTATTATGCCTTCTCTTTATCACTGACAGGTCCAGTCTCAGTACAATGTCCTGGTAAAAATCTGTAGATTCCTTGCACCCAACTGTTCTTCCTGTACTGCCTTTGGTACTCCAACACATCATTAGATAGAGGAGCAAGCTTCAGGTAGCACATCTTAGCCATCCCTTATATTCCATTGCAGAGAGAAGAAAGAAATGTGAGAAGCTAATACATAGTAAATTTGCTTTGTTGCATTTAAATTAAGGCTTTCAATAACCAAGGAAACAGAAGACTAAAGCTCATGAAGGAAGTAACTTCATTAAAATTAGATGGGCAGAGGTTAAATGCTTGGATCTCTGTTGAGAACATATATTCTCCATAGAGACAGCAAACTCAGACAGAAGGCAGGTGAAAAATGAAAACATCAAGAACTTAGTTTTCAAGGATTATTTTTTCCTATGTCTTCTTAAAATCATGAACTGAAGTAGTATGTGCATGTCTTTTATACCTAAATTAAGTAAATAGAGTTTGCCTTTTCTCTTCATAGTTTGTTTATATTAAGATTTGGCTAATATTGTTCTAGATCCTATGAAACTTCTATACATCAAGACTTACTTGTGTAACCAAGGATACTTATAACTATTAAGAGAAAATTGAGAAATTCATGATGTTTTCTAATTTTTTTCTTTGATTTTAAAAAGAAATAAAGGAGTAAGAGTATATGAAAATGAAGTGGGTTCTTTATTATCCAGCTGTATGTACTTTGCTGGTCTTAGCAAATGTGACCGTTCTGATTATAGCTGAGGTTCAGCCTTGTTCCCTGTGTAGAGCAGCCATGGGACAGCTCTGTTTAGTGAGAGGTATGATGAAGAAAATGTTCCTGAAAAGGAATATGAGGGCTACTGCTACAACTTTGATCACCAATCAGGCTTATGGGACCATTTCCAGCAGCTTCTTAACATCGTCTTTTCCTTCAGAACCTTTCTATAACAAAATAATGAATACTGCAGTTCCATGGGCTCCAGTTTGGCAAACAAATATGGTTAAATATTGTAAATGGAGGCACGGTTTTTCTTTTGTCCTGGCACTCAGTTTCAAATAATCACACAAAAGATTATATTAATTACAAAATGCTTGTCCTATAGTTGAGGCTTATTACTAACTAGCTCTTAAAACTTAAATTAACCAATTCCTATTAATCTACATTGTGCCATGTGGTTTCGTGGCTTTACCTGTCCTCTCACACATTTTGCTTCCTAGGTGACTGGCTTGTCTCTCTCTGACTCTGTCCTTCTCCTCTCTGTATTTACAATTTGACTTTCCCACCTGGCCTTATTCTGCCTTGCTATAGGCCAAAGAAGTTTATTTACTAATCAATATAGGAATACATATTCACAACGTGCAGAAAGATTATCCCACAGCAAGGGATACCTGACCCAGTGAAGATATTCACCAGTGCTTCTATTTTGTAGGACTCGTCCTGTTGTTTGACATTTTGGTAAGGCAGTAATTAAGAAAGACGAGGAGAGAATTTCCACACACCTTCATTGTTCTGTCATTTTAGGAGGTAGCTGAGAGAAGTGATTATACAGTTAGTAACTTTTGATTTCTGTGCCTCTATTCCCAATGCATCTTTAGATGCCACACAGTAATCAATACAGTGATTACATATAGAGAGAGGAAAATGGGAATCTTGACCTGCTTATCATAATTTTCCTGGACAACTCAGAATAAAACCATATTTGATATCAGGACAGACTTATGACTTTACATCTTTCATTTAAGATATAGATTTTGAGAGGTACGTTTTAGTTTAGCACCATACTCTGATGTAAATTTGTGGGAGAGTCTTCTGTTTGAGTTGATTTCATTGGTTAATAAAGAAACTGCCTGGCTCATTTAATGGGCCAGCCCTTAGGTGGGTGGAGTAGACAGAACAGGAAGAAGGAAGTGAGGTAGATGGCTCAGTCAGATGCCACACCTTTCCTAAGTTAGTCAGACCACCATGCCTTGCCCCTCTGGGGCAGACCGCCGTGCCTCTCCTCAGGGAGACAGACGCGATGAAGCTCCAGCCCAAGATGGAGGTACGCTAGAATCTTCCCGGTAAGGCACCACTTCGTGGTGCTACACAGATTATTAGATATGGGTTAATCAAGATGTGAGTAAGAGGCTGAAACTAATGAGCCAGGCAGTGTTTAAAAGAATACAGTTTCCGTGTAATTATTTCAGGGCATAAACTAGCCAGGCAGCTGGGAGCTAGGCGGGAATGCAGCCCGCAGCTCCTCACTACATAAATTGGACTAATAAATATCTTCAAATTTCAGCCTTCTCCTCTATGTAGATTAAGAATAGCAATCAATTCCTGTTCTCACTTTACCAAATTGTGGTCATCAGTGGAATACTACGTTTGTCTGGTTTGGAAGTGTGAGACAGCATGGAGTACTTTATAAGCAGTTCCAAGATGAGGGCTTTTTTTCTGCACAGCCTGGCTGTGGCTTCCAGGTGCTGGGATAGTTTGGAAACCAAGGAGAACTTCGAAAAGTAGACCATCATTCTGTTACTTATAAGGCTAATCATTTATGAGGTTGTTACAGTGACATTTTTCTGTAGGACTTAAACACAGAGTGTATATTCTTCCACCTTAGTGTGAAAGCAGTGAGGGTTATTATAAAGCATATATTATATGTATATTCCCATAATTAAGTCTACTTATGCATGTGTATATCTGTTTATAAAAATGCATGTATGTGCATGAATCTATATGTACATGTACTTTTTTCAAAAGATTTGTTTGGTAGCTATTTTCCAGATTGAAATATATTCTCTAATTTGAATCATTTCTTTAAAAAGGGGAACTCATAAAGAATTTAGACTATTAAGAAAAACATGAGATGCACAAAAGTCTCCGCCCCTAGGGTATAGAAGTAATAATTATCTGCTGGAGAGGGCACTGACTGGTGGAGTTGCCCAGAAGGTTTGCAAGGGATCCTGTGATGTAGCTTTTGTGAATAATCACCCATGATGGAATGGGCTTTTCAGTGATGTAGCTACCCAAGTCACCCTGACTTTTATTAAGAATCTTCACCCATGCTCTTAGATATGGAAGGAGTCACTTCTTTGGTCTGTTGTCAGTGACCTTCTTGGATGAATAGACTTTTGTTCATATTTCCCCTTGAAAGTCACATAAAGCAGCAAACATTGTTTCTTGGAGAGACTGAATTTTTAGACATTTTCTGTGTATCTCATGTCCCTGCATGGGAATAGCCTGCTTCAGCAACAGTCTCCAGCAGAGAAGTTCATTTGCTTTGACTAATGAACATGTATTAACCATGTTATACTGACTAGTTTTATGTGTCAACATGACTCAAGCCAGAGTAATTAGAAAGGAAGAAGCCTCAGTTGAGAACATGCCTCCATGAGATCCATTTTCTTAATTAGTGATCAATAGGGGAGGACTCCATCCATGGTGGGTGGTGCCATACCTGGGATGGTGGCCCTGGATTCTCTGAGAAGGCAGACTGAACAAGCCATGAAGAGCAAGCCAGTAAACAGTACCCTTCCATGACCTCTCCATTACCTTCTGCTTCCAGGATACTGCCCTGTTTGAATTACTGTCCTGACTTCTTTCAGTGATGAACAGCAATATGGAAATGTAAGCCTGATCAGTCCTTTCCTCCCTAACTTGCCTTTTGGTCACGGTCTTTTCTTGTAAGACAAATGCTTACAATGTTCATGCTGCACAGTGAGTGGTGCTCTCTTATATTGTTTTTCACCCTATGGGTTTAGACAGATGTCTAATTACATATCTATCTTTATCATTTTTCAGACAGACTTTACCTTTCTACCTTTTCCCAATATATATTGCTACTTTTTCATGCGTATATGCATATAGGCATGCTTGCACGTGTATGTGTGTGTGTGTGTGTGTGTGTGTTTATGAAGGACAGAGGTTGTGTATGTATGATGGATAGAGGTTGAAGTTACATGTCTCCTCAGTCATTCTCCATCCTATTTATATAGATCATTCCCACACCCACAGCATCTTTTCTGAGCACAGAGCTTGCTGATTTGCTTATCTAGTTAGTAATCTTGCTCAGGTGATCGCTCATCTACACTTCCTGAGTTATGGGATTATAGGCAGGCCTCTTGCCAACCCTCCAAATTTTATGTGTTTGTTGGGGATAAGAACTTTGGTCTTCCATGCTGGGAAAGCCATGGAGTTACTAACTGAACTCTTTCTCCAGTCTCCACGTTTGTTAATTTATACTAGCTTTTGTCAGAGAAAATGAGATTTATGTCAATATAATGACAATTTCTCCAACGAGTGACCTGGAAATCAAAACCCAAACAAAAACAGATAAAACTCACACAGAGTTTGTGCCCGCCTTTAAAATAATGGCTATTTCCT
The DNA here is from genome assembly GCF_903992535.2 of Arvicola amphibius. Classification (NCBI taxonomy): domain Eukaryota; kingdom Metazoa; phylum Chordata; class Mammalia; order Rodentia; family Cricetidae; genus Arvicola; species Arvicola amphibius. The sequence continues at coordinate 190,488,873 of NC_052048.2, forward strand.
TGAAACTGTACACTAAGTAGTGGGTGGTTTGACTTAGAAGTGATAGGAATCATGTATTGCTGATAATGACCAATCATTGGCTTAATGTTAACACTGAGAACAGATGTTTAAATAGTGGGATTCTCTGAGAAAGTCACTAGGCCATTTAAGCATTGTGCAAACAACAGAGTCTACTTAACACAAATCAGGATGGTTGCAACATCAAAAGGCAACATAATTCTATGACACAAGCATAATGATACAGAAGTGATAGTTTGAGTTAGATGCGACTGATTTTAGCTGAACTATTCTAGATGTATACCTTGACCTTTCTGTATGTTTTTCTTTCTCTGAACATGGAGTTTTTTAAAATTTATTTTTGATATTAAAATATGTCATTTTCTTTTTCCTCTTTCCTATCCCAGACACTCCCTTATACCCCTTACCCTCTCTCAGACTTATGGCCTCTGGTCTTTTTCTCAGGATATGTACATTGTTTACATTCCCAAACATATAATTGCAAACTGATCAGTCTGTGTATTATTAACTCGTATGTATAAGATTTTAGGGCTGACCACTTGGTATTGGATAACCAATTGGAGGCTGTTCCCTGGGAAAGAATATCTTTCCTCATCCTCAATATTTGTTAGTTGCCTGTAGTTGCCTGTAATTCAACCCTGTGAGATTTCCATTGTTCATGTTAGCATTTTATTGGTGTTAATCATTTTCAGGCTTTGTTTAAGCAACCATGTAGTTAAGACTTCATGGATGTAGCTTTCTTGATGTTTCTGGAAGATGAAATCTCACAGCAGACCCCTTTTCCACTGCCTATTACAACCTATCTGCCCCATCTCCTGGTAAGATCCTTAAGAGTACGTTTAGGAGTATCATCTTAGATGGATCAGTTAGGGCTGCAGAGCACATCAACACGTGTTCTCTACATTTTCATCTCTTGTTTTCTGGAATAATCTCCACCTGTTCCAAAAGGAAGATTATTTGTTGAGATATGAGAGCTACAGTTATTTGTGCATTAGGATAAATATTTATAATTCAGTTAGGGATTTTGCTGGCTTAGTAAGTATCATTTTGTAAGTTCTCCTTCAATACCAATGACTTTATTAATCTTAGGTATTTGTCCAGGATTCCAATACCAGGAATGTTTTCCTTCTTGTTAAGGCTTTAAGTCCAATTAGAGAGATTTTGGTTACTGCCAAAATATGAATGCCACCCTTAGGGTTATCATTTTAATTTATATAGTTTATAGCTATATAAGACTTGTTTGCTTTCTTTCCTTCTGGAATCATGAAAGCTAGTGCTTAGAGAGGAGGCTTTCATGTTAGATACACCTTGTATCCTTTTGTCCAGTGTCTTCAGCAATAGGTAGTTTTATTCAACCTCTGGTAGGCAACCAAGAGAAACAGCTTTAGCCTATAATGTTTTGAGAGTCTATTGAACTTCACTGACTAATAGTGAATTAGATAGTTTCCCATGCTTGGTATTGGGGGTTTTGTTATAGTCTATAACTTTGAGAGGAGGATTGACAGGCTAGGCAGAAAATTATTAATATATATATATACATACATGAATATATACAAGTATATGTATATATATGCATATATGTATATATAGACTTATATATACTTATATATGTGATAAATAAATATATATATATATGCAGAATTAGATGTGCTATACATAACTTAGGTAAATAAATAATGATTCCTTGTTACTTTTTCAGATATCTTTATTTTACTCTTTTTCTCCCTTTCCTTCTGTGTTGACTCTATCCCCTATTAATTAATCCCTTTTCCATTTTCCAATTTTCCCTTCCACTTACTTTTCCCCTTTTTAGTGCTTCTCCCCACCTTCCCCCCAAACCACCATGGTCCCTTTTGGTTTTTCCGAATTCTGTGACCTCTCCAGGTTATATACTAACATTGGAAAATTTGGGGCTAGCAACCACAGATGAGAGAGAACATTCACATTTGCCCTTCTTGGTCTGGTTTAGCTCCTTTAATAAAATCTTTCCTAGTTCCATCCATTTACCTTCAAATTTCATGATTTCACCTTTATTTGCAGATGAATAGTATTTCATTATGCATATGTGCCATATTTTATTATTTCAACTCATCAGTTGAAGGGCATTTAGTTTGTTTCCATATCCTAGCTAATGTGAATAGAACAGTAATGGACAAGGTTGAGCAATTATCTCTAAAGTAGGATGTCATTGAATCTTTTAGGCATATACCAAGAAGTCGTATAGCTGGGTCATATGGTGGATTTATTTTTAGCTTTCTGAGGGTTTTCCACACTCATTTCCAGGGTGACTGGATCAATTTACAATCCCAACAACAGTACTTGAGTGTTCCCTTTCCACGTATCTCCTCTAGCATTTGCTGTTTATTGTTTTGTTGATATTTGCTATTCTAACTAGGGTAAGATGAGATCACAAAAACTGTTTGATTGGCCTTTTCCTAATTGCTACTTTTAAAGATATTTTAGCCACTTCTAATTTTCACTTGAAGAATGAATTAGTTTTGTAGTACAATTTTGAATTCATCATTTGTTTAATTAACTCTTCATTTTTGAGTTTTTAAAACATATTTTGAATATTAATTCCTGTCAGGTTTATAGCTAGCAAATATTCTCTGCCATTCACTTTGCTTCTTATCCCTAGACAGATTGTTGCTTTAGCTGTGCCTAGGTTTTTAGTTTTATGAAGTCCCACTTTGTCAATTACAATTGGCTTTAATTTGTGGGTAATTTGGTGTAGGAGAATCTTCTGTCTATGTGTTACTTTCATTGGTTAAATAAAAAGACTGCTGTGGCCTTTTGATAGGGCAGAAATTAGGTGGGCGGAGTAGACATAACAGGATGCTGGGAAGAAGGGAGGCAGAGAGAGCCACCATGGAGTCGCCAGAGTCAGACATGCTGAATCTCTCCCAGTAAGCCACAGTCAAATGGCGATACACATTAATGGAAATGGGTTAATCAAGATGTGAGAGTTAGCCAATAAGAAGCTAGAACTAATGGGCCAGGCAGTGTTTAAATGAATACAGTTTCTGTGTAATTATTTCAGGGGTTAAGCTAGCTGGGTGGCCAGGAGCCGGGCAGTGGGACATGGTCAGTGCCTCCTATTACAGTAATTAGACCTGTATCTATTACACAGCACAAAACAAAACTCCAAATAGGTAAAAGACCTCAGTGTAAAAACTGACACTCTGATGCCTCCATTAAAAACATAAGATGATCCCTATATTATATAGTTATAGGAATGAACTTCCTCAAAATGGAGACAGCTAAGATGATGCTTCTGTGCGAAGGGAATCTTTAACTGAAAAGTTGTCATCAGAAAAATCCAGAAAAGTGGATGAATAACAAGAGGAAAAGGAAATGGACAGCAGAATAAGCAATGGGAAACAACAGCATTCCCTTCCTATGTATGGGAAAGAGGAACATGTGTTATTAAGGCCATTGTGTATTTGGGTCTCTTTGTTATAGAAATTTTGCTATTACAGGTCAATAATTTTACTAGGAAATGTGCTTCTTACAACTGAGTAATGAGCGCTAGACTAAAACTCTCATGTCAGAGATCAGCACAGAACTAAAGAAGAACTTATTCTGCTTTTTACTCTGTGGAGATGAACTTTTTCTTTTCTTGATCATCAGAATGATGACACACATAGTTAAAAATTAACGACTCTTAGAGCCTTAAAGGAATATAGAGATGATGGACTTTCTCTAGATCCCATCTTTAATCAGAAAAATATCTGGGAAAAGTACTGAGTAGTGCTGTTTCAATTTCATGTTCATAATTTTAGAAATTAAGTGAATTTGCATTGTAATAATTATGTGAAGTTAAATTTGAAACTATTTTTCAAATGAACATCTTTATTAATTATTCAAAATGCTTCATCCTCTGTTGACGCATCATAAGGATTTTTGTTGAGGTATAGCTATATATGTAGTGATGAAAATTTAATTCAAAGCATGTATTATGGTTTAGGTTTTAATTGTCTTCCAAAGACTCATATGCTAAAGGCTTTGATACTGCTGGGAGATGGTGGAATCTATAAGAAGTGAGGACTGATGGAACGAGGTCAAGTTATTAGCCACATGCCTTGTGAAACTTATGGGAATCCTGGCTGCCTTTTCTCTGTGAATCTCAGCTGCCGCGAGACAACAGGTTCTGTATGTGCTCTTTGCCTTGACATTTCTGCCATTCTGCAGGCCCTAAAACAATGCGGTTTATTGGCTATGGATTGAAACCTCTAAAACTACGAGCCCAGATAAATCTTTCCTCCTTCAAGTTAATTTTTAAGGGATTTTCCCCCAGACCCTCACAGAGGCATACATGAAAGTTAATTCTTAGTGAAAATGCATTTTACAAAGAGATCGTTAGTATTATTCAGTTATTTCTAGATATTTATAGATATTAAAATTAAAAATTTAGGTAATTTCAATTTTATTTGCAAATGACTTATTCATCTTGTTATCACAGTGAGGATTACATCATAAAAGATGTTGGTACATGCAGTTTATCAATACAATAAAATTATTATGGTTAATACATTTTTAAAACTGAAGGCTATTCATATGAGTACTTAGTTTTTGTTTATATCAAAGTAGATACTTTTATTTAATCAGTCTCAAACTGTGGGTCATGACCCCATTGTGGGTTGAATGACTCTTTTACAGGTGTCAAATACCAACTATTCTGCATATCAGGTATTTAAATTATGGTTCATTACAGTAGCAAAATTACAGTTATGAAGTAGCAATAAAAATAATTTTTTGGTTGTGGGTCACCACAATTTGAGGAACTGTATTAAAGGCTGCAACATTAGGAAGGTTGAGAACCACTGTAACAAACTGAATAAAATTTTTGTTTTACTTTGATATAGTTGCATTATTTAGATGCTATTGCTGTTAAGAAATATTTTTAAAAATAGCCAAGTTTTGCAAATATGTTTTTATCAACCTGAGCAAAGTCCATAAATTTTATATCAAAAGTAGACCAGTACAACTCTATTTTTTACTTCACACCCTCTTGTCAGCTCTTTTGATACTATATGAATACATATGTAATAAAGCTTCCAACTTGGATGGAAGATATTAGTATTGCTGTTACACATCACTTAGGGTTGACTTCTGTATTTATAGGTGAGTTAGAAGACTATAGACTCCCCTGTTTACTTAGATGTTCATGGACATGAAAAGTGTTTTAGAACTTCTAGAACATGTTAGAATCCCAGATCTAATGCTGAGATCACTGCTTTGCAGGCAGGTTCTTTACTGTGACATTTATCATGTCCAGTGAACCGTCCCAGGTTTGTGAGTTTAAGGCGAATATTCCCGAGGGAGCCTCTCGGGTTCTATTGGAATCTCCAAATTTTAAGTTACATCTGGATCTATACAGACAATTGAAAATGGTCTGAATAGCTCAACTTTCCTGCCAGCTCCTCATCTAGATATGTATATTTATTGGTTCCGAGTGGGGCTAGAATTGGAAACTTTTATAAGTCATAGGCTATTATGCCGTGCAGCTAATACTAAGAGCCACTTCTCAGAAGAACGCCAATCTCAGTGACTTAGTCAACAAGGCTATTTATCCTCTAAGGACAAGTCTCTGTATTGAAAGATATCCCTTTTAGAGGTCATCATTTTCTGAATATTTAATGCCACTGTTATATTCTGTTTGCTGCATTCTTAATATGTGTCAAGTGTTTCTATTGTTTGGTTTAATCTTTTCCAAAATATTTATTTTATAGATATAAAATCGGGAGGTAGAAAAATAAAATATCTCACTCAAGGAAATTTAGTAACCCACACTGATGAGTTCATGGTTGAGCCTGGGTTCAACTTCTGTGTTACAGATCACTGTTTAACGGTTTACAAATTAGACTAGAAAGAAGAGACTTCAGTGTTTCTTTCTCCAGTCGGTAAAACAGAATGAGCTGGGGATCCGGGAGTCTGTTCTCGGATAAATATGTGTGGGTTGATGCGCCTGTAAGGTAAAAGACAACTTGGGAAGGTTTGTTATTTAAGCTGAATATAGAAAACCTGGTTTTGCTTTTTGGACCTGTAGTTTTTGCTCCACTCACATCGCTTGTAGTCCAGTCCCTTTTGCATTGCGCTTGAGGAAGTGGTCTTTAGAATAGCTCATTAAAGCAGTATATAGATTCAGGAATTTTCAAAGACCAAAGGAGACCTAGGGGTCATCTGCGGGCAAGTTTCTCACACTGCAAGCAAAGATAATGAAGCCCACGGAGGTTAGAGGAGTTGCCCAGACTGCAGAGCTCTGGAGTGCTGAGCTGACCTGAGCTTGTAGTCTGTGGAGGCTTCTCATCACCACTACTGCAGCTGCGTTGGTACAGCAGTGTCAAGCAAGGGCCCTGAACCGATGTCATTAAAGTCCTAAGTCCTTGGACGTTTGCACTCAAGGAGCTGGAGCCTGGATCAGAGCTGAAAACTCAGGAGAAGTTCTAAGCAGTGAATTCACTTGTTAGAAGAGCATTAACAGTTCTCTGAACAAGGGCTTTACAAGGACTGTCCTTTTGTTCCAGGGTGATACTTTACGTTTAGAGTATGTTCACAGTTACAGCATTGGACTCTGTATTTTAGTGTGCACTTTCAATACTAATCTTATTAGATTCTGGAGTTTAAGGTTTTCTTCCTTTTTCGTTCCATTAATTATTTACTTTAAAAATATTTTTAAGGGGCTGGAGAGATGGCTCAGCAGTTAAAAGTATTGGTTAATTTTCCAGAAGATCAGAGCTTAGTTTCCAGAACCCATGTTAGGCAATTCACAACAGCCTGCCACTCCAACTCTAGGGGATCTGATGTCCTCTTCTGGCCTCTGTAGGCACTTACACATACCTTCCATGTATTTACATACACACACACACACACACACACACACACAGAGAGAGAGAGAGAGAGAGAGAGAGAGAGACAGAGAGAGAGACAGAGACATGTACACACACACACACACACACACACACACACACACACACACACACACACATCCCACACTGCTGTGGAATATTATTTTAATCAGGCAAAGATGTGTTACATTTGCTTATGCTGTGGAATATTACTCTAACTACGTAAAGGTGTGTTATGTTCATTTATGCTGCATTTGTTTAATTATGTAAAGATATGTTGTATTTATTTTACCTTGTCTGCCTAAGGGACCTAATTCATCTAATAAAAAGCTGAATGGCCATTTGCTAGGTAAGAGAAGGATAGGCAGGGCTGGTGGGCAGAGAAAATAAGTAGGAGAAGAAATCTAGGCTCGATAGAAGATGGAGGAAGAGAATGAGGGAGAAAGAAAGGGAGACACCAACTATCCAGACATCGAAGGAGCAGGGAATGTAGGACACACAGAAAGAAAAGGTAAAAAGCCATAAGGCAAAGCATAGATCAAGAGAAACAGGTTAAAATATAAGAGCTAGCAAGAAACGAGCCTAAACTAAGGCTGAGCATTCATAACTGATAAGTAATCTTCATGACATGATTTGGGAGCTGGTTGGTAGCCCAAAAGAAAGCCTGCTATAACACACACACACACACACACACACACACACACATATGCAAATGAAAATAAAAACAAAATCTTTAAAAATACTATTTTAAGTTGAGGCAAAAAATGTTTTAGGAGTACTTTGAGATATTTTCCTAAATGTATTAATTGTGCAAAATTCAAACCGAGAAAAAAATATCTATTCCCTAAAACATTTCTATTTTTGTGAAGAAAATATGCTGGATCCTTTCATACAGTCTTGTGAAATGTGTAGAATATTCTTATTTATACTCACACCAATATGTAATAGAACACCAGAACATATTTGCTGCGTTTAACTGGTTTATCCTACGCATTGATCAATCTTTCCTCCATTCCCTCTTGGTCACGCTTTCCAACAGGGGGCAATCATTATATACTTCAACTATGGTGGAATTGACATGTGTGGGATTCCATGTACGAGTGATATTGTATGGTATACGTCAATCTGTGGTTGCCTTTCTTTTCGTTTTTTATTTTTTTTTAAATTATTTATTTATTATGTATACAACATTCTGTCTGTGTGTATGGCTGCAGGCCAGAAGAGGGCACCAGACCCCATTATAGATGGTTGTGAGCCACCATGTGGTTGCTGGGAATTGAACTCAGGACCTTTGGAAGAACAGGCAATGCTCTTAACCTCTGAGCCATCTCTCCAGCCCCGCCTTTCTTTTCTTAACATGACTTTGAGTCTCTTCAAATTGGTCCACTTTTATTACTAAATTTGTTCTAGACACATGTTTACAATGTCTGTGGACCATACTCACCCCGACTCTTTCCTATCTCGTTACCATCCTGTCCCACTCACCTTCCTACCTACAAATCTCTCTGTCCCACCAAATGACTGTTATGTTTTGTGAATTACTGAATTTAACCAGGGCCGTATATGTAAATGTAGGTTTGAAAATATCCTTTGAAGACTAGTTGGCTCAGCAATTGGCAAACAACTAAGCCATGATTCTCCCCCATCCCAGAATCTATCAATAGCCAATAATTCAGCACTAAAAAATAGGGCATGGTGAGCACCCCCTTTCATGATTTATTGTCAACAGGGCATTGCCAGGGGCCACTTCGGATGCATATGAGCTATCTACTGAGTCCTTGAACATTGAGGGTCCTATGGAGTAGCCCCAGTGGTAGCTCCTTCACATGAAGATACCTGACTCCTTGATCTTCTTCAGGTCACTTGGCTCAAAAGAGGCCTGTTCTGAGTCCATCCTGGTTTCCAGAGGGCCTGAGAAGCGGAACCTTACACCAAATTCTTCAGGAGTCCTGATGTCTGGGCTTCCTGAGGGATAACAGAGGTTTTTCTCAGGGACAATCTTTTCATTTGTGCTCTTGGGTCCACTCCAGAGTGACTGTAGTTATTGACGTAACAGGAAAGACCTTTCCAGCACTCTCCCTACCCCTCTACCTTTTATATTCTGTAGTGAATGGGAGCAGCTGGCTGCATTCCCGTCCGGCTCCCGGCCGCCTGGCTTGCTTATGCCCCGAAATAACGGGATTGTTTGTGACATACGCCTTCAATATTCATATATTTAAGTTATTTATATTTGTTTAGTGTGTGTCATGTGTGTTCATATGTGTCAGTTCATGTGTTTTCAGAAATATGTGTGTGTGTGTGTGTCTGTGTGTGTGTGTGTGTGTGTGTGCGTGCGCACGCGGCCAAGGAGAGCTCAGAGATCAATCTCAGGTGTCATTTTTTATTCTTACCTTATTTTTTGAGACAAAGTGACACTGAACTCAAGACAGTGTTAACGGACATTCCCTCCCTGATAATCACCCACTGGGCCTAGGCAGAGGGGCTTGTCATGTTGTAGGGTAGTGCGGTCAGTCAATTTTTCACTCAGTTATTCAGGAGGAAGCTTGGTTGAGGTAAAGATAGGAAAGGACAGATAATTCGCATGAGTCCATGAAGCTTAGGCGATGGGACTAGCTCTGCAAAATTCTCCCATTTTATTTATTCTTCAGTCACATCTTTGTCATTTATTTAGTAGGTAAACCATTTATTTAGCTATATATCATTTACTTATCCATTTTTGTGGTGCTGAAGGCCAAACCCATGGCCTCCAGCATTCCAGGCAAGCCCTGTGGCATGGAGCCTTATTATAATCCAAGATTTAAATTTAATGATGGTAAGGACCCAGGCTAGGAAACAAAGTTTTCAATCATGTTTGTTCCCTGTTCCTACATGCAATAAATGGAGCCCTGAAGTGTTAATAACCACTAGAGCACCATGTTAACACTGCCTGCCCCTGGTCTAGTGCAGAAGTCTCAAGACTGCTGGAAGGCGAACCTGTTGTTTCCCTTAACCATATGGGGCATCTATCATAGGAGCTTGCCAGAGCAGGTGGGAAATGCTCCGTGGGCATCTTCTTGGAATTCTCCGGCAGGTGGCGGTTCTCTCTACTTGGAAACAGAAGTCTTTACATGTGCTCACGAACCCTCTCCAGTGCCAGAAGTCATTGATGTAGCAGGAAACTCTGTTCCTGCCATCGGCTTCTCTTCATTTTTGGCTCTAAATTTGTATTGCATGAGTTTTATTGTATGTTGACTGTGTGATGTGTGTTTGTGCAGATTTCTGAGTACAGGCCAGTGGGCCTGTGAGAGTAGCTCTCATGGCCAGGTACAGCATCAGATTATGTCTGTCTAGAATCCTCCATCTCGCTGTTCCTGAGCCTAGGTCCACACTAACTGAGCAACTCTACCAGTGCATAACTGTCACTGACTGAGACTTGTGGGCTTGACACTGTGTTGGACAACACAAGCCTTCTTTTATCTGCTTAGTCAATCAGGAATAATGTCACAAAGGATGAACAGATACATGAGTTGTGAGATTCATGGATGTACTGTTCTTTGAAAAATGCCCTATTTACTTTTAGGCTCTATTCATAATTTCTTGACCAAGTTTTGGCTTGCTGTGGGTCTAATTCAGGCTTCTGGCATGGTAGACAATGCTGTGAAACCACATACCATTTCAGAGTGGCTGCCTAATCATGATGGAATTCAGAGTTTTGAGTTACGTTTGTGCATAGGCCCGAGGGGTAGTACGTGACATCTCTCAGATTTAGTGACAAGGAAACCTTGATGATTGAAACATTTAGGACTTGAACATTTAGGGTGAGGAATTAGTGTCACTCCCTATTGACATCCTCCCAGGACTGAAGGTACCTCTCAGGAAAAGGAGGAGTAGATCTAGGGTATCCAGGGAAGGATATTTGAGATAAGACTCCTGGTACTCCTACAAAGTGCCGCTGAGGACACCTGTACCTGAACAGAGTGAGAGGGAACATGAATATATCAGACTGAGAGAGACCCTCAGACCTGGATACACTTTGATATCTCTATAATGGAGGTAAGGCGCAGCGGGGGTCACTGTCTTTTGGCATACCAAAGAGTTCAACAATAGCCTGGAATGGAGTATAACAAAGTTTATTTATCTGGGGTTAAACTCACAGAATGAATAGCGATGTGCAGTCCTCTGCGTGCACTGGGAACTGGAACCGAATCCAGCAGCAAAGAGACTGTGCACGTTTTTTGTCTGCATTTATAGTATGTGAGACCACGTCCAAAGTGGACTGGTATCTAAAAGGCTATTGGCTGAAGGAGTTCCCACAGCAATTATGGGTGTGGTCTAGAGGTCTGAGGGCCACAGAATATTCACCGTTGGCCTTGAATTTGGGCTCTGTGTGTCTTGAATTACATCCCCAAATTTTAGATTAAAGGCCTGATCTCGTATCTGTGCCTTATACTTAAATGGGATGGTGTTTTTTCTTGTAGTATCTGTACTCTAACAGGACAGGTGAAGAGGTGGAAATAGCAGGGACCAGAGGATTCCTGCACAGGGGCTGACCATTCAAGAGCACATGGAAAGGACATCCACCATGCCTGCCCCTGCTATAGAACTCCAGCAAAAACTCTGGGAGATTACGAAGTTCTACTGTTGTTGCTGACTTCCTGGGACATCCTGCCAAGGAAGGCCACCCTAGAAATAGCAGGTGGGAAGATATTTGCAAGGTCCTGAGTCTGGACTGTATGCTTAGTACTGGCAATCACCAGCAAGAACCGGTAAGATTTCAGTTAACATACATAGAGGACCGGGGACCAAACCTAAGCCTCAAAGGAGCCAAACACTGTAAGGAAATCAGCCTGGGACAATCTCTGCCCACAGAGAAGCCTGTTCCAGGCCCTGAAATGAAGGAGCCTAGGCTCCTTCTTTGAGTTTTTCCACTGTTATTCCTCATATCCCAGCTGAAGATGATTCCTGCTATTTCACCTGAGATTAGCTTGACCAGCTTTGCCCTCTAAGGTCACTGTGACCTCACTTTAGCTCAATAATCTTAATGTTTTGACATCTAGTCATGACCTCACTTTTGCTTGCTTGTTTCTATGCTCAAGTTCTATTCATGAAGCAGCCCTGTTGGACCCTAACTCTGATTCCGATATAAAATTCCTCATTTACTGTAGCAAAGTGCTCCTGTTGGCTATCTCTGTATACTTTGTCTTAGTTCCCTTGTTAACTGCTCTTAGGTGGGATCCTTTCATATGTTTGGGGTTTACGAGATTTGTGAGTTTTTTTCTTGTTGTTGTTTTTAGTTTCCTGGAAGAGAATAGTAAAACAGCCACTTATTCATTGCCAAGGAAGTTTTATCCATTGGTCCGTTTGCTTGGACTATCCAAAATTTCTATCAGATGCACAGGTATGTCCAAAGCCTGACTACAAGGAAGATGTGACACCTACCGTCAACAGCATCCACAGCTATAACTGTTCTGGGCAGCTTTTTTCCTGCACTACTGGATTTCCCACTCTTCTTATTTTAAGCTCATGCTGTCTGTCTCTGACTCCTAAAACACGTACCCGTTCTTAAGGAGGCAGTCGAGTAGTTTAATGAGAGTGAGCATTTATCAAAGGTTCTGTTGACCTAACCTAAAGTATTTACAGCCAAATCTCCTTAGATCTTTCCTATCTTTAAATATCTAGATGCTTCCTCAAGTATATTTATTTTATGCTGTTTGACAATTATTTATACTTCAGTTACTCTGACTTTTCAGAACTGCTCCTGGCAATTATGAATTTAGTGAGAAACAATGCAAAGAATATTAAGTGGAATTCACCCACTCATCCTCTATTCAGACATGGGCTGGGGCTATGAAGTGAGTCCAAGAGGAGAAAATTCAGAGGTTGAATTTGGCTCTTGGGAGACGCATTTTTACTGTTATCACTCGTCAGGCTTTATTAGGCTTTGATCAATTTCTAATTAAAAAAAGCATGAATCCTCGCATGACAAGGGGAAAAGGTGATTTCTAAGTGAGGTATTGAATGTCTCGAATGTCTCATCTCTAATTCCACTCAGTCAAAACAAATCAGAACTCAAACCACTCAGTAGTAATTTTGCCCTACCTTTTTTTTTTTTCATTCGGTATGAGCAATCCCAAAAGTTCCCTTTGAGTTTTTATGCTACGTTTTGAGATGATTTTGGGAAAAGAAATATGCTTCAGATCATTTGGTTCAAAAGTGAGTAATGCTAATTTCACTTCAGACTCTATAAATATAATTTTATATTATTCACTTGAGATTTATTACTTTCAGATTTCTGTTTTGTATAGCATAGTAATTGATCCCATATTTCTCAGATAAACCAGTAACACATATATCATCATGATACAGTATAATTCTGTAAGAAAATAATTTGCATGTGTGAAATACCAAACATAAATTTATTTAATCAAATACCTTTAGAAGACAGGAAAGGAGAGCCGAGGAATCATGATTGATTCACAAACAATAGTACCATCAAATTCATACCTACGACCAATTAATAGAAATGCCAGTTATTCATAAAGCGTGCATTTCTGTCTTGTATACTTAAGTCTGTTTCATAAGCCAGATATTCATAAACAAACTCTAGTTTTGTTTTCTGTTTCCTGATATCATATAAATTATGTTTATGCTTAAAACAGCTACACAAATACAAAACTGGAGAGGCCTCTTAAAGCCACTTTCCAGCTCCTAATTTTATATATAAAGAGATGGAAGGAAAGATCAGGATGAACCTCCCACTGTCCAAGCTACTTTTTACTCTTTTGAGTGGCATTTGCGTGATTCAATTGGGATCAAAGTTCTTGCACAGAAGGTTCTACTTATGTTCCTCCTTGGCTTGAAGCAGAGTTTTGGGAGACCTTAAGGAAACAGAGAATAATACCTGTATAGGAGTAATTGTGTTTTTCCACCAAGCTTTCCTTTCACACAACTGGCACCAACTGCCACTATTCTTTAGGTCATGGTTGACAATTCCTGCTGGTCTCACCATGCATTCTTCCACTTTTGCAGTATGTGTCTGAATTTACACCTTTCACTGGGTGTTTGAGTGTTGTGACACAGACAAGGACTATGATCTCAAGTGGGTGGCCACACTTTCCTTTGTAAAGTGGCTTGAAGGGGGTTAACAATGAGGCTGGGGTAGGAATGGTATGGGGGGATCGTTGCCATTTACTGCAAAGTAATCTGGCCTGGAAGGTCAATCTGAGCTTTCCTTCTAAACATGTTACTTCTTACATGATGACAGGCTAGCCAGTTAAACTTCCTGGAACCAGTTTTCTGAGAACTTGACTAGATGAGTACTTTATGACTCAAAACTTGGGCTTCAAGTATAGATAACCAGTGTCTAGATGGGGCTAGTGGATGGCTGAGTGGGCAAGGGTCATTGATGACCTCAGTCCAAACCCTGGGATCATATGGTAGAAGGATTGAATCAACTCCCATAGGTTGTCCTCTAACTTCTGCATTCTGTTCTCTCTCTCTCTGTCTCTCTCTATCTCTCTCTCACACACACATGTATGCATGTGTATGTGTGTGCATACACACACACACACACACACACACACACACACCTCCCTAAATAAATATAATGAAATGGCCAGGTTTAAAAAAATGATATATGATCTGGGAAAGCTATACATATATCCAAGTATCTTAAACAGCTCAAATTCACACAAACTGATTTTACTAAGTATTGGTGAGAATATGGAGTGCTCAGAACTCATATATTGCAGGGGACCATTAAATTAGTTCAGTTACTGTAGAAAACTGTTTAGCATCTTAAAAAGAATTAATAGATACTCATTCTAAAGGAGTTCTATCAGCCCAACACAAGACAAGGATGTTTAAGGCAGCCTGATTTTTTTTTTTTTCTCATGGTTTATTTTTTTTTATATTTAAAAATTTCCATCTCCTTCCCTCCTCCTCCCCCCTCCCTCCCCTCCTTCTCCCCTTTCTCTCCCCTCCTTCTCCCCCTTCCCTCCCCTCCCCTCCACCCATACCTCCCCTCCCTCCCTCTCAAGGCCAAGGAGCCATCAGGGTTCCCCACTCTATGCTAAGACCAAGGTCCTCCCAACTCCCCCCAGGTCCAGGAAGGTGATCGACCAAGCTGAGAAGGCTCCCACAGAGCCCGTCCATGAAGAACAATCAGAGCCCAGAGCCATTGTCCTTTGCTTCTCAGTCAGCCCCCGCTGTTGGCCACACTCAGAGAGACGGGTTTGGTCGCATGATCCATCAGTCCCCCCAGTTAGTTCCTTGGGCAGCTGAGGAGAGGGAGCCTGAAAAGGCCAGTTCCTATAGCCATACTGATGAATTTCTTGCATATCACCATAGAACCTCCACCTGACGATAGATGAAGAAAATGACAGAGCCCCACCTTGGAGCACCGGACTGAGCTCCCAAGGTCCTGATGAGGAGCAGAAGGAGAGAGAACATGAGAAAGAAAGTCAGGACCGTGAGGGAACCTCCAGCTGGCGACAGATGGGGAAGGTGACTGAGCCCCACATTGGAGCACTGGACTGAGCTCCCAAGGTCCCGATGAGGAGCAGAAGGAGCGAGAACATGAGGGAGAAAGTCAGGAACGAGAGGGGTGCGTTCACTCATGGAGACGGTGGGACAGAACTAATGGGAGATCACCAGCCTGATTTCACAAACATGAAAGACTACTTTATATGACATGCAAAGTTTCAAAAAAAGAGACATATGTCTGTGGTGATAGCTCTCAGAATAGTATTTCATCTGCGCTATTCGGGTAAAAGGTGTGAGGCAACTCCATGAGCCTTTCAAGCTTCCCTGTTGGGCTACTCCTACAAGTTTGCAAGTATAAAGACTCAATGAAAATGTGGGCATGGTATTGTCTCCAAGTGATTTTTCTGAATAAAGAAAAATCAGCCAGGCATGGTAGCACACACCTTTGGTCCATGAACTCTGGATGTAGAGGCAGGCAGATCTCTGCCAACCTAGTATACACATGAGTTCAAAGCTAGCTAGGCCCACACAGTGAATCCCTGTCTCAAACAAACAAACAAACAAACAAACAAATAATAAAAAGTTAGAGAAAGGAATAAACAAAAATAAAATAAAAAGAAAGGAACTCTTATTGGTGGAAACTAAATCTTGTCTTTAGAGAGAATTCTCCCTGTAGCCATTCACTCTGCTTTTCCTGGATTTAGTGATCTCCATGTCCTCTGCAGCTGAGATAGTGACTGTTTGAATAAGGTAAAAGAAAAAAAAAAAGAGGGTGAAAATTTGGGAATGGCTGAGCAAAGTTAACACAGACTTTTATAGCCCAATATTATGATTGTCAATGGACCCATTAACAAGAAAATGATACTAACCATAAAAACCCTAAATTGCTGCGTCAAGTCCCCACTTTGCTCACCTGAGAGCTATCGTTACCTGGTGCATCATAACACTGACTGTAAATTAAGAAATTCATTTTACTTCTATCTTCAGAGGCCCGTGCTTCAAGAGGGTGTGTTGGAGAGGATTTTACAATTCAAATTCAGGGACTCAGAACTTTACTACTGTGAAGCTGCTCCCTTCCATTGTAATCAGAAAAGCACTCCACTTTGAGTTTACAGATCATCTACGTATTGCTACTGTAACTAGAGATTCAAACATCTCCGCTCTTTAGGGTCAGATAAAATCAGCAGCCACTTCACTGGATTATTGGGTGGGAAGCAAGATGCTGTCATTCATTCATTAGCGGAGCCTTGTCTTCTTCCAGGAGATTCCAATAGCAGCAACAAAGTTCTATAATATCATTTGCTATCGCTGTGGCGAAACACCATGACTAAAAAACAACTTGAGCAGGGAGGGGTTTATTTTATTTTAAGGTCCATCATGCCAGAAAGTTAGGGCAGGAGCTCAGAGCAGAAACCTGGAGGCAGGAGCTGAGACAGAGGCTAAGGAGAAGTACTGCTTATAAGCTTACTTCCGCGTGCTCAGTCTGTTTTCTTGTTTTCTCAGTCTCAGGACCAGCAGACCAAGGGTGGTACTCCCCCATTTGTAGCACAATTAATAAAAACCCAGAGACAGATATTGGGCTTCAAACTGAAGATCAGAAAAGTAAAGCGGCCAGCCACTGGCTCTTACCTCTACCTCAGATGGAAATGGGTGATCCTGTCTCAGTGAATCCTCAGACTAAGACTGAGCATAAGACCTGCCTTTTTTCATTTTATATTCCTCTCTAGTGCTGGGATTAAAGACATGCACCACCACTGCTGGGCTTCTATGGCTAACTAGTGTGACTGTTGGGATTAAAGGTGTGTGCCACCGCTCCCTGGCCTGTATGGTTGACTATTGTGGCAAGCTTTATTTATTAAATAAATAATAATATACACAAATAATATACTACTCTACCCATTGCCACTCTAGACTGGACCTGACCACACCAATGATTAATTAATGACTAAAATGACCCCAGCGTGCCCACAAGTCCACCTTATAGAAGCATTTTGTCAATTAAGGTTCTCTCTCAAATAATCTAGCTTGTGCCAAGTTGAAATAAAAACTGGCCAGTTCATCATGTTTTACAAAAAAAAATAGGATTGTATCTTCTGATGTGATATGATTGATCTTTTATGTGTGTAAATGTACCCTTTAAGTTAAGATACAGATCATGTAAAGAAGCAAAGGATCTAATGCTTACTGGGGTCATAACATGTATTTAGGATTTTACTTTTTCCCTCATTTAATCCTAAAACACCATTTTCATGCACAGTTTAAGAAAGGAGAGTTCCATGAATACAAACACTAGCTCTCTGTGTGACTTAGAACTCAGCTTAGTTGGATTGACTCTCTGTCTGTTCTGTTTCTCAGCATCTTTCTGCATGTTTTCTCTATAGAAAGGGGTATTATAATTTGCAAGATGTTGAGAGTCATCCATAACTTAAGGGACTGTGATTAACTCTAGACAACTTATTCAAGAGATGGTATACCTTGCTTTCCTTTTTTTTATGAATCAAAGATATTTCTTTTGTGTTTATTTTCTGTGATGGAGCTCCAGCTTCAGTTCTAGCTATCCTTGCTTTTAGTATGTCTCCAATTCCTGAACTTGCTGGTAGGGCTCATAGAGTTGATGAGGAGTGTCAGCTTGGCTTGTGTCAATCTCAATCTCACTGGACAACTTATGTCATAGTTGGTGTTGTCTAAAGCTCAAGAAATCTTCAGGTGTGACTTGAGTCTCATACTTGCTTGACTTGCCTGCTCTTCTTCAAGGGAAAAGCTGGGGGTTTCTCTGGTCATGTTACCTTTCTTTACTAGTGGTCCTTCCTACAGCATGGGGTTATGTATGTTTTTTTTTTAACAGAACTAATGAGAATAAGGGCATGACTTTAATATTTGTTGCTTTCCAGTTCTTTCTTCTAATGAATGTCTAAACTTGTAGTTCTCTTAGGTTTCAATGTTAACCCTTACTACAGAAACTTTACAGTCTGAGAAGAGTAGGGGGGGTTAGAAGTTATTAAATAGCACATTATTTCACATATTTTTTTATATTTTATAGGTTACTTTTGGTTCTCTGAACTGGTTATACAGAGAAGTTCTTCTGTAGAGTTCATGAATTCCAAGTTAAGGTTTGGAAATCACTGGGGAAAGATGTATATTCTGTGAAACGTTATATATAAATGTTATATAAATAGCATATATACATATACAACAAAATACTGATGTCACTCTATGCCAAGCATGTTATCAACATTTAAGAAATTATTACTAATTTGAAGTAAGTTAATTATTATAAAATAGATAATAAATATATTGTCATCAATATAGTTATCTCTGAACATGTATGATGTGGTGATTTGGATGAGAATAGCCCACATAGACACATATATTTGCCTATGTGGTCCCCAGTTTATAGAACCATTTGGGAAATATTAGGGAGTGTGGCCTGATTGGAGGAGAAGTGTCACTGGGGTGGCACTTTCTTTGAAGTATTAAGTACATGTATCATTCAAAGTATGCTCTTTGGCTGCTGCTGGCATTTCTGAGAGTTTAGCACTCAGTGAATGGTCCAGCCACCTGCTACCTGTTACCTTTACTTCACCATCATAATCTACCACTTTGAAACTATAAGCTCAAAATAAACTCTATGCTATATTTTTCCTTGGGCATCATGTCTCTTCACAGTAACAGAAAGGAAATTGGCACAGAAGGATTTTAAAAATCACCTTGTTGGTGGGGGAGACTTTTAAATTCCAGATTCCTAGGCTCCTTCAATTTTGAAACTGGATTTGATGACTCACTGAAAAACTTTAGACAGAAGCAAAAATTGTCCCTCCCATAATAGGCACAGTTAAGAACTCTAATTTAGCTGTTCTGATTAAGCATATTTGGTATTACCTTAGGAAAAGCAGAGCAGGAGCCTATGAAAATGAGACATTAAAAGAGACATTTGAGCACTAGACAAGCTGAGACTTTTTAAAAATTCTTAGAAAATACTTGGAAGTATATAATTCTGAGTATATATTTAATTTATTGCAGGACAAATAAACAGATTTTGGAGGTTCGTGAAATATTTCTTCAGAGACATATTGCCTGTTTGACTTTTAATTTCATTAGATCAAGTGGAATTTAATGTTTTTTATTTTAGTACTGAGATTAATTTGCACTAATGTGTTAAATCCCAAACCATTTGAACTTCAGCATTGTATCTTTAGTGCTGAAGGGAGGGATTTTTTTTTTTTTTTTTTTTTTTTTGGTTTTTCGAGACAGGGTTTCTCTGTGGCTTTGGAGCCTGTCCTGGAACTAGCTCTGTAGACCAGGCTGGTCTCGAACTCACAGAGATCCACCTGCCTCTGCCTGCCTCTGCCTCCCGAGTGCTGGGATTAAAGGCGTGTGCCACCATCGCCCGGCTAGGGATTTGTTTACTATGAAAAGACTTTCGGGAATTCAAAGGCTAGTCTGAAGGGTACTTTTTAGAGATGGAATAACAATAATAATTTCAAGAAGTGGATGGTATCTAAGGTTTGATTTAAAATTAGACCTGGGTTGGTAAATTTAGTTGTATGTCATTGTAGTTGTACTGGAGGAGGAAGCCTGATGATATAGGGTAGCAACGAGCTCACCATAACACAGCTGACTTCTTCCTCCTTGTGACAATTGGTTGTAATTTATGTCACTCATGCATAGCTCCAAATGTTTATGACTGGGCATTAGTAGTAGTAATTAGAAAAGTGGATCTGCAAACATGACTTTGGCTTGGGAGTATTTACAGTCTAGTGAAGGAGAGAGACACAGGCATGCTTCAGTACAACCAAGTGATAATGGCAACAGTCCAGATGGATCATCACATAAGATATTTAGCCATGTTTAAGAAAACAAAAGCTGTTTCTCTAAAGATATTCCAAGTGAATGGGGTCTTGAAGGCTGCCTAGGAGCTGGGCATGAGCTAGAAGAGGCATGAAAATCCATGAAGAAAGTGTAAAGGCAGGATTATAATAAAGTAAGGTTAATTATTATAAAAATATGATTAACTTGATGGGGCTGGACCATGGACAGAATGGCAGATTACTGGACCAAAGGTATAGAACAGTGTGGATTTAAGGTTATAAAATACCATTTTAATGAGAATGACAATGTCTGGGGCAGGAATCAAGACAGGCTATTAAACAAGAGAGTGACATGACAGAGGAAAAACAATGCAGGATGTGCTGGTTAATTCTATTGTCACCCTGACACAACCTCGCGTGTCCTGGGAAGAGGATATCTCCACTGAGAAAATGCGCAGATGACAATGGCCAATGGCTGTTTCTGGGACGGGTTAACTGATGTTAGATATGGGAGGGAGGACTCAGCATGCTGTGAGTAGCGCTGTCCATAGGCAGGGGGCTCTGGGCTGCATTAGGGAACTTGCTGAGCATGAGCCAGAGAGTAAACCAGTGGTTTAGGTCTTCAGGTTCTTCCCTTGAGTTTCTGCCCTAGTTTCCTCAGTGATGAACTGTGATCTTGTGTTGTGACGTGAAATACACCATTTGTTCCCCTGGTTGTTTTTCATTTTGTTGTTTTAGCATAGTAACAGAAAAGATGCTAGGACAAAAGAGAAGGACCAGGGAGACTCTGTGGCAGAAGAGAAGTGTTTCCATTGAAGCAACAACACAGGAAGTAAGAAGAGAATGGTGATTAAGGGGAAAAGGAAAGAATTAGAAAAAACAGGACTTGGTGTCAGAAAACTGTCTTAGTTTGAGTTCTTTGAGAGTAGATGACTCTAAGAGAAGAGTGTGAGTGGAGAAAGTATAAATTCTGGGTGGGGACGTTGAGATGGGGAGGATGGTAAGGAGAAGGGGTTGCATGAGAGACTTTTTATTGTAAGACACAAAATACACACATCTATTCAATCTAGAAAGGGAACTCGCAACAGACCACTGTAATAATGGTACCCACATCCAACTTGATCCTCAATACACTTCATCTGAGGTTACTGGCTTGAATATGGGTGACGGGTCACTTACAGGAGCAGGGATGACTAAAACTCAGCAGCATCGCTAAAAATTACATCATACCGATATGGGTAATGATAAATAAAAGCTGCATACTTAGAGCTCTTTGTATATGTTAAAGGTAGCTAGACATGTCAGAGAATCTCTTCACAGGTCAGTGGTCAAAACATCTTCTCTCATCTGTAGCTTTCTGTTCCTAATTTTGAGATGGTCCCTCGAGATTCTTGCAGGTTACTTCCCAAGTCTCATGAATCTCCCTCCTTCATACTAAAGGTAATCTTTTAATTTGGAGGAAACTTCTGCACAACTGGTGGGAGACAGGCCTATCAGTACTACACCATGACCTGGTGACCACTACTGAATGTTGCGGCGATATTCATGGAAGCCATGCAACATAGCTTCTTCTGGGGAGTGAGACACTGGGATAGTTTAACAGTTTTTTAATTGTCAAATGGTGTAGTCATTATTGTTGCTTGCAGAATACCTGGCAGAAGCAACCTAAGAGAAGAGGGAGTCATTCTGGCTCATCATAAAAGTATATATTTCATCCCAGCAGAAGGCACCATGATTTGATTTCGCTGAATCTTTGGTGGCAGGAACATGAGGTGGATGGTCACATCGTGATGGCAGGCAGGAAGTAGAGAGCTCCAGTGGAAGCAAGTCATCCCCTCATAATCGAAACCACACCAGACATACCTTTTGCTCAAAACATTCCACAACCTTATTAAGCAGCTGGAGGTCATGTATCCATAAACATGAGTCTGCAGAAGAATTTTGAACTTAGAACATGGCAGATGGGATAACAAGGAGTTCAAAGTCATTATGGATTGTTTAAAGAGTTAGTGGTATGCAACAAAATGATTCTTCTAAAAATTGCCAAATCTACTTCTGAGGCAAAGGAGGGAGGATAGTGTCTTCAGAAAGATACAAGAACAAACATGTAAAAAGAATTGAGTTTTGGGAGTTCTCTGTTTCTAGAAAAAAAAATTGAAAACTGAAGAGAGGAGGCGAGGGGAAAGAGGGAGAAAAAGAATAGAGTATGGTTTGAAATAAATGATTCTTTAGATTGTCAGGATTGCATAGTAGCCATATCATAGTTTAGCTCACTGTAGTAGATCTGAGAGAAGGGGAAAAGCTCTTCTTCCTATGAGGTGAGATGAAGGGAAACTAGGTTGGGAAGGCATATGCAGGAAATATTTAGATGGAAGGAGGCTTAGTTGTGGGGATAGTGTCTGATGGTATCATTTCTCTGTACAATAAGAAAGAAGTATGAGGCTAATACACAGATCCATGAGAACAGAAAACTGACTAAATTAAAAATGGATCATATTCTATCTAGGCTCAAACTGTACATCTCTACATAAGGTGGACTCAACAACTTAAATGTTAATTACTTGTTCTGTACTGAAGAATAAGTAAATAGATGTGCACTATATTTGGTTCACAGAAAACACAATGAAATGTAATATAACATTTGCTAAAAATCATAGCTCTGCTGTAAGAAAGCAGAAAGCATACTTTAAAGCTTCATTTCTGATAAGTGATTCTTAAATGTTGTAATTTGCTCCACCAAAACAAGAGCACATTGCTGGAGCATGGAGAATTTTCCGTCATATGCTGAAGTGCACTGATTTTTCTCCTGCTACCTGAATTAAATGTAGCAGTTTTAAAAGGAGGTTATTCAATACTATTAGATTTTAAAAACTTTACTAAATGTTATCCAGTGCCAGGAGGGATAGCTAATTTCACAGAAAACAGATTAATATACAGCTGGTTTCTGAGAAGGAAAAGAAAGAGCAGAAATCAATAGAGTGAGGTTTAATCAAGACAAATGGAAAGTGATTCACTGGGGAAAGATCAAATATGAAGGGAAAAATATAAGGCAGAAAATATCAGGTCAGAAGTTGTGTGTGTGGTGTGTAAGGGACAAAGGCATGACAAAGAGGAGTGGAGTACATGTGATTGTTGTCATAAATTTGATTTGAGTTTAAAATGGGATGCTCCTGCCCCAAAAAGGGTGAATACCTTATAAGAACGCATTAACTGATGCATCATAGACATGACTTAGGGGATAAGTGTCCTCTTTTCTTTCAGTATTGCAAGGGTCATGGATAAAACACTATATTTAACTAGTTTATGGTCTTTAGTTTATGAATCATAAATTAGTTGTAAGATTTGAAAAAAAATTACAGAACATAAAAGTTGCTTGTGTACTAGGAGCATTATATACACGCCACAACACAATTGCCTTTTGATCTTCCTTATCTAGGTTTCCTCTTAACCTCCCAGCCTCTCACTATAGTTTGTTTCTTTTTCCTCTGCCTGGTCCTGCCTTCTTCCCTGTTCTAGTTACAGAATTCTACTCCATCAATCCAGGTCAACCTGAAATGAAATCTTGCTGATGAAGACTTTCCTCATTTCTCCTGTTGTCCCCAATATCCCATGTGACATGCTGTTAGCATTTTTTTTCCCCTGAGGAGCAGGTTGAGATGGGAGGAAAGCCTTAGAATGTATATTGTGGGCAGAAGCACTCCAGGGTTGCCTTCGGCAAAGCTGTATCTAGACATTACAAAGCCGCCCACATTTAAGAATTAAGAAAGTCCTGACACAGCTTGTAAAGGCACCAGGTAGAACACAAGCTGTATGAGATATGTCTAAGAAGAAAAATGATGCTTGGGGAATGAAGAGCCTAAACAAGACTTTTTTGATGCAGATCAAATATGCCTGCACGATTATCTGTGCTTTTTTTCTTTTTTTCTTTTTCTTTTTTAACCAGCTCCAAATATTTGATGAAGAATCTCAAAAGGCAAAAGTCGATAGCAAAATTCATCTCTTCAGTGATTCATTTTTTGTTTTTGTTTTTGGAATCTGTAATTTAATACCTCATCGAGGACCCCTGTCTAAGGGCTGTATTTATCAAAGGATACTGTCACACTGAGAATATTGCTCCTTCCCATACACAGGATATCTTTGGGACCTAGAAACTCATATAGCAAGAAAGAACTTGGGAGAAGTTTGAGGCCGCCTTGACTTTTGGATCATAGGTTCAACAGAGCTTGTGTTGGTGATGCTGATAGTCCAAGTGCATGTTTGTGTGACTAGTTAGAAAAAGCTTCATTGAAAATCACAATACAGGCTGTTGTAATTTGAAACACGATCTTTCCAATGGCAGTAAAATACACATCACTTTACAACTAGTTCCTGGCACGTTGCTGGCATCCATGTGCACTGAAACATCAATCACGAAGGACCAAGTGAGTCTGCATCTGAAATACTCTTCCTAAGACTTTGGGAAGACATTCTTATCCCTTGTTCTGCAATTTCCTGATTACAGATTACTTATATTTAAATAGTCAGTAAAATAGAATATTTACCTCAGCAGTTGTCAGCAACTAGTGTATCCTAATATCCGTTTATTTGGCAAGAGATTGAGTTTCCTCTTTTACATTTTAAGTAGTTTGGCAAGTTCAGCTCAGATTTAAACTCTCTCTGTGTAACAAGTTCCTTGAACTATATTAATTGTGAGTAGCAGAAATTCTCCTAAGCTGTTTAAGTGAAGGCAAAACAACACTGAATGGTGTAAAGGCATATCTTGGCAACTGATAGGTGACAGAAAATCCTGTGCCAGGGGGAGTATGCAATGGGATTTTCCTCTAATTCTTTTTTTTTTTCTGGCTAGATTTCCAATACCAGGCATGGTTTCTCTCTCATTGATCAGGTCTTAAGTCTAATTAAGTCTTATTAGGGAGTTGTTGTTTACTACCAAGATATGCATAATGTTACTGGATCTCTTTTTAATGTAACATGTCATTCTCATCCTGTCATAGTTCACAGGTATCATAACTGGGTAGGACTACTGGTTGATACCTTTACTAGGAAGCTTGCCTGATACCTTCTGGTATCGTGGAATCTAGTCTTTATAGAGAGGATGTTCCAGGGCAGATACAGTTTGAGGCCTTTGGACCATGTATTTGAAATACATGGTATCTTCAACAATTGGTCCTAACCTTCTACCTCTGTGGACAACCAAGGGTAGTAGCATTTGTATGTTACATTCTGAGAGTCTCTTGGACAACCCTGACCATCAACTTATAAGAGGGATTCTTATGAGTTGTATTGAGGTATTTGACACATAGGAGGGGGTTATTGTCTACCCAGATAGAAAAATTTTGTTTAAACTATGTATGTATGCTTTTTTACTGACTTATGTATTATAGGCATTTTTAGGTAAATAGTTAATAGTATGATTCCTTATGACTTTTTCAGACGTCGATACTCTTGTTTTAGCCTCTTCCCTCCTTTTTGGTATTTATTTCCCTCGCCTCCAAAACTAGAGCCCCCCATTCTTGTTTTTCCCATTTCCCAATTCAGATAATCTGTACCCTGATATTCCCCTCTCTTTTGCTCTTTATCATCCCAGCTATGGTCCTTTTGTACTACTCTGATTTCTGTAGTTACTCCAGGTTATGCATTCACATCTGATGCCTGTAGTGACTAATCATTGTTGTTGATGTGACACACATGGGGAGAGGAAAGTCACTTGAGGAACTGACTTAATTAGATCGGTCCATGGGCAGATCTGTGCAATTATTTCTTGATTGCTAATTGTGATAGAACAGCTCAGCCCAGTGCGAGTGTTACCATCCCTAAGAAGGTTGGCCTGAGCTATGTAAGAAAGGTGGCTGATCACGCTAGAGGAAGCTAGCCAGTAAACACCATTTCTCCATGGTTTTTGCTTCAGTTTTTGCTTCCTGGGTCCTTCCTTTGTTCCCCTAATGATGTATTATAACCATAAGCTGAATAAATTGATTTTTTTCCTCAGATGTTCTCAGTCATGATGTTTTATCACAGAAAAAGAAGCGAAAGAAAGGCAAACTAAGAACAATTTCTATTATTATTTCGAATACTTCTATTTATTATTTTGAAAGTGCACATGATTTCAATCTTACAAGTCATTTAGAGCTTGCTCTTATAATTAAGATTTTTCATTTTAATTTGAAAATATATACTTTTATACTAAGACATCAGGAAATGAGCAAATGTTTCATTGTCTATATAAAAAGAAAATGGAACAATGACCATGGTTGAAGCCTGTGCTCAGAGCAGTAGACTATGGATTTGATTTCCTGTGTTCAGAGCAGTAGACTATGGATTTGTTTTCCTGTCTTCTAATTTACATGTTTTAGGGTCAATGAATTCAGAGAGAAGACTTACTTTTCTATTTCTTTAAACTGATTTTGCTTTGTATTTAATTCTTGAATTGTAAAACACTTTAAAGGATTATAATTTAAAATGAAATAAATTCAATAATTGAAAATTCTATGAGTTATAAAAAAACAACAACCCAGTCATCATATCCATCCAGTATAGTTAAATACATAATTTGCTTTAAAACAGTTTTATGTATACTATAGTAATTCATGAAATCAGCATGGGAATAGCTAAACAAATAATTTTCACCAGGCTTCCCCATCTGAATACTATTTTTGAAACCCTACCAGGATATAAAGGAAATTTGTATTTAATAAAAGAATTAGAAAGAGTGAGTAGAGATTTTGCTAAGTAAATCAGAGAGGATTTTAAAATATGAATGAAATGCCATCAACAGTTTTTTGTAGAGGAATGTTAATAAAGTGTGCTGCGAGTTCTGCGATACTGTGTGCATCTTAAGTGCTGTGGATTCTTCTTGGTAATGATGCTGCATTATAAGAAGAGTCAATATTTGGATGACACAGATTAAACAATAGATTGCCTGAATTGGCGCTATTCATTTGTTTTGCAGGATAATGTGCCCTGAGTGGAGAAGCATATATTAATATTCATTTTGCATTTTGAAATGCTAAATTAGTCTTCGAATCCAGCCCCAAATATAGCAATGCAAATTTTGAAACACAATAGCTGACATTTCAGGGGTCAGGAAACAGCAAAATCTGTGAAAATGCAGGAAGTTTTTACCTTCACTTGCTCAGCTTCAATGAACTGTCTGCACTGTCACCCGATGAAAGCGAGAAGTGGAAGGAAAGGGGTTCGTAGCTAAAGGAGGCATTGCATAGAATCTTCACGGTGAGATGACACACTGGGCATATCCTATGTGATCTCCGGTGAGAAGCATATCAATAAATGCATTTTTCTGCAACCACCAGTCTCAACCATAGACCTTTGCTAGTGTCATTCAACCTCCAGGTATTTCTCCCAATGAGTGCTTCCTCTGTCTTTTCTGAAGTGCTGACTATTGAGCCTGAGACCATGCATGTGCTGAACCAATCCAGTTCCTGTTTGATGCTCTTTGATGCTGCCTCACATTTCCACCAGTTTCCACACAGGTTTTTCTACTCCTTCTGTGTAGCAGAAATGAGCTTTTATTTAGTTCAATTTAGAGCTGGGTAAAAAGGACAATATATATATATATATATAATGTATATATACACACATATATACAACACACATTATACATATATGCGTTATATATTATATGCACATATTTTGTATATACATATGCACACATATATGCATATATATGATATGTGTGTATTGCAATACACACATATATCAATATATCATACATATATTTATACACAGTATATCATATATCATGTGCACATATTATGATATATGTATATGTACATGCATTATACATGCCTGTATATTAAAACACATTATATACTACATTTTATAATATATGGTATACATTAATATATATGTGTATGTATTACAATATAATTCCCTATGATTCTTTGGGGGATTTTACATCATTCACCTCTTAGTTTCTTCATATCCACTTCTCAAACCTGAAGCATCTCAAACCTAAAGCATCCCCCTACAAAAGATCTTCCTAAATGAATTAAAACAAAACAAAGAAGCCCACCTTACTCCTCTGTCTTTTTAATGCCTCTTCATTCATCCTAGTGGCATTGGGAGCTGCGATATGTCATGTAGTATACTCTTTTGTTCAATCAGTTTTATCCACAAAATGTACATTGCAGTGAGTCATTGGTCTGTTTCAAGGCCTCTGGCGCACAATCATCACTGGATCCTCATGAACCTCCTTTTGGACACCTTGCTGTTGCCATGAGTCATGGAGATCCTGTGGTTATCATTCTTCAGGACCAGTACCTTTACACACTTCAGCAGGTCACAGATAGGATAGATATTAGGGAGGGCTAACCCAAGGCCCAGGATAACAGCTGAACTTATTGGTCTGGTCACTGGGACTGCTGTTCCTCTAGCAAGGGGCAGAGCCTGCTATCCTAGGCCCATACCATTGGGGCCAGCTATCGCATGTCCATGGTGAGGGGTGGGGCCATAATTCCTGAATATGGTAGTCAGCTTTCCCATGGAGGACAGGACTAGCTCTTCTGCCGCAGTGTCCAGCGAGGGAGCAGGGCCAGCAATTCCGGGGTTAGTGAAGGATCGGGTTAGCTCAGCAAGGCCCTCAGATTTCAATATACATGGTTGCTATGACTCCCTGTGACCATGAACATTGTCACAGACCCAGCAGCAACAGGAACAGAGACCTCTACATGGCCCTTAGTAGAAGTTTGGTCCTGGACATTACTTTGGTCCTGATGGCAGCACAGGCTGCCCAAATCAGTATGGCATTAGTGGCAGAAAGGCCTTTGGACACCAACATGATCTCAGGTGGCTGATGAGACCCTGAGTATCTGCACAGTTCTTGGTGGTAACAGGAGCCACAGACATTAACTCACACCCTGGCTGCTGTAGGGCCACAGATCCAGACATGTCTCTAGGCAGTAGTTTTGGCCAGGGTGACACCATGGACCCCTGTGGCAGCAGAGCCCTCAGAAACCAACACGGCTACAGGTTGCAGTCTAGACCATAGATATCCAGGTGTTCTTTGGTGTCACCATAAGCTACAGACAAATCAAAACCCTGGCAGTGGTAAGACCACAGATCCAAATATGATACTAGGCAACATCCCAGGGCCCAGTTGTCACATGACCTCTTGTAGAAGCACCGGCCTCTCAGATTGGCATTGCAGCCAGGACAATGTGGGCCTTGGATACCAACATGTTTCCTGGTGCTATCCCAGACCCATGGCATCAGCATGGCTTTTAATGGTATCAGGAGCCATGGATATCAACTCAGACCTTGGCTGTGGTAGAATCATGGACCCAGACAGGGCCTATATCACAGCTTGGACTCAAAAATCACCATGGACCTGAGTGGCAGGTCATTCAGATTAACATGGTCCCACCAGCATTATGGCCCTCAGACACATACACAGACTCAGGTGTCTGACGAGATCCCAGTCATCTGCACAGTCTTAAGAGGTTACTGAAACCATGAACATCAGCACAGATCCTGGCTTCTGCAGGGCTACAGAGCCAGACATGATGCCTGGCAGCAGCTGGGGTCTAGATACTCACTATCAGAACATGTCACTCTGATCAACATGGCCCTGGAAGTGGGAGATCCGTAAGACACCAACAAGGTCACAGGTAGTGGCCTAGACCCTGGGCATCTCTGTGGTCTTGATGGCAACATGGGTCATAGACATCAGCATAGACCCACACTGTGATACAATCATGAACCCAGACATGGCCCTAGGCAGTAACCTAGGCCCAGATGTACTGTGGGATAATGCTCTTATACTCTGTAAAGATTTGTCACTTGTATTTGTTTAATAAAATGTTGATTGGCTAGAGCCAGGAAGGAAGTATAGGTGGGGTGACCAGGCTAGGAAAATGATGGGAAAAGGAAATGCTTAGTCTGCAGTTACCAGACAGGAAGCAAGATGAGAATGCCCCACTGATATAAAATTCCAAGCCATGTGGCTAAACATAGACAAGAATTATGGGTTAATTTAAGCTGGATGAGCTAGTTAATAATGATCCTGAGCTAAGTAACAGGCCAACCAGTTTATAACTAATATAAACCTCTGTGTGTTTTGTTGGGACTGAACGGCTGCAGGATGGGGCAGGACAGAAACTCCATTTACACGAATGTATGCCTGTGTATGTCTTCAACAAGTTTGTACATGATGTGGAATTCCCCTCTGTATGCTGTGAATACCATTAGTTAATAAAGGACTGTCTTGGGCCTGCGCAGGGCACAATAGAGGTAGGCAGGGAAAACTAAACCGAATGCTGGGGAAAAAATGGCAGAGTCAGTGAAAAGCCATGTAACCCCACGGGAGAAAGATGCTGGAACTTTACCAGGAAAGCCACAGCCTTGTAGTGATACACAGATTAATAGAGATGGGTTAATTTAAGGTATGAGTCAGCCAGAAGTACACTTAAGTTATTGGCCAAACAGTATTGCAAACAGTATGGTTTCTGTGTAATTTATTTTGGACTGAACCACTGGGAAAAAACAAGTAGCTTCTTACAACAAATTGCTGTGCCAACGTGGCCAACTAAATCCACTTAAAACCTGAGAGAGTTTGAAAAGTAATTCTAGGCAAAAAAAAAAAAAAACAGAGTTTAGCACAGTTTCTTGGTAGTCACAATTTTTTTTTTTTTCTAGATGGACTGGTGGCAAGCAAGGGTGCTGCAAGTGCTTTAAGAGAGGTGCAGTAGAAATTGCTTGGGTTCTTTAAAAACAGCAGCTTTTTGGATTGCCAGCACAAACAGCTCTGACTCTTTCAGGAGGTCTGGCTATGGAACATTTAAATGGGGGTTTGTGAGCAGAGTGCTACAACTTGCTTAATGGCAACATAGACCCTCTGGGTGCCCTAAAATGGGGTAATGTACATGGCTTTCAGAGGCAGTGAACACATCTCTGCGTGGAGCAATCAGGCAGGAATGCGGAGTTGGTTTTAGCCATGCCCCCTTAGCGTTAAAAAAAAAAAAAGAGTGCTCCCGGTCAAAAGATAATTACAGATACTCAATAAAGACAAATTCAGAAATAAAAGACTTCTAAATGGGTCACAGTGTTGGATAAATGTATGTAGTCTTGGGAAAGAGAAGAAAAAAGTGTATAGTTATAAAAAGAAGTAAATTGTTTAAAAAAATAAAACAAAGTCTTTAAAAAGACAGAGTACACATAGCCATAGATTAAAAGGAGTAAAGAAAAATAAGCCACGCATTTTCCTTCCTTCCAACAGTGATAAAGTTTCTCCAACCCCAAAGTGTACTTTTATTTGAACTTATTTTTTCACTTGAATGGAAAACAATGGGAAAAATACGGTGATGGTACCGTCAGCTTACATGGATATAGCAACACCCCAGGGCTTGCTGGTGATGGGCCATCTAAGTAAGATCACTTTCTGGGTGTCTCTGTGAAGGTAAGGAGATCTACCCAGAGTGTGGGCAGGACTACTCCCTGCTCTTGAGCTCCTGGAATTAAGAAAATAATGAGCAAGCTGAGCACCCACGTTCATCATTCTTTGCCTCCCCACTCTGATGAAGTGGGCTGGGCTGCGTCATTCTCTGCCTCTCTGACTGTTCTAGCATGAGAAACAGTGTTCTCGTAATGTGATCCAGAGCAGACTCCTCCTCTAGGGCTTTGCCAATTATTTTGCTTCAGTATTGAAGAAAGTAACTAACACAGAAAACAAACCTACCTGAGCACCTAGGTTTGGTTACCTTATCAGATAGAACACCAATATTAACTGTGAATAATCATAAACACTGAAGTGCTCATACTAGATTCTACTTTTGAGTTTGAAATCAAATGAAAACCATAAAATTCACTATGAAATTAAATATAATCATATTAGGATGCCAGGGAGATACCCTGCAGTCCTTTGATCATAGTGTTTTTATCATTAAAAAGCTGATGTCATCTTAGGAAAACCATACAGAGCTATGTTAAGTATACAGTTTTCTATTTAGCCTTTATCAAGTGAGGGAGCTACTTTCTATTCCTATGTGCTGTAATTTTTATCAAGAATGGTTTTTGATTTTGACAAAAGCTCTTTTTTAAGTACACAAATTCAGATGATCATTTTTCAGTTTGTCAATAAGGCAAGTTGCATACATGCTTTTTGCTTTAATATTCTTTCTATTTTTTGAAATAAAAATAAAATTATTACATCAATCCATTCCCCTTTCTTTCCTCTAACCCTATCCATGTACCCAGGCCCTTGTTCATGGCCACTTTTTTCTTTGTTTTATCATATATATATATATATATATATATATATATATATATATATTCATACACACATGCACACACATGTATATTCCTAAATATATAAATGTGCTCTGCTTGGTCCATATAATGTTACTTACATATGAGTTCAGAGCTGACTACTTAGTATTATAAATACACACATAAATGTTGCATTAATTTTAACAGCTTAAAATATAATTTATGCTTTATGAAGTCTACCTTCTTAAAAAATAAGATGTAAATGGTTTAAAGTTCACTACACCGAGCATCACATTATACTTACAAAATGTGATTTTGGATCACTTCAGTCTTTTTCCAAGGCAACTTCATTCATTTGCAGTCACACTCAATTCCTTTCTAATTTTCTTTATCCCACATCTTCACCTCAGCCATCATTAGCCAACTTTGTGTCTCTATAGGCTTGCTGATTTACATGGGATATGGTGGGACAGAAACCTCTGTCAAGAAAATATAGTCTATTATAATCATATTCTCTTCTGTAACATAACACTTTTAAGTTTCATCCATATAGCATGTAACAATGCTTAATTTTCTTCCTTCCTTCCTTCCTTCCTTCCTTCCTTCCTTCCTTCCTTCTTTCCTTTCTTTCTTTCTTCCTTTCTTTCTTTCTTTCTTTCTTTCTTTCTTTCTTTCTTTCTTTCTTTCTTTCTTTCTTTCTTTCTTTCTGTTACATAACATTCCATATGGACATACCACATTTTAGACTTTATCAGTTGATATCTTGATTAGCCTTGCATTCCAAGAATAAAATTCTGTAGTTGGATACATTTTATTTTTTCACTTCTTTGGGTTTTTGTTGTTGTTGTTGTTATTTTGAGACATGTTTTCTCTGTGTAGCCCTGACTGTCCTGGAACTCACTTCGTGGACCAGGCTGACGTTGAACTTACGTAGATCCCACTTACTATGCCTGCTGAATTCTAGGATTAAACTCATGCACCAGCACACTTAGCTATTTTTTTCATTTCTTTAAAAGTTTTATATATACATATGTATATATGAACATATATATGTATATATGTGTACGTATCAGTGTCTTGAGACACATTAGACTAAACTTTTTGGATTGCCTTTACATAATTTTTGTGTCA
Organism: Arvicola amphibius; assembly: GCF_903992535.2. Lineage (NCBI taxonomy): Eukaryota > Metazoa > Chordata > Mammalia > Rodentia > Cricetidae > Arvicola > Arvicola amphibius. The sequence continues at coordinate 190,522,363 of NC_052048.2, forward strand.
GAGTAGTGTAGTCTATAGTTAGACATTTTTGGACCACCAATTACCAAATAATGAGAGGAGGCTTCTTATTAATTATAAAATTATATAAAATTATAAAAGGTTGTCCTTATCTTTGATTTGTTTCCAAGTAGCTGTTATTACTTTAATATAACCCAGTATTTATTAATCTACATTCTGCCACATGACTTGTTACCCTTTCTCCATACTGTACATCTGACTTGCTCCATGTTTTGCTGCCTTAATCCCATGGGCCTCAGATTCTTCCTGAGTTCTTCTCTCTCCCCAGAAGTCCTACCTATTCTCTCCTGCTTAACTATTGAACTTTCAGCTCTGTATTAAACCAATCAGAAAGTACCTTAGGTAGAGACCCATTTTCATGATGTACTGAAAAATTATCCCACAACAGCAGTCCTTGTATAATGTGATGGGCAATATCTTTCTTTAATTTTCAAAAGAGTAAGCATAGAGAGTTGGTATTAATTCTATTTCAAATGCTTAGTAAACTTCACCAGTAAAATTATCTAGGTATGAAGTTTTATTTGGGGTAAGGAATTTAAGCCTGATTTAATGTCTTCAGTGGATGGAATGTCTTGCAGGGCCAATTGGAAGAAAATTAGGGAGCTTTCACTAGTTATTTTGGAAAATGTGGCTGTATGTGGTGATCAGGCATGTCCCAGTCTCCACCACTTTTGAACCTCCAAATTTGCCGTAATTGATTTAATGGTAACTCTAAGGGTTAATGAACAGCCTCAGAGTGCCCCTGTGGCATTCCTGTGATTGCAAGGAAACTGAAGGAACCACAGGATTTCAATGGAAATTCCCATCTGTAGTCATTTTCCCCATAATGTAATCAAAAAGTCAGTATCTCACTCTATCTTGGTTTCCAGAACTTGCTTAATGTGACTGCCTCTGTCTGTGCTGAAATCACGGGACTGTGAGATTTGAACTATAGCAGATTAACAAGAAAACTGCCCTCCTTTGAAGACACATGTGGGTTCGGAAGAGGGCTTTCTCTAGCTTATTTAACTCCTTTCCCTCTCAATTACTGAGCTGGTTAACACAATCCTTGACCTATTTGAATTTCTAAATCTCTAATATAAAATTCAATTCTAAGGTAAATGATTTAGCCATACGCAGTTGCTATGAAGGGAAGGGGGCAAGCTATGCAGACGTTTCAAAAGTCAGTATCCAGCGGATAAGAATTCAAATTCTTCTTGAGTCTCTGTTCTGCTTCAGGCATTACTACATGAAAAGATATACTGCACCAGAGAAGGAAATCAATATCAACTTGTGAAAAGCCCAAGTGAAAACGTCTTGAATGAAGTCTCACATTCAATAGAAAGTTCAGAGTTATAGCTGTCTAATTGTCTAGTGAAAGAAAATAAAAATGCGTGACCTTCCTTAGATCATAGACCATGAGGAGAGTTTTGAAAATGTGAACAAAAAAAGGGAAAGTTCAAACTGGGAAATTTAATAACCCCCTGATAAAAGTCATTGAAAGCCAGCAAACAAGCAGTACAGAAGAAAACTCCAAATGAATAAGCACGCTAGATTGCAGCGTTTTATATATAGTAAGAGAATACTAATAATTTTTCAGCCCCTTTAATGAGTCTGTTATTACTAGAGACACAATTACCATGGAAATGGGTACAATAAACAAAGCATGTACACACATTAAGAGACTTCAAGTGAGAAATTTCTTTGGCTTAATTTGTAAGTAAGGTTTATAATTTTACAATTTTACTTAGGTTGAAGGACTTAAATAAGATGCTGCTTCTTCACAATTTTGTTAGGTTTTTGAAAGTTTTATCCTTATTTATGTCATCTCATCTCTATCCAGTTTGGTTTTCTAATGTCTATTTCAACTGTTAGAAAAATGCAGCAGAAGCAAACTAAAGTCTGTCAGTATAACTTTGTGGCCATATCTGTTTGTACATATGTATGTGCTGAATATAGGTGGGAATGCATGCTAATGTACATTTGTGGTTGTCAGAGAACCCTCTGATATGGCTCCTCATCTAACACTTTTTTTTTTTAGTCACAATCTCCTTGTTGTTTATTTTCTGCTGTGTGTGCCAGTCTAGCTTGTTTCTGGCTTCTGGGGATTTTCCCGTTTCAACCTCCCATCTACCCATAGGAGCGCTGGGATTGCAAGTGCTTATTTTTTTTTCACTCAACTTTAACTTGGACTCCTGGGATTTGAATTCACTTCCTTTGGCTTGTGTAACAAGTAGTTTTACTCACTGGATTATCTCCCTTGCCCCAGCATGATTACTTTTTAATGAAGAGGAAAATGATACTTTCTGAACATATGTGACCAGATCCTCTAAGGGGGTAAAGTATAAATAGGTGCCATGAGTTTGAATAACAGTACAGGAATGAAAGAAAAGAAAAAAGGAAAAGAATGAGTAAAGTGTGCTTGAACTATCTTTCCTGACTAAGTGTAGAAGCCTCTCTTTACAGCAAACGGAAACTATCACAGAAAACTACAATTGGACACAATGAAGAGAGGTCAATGGATCATGTGGAGTCCAGCCCCAGTGGATAAATCTGAGTTACAGTTCTTGCACCTATGGCTTAGGGAATATTGTGGAAGAAGGACGGAAGGATTCTAAGAGGTAGAACATCACAAAGTCTGCCGTGAAAGTCCCAAAAATGGCTACATAAATAAGACCAGACCAACAGCAATATCAATGGAAATGTTAACGTAGAGTAGGGAAAGTTTCATGGGTTCCCACCCAGAGACCAAGAACTACAGACAAGTAGTGATTGCTAGAATAAGAAGAATTGGCTTCTCCCAGGGATAAACCCTTTATTTTTGGTTGTCCAATGCAGAATGATCAGGTCTAAAACTGCAGTGTATCTTATGTACACAAAAATATAATCAAAGAAAAAGAGGCTCTCAACTTGATGGGGGACAGTTTTGAGGGAGGGCAGCTAGGAAGGGATGGAGGGAGAAAAGGGAAGGAAGAAATGATTTAGTTAAGTCTATTTCAATTAAAACATTTAGAAAATCTTTTTAAAAAACATTCTCATGGACTTGAGATAAAAGAACACATCTTGCAAAATTCTTTTGTGACATTTAAAGGCAAGTTAAAAGCATCAACATTTCTGAAAAATTTTAGATACTTGATAATGATTTACATTACCATCACGGTAACTTATAAAATTCAAGCATAAAGGGTCCGTGGAAGCTAAAGTGCATCAATTCTGTATGAGGAGTAACCACAAAGGCTCTCTCTCCTCCTCGACAGTGTTTGGAGGCCTTTTATAATAATGATCCTTAAAATGTATTGAAGACTTGGTGACTTTAAAAGTGAATGTCCAATTATTTATTTACATTTGAAACATACTAAATCTCTCCGGCCTTCTCCTCATCCTCCTGTGAGTTGAGTCATCAGCCTGGAAGTTCCTAGTCCTGATAGGATGTCAGCAAAAGGGACAGAACAACAGCCTCAATGACACCATGGTAGAACTGGGTAGCCATGATCCGGTCAGGCACATGAGGATAGGATGAACACAGATATGGGTAGGAGCTCTTGGCTTCTAAGACTGGATATGTGTTTCAACCTGCTGACAAGCACTGGGGAAATGATGATCTTTTGATGATTTATTAATTCAGGGCAGTCATTTTAAATACAGTGAGAGCGTATGGATTATTTTTGGTACCTTCTAATTGTCTGGTGTGTCTGATATTATTCTATTGATTGCACTTTTCCATTGTGTGTCCCAAAGGCAAAGAAGGGCAAACAGCAATCATGAAATATGAATGAGATGCCTCATTAACCTTTGGGCTGTGTAGAACTTGAAAACATGAAATCTATGTCTTTGGCACTTAGAACTGGGGAGCACCGCAGGGGGTCCAGGGAGAGAGGTGGGGCTGCTTCCTTTGCTCTGGAAAACTGGATGCCAAGAGCTGGTGAGGAACCTGTGCTCTCAGAATAGGCTCCTGCTTTAAAAAATTTTAAAACTTGAGCCACTGAAATGTTAGCAGTGCCTGCGGGAACTCAGACAAGGCTGTTTGCAAAGCCTTCTGGGGTGTATTGCAGGGATTTGTTGGTTACAGGTATCCAGATGTCTGTCCCTGGGCCATCTCTGACCAATACTTTGAAAAACGTTCTTTTAAATACATTCAACAAAGAGGTGTTATGTGGGCAAAACATGATGAATGAGGCATGTGAACTGGTTTTACTTTTGTATATTTTCATTTATAAGAAATTTCCTTCAAAAACACATGATTTGGAGGTTAAGGGTGTTAGTGTCTTATTACAAGAAGTTGCTGTCTGGACTGTTTATGGCTTTCTTGTCCAGACATTACAGAAGCCTTTCAGACATATTTATAATTATGTAAGTACTGTCTATGAGAAGAAACAGAACTCAAGAATTTAATACTTGCAGACATTAATAAAGTGTGACATGGCTCCGGAAACTGACTTCACATGATGTCATAGCCAATAAAAGACGGGTTTTTAAAATAGAACGAGGAGATCAGTAGGCAGAATCAATAACAGAAGAAGAAGGTCCCAGATTCACAGTGGGGCATATGGAGATGTTTAAAAAAAAAAAAAAAAAAACGAGAAAGGGAAAATTTGTTCCAACGGAAGCAACACCTTAGTTCCCTTGGAAATCATCCATGGGGTCATCTGGTGACTAGTATTGTTAAGTAATTCGACTCAGTGCATCCTCCCCATCTTATCTTTTCATTGTCTTTAGTGAGCCCTCTAGCTCTGTAACCTGTCCTTGTATGGTACTATTTTTTACTTAGTTTATTTTATACAGTAGTCACTTTCTCATTTCAACCACTTTTCTTTGCCCTTTGACAGTGCTGCCTCATGCTTGGAAAAAAAAATCTATAATCAACCCCACTTTCTCTCCTCAGCAGAAAGGTTAAAAGAAAACTTTCCACAATGGTTAAGAATAAAGATTATGACAGCTACATGCAGCACAAAATAGAAAATAATACATCTTGATATATTTAGATATATAATAATAATAAAAAGATATCAACAATTAAACTATCACGAAAATATTTAGGAAGTTTCCATAATTCTTAAAATTATCTGTCTCTAACCAGCTTGTGGTGCAAGTTTTAGCCATTCTGAATAATTTTCAAGATAAAGTGTGTTGGATTATACAAACTGCATTCAAATGTGTAGTAAGACTTCTAATGGTTCTTAATCACAAAACTTGAAGTCAGATATTAGGGGGTGAAAGTTGAAGGATCAGAGAAGCAGATCAGCCAGCCACTAGACTTCTTACCTCTACCAATGCTCAGACCAAATGGGCAATCCTGTCCTGAAACTGCCTTTTCAGACTGACTGCTCCTCTGACTGACTGTTTTGGACTGCTGCCATAGGTTGCAGTGCGCTCCTGTCTCCTCTGTCTTACATTCCTCTCTCTACCCAGCCATATCACTCCTGTCTCCATCTCCTTAGTGCTGGGATTAAAGGTGTGTGATCCCAAGTGCTAGGACCATCTTTTTGTGAGCTCTATTGCTCTTTTAGACTGGATCAATATTGTTTTTTTATGTTTTTTTTATATTTAAAAATTTCCATCTCCTCCCCTCCTTCTCCCCCTTCCCTCCCCTCCCCTCCACCCATACTCCCCTCCCTCCCTCTCCAGGCCAAAGAGCCATCAAGGTTCCCTACTCTATGTTAAGACCAAGGTCCTCCCAACTCCCCCCAGGTCCAGGAAGGTGAGCAACCAAACTGACAAGGCTCACAGTGAGCCCGTCCATGCTGTAGAGGTCATGTTCATTGCTGTTGTCCTTGGTTTCTCAGTCCTCCTCCACCGTCAGCCACATTCAGAGAGTCCGGTTTGGTCCCCTGTTCCATCAGTCCCATTCCAACTGGAGTTGGTGGTCTCCCGTTAGTTCTGTCCCACCGTCTCCATGAGTGAACGCACCCCTCACGGTCCTGACTTTCTTTCTCATGTTCTCCCTCCTTCTGCTAGTCATCAGGACCTTGGGAGCTCAGTCCGGTGCTTGAATGTGGGGCTCTGTCATTTTTTCCATCGGGCCAGAAAAGGCCAGTTCCTATAGCCATACTGATGAATTTCTTGCATATCACCATGGATCAATATTGTATAGCCCAGGGTATCTTTGAACTAGCAGAGGTTTGTCTGCCTCTGTCTCCTGAGTGCTGAGATTAAAGGTGTTTGCCACCACTGCCTGACTTCTAGTGGTTGAACTCTGCATTCTGATCTTTGCAAGCTTTATTTGTTAAAACACAAACAAAATATCACTACACAAATGTTGTCATTTTCCCATTTTATTCAGTTTGGAGTATGTATTGCTTCAAAACACACACTTATACACTCTCTCACACACACAAACACACATCTGTTTTTAACACATTACTTTTAAGTGTAGGAAGGTGAGATGGTCTTTTGGGGTTCCTGATTCGTGAATGAGTCTGCGAGACGTTCTGCAGGACACAGCAGAAAGGGACTGAACTGTCTTTGGAATTTCCTGCTTCATGGAAATGTCTGCTGGACACTATGGGCCTGAAGGCCGAAGATGAATGCCCCAACGGTACAGAGGAACTTTGGGTGACTGTCCAGGCAGCGAGTTGTCTCTGTCATTTCTAGAGTCTGAAAGCTGCATATTTCTTGTTTACTTAGGTAATATTATATCCTTCTGGAGACTTTGATGGAGTTGAAGAATAGATAGTAATAGCTTTCCTTAGTTATGATAAAAGATAAAATATATCTAAATATTGTAACTGTAATTCTTGCTTGATAACTGTTTTGTTATATGTAATTTTGCTATGTTAAAATTAAAGCCTTTTTTTGTTTAAACAGAAAAAGGGGAAATGATGGAGGACTTTCATTGGTTAATTAACAAAGAGACTGCTTGGTCCAATAGGCCAGCCCTTAGGTGGGTGGAGTAGACAGAACAGGAAGAAGGAAGTGAGGTAGATGCCTCGGGCAGTCGCCATGCCTCTCCTCTCCGAGATGGACGAAGGTTAAGGTCTCTCCTCGTAAGCGACCACCTTGTGGTGCTACACGGATTACTAAATATGGGTTAATTAACCAATAAGAGGCTGAAACTAACGGGCCAGGCAGTGTTTAAAAGAATACAGTTTCCGTGTAATTATTTTGGGTGTAAAGCTAGCCGAGTAGCGGGACACAGCCGCAGCTCCATCTACATGGTTCTATTCAGCCTAGAGGCTGGTTCCTTCCCTGTCAGACCAGAATTATCTCTGATAAGCTTTCAGTGGGTATCCCCACCATGGTCTTGACGTCTTTGCTCGCAGTCTCACTCCTCTCACTTTTTGACTGTAATTTGGGAGCTCAGCCCAGTGCTCCACTGTGGCTCTCTGAGTCTCTGCTTCTATTAGTTGCTGGATGAAGGTTCATCTTAAGTGGTGACACTTAAGATAGTCATCGATTTGACTACAGGGCAAGGCCAGTTCAGTCACCATCTCCACTATTGCTTATGGTCTTAGCTGGGGTCATCCTTATGGATTCTCTAGTGCCATGTTTCTTGCTTATGGCCTCATAATGGCTCCCACAATCAAGGTATCTCTTTTCTTGCTCTCATCTCTTCCCCCATCTTGACTATTCTGTTCCCTCAAGTTTCCTCCCCTCCCCTCCTTCCCTCCCCCTTCCCTCTGCCCTCCCTTCTCCTATCCCCTGCTTCCAATTTTCTCAGGAGATCTCATCTATTTCCCCTTCCCAGGGGATCATATCTCTGGTTTTAACAGGTTACCCCATCTGTGTCTCTCCACTTCACTTGCTCACCGTGTTCTCAGAGTTTTATCACATCCCCCATTCTTTCTAAGTTGGTGACAGCAAAAGCTGATTATTGCTTTTGACTCCTCACTCTAGCAAAGATCTTTTTCCTTGGCAATTTTTACCCCTAAGTAAGGGAGCTAACAGCCATCACATGCCAAGAATGACATAAACTCAAAATGCTAAAGCCTCTCATAAGCTAGGAAAACTGAGATCTGAAGTCAGTTATGCATTGCCTGCCAGGCAGCATTCTGTATCCTGTTTTCTGCTGTGATCTCAGTGCCCATTATATTTTGAAAATCAGATTTTCTTTTCATTCCTGGCCCTCGTGGAGTAAACTTTAATTCCATAGGATGCATACAAACCTAATAAAAGTTATATATTTTTTGTCTTTTCTCAATGTTAAGGTGCCAAGTGTTTAGCTTTCATTGTAATCATGATCACTTCACAAATATGTTAAGTAGTTCTATACTTCTTACCTTATGAACTACATGCCTTATAACTTTCATTATTTAATGAAATAGACTATTGGCCATCACTATTTTTATATGTGTACAACAAATAAACAATAAATTGTCTTCTTTCAATGATCTCTTTATTTACCTGCTCCACTGATGCATAGTCAAGCACAACTGGTCAATGGATGGCTGATATTTGTGGGAGGCGTGGGGACATAAGTGGTACAGCTAGACTCTCAGACAAAATATAAAATATCCATTTGAATTTAGATTCAGGGAAAGTGATATGTCAAACATCAAATGTAAAATTTGATAGGCTCTGGATAAGTTAAGAGAGAATGCATGCATAATATGACGGTCTGTAATAATGCTATCACATACTGTTATATTGTTATTGAATTTCATATGCATATGGCTTGTTTTTACTATTGAATCTTCACAATATAAAGAAATATAACATTAGATAAACAGTGATTAATTTTCTCCAAAATCTTAGGTTAAAGTACTAATTCTTATGTGATGACATTTGAGAGGAGTTTTGTGGATACTGTTAGGTCAGGTGAGAAGATCCTTCATGATATAGATGTAGATTTTTCTATGCTTCTTTCTCAGAGGAAACAGCAATCCAGCTTCATTCAGAATTTTGTCCCTTTGATTTATACAAAGAGGGTCCTCCTCAGGGTTCAAATTGTTTAGACCTTCATTTTAGACTTCCCTCTCCAGAATTATGAAAGTACAGTTTCTATTAGGACATCCAGTACATGGTATATTTGTTATAGCCTTCTGAACTAAGATACTGATTAATATATTAAGATATTGATTAAGAAATTTACTAGTTCTATAAACCTTCTAAATTGTTATAGCATTTTACTTCTGCTTACATTATGCAAAAGATTAATTTCAAACCTACTTATTTGCAATTTTTTATTTTATCTTTTAACTTAGCAAATGATAGTCTATGTATTTATTGCAAACATGTTTTGATGTATATTTATAATGGTGAAATTAAGCTCATTAACCTATCCACTCATCATATTAAGTGATGTAATATATCGATTACTTACTGAATGTTTTAGGATAGAATGTAGTAGGATAACTACTATGTAATATTACTTGGGGCATCTAACAAAGTTGATCATGGGACTAACAAAAAGAATGGTGGTTTCCAGGAGCCCAGGTAGCTGGAGGTAGGTGAGGGTAATAGTGGGCAAAGAATCAAAACATCAACTAGACAAGAAGACAAATTCAAAGACATCTATTTAATATGTATTCAAATGTTGTATATTCTTTCAGTTATTACTGAAAAATTTTATCAAATAAACTTTGGGAAATTCAATGCTTTTACTGATGAGTTACCTTCATCTGCATTATTGTTAGTGGGTGTTTTAGTTTTTGTACATTTTCTTTTTCTTATTCTTTTAAACTAAAATAGCTTAATTCAAAAATATTTTGGTGTTGTTTTTCTCCTTTTCTAACTCCTCCCATATTCTTCTCACCTCCCTACACATCCAACTTCATGTTTTATTCAATAATTGTTGTCTGTTTATATTTTTATTTATACATGGTATATATCCATGTAATGCATACATTCATTGCCTCTAAAATAATTTTTATCAAGAAGTCATTTACTTTTCTGCTTTTATAGTTCAGTTTTAAATATTTCTCTATTGTTTCAATCATTTTCCTTCAAAGTTTAGAAAATGATCTTTTTAAATGACAAATTTATCTTTTAGATATTTTAATTTTAATATTTTCTTGTTCAACTCCCAAGTTTTTTGGGATTTCTGTTTGTGTGAACTCAATGCTATGTTTTTCAAATGTATTTTTTTCAAATGGAATGTAGAAAAAGTGACATTTTAGAAAATGACATGTACTTTTAGCGCTGTGGAACAAACATACAATTGACATTTAGTATTGCAGAGGAAGCTCCATGGACACCGAAGCCCACAGATGCTCAAGAATTTTATACAATGGAATTGTATTTGCATATAGCCTATAGAAACTGTTCTGTATACTTCTAATAATCTTCAAACTCTTTGTAACATGTGATTCGATGCCAATCCAATGTAAGTCATCATTATAATGCTTTCCCTGGGGAAGTAATGACAAGGAAAAAAATTCTGGGCATGTTTCATTGAGATGCATCCATGCTAAGCCTAATACAAGTCAGCAACCAAGAAACCGCTAAACACAGTTTTGATCTGATGTTGATTGACTCTGCAGCTGAAGACCCTGTTCACTTCCTTTTCTCTCCTCATTTATGGTCTGTTAAGAACTCGTTGCTTACCAGTGTTGGAAGCTTAGAAACCGTGGGAGAAAGCCCAGAAATGGTATATGGAGTTTTTGCCTCCAAAGACCCCATAGTCTCTCATGGGACAGGTGAGAGAATGAAGAATTGTAATGCAGTAAATGAACAATGGCTACAGATATGGGGGATGGGAAAAGGAAGGTTTGGGAGGAGTAGATACCCAATGGAATTTAGAAAATAATGAGATTTCTTCCATCCTTGTCTACTAAATAAGACTGTTCCAGTCAGATAACTATATTGAAATTAGCCTCCTTTATTGTGTTTTCATTCTTAGTATACCTTTTAAATCTATGCATTCTCTTCTGACAAGGAGACTGGACTAATATAGCAGAAAGTTTTCCCATTGTGAATACATGTGTTCATCTTGTAAGTTATGAACCCTTCTTTTGTATATATTTTTTTTCTTGAGTCAGTCAATACATGAGATCCAACTACTTATTATATAGTAAAATTTCTAAATGGACAAAACCATTCCTTCAGCATTGGGAATTTAGAGCATGAAACATTAACAGTTGATGGTCAAATTAATCTGTTTCTACATCATAATATCAGCACTATACTGGTACTACCATGATTACATCTACCCCTGGGGAAACAAGCCTTAACACAGAGAAAGAATATTTACAGTCATGGGCTCAGGGATCTATCAGTAACTGAAACAAAAAGATACTGCAATCTTTTCTCATGGAAGAGAACTGAGAGGTTTAAAGGAAAGTCTTGAGGGAGGAAAATATCTTGTAAACTAAAGTAATTCTACTTTAAAGTCCATGTTGAATGTGCAGCCAGGTGTGGAAAAGAGAAAGCTGTTGAACAGGGAGATTACATGAATGCTTTATGAGTTTCCCTGATCAAAAGGAACCCTTCATTTCAACCCATGGACAGAATTGAGAACTCTACCACTTAAAAAAATCCTTTTAAAGACATTTGGACTTAAGTAAAATAGGAAAGAACATTTTTATTTTTTTACTACTTTATAAATAATACCAATCAAAATTTCTACTGCCTCCCTTCCACCCACTTCCCTCCCCCTCCAGTCCTGAGAGAGGGCAAGGTACCCTACCCTGTGGGAAGTCCAAGGCTGGCCCCTCTACATCCAGGCTTAGGAAGGAATGCATCAAAATAGAATAGGATCCAAAAAAAGCCAGTACATGCAGTAGAGACAAATCCCAGTGCCATTACCACAGGCTGAGATTATCAGCCACATTCAGAGGGTCCAGTTTGATCCCATGATCCTTCATTCCTATTCCAGCTGGAGTTGGTGAGCTCCCATTAGCTCAGGGACACTGTCTCAGTGGGTGGACCAACCCCTCGTGGTCCTGACTTCCTTGCTCATTATTCTCCTTCTTCTCTTCTTTAAACCGGACCTTGGGAACTCAGTCCAGTTGCTCCGATGTGGGTCTCTGTCTCTATCTCCTTCCATTGCCTGGCGAAGGTTCTATGGTGATATTCAAGATAGTCATCAGTCTGACCTCGGGACAAGGCCAGTTCAAGCACCCTCTCCTCCATTGCCCAGGGTCCTAGCTGGAATCATCCCTGTGGACTTCTGGGAACCCTTCCAGAGTCAAGCCTCTTGCCAGCTCCAAAATGGCTCCCTCAATTAAGATATCTCCTTCCCTGCTCCCATATCTGTCCTTCCTCCATCTCAACCATCCCCTCTCTCTCGCTCTCTCCCCTTCCTCCCATCCCACCCCTATCCCCATGCTCCCAACTTTTGCCTGGAGATCTGTCTGCTTCCGATTTCCAGGAGGATCTATATATGTTTTTCTTTGGGTTCACCTTATTACTTAGCTATCTAGGATCACAAACTATAGGCTCACTGCCCCTTCATTTTAAAAATCTTTTTCAAGACGTTTTTGAACTCAGGTAAAATAGGAAACAGCAATTTTTAAAAGGAAATTTGATCTACTCAAGTACAGCCTCATAGTCAATGAAGTTTTGATGTCCATTTCATTTGACATGTAAGCCTCATCTTCTAAGTCAGGAAGGGCAAATTGTTGCCTATTTCCTTTACACAGAAAATGGCACCAATTAATGCTTCATTCTTTGCCTTTTTGAGTCAATGGTGTATCTGAAAGTATCTATAATCATTTATTAAATCCAGAACAGTGTTTAGGATTTGGTGTACCTTCAAGGGTTTCCTCAAATGAATAAAAGTACAATTGCGTGCTAGTAAGATGCAAGCATAATTCTTTGAGTTAATTATCATTTCACATCCAGGAACTTTTACCTTCTTATTAGGGTTCGTAAACAGTTTTGTTAGGTTACATCAAGTCCAGTGCAATATCCTAGGAATGCAATTAGAAGTCTCTATTTAGAGTTTATCATTTGAAATTATGTTGCAGTTAAGATAATTATCTTAATTTTTCCTAAAAAAATTATATAGGAACTAATTATAATTACTCTCCAAAGACCAATTAAGATATATATTATCTATCTTATCAACTGATTTTTTTTTAAAAAAATAAAACCATTTTGCAAATCAACTGATTTGAACTATAAAAAACAATGGTGATGATGAGGACTTTGATTCAACAATCTGAAAATGCTATACTAACAATTCTATAGATTTTTGTACTTTTAAAATATGAACTTTATTTCAACACAGGCTGATGTATTATAGCATATTTTTGTGGCTCACCATTCAGTGGAATTTAGTTCATCATAAGTTTGTGAATTGAGAACTTTGGTACCATAAGTTCAAAGAAAAGCTTTATCCCCTCTTGGTTGCTTTCAATTCATTTCTATTTGCCGCAGCCTCTGGCAACCACATCCTTTCTATATACAATTGCCAGCCTACAATTTCATGTAAATGAAGTAAAGCATGTGAGCTTTTGTATCTGACCTTTTGCATTTTCAAGGTTCATACATGTTATAGCATGTATCACTTTATGGCTTGTGGAAATTACTTTAGGCAAAGATTTGTTATATTTGTTTATGCTGTTGAAGATTGCTTTGACTTGTAAAGGTGTGTTACATTTGTTTATGCTGCATTTGTAAGGATGAGTGTTTAATTTTGTAAAGGTGTGTTACAAATTTCACCTTGCTTGCCTAAGAGACCTGATTGGTCTAATAAAAAGCAAAACATCCAATAACTAGGCAAAAGAAGGATAAATGAGGCTGGCAGGCATAGAGGATATATAGGAGGAGGAATATAGGCTGGAGAAGAAGAAGTGGAAGAGGAAGAAGAGAGGTGAAAATGAGAGAGATAGAAATCCGGGACGGCCAGGCAGCTGCCAGCCAGCAGACACAGAATAGGCCATGAAGAAAGAAAGGTAAAAATCCCTGAGTCAAAACATAGATGAGGAAAAATATTAAATAAAAAGTTTAAAATAGGCCAAGTATTCATATCTAACAACTGTCTCCAGGTGATGTCTTAGGAGCTGATTTGTGGCCCCCAGAGGAAAGCCTGGTACAATGGAAAAATGTTCCATAATATTGTATTGTAGAAAGTTTAAAGAAATATTAAGAGGAAGATATAATGTCATTTCTAAGGTGAAATATATTGGCTATGTTTCTTAACTATTTATTTTCCCTTTCGAGTTCAAGAAAAAATAATACTTGGAGGACTTTAGGGGCAGAAGATGTGATATGGAACATGTTGGGGAGAATTAATCAGATAGCTGGAAAATGGTCCACACTATGAGAGGAAGCAGCACCAGGGAAGGGAAGTAGAAAGGTGGGGTTGTGAAGTGATTATAGCATGATTATACACTTTCTCTGTGGTAGGGTGTGATCTTCCATGAATAAGCAAGGGGAAAGATGACTATGTTATTTTCATATAATTTTAATGGGCAGGTTGTGGAGACCAGCAGAGGTTACAATGCCAGTTTTTATTAATGGAGTAATGAATTCATTTGAGAATTTTTTGACTTGACCCCAGCACCAAGTATCTGAAGCAGAGAAGAAACATTGCTCAATTGATTATATTCTTGCCTTATTTTAGTTTTTAGTATCATAGAAGAACTTGGTTATACAAATTTAAGATTATTGCAAAAAATGCCATAGAATTCCACAGAGCTTCAGGAATCGAAGCGAATGGCACAATGGGTAATGCTGGGGGAGACTCTGTGTGTGGGAAAAGATGAGGGATTTAATGACCTAGTGGATGCCAGTGACCTCGGGCAGCCCATGAAGTAGAGAAGAAACTAGATCTGTGGAAGGATGGGAGATGGTCTGCTCATGGGCTGCGGTGCAGGAATAATGATTTGCGGAGCTGTTGAGTGATGGCCAGGTCAACCGTTGTAGCCAGGGAAGGCTGGACGAGGTGGAGTGCAAGCAAAGTCAGTTCAGCTGAGAAAATTGTGATGGCGAGTATTAGTTTGAGTCACCCAAGTGAAACTTGAACTTGGCAACATAGATTAAAGTGCTGAGCAGTTGTCAAAGGCACCGTCCATAGGGTTTAGGTCATGTCTTTCTTGTTTTTCAGAACACTTCACTGGTCATTAGGCACTCCAGCTCTTTGTGAACTCACTTTGTGTCTGTGAGCTTCAATTCTCGACTTTTTAAATGAATAAGTCAAGAAATGATTGATGGCTCTTCATATTCCAAGTTTTTAACTTCTTTACATTTAAAGTTCTTCATTTTCAGTAATCATCTTCTGGCTTTTAATTCTTGGTAATTCTAAAATGACTTTTAATGCAATACTTGGTTGATTTATACTTTCTATGGCTTAGTCTATTTTATATCTGAGCATCCCGTAGATTGTAGTACGCAGTTTGCTTAGTAGAGCCACCCTGGGAGATGGGGATAAGGAAGGAAAGATATTTCACATTGCATTCTTTACTTATTAGGCAAGTCTCGTTTCCACATTAAAATAAGCTTCCAGAGATTTATTTTACTTATAGTAATATATGAAGAACTTTACCTTGAGGAAATATAATAAACAGCTCATATCAAAATAGCAAATGGCTGACATTCTATTTTAAACCTGTTACTTAAACACAGAGGTCACTTTAAAAATTGCATTGCAAAATTAGCTCAATACAGAGACACATGTGTTTTTAATAGGCACACAGGAATACTATCTTGCCCCACCTCCTTCAAACAGTCTGTATCAAATGTGATGAACTCTATTTCTTTTTTATAATGTAGGAAACTATTATTACATTTATTGATCTGCATGTATGTGTATGTGTGTTGTCATGTGTGTGCCACAACATGTACATGGAGGCCCAAAGGAAAATTGGGAGTCAGTTCTCTCATATCATGTGGGTCTGGGATTCAAATCAAATAGTCAAGTTGGGCACAAGTAATTTTGCCTCATAAGGTCTATTGCTAGACAACCAATTCAAGACAGGTCTATTTATTTTTAAGAAAGACAATTAATTTATTTTTATTTTTTGATTTTTATTTTCTCATATTTCACATTCTAATTGTAGTTTCTCCCTCTCTACCCTTCCCCAGTTTCTCCTTCCCCAACTCATCTCTCTCCCAGATCCACTTCTCCATCTGGCTCCCCTCAGAAAAGAGCAGGCTTCCCAGGGATAGCACACCCTAACACCAACATACACACACTACAACAAGAACAGGACATGCCATTACATTAAGGTTCGACAATGGCAACTCAGTAGGAGGAAAAGGTTACCTCAAGCAGGCAAATAGTCAGAACAGCCACCTACACACAGTGAGGAATCCCACAAGAAACACCAAGTTCCTGGGTCATAAACATATACGAAGAGTGACCCTAGGTTTAGGTCCTCCCTAATCTCTACTGTAGGCTCCCTGATTCTACGAGCACCAGGAGTCCTACCCTAAATTCTTAGCACTGTTTTTATTGTTGTCACATAACTTTGAGTATTTTGTGAGTTCATTTTCACTCAACTCTAGGAAGTCTAACTTTTTTACGTCTTCCTTGACTCGGTAGTTTTTTGGTAAGGAGTTGTTCAGTTTTCAAGCATTTGTAGAAGTGAAGGACTTATTTGAAAAGAACTTTAAGTCTTTGAAGAAAGAAATTGAAGAAGATACCAGAAAATGGAAGGATCTCCCTTGCTCGTGGCTTGGGAGGATCAACATAGTAAAAATGGCAATTCTACCAAAAGCAATCTATAGATTCCATGCAATCCCCATCAAGGTCCCATCAAAATTCTTCACAGATATTGAGAGGACAATAATCAACTTTATATGGAAAAACAAGAAACCCAGGATAGCCAAAACAATCTTATACAATAAAGGTACTTCTGGAAGTATTACCATCCATGACTTCAAACTCTATTACAGAGCTACAGTATTGAAAACAGTCCCTTTGGATGTCAGTGTGGCAATTTCTTAGATAATTAGAAAACAACCTTCCTCAAGACTCAGTAATAACCACTTTTGGGTATATACCATAATATGCTGAATCGTACCACAAGGACATGTGTTCAACTATGTTCATAGTAGCATTGTTTGTCATAGCCAGAACCTGGAAACAACCTAAATGCCCCTCGACCAAAGAATGGATAAGGAAAATGTGGTAATTTATACAATGGAGTACTACAGAACAGAAAAAAATAATGACATATTGAAATTTTCAGGTGAATGGATGGATCTAGATAACATTATATTGAATGAGGTAACCCAGACCCAGAAAGACAAATATCATACATACTCACTCATAAGTGGCTTTTAGACATAAAGCAAAGAAAACAAGACTACAATTCACAATCCCAGAGAACATAGACAACATTGAGGACCCTAAGAGAGACATACATGGATCTAATCTATATGGGAAGTAGAAAAAGACAAGATATCCTGAGTAAATTGGAAGCATGGGGACCATGAGGGAGGATTGAAAGGGAGGGAAAAGGAAAGGAGGGGAGCAGAGAAAAATGTAGAGCTCAATAAAACCAATAAAAAAATTTAAGTAAAAACAAAACTAAATCAACAACAAAAAGAATGCTTACATTTAAAGCCAGGAGGGGTAGTAGGCACGTGCCTTTAATTTCAGCACTCAGAAGAAAGCAGAGGCAGGCGAATCTTTGTGAGTCTGAGACCAACTGGTCTACAGAGCTAGTTCCAGGACAGGCTCTAAAGCTACACAGAAACCCTTTCTTTAAAAACCTAAAAGAAAAAGAAAAGAAAAGAAAGAAAAGAAAAGATACTTACATTTAGTCTTTCTGGTGTGTGTGTTCTTTCTCTCAACATTTATTCCTCTTGTTTTATAACCTTTTGTACTGGGCATTGATCTCTGCTGTCCAGAAAGTCCTCTCCAAAGCCCTCTTAACAATTTCCTGAACTGTTGAGTATTCGAAAAGAACTACAACTGTCCAAATAGTCAAAGATAATATCCACATATGTGAAAAAAACGCAATGCCTTGTGTTTGGGGGCCTAAGTTAACTTACCCTGAACTAGTATTTCTAGTTCTGTAGCTAAACGGAACTGATGGAGCATGTTGTGATCAAACCGGACTCTCTGAACGTTGGCTGACGAGGAGGGCTGACTGAGAAGCCAAGGATAATGGCACTGGGTCTTGATCCTACTGCACGTATTGGCTTTTGTGGGAGCCTAGTCTGTTTGGATGCTCACCTCTCCTAGACCTGGATGGAGCGGGGAGACCTTGGACTTCCCACAGGACAGGGAAACTTGACTGCTTTTTGGACTGAGAGGGAGAGGGAGGGATATGAGGGAGGGGAAGGGAAATGGGAGGAGGAGAGGAGGTGGAAATTTTTAATTAAAATAAATAAATAAAAAAAACACTTCAAAAGCAAAAAAGAATTTTATAATTTCCCTTTCTTTATAAGTATATTCCATTATGTAATTATGCCCTATTTTTATCCATTTATCAGTTGTAGGACATCTAGGCTGTTTCCATTTTCCAGCTACTATAAATAGAACAATGGCGATAGATGAGCACGTATCTCTCTAGCGGGATATAGAACTCCCTTGGATATATATGCAAGAGTTGTATATCTGGACCATGTGTAGAGAATGCTGTTTAGCTTCTCAAGGATTTCAACACTGATTTCTATAATGGCTGCACCAGTTTACAGTCCCACCTTGTAGCAAATAGAAGCAGCCACCCTTTCCATATATGTACACTGGCATTTGCTGTGATCTATAGGTTATCAATATACCATTAGGGGCCTCTTTATTGCTATGTTCCTTTTAGCATAATAATAGTAGTAGGATTTCCTGTTTAGTCTCAAGTTTCTGGACACCTTCCAGAGAACTCAACCTTGAATGAGATGTAGTCATCAACCCCCACCCCCATCAAGGCTTGAGGATCTATGAAAAAAGAGGGGGCAGAGCCGGGCCGTGGTGGCGCACGCCTTAATCCCAGCACTCTGGAGGCAGAGGCAGGCAGGTCTCTGAGTTCGAGGCCAGCCTGGTCTACAAGAGCTAGATCCAGGACAGGATGTAGAAACTACAGGGAAACCCTATCTTGAAAAACAAAAAGGGGGGGGTGCAGAAAGATTGTAAGAGCCAGAGGTGATGGATGGCTCCAAGGAAACAGTCTTCCACACACAACAGGACAGATTCACATATGAACTCACAGAGATTGTGATAGCACACAAGAGATTGGCACAAGTCCAAACCAGACAAAAACCTCAGTATGCAGAAGAGAAGTGGACATTAAAATCCCACACCTAACCTAAGAAGCTATTTGCAATAGACAATTTCTAGGAAAAGGCAAAATCTAGTTTTTTCCAATGGTGCAAACACTGGGTATATCAATCACATTCCAGAGTAGGCCTCATGCCTAGGAGCTGTTGACCAGTATAATGAGCCTTACTGTTTATGTGCAGGTGCATGTGTATGTATGCCATGCCTTTTTCTCTTATAGCTTTCTTTTTAAAGAAATAAGAGAATATGATGTTGAGCAAGGGTATGGAAAGAATTAGAAGCGTAAAATGATTATGACCAAATATATGAAAACTAAAAATATGTTACAAAGAAATATTATACTAAAATTATCACAAAAATAAAAACAATTTTGTGAGGGGGACCTTTAATCACCTTATATCCCATAATTTTGTGAGAATGATCTGGGCTCTAAGTTAGATATGCACATGTAAAAGGGCTATGGGAGGACTGATACTGAGAGCAACTGTGTGAGAGAGAAGGAAAGATGGGCCAACAAAGAAGCTGAACTGTAAGATGGGTTCTCTGAAGAGTCCTGATGATCCTTTGTTGGCCATGGAGCTGGAGTGACTCTCCAAAGAGACTTAAACACTGGTGACTCATGTGTCTTACCAGGGTATCCAGAACTCTTATTATCTTCTGCTCATATCATCTTATATCATCTTGTACAAATGTCCAGGGAATGCGTCAAAAACCTGTCACCCACAGACTAATTGGTTCCTGGTGTGTGTGTGTGTGTGTGTGTGTGGTGTAGGAATGCTTGTATGAGTGTATGACTGTGTGTGTATGTACGTGTGTGTGTGCGTGTGTGTGTGCATGAGCCTGTGTTCACATGCACAACGAGCTTGCACATAAAGCGATCACAGAGAGCTCTTACTTGGAATTAATATCTAGCTTTAATCCCGATTTTTCCTGCCATTGGAATTCTACTGCACTTCAACTATGCCGATGGTCTAAAGAACTGCCTGCAGCTATTTTAGACTTTTATCTAAGAGTTTCAGCAGATATCACATGACTTCTGAAATCTCAAAAATTTCATGGATAACCTTTATGGAGAGCTGGACAGTCTGTGACCCCACCCATCTTCAGGGTATTTTGTGGGAGAAGAACATAGACTGCTGTGACATCTTCGCTTATTTATTCCTATACTTATGCACTAGAAATTTCTATCATGGAAAATCTCAGAAATAACAGCCTTTCTTATTCAAGTCTCTGATCATGACTAATTATTTCTCTAGTTATCATCCTTTATTTTTACGAAACTTAATATTTGAACTCACGAAGAGCCTAACTCCATTGAATTAGATAGAAATCTATCAGCTACCTCTTCATTTCAGGACTGTGGCAGTCTAAATGCTTCCACACTTTCTGTCAGACAGCTACACACTCCCATTTACCTCAGCATGCAACAAATCTCTGGATTTGGACCATCCAAAATTCATTACAAATACAAAATTACATTATCTGGCTTCCCATGGGAAGTTTTTATGGATTTATGGTAATGTTACCTTTTTTTTTTTTGGTTTTTCGAGACAGGGTTTCCCAGTAGTTTCTAAAGCCTCTCCTGGAACTAGACCAGGCTGGCCTCGAACTCAGAGATCCGCCTGCCTCTGCCTTCTGAGTGCTGGGCGGTAATCTTAAAAATTTAAAAAAATTCTTCCAAATTTTAGTACTCTCTTAATGTTCTCTCTATATACACTACAGGGGTGATTCAGTCTTCTCTTATATAAAGAAATAGGGGATAATTTGTACTTGGACACATAACTTTTTAATGCTTCCATGAGCAAGTTAAAATCCTGATTTCTTTGCCCTCTGAATCTTTCTTCTTTTTTTTTTCTCTTGGGACACATTGTCTATACTCTGTAAGCAGGGATTAAAAAGGAGTTTTATTTTTTTGTGGCGTGAAACTTACATCATCTTTTAAATTCCTTGCTTCAATGTTACTTACAGTACTATTTTTGTGAAAATTACTTTCTTCAAGTTTGGCTTCTGAAGCTGTCATCTATCCCTTAAATGAAAAGATGCCCACCAAAACTTTGTGGTATGGTCTTAAGTTGCCCTTGATTTCCATTGTGCCATTTTCACTTTAGTTCTTCTAAATTTTATAATAGACGAAGAAGAGTCCAAGTATAGAGAATAAAAATCATCTCATAACTAACAGAATCAGGCCACTATCCAGGTGCATGGAACCTTACAGCCATTATTTATTTTTTGAAATAATGGAATATAATTTTATCTGGTCATGGCGGTGAACATTCTGTAAGTCACAGAATGAGAAAGAATAGTTCAAATTGAGGGAAGCCTGAGCTATTTAGGTTAAAATGTCTAAAATAGATGAGGCAAATGAATGAATAATAAGAACAAATGAAAAGGAATGTGTTAATGGACACTTCTAAGTTGATAAGCATGTATCTTTAGCTGTGTTTCCGAACAGAATCACAGTTAAAAATATTTAAGGTATCTTCTACTGACATTATTTAGATTGTAATTTTACTTTCTATATACATTTTACATTATAAAACAGGTGGAATTATATCACTTTTATTGTCTTTCTGTTTAACACCTTAAGTACCTTGTTAATGACTTATATGCTTATATTCAGAAAAGTTGAACTGAAAAAAAATGTTGAACTGTATTCATACCATATTAGGTCGTCAACATTTATCTATTCATTCATCAATGAATTTCTTATTCATTTAAACTTTATTGAGAATATTTAATTAGGAATATTTAACTGAATGCTTAGTGTGAACAACACCAGAAAAAGAAAAGACAGGAGAGTCACAGAATGGGACGAGAAGAGGAGAAGAGAGAAGAAAATGCGTGTTTATTAAATGTGGGAGTTTGAGAGGGGAAACGAAGTAGTATTATGTGATTATTGATGTATTGATTTTAATTGAACCTGCAATAAAATCTGGTTGGCAAACGATTTAAAGATGAAAATTGCTTTGATTCTGTGTGTAACACAGCCCTTATAAAGGACTAAAGATGGGTGCCTTTGAGCAATTTAATGAATACCCATGAGACTCATTCATTATCTGTGTTAGAAGCAGAAGCAAGGAGAAGAGTTCCAGGCTAATCTCAAGCTATTTTACAGCATGTAGCTACAAAGCAGGAAGAACTTTACATTGAAAGAACTGAGGTTCTCCTCAGTATTATAATCTTAATGCCCTCACAATCTGTGCACCACAGAAACATCCCTGTTAAGAAACATATTCAGTGATGGACGGTTGATATTCCACTACAGTTGGTTAATCTCCTTAGGTTGCTAAAGTAATCATTCCTTTATGAAATTCATGTACTCTTGAGAAATCATTTTAATAACTGCAAAACCCTTTAGATGAGAGGGAAAAGAACCACAGTGCTGGAGAACGGCTGACAAGTTAAAAGAAAAGTCATATGTACTGGAGAATTAAAATTCAATGGAAGTGTCTGAGGTTTCAGACTCAACAGCGCTAAGAGCAGACGACGGGGCCACGAGTTGCTTAGCCATGATGCCCCCTGCACTACTTTCACGACTCAGATTTTCAAGAGGATGAGTGTGAATGGAAGCACTAACCCGAGGGAAGTGAAAGTCAACCGCTCGCGAGCCCACTGTTCCATCTTCATCCTTTCTCTTGAATTCTTCACTTCATTTCCACAGGCTTTTAAGACTACTCTACTGGGAGGCTTGTCCAGGTATTTTTTCACTCATTTCATCAGCATTTTCGTTTTTAATATACATTTTAAAAAGCTTCCTGCACACTACCTACTTGATAAATGTGTCTCTGGAGTGAATGTACCAGTTTTGCTTCCATGAGCCTGTTTGCAAAAGAATCATTACTTGCTGATGTGTTGATATGAACAGACAGAGAATACTAAGTTTAGACAAGACTAAGGACACCGTTTAGTTCAAATTGCACTCATTTTATTTTGAAAACAAATAGACATGAGAGGGGAAATAAATTTCACCAGGTGACGGAGGTGGGGGCTAGAACTCAGATCTTTAGCTTGAAATCAGATGCACTTTCAAGCCGTCATAGGGTTTTGCCTCATTCATTGCCCAATTACTGTTTATTTTAATCATGTCTCTATATTACTAAAGTACATTTTAGCCTCACTGTCAAACTATATCAATATTGGCTTAAATTAATTCCTTTGTTGATTTTAGATTCAACTTAGGATGGTGGCAATCTATTTTTTTTAATTCGATTTATTTCTCTTCCTTCCAGAAAAACACAACTGAAATCACTCAGAATGCCTCTCATTTCACTTGATATACTCTCTGGCTGCCATGTAGCCAACCATCTCCCTAAGAAATGTGCTCCATTTAAATGGCACTGATTTCATGTCAGCGCACAGCGGTCCTTGTCACTTGGTAAAATATCTTGTGCAGTGGGAATCTCTTTTTAAAAAGGTCAGCAATCTTCGGGGTTTAGTGAATCGATACTGTCTATTCAGGGATGATCTTGCACTGCTTATTCATGGCAGTAGATGGACACATTTATAAAAACCACAGAAGATGTCTTTGGAAGAATGGTGACACATTTTAAATTTCATGTAGAATTAGATACAGACTCGGGCAGATGAAGAGATAAAATGTCATCCAGAGAATTTGGAGTAGGGGGAGCTTGAGGGGGACAGCAAGAGAGAGAGAGGGGAGATATATTCAGGAGGGAAGTGGATTAATACTGCTTTAGATTGTCTGACATCTTCCTCCACAGCAATTTGGAGTCCTATGGATATCCAGAGCTTCCATTGTCTTCAAATATTAAATTGATCAGTGCATTGAAAGAAATTAATGGAACTCTCCAAAGTCAAATACAATTTTGTGTAATTATTCCATTGTACTTAAATGTTTTATGCATTAATCATATGATCTGTTTATTTCATTATCTACTCAATGCACACTGCAATCTATTAAGAGAATGAACCTGCATTTGTGCCACAGAAACAAAGTGTTGAGACTGTAGACAGAAACAGAAATCTACCTTGACTCTTTCTGTGTTTAATTTCTTAATTTCTAAAAGTATAGAAACTGTGGCTTGTAAAACTTCTGTTTACCATGTGCTTATAATTCTTTTGATTGGCAGCTGCCTGTTTTCCCCTTACATATTTTCAGTGATAAAAAACTCAAGATTTGCTGAAGTAGGCCATTTCCTTTGAACAACTGAATTTTAGTAATTGAGATTTTTGTTTGGAAGTAATATTTTTATTTGAATATTTTAATTTTAATTTTTAAATTCATTTTACATACCAATCATAGCTTTCTTTCCTTATCCCCTTCCAGCTCCCTCACCTTCTCCCAACCCACCCCAATTCACTCCTCTGAAATGGGAAGGCACATCAAGTTGAAGCAGTACAAAGCTCATTTCCCCCTCACCCGCCCTCATCGAGGCTGGGCAAGGCATCCCACCACAGTAAACAGACTTCAAAATGCCAGCTCATATACCAGGGATAGATCTTGGTTCCACTGCCAGGGGCCTTAGGGGCCTACTTGAAGAGAAGGAGGAGGGAATATATGAGCAAGGGGAGTCAAGATCATGATAGGGAACCCCAAAGAGACAAGCTGTAATAGCTTAGGGACTCTAGACCTGCAACTGGAGAGTTTATATGAGACAGAACTAGGCTCTATACATGTGGGTGACAATTGTGTAGCTTGGTCTGTTTATTTCAAAATTTTTAAGCCATTGACAAGTGAGTTCTCTAATTGGGGTTTTTGCCTTTTTCTCTGAGACATATCAGTAGTTCTCTTTCCTCTCTGAGTTAAATGAGTTATAAAATACATAAGTAAATAAACAAATAAACATATAGAAAGATAGATAGATAGATAGATAGATAGATGATAGATGATAGATAGATGATAGATAGATATATAGATGATAGATAGATAGATGATAGATAGATAGATGATAGATAGATAGATGATAGATAGATGATAGATGAACTTCAACAAAGTATGAAATATAATCAACACTATGCAGCTGAGCAAATGCTAAGAGAGTCCAGTTTCGACCTAACAACTTCCTCTCTGATATTGAACTGTATTTTATACAGTGATAGACGTTGTAGCTTGTTTTAAGACACTGCGACTGAACAGACAGTCATCAGCACTGGCTAGAGAGGTTTCCACTTCCCCCCCAAACCCCTCCACCAGCCAATCAACAGTTTCTGGGCACACTGCTTAAGTTGCTTAGAAATCTCAGAAGAGTGATCTCAACCCAGCTGCCCGATCTTTCCCTATATAGTTCAATTCATCTCGGTTTGAACAAAAAGAATGGAATGCCCTCACATTAATAGCTCAAGCACTATTAATTTCTTAGGTGTATGAGTCTTCTTTATGCTGCCTGTTTCTTCTGCCTAAGTGGCTGCAAAGAAGTTCCCTGGTTTGTTCACTCCAGAGCTGGCTTATGTACCTTGACTGGAAGGAGTGACTTAGTTTAGAGTAGGGGACTAACATGGCATAGGCCAGAGGGGGAGCAGAGAGCAGAGGAAAATCAAACAAGATGGAGGAGTTGCCAGAGAATTAGATGTAGTTTTCAGGTATGGATGGTAAAAGCTGCAAGACTACCTAGGTCAGCAGTTCTCCACCTGTGGGTCTCCATCGCTTTGGGGATAAAATAACCGTTTCACAGAGGTCACATATCAGATGTCCTGCATGTTAAATATTTACTGGTGTGGGAGGTCCTTCTGTCTATGTGTTGTTTTTATTGGTTAATGAATAAAGAAACTGGTTTGGCCTATAGTATGGGAGGAGGAAGGCAGGGTTAGAAAGACAGTGATGGAGCCGTCAGGGACAGACCCTGGGAATTTTACCCTGTAAGCCACAGCCTCGTGGTGATACACAGATTAATAGAAATGGGTTAAATTAATAAGTAAGAATTAGCCAATAAGAATCTAGAGCTAATGGGCCAAGCAGTGATTTATTTAACACTGTTTCTGTGTGATTATTTTGGGTTTAAGCTAGCCGGGCAGCCAGGAACCAGCAAACAGCCTCTTGTTACAATTTACACTATGATTCATAACAGTAGTAAAATTCCAGTTATGAAGGAGCAACAAAGACCTATGTCGTAGGTCTTCTCTGGCCTATTTCTTACTTGTAACTCCTCTAGAAGCCTCTGCTCAGATGCCCACATATTAATGCGCTCTGCAACAGTACACTGCTATAATAGTCTATGCTGTCTCATCTGAGCCCTCCCAGTGCTGTGCCAGCTTCACAGAGCTGCTCAAAGGGATCCCCTCATTCATTACAGTTTATATCCAATTGTGTATATGCTGTGGAAAGCAGTATTTTCATTATTGGGATGGAGAGACAACTGACCTTCTGGCTTTGCTTAACCTTGAACAGCTTTATGTCCTTTGCAAGAAGCTCTCTGTACCCCTTAACACTATGAGATCAATCTGAGGAAAGATTTCCACAAAATAAGAAACTTAGAAAAATAAAAATTGAATGTGATATAGTGAACCAAGTATGTTTTGGCATCTGAATACATTGCAATGCAAAAATTGTGGAAAAAAATATTTAAGCAAGATGGAAGGTCTGAACCCCCCCCCCCCCAAAAAAAAAGATGGAAGGTCTGTGTCAGCAATGTGGAGAATAGAGCTTTACAGAGAAAAGACATGAAACACAATGAATAATTAGTGCCATCTTCTCAAAGACCCAGAAAGGGCCTGGGAGCTTTGGAAATTCACCCAGGATACTTTCTACCTAACCCGTTCATGTCTAAGTAAATTGCATTTCTGCATCCAAACCCCAACAGTGTTGTGAGGATAACACACATATATATGATTTGATGATTACATCACGGAAAATGTGTTCTATTGGACTTTGGGGTTCAAATACTTCAAAATTGTACTTTACAGGAACATTCAATTTTTTTTTTAATATTTCTAACATCGAGGTTGTTAAATTATCTCTAGTTTATATCTGAGTACACTAAAAGTATTTTTATAAGTGTGAAAAAAAAGTTTTAAAATCATCTACTATACAGAGTATAGTCAGTTTTCACATTGGGAAATGCCCTTAGTTATTAACTAAATAAATGGTTGATGGAGTTTAACTTTAAAATTAAAGGCTAGTAGAGCACAATAAAATTGTAATAAATATCAGCTTGTTATTCATTAAAATTTGATTTGGAAGAATATTCTGCCTTGTTTTCAGGCTGTGCAGAGTTGAACAACACTGTAATTGCAATGATTGATAGATTCCTCATTAAAACTTCAGAATTACTTTTCTTCATGGGATCAAGCTTCCAGGCTTCTTTATAAAATGTTATTGTTCTAAACTACTGTCGCCACCATTTTAACAGTCTCTTGCCCAAAACAATAATAGAAGGAAAACATGCTTCCAAGAAGTAATAAAACTCTATGACATGCAATAACTTAAAAAAGCAAAATTATAAGATGCAGTATTAGTGTGCACAGATATTCAAGTATAAATGTAAACATTCCCTCCCCCCACTCCTCATTTCAGCAAGAAGACAAGAAACAAGGAAGGGCACAGACCTAGAACCCAGAACTTTGAGAACTGAGCTCCAAATGTGAAAGAGACAGCACATCAGTTCTCCAATTGTGCAAATTAGTTGTAGTAGGATAACAGAAAACACTGGGCTGGAGAGATGGCTCAGCAGTTAAGAGCACTGCCTGCTCTTTGAAAGATCCTGAGTTCAATTTCCAACAACCTTATGGTGGTTCACAACTATCTGCAATGAGATCTGATGCCATCTTGAGGAAGAGATCTAATCAGTCATCCTCATCAACTTAGACCATGAAACCCAATATGGGTAAGTTCAATAGAACTGCCATATATGGGCTGCCCATGCATGCTTCAGCATTGCCAGGGCATAAGTGTCATTTTCAATTTCAATAGGAAACACTAGGTAATAAGATAGTTAATATTTACTTCTACATGTCATTTTTATTACATCTTTTCATTTAGACATATAGTGGAATATGTTTTGCTTATCATTGATCATGAATTTCAAAAAATTTTCTAATGTCTATATTTAGGGTATTAAATATTTAATTAATAACAAAGGGATTATAAAATTCTTAAAAACTTGGATTTTTGTAATTAAACTTGTTCAACTATTTTATTCCTGCATATAGCACATTTTTATTACTTTTATCCTCGTATCTTATTTTTCTCTCACACCTGCTAACCTCCCTACAAATTGCTTTCCCACATTCATGTAGTTTCCTTTGTATCTGTAACTCACTGAGGTTAAATTGTTATAAATTTCACAAGAATGTGCGAAACTGTACAATATCGTCCTAGGTACCACTCACCCATTTCCTGACAATGGTCCCACCTACATAACGGCAAGACAGAAACATTGACATCCATAAAATGTATGTAAATGAATGTGTCACTTCACCTCATGTGGCTTTGTGTAACCACCACTGTGACTGAACTATAAAATTGCTTTGTGATAAGAATGGTTTTGTCTTACCATCCATCTGTGGACACTGCTATATTTCCCTTTGAATCCTTAAACTGTGGCACTGATGTTTGTTTTCAACTCTGCCATTTTATTTTACTTAAATATAATTGTTTATCTATTCCATTTATGATCCATAAGCTTATATTTATTGTTATATTTATAACCCATATAAATACAGTTAGGTACTATTTGGAATTTGGGGAGTAACTTTTTATTTCATTTGGCATAATGTCCTTTAGTTGCATTCAAGGACCTTAAGATGTGTAAACACTTCATTTATTTTGATCATTGATTACTGAATAATATTTGAAAAATGGATCTTTGTGCTTGTATTTTTTAACTGATTTAGACATTGGCTACTGGAGTAGTACCTTCATACGATGAGATACAAGAGAATTTTTATCTTAGTAGCTAGCAAAAATTGTTTGGGTAAGAATGTAGGCTTCAAAATCTTTGAATTTTACAAAAGTACTTGAAGGTTACACCATCTAATATTTTATACACACACACACACACACACACACACACATATCCCCAATTTCAAATGTAGAATTTGAGAAGTGTTTGAAGGAACATTCTAAATAATAAAAGCCAATAACAATTTATATTAAGCTGTTTGGATTATGTTTCCATTAGAAATTACTCTTCAAAGAAAAATAGTATTGCAGTGTAAATTAGATTTTTTGCTATGCCATTTTAAAATGTTTGGAATTTTAAATGAAATACTATCTTTTCATAAATTTGATGAGCAGAAACATAAATTGAATGAACTTTGACTTCCCTTCAAAATATATGTTACTAATTTATAGACATTAAAGTGATTCTGAAATCCACTACCTGGTGACAACTTATCCCAGATACCTCTATATCCTGGGTGTTGACAATCGGCTGGGCTGGGACAGCCTTTTGAGTTGAATCCAAGAGAATTAGAGGTTAGGATTTGTTAGTCAAAAGACTATACCAATTAAATTTCTTTGGTTAGGTTATTCCAAAGATGGAGACACACTTTAATGAAATAATAAATTTTTGAAATGTTTGATCTCAAATCATTCCCCAAGTCCTATATAGACTAACACATTGGCAAGCTTGATAATTGGCTCAATGGAGTAGTTATTTAATAATATACAAAGCCAACAAAAACATGAAAAGATCTAAACAAACAATGTTTTACCTACAACACACATAATCTTAGAAAAGTACTGGGTAATACCCTCTGTCAAAATAAAGACATAGCAGATAAAGAAAATGTGGGATTAAAAATATACAAAAGATAAAGCAGAGCAGAGCAAAACTGAGTTTCCAGAAAAGGCTAACGGTGAGTAGACTGTGATAAGTTCATACGAACACACTTGACAGGCACTAGCAGGTCCTCTTGCATGAAGATCAAGTTGACTATTCATCTGTCCTGTTCAGGGGTTGTTACAGAGTTGGTAGAAACTTGGAGATTAGAACCAATTACATTGAATACAATTTACACATTATCAACTCCCAGAAAAGTAGAATCTTACAACAAATAGAAGCAACCATAATATCACAATTTATTATATATTCCAGAAAATATTATATATGTAATACTGTAAATTTAAATGTTGGATGTTGAGTTGCTGAATTGTAACAATTATATGGGAAAGAGAAGAGGGAAGAGATGGAGTCTGTTTCCTTTTCTCTTTTCCTTTCCCCTTTCCCATTCTTTTCCTTTTAATGAATTTGTTGAGACTTGGTTTATGTTCAAGTATGTAGATAATTTTGAAGAAAATTCCATGTGGTATAGAGAATAAGGTATATTCTATTGTGGTCTATAAATTTCTTTCAGGTCCATATAATTTCAGTTAGATCCTGCATTTCTCTGTTTAGTTTTTGTCTATTGTCAAGAGTTGGGCACTGGATTGTTCCATAATATTTCCCCTTTTGTCTAATTGAAAAGGAAGTTTTTAACTTTAACATTGTTGTAGGAAAGGCCGTTTGTTTGTTCCTGGCCACCCAGACTCCCAAAATAACCACATAGAAATTATATTATTTGAAGCCGGGCGGTGGTGGCGCACGCCTTTAATCCCAGCACTCGGGAGGCAGAGGCAGGCGGATCTCTGTGAGTTCGAGACCAGCCTGGTCTACAAGAGCTAGTTCCAGGACAGGCTCCAAAGCTACAGAGAAACCCTGTCTCGAAAAACCAAAAAAAAAGAAATTATATTATTTGCAATACTGCTTGGCCAATAGCTTAAGCATATTTCTGGCTAACTCATATCTTAAATTAACCCATCTCCATTAATCTGTGTATATCCACAGGACTGTGGCTTACTGGTTAAAGTTCTAGTGTCTGTTTCCATTGGGGCTATATGGCTTCTTTCTTACTCTGCCTTCTTTCTCCAAGATTAGTTTTCCCTGCCTAGCTAAGTTCTGCCTTGCTATAGGCCAAAGCAGTTTCTTTATTCATTAACAAATAAAAGCAACAGAACGAGAGAAGAGATTTCTACTTCGTCTCCCTTTTTCTGTTTAAATAAAGGGGATGATTTTAACTTTAATGCAGAAAAATTAGATATAACAAAACAGTATCAAGCAAGAATTATAGTTACAATATTAATATCTACTTTATCATAACTAAGGAAACTATAATTTTAACTATCTCTTCTTCAACTCCATCAAATGCTCCAGAAGGATATAATACTGGCTAAGTAAACGGGAAGTGCATTGTAAGCAACTTCCAAAACTCTAGAATTGACAGAGACATCTCACTGCCTGGACAGTCACCCAAAGTTCTTCTGTACCACTGGGGCATCCATATTCAGCCTATAGGCCCATAGTATCTAGCACTTTTCCACAAAGCAGGAAATTTCAAAGACAAGACCTCCTACATTGACGGTTTGTCAGTCATTTTGTTCTGTGTCCTGCAGAATGTCTAGCAGACTCTTTTATGAAGCGGGAACCCCAAAAGATTGCCTCACCTTTAGACAAATTCAGCAGTCATTTTTCTGTAGGTCCCACATGTTCAGTTCATACAGCATAACATCAAGAAGTCCAGGCAAGAGCAATTTCTTGCCCAAATGGCTAACCAACTCCATAAGAAGCCTCTTTTATGCCCAGCTTCCTCTTGAAGTAGATGGGTGCTGCCAGGAGCAGACGTATCTCGTCATGAAAAATTCTAAGTTATTAAAACATTTTAAATGCCATATTCTGTAGCTCTCTGAAGTGGTTGAAGAATGCTTATCTATCCGAAATATATCTCTGTACATCTAGGAAACCTAACATTTCTATAAACTTGATTATTATAGTTGACTCCCTATTAACCTCTATTTCTTAATTATATATTAAAATTTTAAATGTGCTGCACAATCATAATACCTTAATCAAGAGCAGAAATATACATCAAAAGACCAAGATCCATACCAGTGCAAATTTTCATATCTATATCATATTCCACTGTAAATGTAAACATTAGTCTGTTTCACCAGGTTTTGCTTAGTTTCCTGGGACTGGGGACTAGGACTAAGAAGCCACAAAAGATAGTTTGCTGCAGAATTTATGATAATGCTGGGGATTGGATTTGGAGGAGAGGAGGTCTAGTGAAGATCTGTATCTATGGGAGATTGTCTGCTATAGACTTAGGAGTTCAACTGGGAGGATGGATTTTGAGGAAAAGAGAGGGAGGTAAAGATCTCCTTTTATTTTTTGTTTTCTCAACTTTTATTAATTCTCTGTAGATTTCACAATCATGCTTCCCGGTCCCACTTATCTCCCTATCCTCTCACTTCTGTCCTCTGTCCCTGACATTCCCCCCTCAATAAAACAAAATTTAAATGAGAAATCAAAATCCAAACCAAAAAAATGGAGAATGATCTCATTGTGGAAGTTATAGTGTGGCCTTGTTGAGTCACACAGTTTACCCTTTAGCCTACTCTTGCATCTTTACTTATAAGTGTTTATTGCTATGATTCATTGGTCTGGTTTGAGGTTTCTGGCTTCTGCTACACTATTGATGATAATACGCACTCTCTGTGACTTCTCTTGGATATCCTGCTGTCCTATGTTGTATATATCCTGCAGTTTGGGATTTGTAGGTTTGTTTCCTTCAAAGTCTCTAACAGTTCATAGCAGCAGTGGATGTTGTAGTAGACTAACTCATAGCCCTGGCTCTGGGCCTTGGTGGTAGTTGGTCTGGTCAGACATCCAGCTTTTCCTCGGGTCATTACCCAGGCAAATTCTCCAGCACTGTCACATTTAGTTCACCCAATGCAGCCTGCAGCAAGGGCCTTTACCATTTCTCCTGTTCTTAGGAATTCAGATCTGCCCCACTCATACTCACATCACCAGGGCCAGTTCTACTCTTTTACAGGTATATGCTGCAGATCTGGGGACTTGAATGAGGTGGAGGAGAGGAGAAGAATGGCAGTTAGCCTACATGCTTCCCTCATACAACTTCTTTAGAATCAGACAAAGTTCTTTGTAAATAGTACAAGACAGCTATTGAAAAGGATAGAATAATAAACTAAAAATAAACTCTAAAACTTATTACATTGGGAATGCTATGTAAAGGTGTTATGTATCCTGGTTCACTGTGTGCAGACTGGGAACTGGATCCACACGGTTTGCATAGAACAGAGGAAACAAGATTGTGTACTGGAGAAGATAACATCTTCAACAAATGGTGCTGGTTAAAGTGGGTAGATGAATGTAGAGGAATGAAAATACATCCCACATAAAACTTGAGTCCAGTTTTATCAAGGATCTTAACATAAGATTGGATACCCTGAATGTGATGAAAGAGAAAGTAGAGAATAAACTTAAACTCAATGTCATAAGAAGGGATTTTCTGAACAGGACACTGTTATCATAGGCATCAAGACCTGCAATGGAAGGCCATGAAACTGAAACGTTTCTCTACAACAATGGATAGCATTATTCATGCAAAAAGGGAAAAATCTTTATCAATTAAACATTTGCAAGATGTTTAGTATCTAGAACATATGAAGTACTAAGAAGAACATACTTAACTGCATGAAACATATCTGAAAAGGCTGTCATAATATCATTTTCTGTTGAGCCACTGTATTCTGTTTTTAGGGCAAACATATTTTCTTTTTCTTTTTGTATTTTTCCTTACATGTCTGCTTATTAGTGTATTTCAAAATCATAAAGAATGTACGTGGTGATATTTTGTTTGTGCTTTAACAGATAAAGCTTTCCTGAAGATCAGAGTGAAGAGTTTGCCACACTAGTTAGCCAGAGAGGCCAAGCAGTGGAAGTATACATCTTTAATCTCAGCCGATGGGAGAGAGAGGGAGATGGATCTCTGTGAGTTCAAGGCCACATGGGGCTGCAGGAGATTGAATCAGTCTAAAAGAGAAACAGAGCCAAGAGGTGCAGCTCACACCTTTAATCCCTACACTAGCAGGAGACAGGAGCTCAGAATTCAGTCTAAGGTTTTGTAGAGAAGGCCTTTAGGCTGAAGATTCATAGGAACAAGTTTGCCCCTTTGGTCTGAGGATTCAGTCAAGGTAAACTTTGAGCGTTCAGCATTAAGCCCTAATTTACTCCATGTTTTATTATTGCGGCCAATGAGATTCATACTACAAACACATCTAGAATGTGCTTGGATTCACTCATAGTTTTTCCTTATTTTTACATACTTTTAACATTGAACTCTACATTCCAGAGCTATAATTAATATAGAAGAAATAAATCTTCAACAGAATAAGTCAAGAATTTGAAGGTGATAAACATAGACTAAGGGGGACACAGAGATAAACTGACCAAACCACGGAGGACAAAGATACGAACGATGAAGAATGCAGGAGCAGGAATACAGCAATACTCTCAGGCCTCTACAAAGGTCCCGAGGCATGTCGGATGCTCCAAGTGGAGGTGTCTAGTGAGACAGAAAGACAGTGCCGACTATAGTCTATGATCATGCTACTTATT
Source organism: Arvicola amphibius (assembly GCF_903992535.2). Classification (NCBI taxonomy): domain Eukaryota; kingdom Metazoa; phylum Chordata; class Mammalia; order Rodentia; family Cricetidae; genus Arvicola; species Arvicola amphibius. Next base: position 190,556,758 of record NC_052048.2, read on the forward strand.
TGTGATCTGTTTCTAGACATTTCTGCTCCGTGGCAGCAATTACTTATAAAGGAAGGTGATGCAATTAGTGAATTAAAACTGGTGGAAGGGGAGGAAAGTGGCACTGGTTTCTCAATGGTAAAAACAGCATGGCTTCCTGAGGGCAGTGCTAGGGAATTAGGGACTAACTAGCTCATCTGCTTAACTTATTAGACAGAAGTGAATAACATATAAATATACTGTTTGCTTAAATAAATAAAATTTTAATCCTTAAAATGCATTTTTTTGTTGACAACAGAGAACGAGGGTAAAATGTAAGAACTGATTTAGAGTTTTCTATACAGTATATACATAGAAGGCAAATTCCAGAAAAATTATATAATTTTCTTCTATGCCTGGATAATTTTTTTCCAGTCCTGGCAACAAAACTCAGGACCTACATATGTCAGGAAAGTTCTTTACCACTGAGCTACATCACCAGCATACACAAAGTTTTAAAATACATGATGCAGCTGGTGCTTAGCAGCCCTGATTGTTCCTAAAGCTTGGTAACATGTCTTCCTCTGTATTGTGCCATGGTAATCAGTAAGCTCACAAGCCTAGCCACTCCCCCATCCTCCAAACAAAAAGGAACTCACTGTAGTAGTTATTTAATTTTTGCATAAAGTAAATGGTTTATGTGTTCTAGTATGTGTACAAAGATTTTTGTGGGGTGTGTTCATGTGTGCAGAGAACTGAGGTTGAGTTTGGGTTTTTGTAAATATCTGATGTGCTGATTGGTCTTAGGTAACCCTTGTGAGAGGGTCATGACCCATAAGTTGAGAACCATTTTTATAGGTGGTTTTTCACAAAAGCTTAAATCAATAATATTTAGTTTTCATGAGGCTTCGTGGTTTAGCACGGTGTTCTGCAATAGACAGTTTGATGAACTCTCTTATTGGTATCATATTTTGCATGGTGTTTCCAATCCAACATTGTGTTTAATTGCTCAAACTGAAAAATTAATTCCTAAGTTTCAAACTGCCCTAAATATATGAGCAGTGAATTGAGCCATCTTGCTGTGTCTGATGCTCAGGAAAAATAATTCTTTCTTGTGGGACCCTGAAACACAAGGGTCTTCAGGTCATTGCTGAGCCACAACTGTCCCACACCTTCCAAACTCCTGCCTTTGCCTGATGTTCAGGACACAGAGCACTGGCATCAGTGGGTTGCCAGGCTCAGCATGAGTTTAGGGAGAGACTTTGAACTGTTTACTGAGCAGGATGGACTGGCCGGAGTGGTTATAAACATTGAGAGTTTTGAATAATGTTCAACCTGCAAATAAAAACTCAAGGAAATGGATCTAAAAAGAAGTTTGTTGTTTAGAGGGCATTAGTGTGAAATGGCCTCTGTTATTGGCATTTTTGCTCACTTGTGTTCCTCTCCTTCACTCCATGGACATGCTCACTCAGTTTATTAAATCAATAAATCTGTGAGTCAGGCATTTATCTAAACCTATTACGGAACCCGTACTGGGGACAACAGAGGCATTTTGGAAAGCAAACATGCATTTCCTTGCCAGCGACATTACAAGCCTATTGGGAAAGAGAGTGTCATTTCTAGACTTGTGGTAGACCATATTTTGCATGTGAACTCTTGGAATCTTGGTGACATTTCAGCTTTCTTGAATGTCGATTTACACAATTGTTCCTTGCCTTGAGGGGGCATGGGAAAAAGTAAGTGTGAATTTCCTGAGCTCCCTGTTGCCTGAGATGGAGATTATCTAGAGGGACAGCCATGACTGCTTTTCTCACACAGTTGCTTTACCCAGCTTTTCAAACAGACCCTATATCTGTTCCATCCTAGACAAAGTTGGGGTTTGAATATGGTTATTGCCATCAGGTATGTGAGGTGAACTCCTTCAAGAATCCCAAGAGTACTGTTAGAAAAGGAACAAGTTTGGTCAGTGCCATCTTCTGCTTCCTGATGAGATGAGGTGTTCACCTGCTCTGGAAGATGTTTCTGCCATCCACCATTGTCTTGAGGTCTTCATTAGAACAGAACTAATGCAGGTACCCTGCTTTGAACCTCTTAAACTGTGAGCAAAATGCATAAAATACGTCTTTTTTTATTTGTGTATTATCAGCTTCAGGTATTTCACTGTGGTGATACAAAGATGGTAAAAAAAAAATTCTAGAGAGAATCTGCTATTCCAGTGTACTTGGGACTCTTAAAAACATCCCTGCAATGTCTGCTCCTTCTTCTGTGTCAGACTGTCAGCAAGGTCAATCATATTTGGGGACGTATTAGGACTTTGTTTTCACATGATACCTCAGCCTTCACTGGATTTATGATATGTAAGTGATAGCTGTAGAAGTTCTCTAGGTTCTCTAAGACTCTTTTGATAGGCTTAAGGTCCAGATGATTTCGGATATCATTTTTTTCTCTCTCCATTGGCATTTGTACCACAGGTGCAGTACCTTAGTCAGTTGAGCTGGTGGAGCTTTCTGCATAAGTCACTGTAGCTGTATCAACCTGATTTGGAGTCTGTAGTTGTTACCTCAGTGTACTCAGGGTAAAAAGGTAAAAATTTAACTAAGAAGTTCTGGTAAAAATAGCAAAGGCACCTTTTGTGTGTTTGCAGGCAAAGGTGTGCATATATGCATAGAGGTCAGAGGTCAACCTTGGGTGGGATACACTGGTTTTGGTTGTTTCGCTTTTTGTTTTTATGAAATAGGCTTTTAATAGTCTTGATCTTGCCAAGTAGACTAGAGTGGCTGGCCAAGGAACCTGAGGGAGTCTTTTGGTTTCAGCTTCTCCAATGTAGGCTCTGAAGACTGAACTCAGATCCGTCATGTGCTTGCAATGACAGAGATATCTCTTGAGTTCAAGGTATACATTTTTTTTTATTCAAAAAAGACTGTGTCACATGCTTCCATTTTTTGAAAATGTAATTGTTTTCTTAAAATGTTTTTTCAGTTCACGGGAAGTTTTTCTGTCATTAGTTGAGAAAGATGCAGTCAGCATATACACTACATACAAAGTCTGAGGCGTGTCTTAAGGGAGACTGTGAGGCTGAGTTACTGGAGTCATATTTCTCAAAGGGATATCATTTCTACATAAATGAGCAGCTGATACATAAACTCCAGCTATTCCAGCTCAGGAACGTGGCAGCTATTTTCTTGAAAATGAATGTGGTGAGTGTAGTATGTTACTATCAAGAAAACAACAGGATTAGGGACCAAGGACAATATTAAAGCAGTTAAACAAAAGTCAAGGCTATAGAATATGTTTGGTACTTGTAGCTGGGTAGTTTCTTAATACTGAAAGCTTTTCTTGATATGAGTGTGGATTGGAAGGACGTAGGTTATGGATATTGTGAAATGAATTATGCCAGCCTCTGGAAGTTATTATGAAATCAAACATGGGTAGAAAAGTTCATTCCCTGTAAAGACATTAAGTATTATACAATTAATTGCTATCAACACAATTTCTGCATTGCTGTGGATGTTTACAAAGCTACCATTCACTCACCTGGCATGATGGAGCCCTGGTGTAATCCCAAGATCCAGGAAGCTAAGTTAGAAATGTCATGGGTTTGGGTCAGTCTGTGCTACAGAATTAGTCTAAAGCCAGACTGAGATATGCAGTGACACCATGTCACAGAAATATAAGAAAAGAAAAAGAAAATTTATTCTTTGTCTAAAATTTGAAATAAATAGCGAAGGAAAAAGTAGTCCAATTATCTAAAAAAAGCTGTAAAACATTTTTGTCATTTCCAACTTCATGTCTCTGTGAGGGAGAGCTCGCTTTAAGTACTGTGAAATACTCATTACAATAGACTGAATAGAGGAGACAAAGTCCCTGTCAGGAACCTTCAGTGGATCCCATTACTCTTAACTGCTGTCCATAGTACAGGTCAAAGATTGCAAAATCCTATTTTTTTCAATCTATTGAAAGACTTGAGGAAAGGGGACATAATGAAGCCTTTGATTCCTTGATCACTGTGACACCTTGAAGTGTCTACTAAGTGCACTGTGATGGCCTTTGGGATGCCGGGTGTCACAGTATGTAACAGCCCTCCAACTGTTTTGAGTATTACTTTCCTAGCCTGCTCGATTGCTCTTAGAGATAGATGGGCATTTTTAAAGGAAGGTCAGGGCAAATGGTGATGTCCTATATCTGTGGGGATATTTCAGGACTATTCTTAGACAGTACCTTCCGTGAGTTAATGGCACCTGAGTGTCTAATATCTTATACTTAGAATTAGATGTAAGATTATAACTTTCATCTCTGTAACTGATATTCACATTCTGCTAAATGATTCTCTCTTTTTTCTCAAACAAACTGAGTAGCTATTTCCTATCTTCTCAGTCCCTCTGTGTATCATGTTCTATCAGCCTTGATGGATAGATTATTTTGGGTTAAGGTTTTCTGGTTGCTGCTCTCGTTCTGTTGCCCATTACAACAATCTCATGCATCTTAAGCTGACTTTTTGGAACTTCTGCCTTCATTCTGCCATCCCAGACACAATTCACACTGCTAGTAAATATCCAAGTTCCTTGACAACCTACAGAAGACAATCACCATCAATCTCCTCAAAGCATGTAAGCCTCTTTACCTGAAAATTCATTATTGTGTTAGCAAAAAGCTTGTTCTCTGCTCCCTCCTGGGAAGCATGGATGGCAGTTTCTTTAATATTGTGTAATAAATAAATCCATTCCAACATTTCATGCTCTTGAGTTGTGCATTAGCCCTTCACTAATGCAGTTCTGGCATTTCTACCACACTTGTAGGTCAGTAATATAGCTAAGCTCCAAAGAACCACTTCAGAAACATGTTGGGGCAGGCATAGAATATCCTTGTCAGAAGATTAACCTCCGAATCATGGGAGAGCCTTCCTGTAGTAATATTCTGGCACTTTTCCATGTACCGTAACTCTCTAGAGGGACAGCATGCAGATTCACACTACCCTGATTCCCCACTGTCTATGCACACATTTAGTTCTTTTATAAACTTGGAAGATGTTCTAGTTTTCTTCTCTGTTGCCGTGGTGAAACACTGAACAAAAGCATCTTGGGGAGAAAAGGGTTTATTTGACTGACACTCCTTGTCACAGCCCACCTCATCCAGGGAAGTCAGGTCAGGACACTAGTGGTAGCAAATATAGCAGAGACCGTGATAAAATGCTTCTTGGTGGCCAGCTTCCTTTGCTCTACTAAGGTTATCTTGCCTATAGGACCCAGACCCACCTTCCCAGGAGAAACACCAATCATAGTGCCCTCCCACATCAACATCAAAGAAGAAAGGACCTCAGAGACAGGTCCCCAGGCCATTTTGGTAGAAGCAGCTCCTCAACTGAGTTTACTTCTTCCCAAGTATGTATAAGCTTATGACAAGTTGAAAGAACTGACATTCTACCCCTCGTAAACTTTGACATATACATCTATTAACTTGTCTTACTGTTTATATTTGTTGTCAAGATGTTACATTATCATCACACTCTAAAACGCAGTATAATATCAAATGTCCCACAGTCATTAATAGTTTTCAACATCTGAAAGTCAAAGCTCTCTTAAAAAATCCAAAGTCACTTGACTATAATTTCTCTAAATTCACAAGCAAGTTGCATATCTTTTTAAAATCATAAACGAGAAGAACTAGGACACAGATACAAATAATTAAAAACAAAACCAGCATCCATCAATATAAATCAAATTCTGTAGCTCAGTGTTTGTCATATGGAGCTCACTCAGGTTCTTTTGGCTTCCAAAGAGGTTGGGCAACTCTGTTTCTCAGTCTTTGCCATCTACAGAAATTACACCTTTACAGGATCAGGCTAGTCAGGCCAGTTCCATCCCTCCCTCCCTCCCTCCCTCCCTCCCTCCCTCCCTCCCTCCCTCTCTCTCTCTCTCTCTCTCTCTCTCTCTCTCTCACACACACACACACACACACACACACACACACAAATATGCGTGCCCGCATCCTTGGCAGTCATATTATGGTACTGGCATCTTGAGTATGCTGGCATTTCCACTGCAGCCAAAGCTACACCTTCCCCTGCCCTCCTAGCTCTTCCCGGACTCTGCCACATGGAGGCAAGCCTTGTTTTCCCTCTAAGGTCCCTTTAGTCTTCAGTGTTTCCACCGTAACTGAGGCTGTACCATGTCTATTTCCCCTCTGCAGGGAGACTATGGTTATGCCACACAGTGCCAAACTTCAGCTATTCTCCATCAGCTCTTAAGCAATGAGTTTTAACTGTATGTTGGAGAACCTCATAACACCCTCTCAACAATAGCTTCTGTGTGCTGACACAGAGTAAGAACTCTCTGGATTTCACTTAAGTTGTATTTTGTTGTTGTTGTTGTTACTCACTTGTGATTATTCAGTACCAACTATTGGGGACTGCAAACTTTTTCTTTATCCTCTTTCTTTCTTTCTTTCTTTCTTTCTTTCTTTCTTTCTTTCTTTCTTTCTTTCTTTCTTTCTTTCTTTCTTTCTTTCTTGACAGGGTTTCTCTGTGTTGCTTTGGAGCCTGTTCTGTTGCTTTGGAGCTCTTGTAGACGAGGCTGGCCTTGAACTCACAGAAATCCAACTGTCTCTGTCTCTCAAGTGCTGGGGTTAAAGGTGTACGCCACCACCACCTGGCAACCAAAAACTCTTAATTCAAAACATCATACAAACAGCTCTAAAGCTTTTGTTTCCCATTCAAATTTCACAAAACTAGACCAGAATATCTGCATTTCTTTAAGGATTCTTGTATTCCCAAGTTCCTCTAGAATAGCATGAAGTTCTCTCTCAATGGCTTTTTCAGCCCAAAGTTTCAAAGACTTCCTTAATCCTCCCAAGAGGATTAAGTCAGGTCCTTCATAGTAGTGCTCCACATTCAGTACGAATTTATGTCCTGCCTGCTTTCTGTTTCTGGGGTAAACACCATAAACCAAAAGCAATTTGGGGAGGAAAGGGTTCATTTTAGCTTACAGGTTATAGTCCATCATTGATGAAGCCAGAGAAGGATTTCAAGGCAGGAAAAGAAACTGAAGCAGAGACCAAAGAGGAACACTGCTTACTGGCTTTGTCCAGCTGTCTTCCTTTCACAGTCCAGGCCCACTTGCCTGGGATAGAGCCACATGCAGTAGGATGGCTCCCTCCCACATTCACAGGAATGAAGAAAATGCCCCCCCCACCCGAGACATGGCCATAGGCCAATCTGATGCATATACACTTCCTCAGTTGAGATTCCTTCTTCCCAGACATGTCTATTTCATGTCAGCTTGATAAGAACAAACCATGACAGAAAGTGTCTCCTATTTTCCTTTGGAACCATCAAATATTTCCTTGTCTAGGCTGCACTGTGACCCAAATGCAATTTTTTTACTTAGGGGCAATGGAATTCTGCATGGGTGACTCCAGAGTAAGTACATCTTGAAGTAAGGCTTTGGTCATGTGTTTCAGGTTTTTACACATGTGGGAGTTCCTCTTCCATTCATGGAGAGGGATAGACTTTGTACATCTGAAGTCTTTCAGGTATTTTGAGGGTTCAAGAATCGGGTTCTTTGGTGGTTGTGAACAGTTTGAAGAATCTAGCCCTTGCCTGCCAGGCTTATGACAGACTTAGCCTTATGCATTCAGCCTCCTTTGTAACTCTGACAACTTTCCAGTTATGTCCTGGGCATGATTTTCAGCCTAAGGTTTTTTTTTTGTTTGTTTTTTGTTTTTGGAAGGGTGGAGAGGTTCTGAATGATACAGGTTTCTTTTTAAGATCAGAATGGACATCTTTGGGCTTACGCAGCATGTCTTGAGTTGGAAGTAGACTAGCTCTGAGCCTTTCAATTTCTTTTCTAAGACAGAAGTTAAGATAAATAGTAATGCCACAATCCTTAAAACTAAATTTTCTTCTTGCTATTTATTGCCAGCCACTGCGTTTGCATTTCAAGTATGCTTCATCCAATGTGTAATCTTGAGAATCTTGCTTAGTATTGGCTCCTGAGTGCTAAGGTTTGTGTATACCCAGCTAACTTCCATATAACCAGTTACAGGATTCCATCTTGAGAGTTTACTTCCCAGGATCAATACTTATTTTTATATCAGTTCTCTTATAGTTTCAATAGAAAGCATTAACTAGAGTAGGAGTTTGATTGTGATTGTTTATTTTCAAGGAATACAACTAAGGGAACATGAGACAAGGTCAGTATATTTTCACCTGTACCACTGCAGATAGATAATGCTGGCAGCCTTGAAGAATGTGTGCATAATGATGTGCAGACTTTCAAACTTCAGCAGAACACAAAGAATCCCTTGTTTGTGGGTTCCTCCATGGAACTAGCTTTGCCCCACTCTTGAGGTCACCCACATTTCCAGGATACTGGATGCTGAAGAGCTTCTTAGATTCCTCAGCAAGGTGTTCATAGAGGAACTGGGATGGAGTGAAATAATGTAGTGCCATTGATGCAAGTTGACCTGTAGAAAAGGTTACTTGGCAGCTCTGTGCAATGGATCTCAGGACAGGCTGAGAGAAGGTGATATAAGCACAGTAGGCCAGGTGTCCATAGTATCATCTTATGCTGACTGCCCCACGGCTATCATCTGTGCATAGCATTTTACCATTAACTGTTCTACATTATTATGAACTATTTAGCTCCAATTTCCCAACTCTGATTGTTTCAAAATAATTTAAACCATATTGCACAATTCCTCTTAATACTAAAGAATGAATGCATACAAGCTGGCAGCAGAAGTTCTTTGGGAAACGCTTTTAGAGCTGTCCTTGGTCATTATCCCCAAAGCTATAATTTAGTGAGCATGATTTCATTCATTTGCTACATTTTTATTTTGAACCTCATATAGACCAGGCACTTTGCCAGGCTGAAGAGAGTGCAAAGATGAATGTAATGAGAAGTTTGCAGTACTGATAACATAGTAGAAGATATGGGAATGCAAATAAAGCTGCCTAGAACAGTGTGAGAAGTTTTCTTGCAGTTACATTTAAAATTGTGTGATTAGAGAAGAAAAAAGATGTTGTGCCTATCAGTAAAGCAAGAGATAGATTCCCAAGGAAGATACATCCTGAAGTGGAATTGAATAATGAGCTGATCCAAGACAGGCAGAGAAGTAATGAGAGTTGGAAAGGCATAGAAACTTGTATAGTGTTACTGTGGGAACTCCTTCAGCAAATAGCCTTTAAGATACCAGTCCACTTTGGACATAGTCTCATGTTTTATAAATGCAGACAAAAAGCATGCTTGGGACCCCTTGGTTGCTGGTTTTAGTTCCAGTTTCCTGCTCACACAGAGGACTGCTAATCACTGCTTTATGTGTGAGTCATCCTCTAGATAAATAAACCTATATTATACTTCAGTCTGGGCTAGTGTGGGACTATTTTATTATAAATTGCAACTGATTGGCACCCAACATAAGACAACTATATCAACATATAAAACCTGAGAGAGCTTAGGAAGGAATTCTAGACACAAAAGAACAGTGTTAAGCATGACTCCTTGATAGCTCTTTTTTTTTCAGATTTTCTCTGTTTGGTAGAAGCAAGCAGAGGCAAATTTTTTTAAGAGAAGACTTTCTGATGCAGTGATAGCAGCAAAAATTGTGCAGTCTCTTTAAGAAGGCTTACTGGTTCATGTTAGTTGCACAAACAGTTCTGACTCTTTCAGGAGATAGAACATTTGAATAGGGTTTGTAGGCAGCATGCTGCAAGTTATTTGGTAGTGACATGGGTCAACTGCTTTCCAGAGTTGAGGTGGTAAGCATGGTTCCTTTCTGGTGGTCTGAGAGCTGGCAGTGAACTACCTCCACCATGTTAGAGGGCTGAGAGAGGCAGAGCCAGCATTCAGGGCTTCCCCCACCACACTGATTACCATTTAAAATTGTTCCTTGTCAGAAAATAATTTTAGATACACAATTGGACATATTCATATAAAAAAGACCTTTAAATGAGACACAGTGTTTTCAAAAATGTGCATAGGCTTGGGCGAGAGAAGAAAAAGAATATAGACAGTTATAAAAAGAAGCAAAGTCTTTAAAGAGACAGTAAAAATTATATAAGCAAGAGCAAGTACAGTTATATATTAAACGAGTAAAAAATAAGCCATATAAAGATGGAATATACAAAGAGAGTCTAGATTATGTATATTACTGTGTTTTCTTTTAATTTTTTGATTGAAGAGATATTTGATTCTGGGGGTTGCATTAAACCAAAATAAAGGTCTTTTGACTTCAAAATTTGGGTCTAAGGATATGTTGATTTGAAAAAGATGTCTGCTTTTGTTTCCACAGAGGATAGAAAGCTGTAGATTTCTTACTGGCTAATATGATTTGACCAAACAAGAGTCCCTTAAGCAATGGCCAAGATGGTCCAACATCCATGACAGCTTCAGGACTATTGTCTGAGATGGACCTATCACACAGGATATCTGATGAAATACTTGATTAACAGTACACCCAATCAGCAGAAAGTAATGTAGACAATGCATAAATTGTTTATAATGATTGTTTATAAATGTTTGTTTACATTTAAAGGGGAATATGTAATAGAGATGAATACTTTGCATTGGTATTTATCTAGGTTTATTGATACAAATTTAAGGTCAGTTTTGTTATATGTATATTTATGCTCTTGATTAAAATATTGTATATCTGAAGATCTGTTAAAAATGTAATATAAAATTAAAAATTATAGGTTAATAGATACTCATCTATAGTAGTCAAACTTGTAGTCATATTAGTTAGGTTTTCAAGATGTACAGAGATATAGTTCAGATGGATAGGTATTCTTCAAACCTTTTAAAGACTAACAGAATATGGCATTTAAATTGTTTTAAGAATTTAGGACTTTGAATGACAATGAGCCCCATCTACTTCTGGAAGACAAATCTACTTCAAGAGAATAATGTGCTTCAAAGAGGCTCCTTATGGAGTTTTTTAGCCATTCAGGCAAAAAACTGCTCTTGCCTGGACTGGTATGTTGTATAAACTGGACATGCAGGACCCACAGAAAAATGGCTGCTAAACTTGCCTAATAATGACACAGTCCTTCAGAGTTCCTGCTTTATGAAAGAGTCTGCCAGACATTCTGCAGGATATAGAAGAAAGTATCTGATGAACTGCCAATGGAAGCAAAACAGTCTTAAAAATTTCCTGCTTCATGTGAAAGTCTGCCAGATACTATGGGCCTGTAGGTTGAAGGTAGATGCTCCATTGTTACAGAAGAACTTTGCATGACTGTCCAGGCAATGAGATGTCTCTATAAATTCTAGAGTTTTGGAAGTTGCTTGCAATGTATTTAGGTAATATATCCTTCTGGAGTATTTGATGGAGTTGAAGACAGTTATAGTTTTCCTTGGTTATGATAAAACAAAGTAGATATAAATATTGTAACTTTAATTCTTTCTTGTTACCTATTTTATTGTATGTAATTGTACTATGTTAAAGTTAAAACCTTCCTTTTATTTAGACAGAAAAGAGGAGATTATGCGGGATTCCCCGCATAAATAGATTTTATTACCATTTGTTATTTAAAAAAATCTGTTTTGGCCAATGACTTAGTAAAGTCAAGCAGGAAATCTGAACAGAAATATAGAAAGAAAGTAAGTAGAGTCAGAAGAATACCATGTAGCTGCTGAAGGAGAAAGATGCCAGGCTCCAATCAGAACCTTACTAGTAGGTAACAACATTGTGGTGATTCACAGATTGATAGAAATGGGTTAATTTAAGATTGAAGAGTTAGCCATGAATATGCCTAAGCTATTGGCCAAGCAATACTGTAGTTAATCTAGTTTCTGAGTTATTATTTGGGTCTGGGTGGCTGGTAAATGAATGAGCAGTCACTGTCTCCACAGTGTGCTGAATATATGGGAGCTAAGGCAGCATGTCTGGTCTAATGTTGGTTAGTTTGGAATTTGGAAATTAGAAACTAATCTGAAAAGGATGGTAAGAAATAGAATATGACAAATCTTGCATAGTGTGTCTTTTTCTCATTAAAAACATATTTGAACCTTATCTTTGTGATAAAGAAGAAAATAAAGGAATAAAATATGTTGGTAAGTTTAGGTTCTGCTTGATACAAACTGTCAACAGTCATTTGAGAGGAAAGAACCTCAGTGGAGAAATTGCCTTTATAATACTGGGCTGTAGGCAAGTCTGTAGAACATTTTCTTAGTGATGTGGGAGGGCCAGTGGACTATAAACAAGTGTTGATGGTCCTTGGTGTAATAAGAAATCAGAGTAAACAATCCAAGTGTAGCTAGCCAGTACATGGCATGACTCCATGGGCTCTGCACCAGCTTCAGCCTCCAGATTCCTGCCCTGACTTTCTTTGATGATGAACTGTGATACTGATCTTTAAGCAAAATAAAATCTTTCCTTCCCAAATTGTTGTTGGTCATGGTGTTTAATTACAGCAATGGTAAACCTGACTGAGACATGGGTCATTTTATGGTATAATATATCATCATGAACTTGGGCAGAGGGATATGAGAGCTGAGAACTCTGAGAGGAATTCTGAAGTATGCATGTTGCAAGCACAACACAATTTGTTTAATTCAATATTGAAGAAGAAAACAAGGTAGAGTAGAAATTACTATTTTAGCAAGTAGAAAATTGTACCAATAATAGAAATATGTAAAGGAGAAATCCTGCAATGGAAAAAATGAGGGTACAACCATATGATACTCAGTAAGATAAGGAGACTAGCTTCTACAAGAACTTATCTATGTTTGAGCTTTCAGTCCATGACTCTATGCTTAAATCACTTAATCAATAAAGACTTGTTGAGTTCAAAATAATATTTCAATTTAGAAAAAAGTATGTTTAGGGGATTAAGAAGATTGGTTTGTCTGGGATTATAAGGGGAAGGGTCTCTAGTCATGTAAATCTCTACAAGGTACAGGAGGAAGTGAGGAGTTTCTGGGATGCATGAGATATTGCTGATAGTGCTATACTATTGCTGTTTACATAGAATACAATAAGCTTAATGTCAAGATAGTTTATATTTTACTTACAGTTGTGAAGTAAAAAAAGGCTTTATAATGGACCTAGAATCAGAACACAGGCATGTCTGAATTTCTTCTGGGGTTTCAGAGAGGACAAATTGTTTCATGTTTTCTCCATCCCCATTCTTTGAACCATGCTCTAGGACAGTAGTAGTATAGTAACTGCACATATCTCTCAGGCATCTCTCCATGTTCAATTTCTGCCTTCTTGGAGGAACCTCTTTGCTTGGGACATGAGATTTTGTAAGATTATAATGGACATACCTGAATAATCTGTGATCATCATCTCATTTTAACATCCTTAAATTGCATTCTCAGTGACTTCTATACTTTGGAGATAAGAATATTTCAAGGATGGCATTATTTTGCCTACAATATATAGCAAGTCAGATTCCAAAAACTGTGAAAATACTGTAAAATCTGCAAAAGGAGAGCATGATCTTGACATTTTGTCCACAAACACACATTCTTATGTCTGATCACACTAAACCTTTGCAATTATAAACTTAATCTTCTATTTGTTCTCTTCAATTCTCTGTTAGATGCCTTTGATCAGAATATAACATTCTATAGAGTTCATAACTATGCCATTTCAGAAATCATTTTGTCAATTTACATGACTTTTGCAATTTATTCCCTTCAGGAAATCAAGGATCTTTTGAAAATGCAAATAAAATCACATTGACTTTACTTATAGTGCTTATGTGTATTTTCTAGGACAATTGGTCCAAGGACAATTGCTTGCAAATATTCAAATTGCTTTGTATGTTCTCCCAAAAGTCACTGCAAGTAATAAGGAGTTCACAAAAATAAGTACAGACATGACTCCAGAGTCCACATTAGAGCTATGGACACTTGTGGGTCTTCATCCATAGAGTTTGGGTGTCTAGGAGGATGAGCTGAATGACTGAAAACTGAGAGATAAAGGGCACTGTCAAAATCACCCCAGAGAACAATATTTGATTTAAGCTGTAGCAGCAGCTTTTATTAACATGGGTGCAGAGATGTTAAGAGTTGCAGTGTACTCTTGATGGTTTGTTTTCTTGAATGACTATGTTGTATCCTTCTGCATCTCTTCTAATTAGTTTTATTTTGAGGTTCACTTTGTCATATATTAAAATGGACACACTAGCTTGTTTCTTAGGTTCATTTTCTTTTTTAAATTTATTTTATTTTTTTAAAAACTGTCCTTTCTCTTTTTATATACCAATCCCAGTTTTCACTACTGTTCTATCCACCTTCCCCTATCCACTCCTTATAAAGAAGAAGACTTACCATGGGAGTCAACAAAGTCTTGCTTTAAGGAAGGACCAAAGCCCTCCTACTAAAAAGCCAGTATAAGCAGTAGGGATTAATCCAGGTCCCACTGCCAGTGGTCCTGCAGTCTGCCCCAGTCATACAACTGTCATCCATATTCAGAGGGCCTAGTTTGGTACTTTACCGGCTCTTTCACTATCAGGCCAGAATTGGTAGGCCCTGATTAACTTAGGTAAGCTATTTCAGTGGATATCCCTATCATGGTCTTTACCTTTTGCTCATATTCTTGCTCCTCTCACTCTTTGACTGGACTTTTGAAGCTCAGCCCAGTGGTCTGATGTGGACCTCTGCCTCTGCTTCCATCAGTTGCTGAATACAGGTTCTATGGTGACATTTAAGATAGTCATCTATCTGCCTACAGGGCACGATCAGTTCAGGCACCATCTCCACTATTGCTTAGAGTGTTAGTTAGGGTGGTGTACAATAAAAAAAACTTCTGGAGGCATCATCATTCCTGACTTCAAGCTTTACTATAGAGCTACAATAAGGAAAACAGCCTGGTATTGACAAAAAAAACACAGACAGGCTGACCAATGGAATTGATTCAAAGACCCAGATATTAATCCACACACCTATAAACACTTAATTTTTTACAAAGAAGCTAAAATTATACAATGGAGAAAAGAAAGCATCTTCAACAAATTGTGCTGTAATAACTGGATGTCAACATGTAGAAGAATACAAATAGGTTCATATCTATCCCTATACACAAAACTCAAGTCCAAATGGATTAAAGACCTCAATATATTTCTGATCACACTGAACCTGATAGAAGAGAAAGTGGGAAGTAGTCTTCAATGCATGGGCAGAGAAGAACACTTTTTAAATATAACACTAGTAGCACAGACACTGAGAGCAGCAATAAATAAATGGGACCTCCAGAAACTGAGAGGCTTCCATAATGCAAATGAGACAGTCTACAAGACAAAAAGGGAGTCTACTGTATGGGAAAAGATTTTTATCAACCCCACATCGGAAAAGGGACTGATCTCCAAAATATACAAAGAACTCAAGAAATTAAACATCAAAATATCAAATAATCAAATAAAAATGGGGTACAGTTCTAACCAGAGAATTCTCAACAGAAGAATCTCAAATGGACAAAAGACACTTAAAGGAATATTTAATATCCTTAGCCATCAGGGAAATGCAACTCAAAAATGACTCTGAGATACCATCTTATACCTGTCAGAATGGCTAAGATGAAAACATCAATGGTAGCTTATGCTGGAGAGGATGCACAGTAAGGGAAACACTGCTTCATTGTTGGAGAGGGTGTAAACTTGTACAACCACTCTGTAAATCAGTATGGTGCTTTCTCAGAAAACTGGGAACCAACCCACCACAAGACCCAGCAAAACCACTCTTGGTCACATACCTAAAGGATGCTTCATCATTCTACAAAGACATTTGTTTATAGCTGCATTATTTGTCATAGCCAAAACTGTGAAACAACCTAGATGCTCCTCAACTGAAGAATGGATAAAGAAAATTTGGTACATTTACACAATGGATCACTACTCAGTGGTAAAAAAACAATACCATTTTAAAATTTGCATACAAATGGATACAACTAGAAAAAATTATCCCGACTGAGATAACTCAGATCCAGAGAGATGAGCATGATATGTCCTCACTCATAAGTGGATGCTAGCTGTAAAGCAAGGATAATGAATCTATAGTCCAAACCCCAGAGAATCTAAGCAACAAGGAGAACACTAAGAAAATATATAGATTCCACCTGGGAACCAGAAATGACAAGATCTGAACAAATTGGTTGGGGAGAAGGAAGGGTGGAAGAGAAAGAGGAGGTCAGGAGGGGAAGGGGAAGGAGAACTTCAGGGAATGGGATAGTCAGGATAGGTAAAGGACAGAGATATAAAGCAAGGAAAGAGATATTTTGATTAATGGAACCATTATGGGGCAAACAAGAAACCTAGAGCTAGAGAAATTTCTATGAATCCATTAGGCCCATTTTCTTATATTAACTTTTTTTCATTTTTTTCCTTGAGGTGATATCTATCCTTGATGCTAAAGTGTATTTCTTGGATGCAGCAGAAGGATGGATCCTGTTTTTGCATCCATTCTGTTAGCTTGTGTCTTTAGACTTGGTAATTAAGGCCATTGCTGAGAGATATCAATCAATAGCATGTGTTTATTCCTATTATATTGTTGTTGTGATGGTGGTATAGTGTGAGTGTGTGCATGTGTGTGTGTGTGTATGCGTGTGCATGCGCGTGTGTGTATATATTGGTCTGATGGTTTGGGATTATTTATTGTTTGTATTTTCTTGGTGAGGCTAAGCTTTTTAGGCTGGGGTTTTCCTTGAGTAGTGTGGGTAGAGACAGTTTATTCATATCTGGCCACCCAAGACCTGAAAAATCACACAGAAACTATATTAATTATAATACTGCTTGGCCTATTAGTTCAGTCTTCTTATTAACTAACACATCTTAAATTAACCCATTTTTATTAATCTGTGTATCAACATGAGGCTGTGGCCTACTGGTAAAGGTTCCAGGGCATCTGTCTCCTTTGGCAGTTTCAAGGCATCTCCCTGATGTCACCTAATCTCTCCCTATATTTCTTTTCAGATTAACTGCCTGACTTTATCTGCCCTACCATATACTGAAGCAGTTTTATTCATCAACCAATAAGGCAACACATATACAGAATGATATCCCACAACATTTTCCCTTTTCTATCTAATTAAAAAGGAACATTTTATCTTTAACATAGTAAAATTACATATACAAACAATTATCAAGCAAGAATTACAGTTGCAATATTTAGTCCATTTACATTTGGGAAAATAAGGAAAATACTCTATCATCTATCCTATCTCTGTGAGTCTAAAGCTTTCTCTTAATTTATTCTAAGGAAAACTATAACTACAACTATCTGTCTTCAACTTTTTAAAGACCCCAGAAGGATATACTATTACCTAAGTAAACAGGAAGTGCATTGTAAGCAACTTCAAAAACAGCAGAATTGACAGAGACATCTTGTTGCCTGGACAGTTACCCAATGCTTTTCTATAATGTTGAGGCATTCATCTTCAGCCTACAGGCCCATACTATTCAATAGACTTTTCCATAATCAGGATATTTGAAAAGCTGTTCTGCCTTGTAATGGCAAAGTTTATCAGTTGCTTTATTCTGTGTCCTGAAAAATGTGTGACAGTTTCTTCTGTGAGGCAGGAGCCTAAAGGACCATCTCATCTTTTGGAAAGTTCAGCATTCACTTTTCTGTGAGTGCTGCATGTCCAGTTCATAGAGTATAGCATCAGGTAGTCCAGACAAGAACAGTTTCTTGCTCAAAGTCTAGCCTTATTACATTGAAGGATAATTCCATAATGGATTTCTTCAATACCCATCCACCTCTCTGAAGTAATTGGTGCTGCCAGAGGCAGACATGCCTCACTGTCAAGAAAAGTTTGTTTTTAAAACATTTAAATGCCATATTCTGTAGGTCTTTGAAAGATTTGAAGAATACCTATTCATCTGAAATATATCTTTGCACATCTAGAAAACCTAAAATGACTACAAATTTGATTATTATAAATGACTATCTATTAATCTGCATTTCTTAACTACACATTGCATTTTTAAATAAGCTGCACAAACACAATAACTGCAATAAGAGCAGAAACACATATACACAGTGTAACTGCATCAACCTTAAATTTGTATCAATAGACCAAGTTCTATACCAGTGCAAAGTTTTCATCTCTATATCATATCTTCCTTATTTTTTCTCATTTATTTTATTAAAAATTTCCATCTCCTCCTCTCCTCCTCCCCGTTCCCTCCCCTCCCTTCCACCCATACCCCCACTCCGCCCCTCTCCAAGCCAAAGAGCCATCAGGGTTCCCTTCACTATGTTAAGTCCAAGGTCCTCCCAGCTCCCCCTAAGTCCAGGAAGGTGAGAAACCAAACTGAGAAGGCTCACAGTGAGCCCGTCCATGCTGTAGAGTTCATGCTCATCGCCATTGTCCTTGGTTTCTCAGTCCTCCTCCACTGTCAGTCACATTCAGAGAGTCCGGTTTGGCCCCTGTTCCATCAGTCCCATTCCAACTGGACTTGGTGGTCTCCCGTTAGATCTGTCCCACCATCTCAATGGGTAAACACACTCCTCACGGTCCTGACTTCCTTGCTCATGATCTCCCTCCTTTTGCTCCTCATCAGGACCTTGGGAGCTCAATCCGGTAGTATTTGACTGTGACTATTAATCAGTTATAATTAACTCCCTTTAAATGAAAACATCATTTATAAATAATATTTGAGAATTTGGGTATAGTTTTTTAGACTACTTTCTGCTGATTGGGGATACTGTTAATTGTGTCTCTCATGGGGTATCCTGTGTGATTAGTCAATCTGTCATCAGTCCTGAAGCTGCTGTGTATGTTGGATCACCTAGGCCATCAATTCAGGAGGTCTTGTTTGCTCAAACCTTTTAGCCTAGAAGGAATCCACAAGTTCTCATCTTCTGTGAAAACAAAAGCAGAACCTCTTTTCCAAAGCAACATATCCTTAGGCCCCTATATTAAAGTTAAAATACCTTTATGCTGGTTTAACTTATCAGCCCCCCAAATCAAATGTCTTTCTGCAGTCAAAGAAATCAAAGAAAGCACAATTATGTACATAATTCAGACTCTCTGTGTATATTCCATCTTTACATGGCTTAATTTTCTTTACTCTTTTAATCTATGACTGTGCTTTTTATATTACGTTTACTGTCTCTTTAAAGACTTTGTTTTATTTTTAAATCCATTTGTTTCTTTTTATAGCTGTTTATACTCTTTTATTCTCTCTCAAGCCTATGTGCATTTTTTGAACACATTGTGTCTTGTTTAGAGGTCTTTTATGTATGAATCTGTCCTATTGTGTATCTGAAATCCTTTTCTGACAAGAAGCATTTTAAAATGGTCAACAGTCTGGTCTCAACAGCCCTGGATGCTGGTTCTGCCTCTCTCAGCCTTTCAATATGGTGAAGGTACCTTTATCACCAGCTCTGGGACAACAGGGTAGGAGCCATGTTCACCACAACTCTGGGAAGAAGTGTGCAGCACATATGCCCTTTTTATCTGAGTAAAAGCTAAATCTATACAGACCACTGCACTGCCTGGAAATATCTTTGTGTATGGTGGCTGGAAACTGCCATGTTCTTCTGCCTGTGCCCACATAGGAGATGCAATTCAGCCAGTTGCCCAGACAAATAGTGCTAGCTACTGGCTTGCTTCCACCTACATTCCTCCTAACCCTGAGCAGGTGTACAAGAACCAGGACCAGAAATGAGTGGCAAGCCATGCTTGTTAGCACCAGTCACTTGTGTGCCATTTTGTAGGCAGAGACAAATGTTCCTGGCCATCCAAGACCTGAACAACCACACAGAACCTATATTAAGTATAACATTGCTTTGCCTATCAGATCAGGCTTCTTATTAACTAATTCTTACATGTGAAATTAACCCATTTCTATTAATCTGTTTATTACCATGAGACTGTGGCTTACCGGTAAATGTTCTGTGCATCTGTTTCCTTCAGCAGCTACATGGCATCTCCTTGACTCCACCTAATTTCTCCCTTTATCTCTGTTCCAATATCTTGCCTGGTTTTATTCGGCCCTGCCATAGATTGAAGAGGTTTTATTCATCAGCAAATAAAGCAACACATACACTAAAGGACATCCCACCTCAGTGTAGAACTGGGTTTGTAGATATTGCTTACATTTGGTTTTATCATGGAATACCTTATTTTCTCCAACTATTGTGATTTGAAGTTTTGCTAGGTATTGTAATCTGGGCTGGCATCTGTGGTCACTTATATTCTATAGAACATCTATCAGGCTTTTTTGTCTTTTAGAGTCTCTATTGCAAATTAGTTATTCTTTTAAAAAAATTTTTACGTTCATTGGCATATTGCCTGCATGTGTATCTACATGAGGTTGTTGGAGCCCCTGGAACTGGAGTTTACAGACAGTTATGAGCTGCTTTGTGGGTGCTGGGAATTGAATCAAGGTCCTCTGGAAGAGCAGCCAGTGCTCTTAACTGCTGAGCCATCTCTCCAGCCCTCTCAAGTGTTATTCTAATAGGTCTGCATTTATATGTTACTTAGTATTTTTTCCTTAAAGTTTTTAATATTCTTCTTTCTGTACTTTTAGGCATGTGTATCTACATGAGGTTGTTGGAGCCCCTGGAACTGGAGTTTACAGACAGTTATGAGCTGCTTTGTGGGTGCTGGGAATTGAATCAAGGTCCTCTGGAAGAGCAGCCAGTGCTCTTAACTGCTGAGCCATCTCTCCAGCCCTCTCAAGTGTTATTCTAATAGGTCTGCATTTATATGTTACTTAGTATTTTTCCCTTAAAGTTTTTAATATTCTTCTTTCTGTACTTTTAGGGTTTGTGTTATTATGTGCCCAGGGAAATTTTATTTCTGGTTGAGACTATTTGGTGCTCTTCATGCTTCTATCTTGATAGGTGCTCCTTCTTTAGGTTACAAAAAATTTCTTCCATTGTTTTATTGAACATATTTTCTGTGCCTCTCACCTGTGTTTCTTTTTCATCCTGTAATCATATTATTATTAGATTTGGGGTTTTCATAGTGTCCTCTATTCCCTGAACACTTTGTTATAGAATTTTTTATATTTAATGTTTTGAATGAAGTATCCATGTCTTTTATTGTGTTTCCAATGTCCGAGACTCTCTCTTCCATCTCTTGTATTTGGTTGCTGAAGCTTACCTCTGTGGCTCCTGTTAGAATTTTTAAAATTTTTATTTCCAGAGTTTCCTCTGTTTAGATTCTCTTTCCTGATTCTCTTTCTACTTTAAGGTATTGAACCGTTTTTCTTTTTCTTTTTCTTTTCTTTCACTTTTTGTTTGAATTTTCATTGATTCCTTTAAGGGATGTATTACTTTCTCTTTTATGCACATCTATCATATTCATAATTGTCACTTTCAGGCCTTTATGTTATGCCTCAGCTAAGTGGTAAATACATAAGACTTGCTATGCTCTAGTGGAAGCATACTGTCATGGTTGTTACTGATTTTGTTTTTTTTTGTTGGCATCTAGGCATCTAATGTTGAGAAGATTGTAATTCTAGGTACTAATATCTGGTTTTGTCTTTGTTGGGTATGTGTTTAGTTTCTTGGTTTCTGCTGCCTTTCCTGATTCTGAGAAAGGTGTGGTGACTGTATGTTGCTTGGTAGTTAATTCTTCTGGAATCTTCCTAGGTGTGGTCAATGGGTGTTTTAGATATTGGGAGCTGACACTTAGGGATGAGGATGGGCTAGAATGGAATGTGAAGGGTCAACAGGAGGAGAGAATGCTTAATTTCCTGGGAATGTTGGCAGAGATCTAGGAGTGGTACAACAAGTAGTAAACTGTAAACCTAGTGATGATACTGGGGTTTGGATTTGGATGAGAGGGGATATAGTGAAGATCAACAGTTACCCTCCCATATTCCATGACTCAGTGACCTCTTGTTTCTCTGGGAATGCATGCAGGTGTTGGGAACTAGGATAAAGAGATGAGGTCTATTTGATCTCTTGGAGATGGGAACACAGTAGAAGGAAAGTTTGCAGCAGGTGATTGAATTCAGAGCTGGGGATTTGACTAGAAGATTGTGTTTGGAGGATTTGAGAGATGTAAAAGTCAGCAATTAACTTACCGGCTTCCCTGACTGGGGTAGGTAGGTTTCATTTTACACAGCTGATTTACAAAAAAAAAATCGAGGCATTTCTACATAGAAACATTTATTGTAAAAGGTAAAATAACATTATAGAAACCTAGTGGGTACTTCTTCGGTTCGTTATTCCAAATTTGCATCTCTAAAAATTCCCAACATTAGACACAAATGAAATGCAGCAATATATCATTTCTTTGCCACTTCAGTTGATATCACATGACTCTCAGTATGAGAAAAAAGTAAACTCCAATGAAAATATAAGTTAAAAAATCTCTTCCCCATAGGCTCAGAGATTCTTGAGGAAGAAGAGAAGACAGATGGCTTAAATGAAGCTATATTTGTCAGACATAATAGGGAAGTTGCATACATGAGCACGGGAATGAAATTCTCAAACCAAAAGAGTGAATGCTAGGGAAAGAAAAGGCAGGTAAATGATGTTTCCAGATTAAATGATTTTATTTAATTCTTTACTTTTCTTCCAAAATATCTATGATTATTTTATTGCTTAGTTTTAAATTATTTATTATTTTCTTTTTATTTATTCTGTCATACAATACATCCTGTCTGACACCTCCACTCCCCCAACTCCTCCTAGTCCCCTGTCATTTCCCCCTTCTTTTTCCCAGATCCAATGCTCCTACATTTCCTTTTAGAAAGAACAGGCTTCCCAGGGAAATCAACTGAATAACACATAATTAATTACAAGAATAGACACAAATTCTTATCACAAACCCTTATTTCAAGACTGGCCTAGGCAACTCAGTAGGAGAAAAAAGTTCCCAAGAGTAGACAAAGGAGTCAGAGACAACCCCACCCCCCACTGTTAGGAGTCCCACAAAAAACCCCAGGCTAAACAACCACAACATAAATGCAGAGGACCTAGCCCAAACCCACACAGGGTTCATGATTGCCACAGCATTTGTCTGTGGGTATCCCTGTTGGCCCTGCTTAGTTGATTCTGTAGACCATGTTCTCATTATACCCTTGATTCCTCTGGCTCCTAAAATCTCTTCTCTTCATTTTCTGCAGGGTTTCTTGAGATGTGCCTAATGGTTTTGTTGTGGATATTTGCATCTGCTACTATCAACTGCCACAGGAGCCTCTCTGATAGTAATTGAGATAGGCATAGATTTATAAGTATAGCAGAATACCATTAGGAATATTTCATTTTCTATCAGGGGCAGGAATGTTTGGTTCTAACCTAGGTCTCTGGGCCAACCAGCTTCTTGTTCCTAGCCATTCAGGTATGTGCTCCCTCTTGTGATACTCAATTAATTGCTTTTAGATCAGTAAATGTTTCACCACTCCTACAAGCTCTGAGCTACCATTGCCCCAGCACATCTTTCAGGCAGGATAGGTTTGGGGTTGAAGATTTCCTGACTGGGTTGTTGTCCCATTCTCTCCCATGTTTGCCTA
Source organism: Arvicola amphibius (assembly GCF_903992535.2). Lineage (NCBI taxonomy): Eukaryota > Metazoa > Chordata > Mammalia > Rodentia > Cricetidae > Arvicola > Arvicola amphibius. Next base: position 190,580,135 of record NC_052048.2, read on the forward strand.
GTTACAGAAGATCGTTGATTCAAGCTGCATATCCTCTGTTACTAGGAGTCCTCCCGAGAGTCACTTTTACAGGTTGCAGGATGTTTAAACTGCATTAGGTTAGGTTTCCATACTGGCCTCCAAATACCCCCTCCCCCAGCTCCAGTCATCTCACCCCTTACTCTTTCCCTGTATTCTTCCCTCTGCTATCTGTTCCTTCCTATTCCCATCTGACTCCTCCTTTCTCATCTACCTCTTGATTTGTTCTATTTACGTCCCTCCCTAACTCCTATTTGTTATTTAATCTCTCATGGTCTGTGAACTGTAGTGTGATTATCCTTTACTTAACAGTTAATATCAACTTATAAATGAATATATATTCACATATATATATATATATATATATATATATATATATATATATCACTTTTTTCTTTTCATGTATGGATTGCCTTGCTCATAGTGATTTTTCTATTTCCATTCATTTGGCTGCAAAATTCATGATTTCATTGTTTTAACAACTGAATAGTACACTGTTGTGTAAATGGACCACATATTATATATCTGTTCTCTGATAAAGGGATATATAAGTTGTTTAAAGTTTCTGGGTGATGTAGGATTTCTCTCTGTATGCTATGACTACCATTAATGAATAACAGAACTGCTTTGAGCCTATAGCAGAGCTATAGGGAAACAGAGCTAAGCAGAGAAAAATAAATGGAATGCTGGGAGAAAGGAGGCAGAGTCAGAGGGAAGCCATGGAGCTGCTGCCTGTCAGACAAGTTGAAACCTTGCCATTAAGCCACAGCTACATGGTGATATACAGATTAATAAAAATGGGTTAAATTAATATAAGAGTTAGCCAATAAAAAGCTAGAGCTAATGGGCCAAGAAGTGATTTAATTAATACAGGTTCTGTGTGATTATTTCAGGTCTAAGCTAGCCAGGTGGCTGAAAACCAACAAGCAGCCTCCATTCTCCAACATCTGGCTATTATGAATAAAGCTGTTATGAACATAGTTGAGCAAGTGTCCTTGTGGTAGGATGTAGCATCTTTTGAGTATATGCCCAAGAGTGGTATAGATGGGTTTTGTGGTAGATGGACTCCCAGTTTCTTTGGAATTTCAATCTGATTTATTTCCAAAGTAGCTGTACAAGTCTGTACTCCCACTAGCAATAAAGGTGTGTTCCCCTTGCTCTACATCCTCTCCAGCATGAGCTATCACCTGTGTTATTGATCTTAGTCATTCTGACAGGTGTTAAGATGGAATCCCAAAGTTGTTTTGGTTTGCATTTTCCTGATGGCTAAGGATGTTGAACATTTGAAACATTAAATGTTTCAAAGCCATTTGAGATTCCTCTATTGAGAATTCTCTGTTTAGATCTGTATCCCATTTTTTTTTTATTTGGATTTCCATTGTATCACTTTGACCTCTTTGTCCAAAATCAGGTGTCCATGGTACGTGGATGTATGTCTGGGTCTTTTGTTCAATTCCATTGATCAACATGTCTTTTTATGTCAATCTCATGCATTATTTGTTTATATAATTCTGTAGTAGAGCTTAAAATCAGGGATGGTGATACCTCTGGAAATTTTTTTATTTATCAGGATTGCTTTGAATATCCAGTTTTTTTTTCGTTTTTCAAATGAAATTGAATGCTGTCCTTCCAAGGTCTGTAAAGAATTGCAATTTTGATGGGATTTCTATTGAATATATGGATTGATTTTGGTGGGGTGGCCATTTTTTTATATTTGTTATACTGATCCATGAGCAGGGGAGATCTTTCCATTTTCTGATACCTTCTTCTATTTTCATTTTCCAACTTACAAAAAGAGTTAATGTCAATGGTCCTCAAATTATTCTACAAAATAGAAAGAGAAGGAACATTGTCAAATTAAGTATATCTGTCCATAGTCTCCCTGAAATGAAAAAAGAGAATTACAGTTTCCCTTATGAACATGGATTAAAAAAATACACAACAAATACCTGAAAACCAAATCTAAGAACACATCAACAAGATTATTCACCATAATGAAGCTGACTTCATCCCAGAAATGCAAGGATGGTTCAACAAAAAAAAAAAAATCAGTCAATGCAAATCAACCATATAACAAACTGAAAGAAAAGAATTCACATGATTACCTCATTAGATACCAGAAAGCTTTTGACAAAATTGAACACCCCTTCAGGATAAACATATTGGAGGGCATAAGGATACTATAGATGTATATAAACAATGTACAAACATTGTCTACAAACAATACAAAATATCTCAGTGTAATCCTAACCAAGCATATGAAGTACTTGAATGACAAAACCTTCAAATCTTTGATGAAAGAAGATTAAATGAATTCTAAAGAGATAAAATAGATAAATTCAATGCATGAAGATGAGTTGAGACTTGGTAAAGAAATCAAAGCCACACAGGATGTTTCTGGGTGTTAGGCAGTCTGATTGGTCTTTAATCATCAGGTTTGTGACCACCAAGATTAGAAGAATTAGCATGGTAGCTGTTGCAGAGATTTGTCTCAGAGAGTTCTTTTCCTTTGTTGTTTATACAGAGTAAACAAGATCATTGTGTTGGCAATTCCTCGTATTCCTGTCTCTCACAAGGTGACACAAAACACAGGGACCACTCAATGGTTGATATAGGTGATGGGGGACTATGGCTGGATGGAAGTAGAGTCAGGTCTTTTGTTTGCACAGACTTTTTTCATTAGCCTAAAGTTGTGCTGTGAAGGCAATGGAAGTAAACCATCTTGTACTCCAATGAAACCATTGTAATAGATATTTCCTGTGCCCATCCCTATGGAATAGACACAGTCTTGGACATCACTTTGTGTATAGCAGGAAAACAGATGTTTTATCAGGACTCAGGTAAAAAAGGCCCAGGCTGACTTAAGGGCACTGTACAACACATACAAAACCATTAAGGTGCTATGTGAAAAGACTATTGCACCATACAGGCAAAATCATGCCTTCCTCAAAGATGTACATTCTACAGTGCTCATTATTGTGTGACCTGACATAGCTAGCAGACTTTAAGGGAATAAGAGAAGAGCTGAGGTAACCTTGTTTGGTTAGTTCATAAAAATATAATAAGCCTGACAAAATACTAGCAATCTGTACACCCAAATAAGACAAATTGAGCATATCATTTTTCAACTTGCAGTTTCAAATTATTGCTGAATAAAAACACTTTTAAAGTGAAGGTGCTAAGAGACTCCCCACCCTGTTCTTACTCAGGGTTTTTTGGACCTAACACCCTTGGTGTGATGGGCTGAACTGACCTTTTCAGCTGTGTCTGGCTTTATTCTTTCTTTACTCCTTGTAGCTCAACTGCTGTGTCATTCCTTGGAGCCTTTGGGCTGATCTCTCTGCCTGGTACACTCTGCCCTTTCTTGTTTGACAGTCTTGATGCCAAAGAAAGATAAAACAGAAAAGAATGTAGCAAAATTCTTTCAGCCATTAATGTGCTATAGAAGACAAAAATTAATAATACATTAAAAGACTAAATAAAACTTTAAGTGCTTTTTAAAAAATTTAAATTGCTGACTTAGGAATAAACAGCTAGTACAGAAAACAGATGTGCCCTCAGTTAAAGATATGCGTCTTTGCAGATAAGACATGTATTAGAAAAGCTTGTTTTAATGATAAGAAAAGAGAACCAATTTTAGGAGGATGTGGAGGGTATTTATGTATCCTCAAGAAGAGAACTGTGTCTCTTTTGAAGTGCCTTTCTAGTGATGTCCCTGAAATGTTTATCTGGGAAAACCAGGTCCTTTGTTATTGTATTACACATGGTATTGTATTCCATCCAGCATAATCTTTTGTTTATTAATTTTTAAAACTTTATCTTATTTACAAACCTCAGTTTTCCCTCCTTCCTCTTCTCCCATCTCCCCCATCCACTCCTCAGAAAGAAGTAAGGCCTCCCATGGAAGTCAACAAAACCTAGCTTATCAAGTTGAGGCAGTACCAAGCTCAGCCCTCCTCAAGGCTGAGTGAGGCATCCCAACATAAGAAATAGGTTCTGTAAAACAGGCTCATGTGCTAGGGGCAGATTCTGGCCCCACTGCTAGAGACCCCACAAACAGACCATGCTACACAACTGTCACCCACATGCAGAGGGTCTAGGTTGGTCCTTTGCAGGCTCCCTAGCTGTCAGTCTAGAGTCTCTGAGCTCTAGCATAATCTTACACCACAGCCATCATCTCAGTATAAATCATATTATCTTACCTGTATCTACTTTACACATAGCGTGCTGCATCATCATATACAATGCTACATACAGTAATACATGATTCAGAGCTACAGAGTGCTTTGGCTTACAGGGGTCAAACTCCTGTCTTGACAGTTTAAAACATTTCTACATTACTCAATACATTTTTGTAACAGTAGTTGATTTCTCATTTACTCTTACCCATTGAACAAGTACTCATCAATTGATAATGTTATGTGTATTATTGTTTTCCAATATTTTATGTACTGGAAAGGAAGAAGGTTATGTTCAAAGTATGATATGTCTGTATATAATTATCAAATTAGAAAATAGGTAAAAATGACCAAACCAAAATGAAGATATGTTATGATCATGGTATTCCTGTCAAATTACCTTTTAAATATTCATGCTTATGCCCTTAGATTATTGCTGCTGACAGTTTTGCTTAAAAAAGCTTCTTTTTGCAATGACTCTTAGTTATTTCAGGGACTTATAACTGACCAGGTTACTGAGAATAAGTGACTGTTGGATGCTTCACCTAATTATGGCATTTATGTCATTACCTTAAAGCTCAGAGGAATTTAAGAAGAGGCAACGTAAATCTAAGAGATGAAAGAAGGAGTGGAGTGTTGTGAAATTCAGTCTTTGTGGCATAATAATCCATGCTCTTGGATGGGTAGGATCAACATAGTAAAAATGGCAATTCTACCAAAGGCAATCTATAAATTCAATGCAATCCCCATTAAAATTCCAACAAAATTCTTCACAGACCTTGAGAGAACAAAAATCAACTTTATATGGAAAAACAAAAAACCCAGGATAGCCAAAACAATCCTTTACAATAAAGTAACTTCTGGAGACATTACCATCCCTGACTTCAAACTCTATTACAGAGCTACAGTAATGAAAACAGCTTGGTTCTGGCATAAAAACAGAGAAGTCGACCTATGGAATCAAATAAATGACCCGGATATTAACCCACAAACCTATGAACACCTGATTTTTGACAAAGTGTCTAAAAGTATACAATGGAAGAAAGAAAGCATCTTCAACAAATGATGCTGGCAGAACTGGATGTCAACCTGTAGAAGAATGAAAATAGATCCATATCTATCACCATGCACAAAACTCAAGTCCAAATGGATTAAAGACCTCAATATAAATCCGACCACACTGAACCGGATAGAAGAGAAAGTTGGAAATGGTCTAAAACATATGGGCACAGGAGACCACTACGTACGTATAATCCCAGTAGCACAGGCATTAAGGGCAATATTGAATAAATGGGACCTCCTAAAACTGAGAAGCTTCTGTAAGGCAAAGGACACTGTCATTAAGACAAAAAGGCAATCTACTGATTGGGAGAAGATCTTCACCAACCTTGCAATAGACAAAGGTCTGATCTCCAAAATATATAAAGAACTGAAGAAACTAGACTTTAAAATGTTAATTAACCCAATTAAAAAATGGGGTACTGATTTGAACAGAGAATTCTCAACTGAAGAAGTTCAAATGGCCAAAAGACACTTAAGGTCATGCTCAACCTCCTTAGTGATCAGGGAAATGCAAATCAAAACAACTTTGAGATACCATCTTACACCTGTTAGAATGGCTAAAATCAAAAACACCAATGATAGCCTTTGCTGGAGAGGATGTGGAGTAAGAGGAACACTCATCCATTGCTGGTGGGAATGCAAACTTGTGCAACCACTTTGGAAATCAGTGTGGCAGTTTCTCAGGAAATTCGGGATCAACCTACCCCCAGGATCCAGCAATCCCACTCTTGGGAATATATCCAAGAGATGCCCTATCATACTACAAAAGCATTTGTTCAACTATGTTCATAGCAGCACTATTTGTAATAACCAGAACCTGGAAACAACCTAGATGCCCCTCGATGGAAGAATGTATAAGTTGCTTTTAATAAAATGGAATGTTTGATATGTAAAGTTACGAGAAACACATGAAATTCCTGGAGAAGTGAGCAGTTCACCTGAAGTGCTACGTTGTTTGGAACACCTGTTTCATGCTCACTGTAAATCTTGCTTGGCCTTTTATAGATGACTCTCTGCAATGCATTGACAACACTTCACTTCTCCTCTGTAGCTCATTTGTGAAACCCATTGCTGATGCTGAGCAGTGGCTCCATTTCTAATTACTATCCACGCTTCCAAAAACCTACTACTAAATGAGAGACCCAAACTGCCCCTAAAACCTTTCCCAAAGACTGGTTAGTTTTAAAGCGTAGTTAATGCTTCTGTGAAACACTGTCCTTGGCCAGGGAAATCAATCTGTGATGAAGATATTTGAAGCTTAACAGAGTGGCCATTTGTCTTCCAGAATTAGACCTTATGAAGGTAATTGAACAAAATGGCTGCTTTATTCCCATGTGAAATTACTTTCAGGGCAGCGTATGAGGTGTCTGAAGATTTACCTGACATTCTGGATACATCAGCAGTGGCACAGATTTTGGATGCCATGTTTGGCATAAGGGAGGGTCATTTCTCTTTAGAATATTTTGCCTTTGTTAATGAAATGATCATTGCTGATGTATCACTTCATAGAAGTCACCAGCCAAGCAAAGGGCTCATTGTGGTGTGATATGTTTTATTAAGAAGGCTTTCCAAGGGTGTGATGAATCCATCTTATATTGCCACTTGACAAATTTAGAGATTGTTTTATCCCATGCTGAGCACTGTCCTGTAGCATAAATAATAAAAAAAAAACAGAGACAGAAATCAGGGTTCAACTTGAAAACCAGAAAAACAAAGCAACCAAGTTACTAGAGGAGTCTTACCTCTACCAAGACTGGGAGACTGAAGACTAAGCAAACAGCCTGTCTCTCCCCCCATTTTATATTCCTTCTAGGCGTGACTCCCTGGTACTGGTATTAAAGGTGTATGACACCAGTACCTGGATTTGTGTCTGCATTGGTCATGTGTAGCCCAGTGTCACCTTGAATTCACAGAGATCCATCTGACTTTTTCTCTTACATCCTGGAATTAAATGTGTGCATCACCACTACCTGACCGATAGTGGTTTTAGCTTTGCCTCTGGTTTGCAGGCAAGATTTATTTATCCAAATACAAATACCACTATACTGCCCTAAGTAACTGTCTTATCCCTAGGATACAACTCAGTAAATATAACCATTCTTAGCCTTGCTTGGAGTGGCAATCATTTGTCCTTAATAGGACATGTTTCAGGAAGAATTCTGCATACTCTTTGGAGATGGATCCATTAATCTGCCCATTTCTTCCTGGCCTTCATTGACAACTGTAGACATATTAGTTCTTAAACCTGATCACCATTGTTTTTGATTTCCTGTTAGGCACTGTGATTCCAATGTAGTGAGCCTGCCCAGTGGGCATTTCACTTTCTAAAAAACAAATTCCATAGGGCTAAGCTTTTGTCTGTCTTCCTCATTAGGTACCTGGCACAAAGAGCCCTTAAATGAGTATTTTCAGATCAATTGGATTAACAGAATGTAGCACATTCCTGATAAGGAACGGAGTCTTCAAATATTGCTTTGAAGTATGAATACTTAAGAGAGAAATGAAAGCCATTGATGTGAGGTACTGTGCAAACTTGTTATATTATAACTAAGCTCCTATCGACTTGTTATGCCTCACTGTCACAGCCAGTTTGGTTATGCAAATGTGGGAGTCTAAAGGTATTTCAGATATAATGCCAGATACAATGTGATGACTAATGTTATTAATCACAAACCAAATTAATCTGTTAGGCAAAATAAGATGATAATCAAAATCCATATATACCATACTATGATTCAAAACAAAAAATTATTTTAGACTTTTTTTATGTTTGATATGCAGGGGATATGACTTAATAGTACAGCATATGACTAGCATATATGAGGTCCTGGGGTCAATTCCCAATACTGCTACCACCAGTACAAGTGAAACCAGGTTAAGCACTCTTCTTCAGAGTTGATGATACCTCCACACATGAAAAGAGAAAATGGGGAGACCTTGAATTACACTGGGACACTGTCTCAAAAATTTTTGAAAAGAAATATATTATTCATGATAAGTAATTGAAGATTCATATGCCAATGACCAGGAGATCTTTGCAGTAACAACTTGGCAGAAAATTTTACAAATATATTCATATTTTGGGTTATTTTCTATTTTGCTACCACTACCAGGTCAATGGAAAATAAACTATATACTTTCCCAATTGAAAGCTATTAAAAGCTATTTGGAGTCCACCATACTTCAATGGATAACTGTAAACTCATGGTCACAAAGATAGTCACAGTTCACCTCAGTGAGCCACAAAAATAAATAAATAAAATGACAAGAATATGTAAAAGGGACTTTTCTTAAAGAGGAAAATTAACATTGACAAGGATCAGAGGGATATTAGAGGGCATAGAGCAATCAGAATTCATTATATACATTTATGAAATTGTCAAAGAACAAATTTAATTAATAAAAGTAAAATTCTATGTGAGATAATGCATTGCAGCAAATAGGTTCTGAAGGTATCATAAAGAAATTCATTGTTATGAAAGTGAGATATAGAATTTTAAAATGAATACTTACAAATGACTTGGAATTTCCATTACAAATACAATTTCTGATTTATTATGCTCAGGAACTTGGTTTGCATTTATGCAGAGAATCTTTATAACTTAGTCATTGCTATTATTGAATAAATTATAATCTTTATTCAATATTAATAAATAAATGAACTCCCAAGGAAAGACTACTTTTTAACATTCATATAAAAGCTCAAATGCATTATAGCCAAACTTTCTACTAGAAATAGGACTTGCCATGGGTTGTGAAATTATGCATTAGGATATTTATAATTTTGTCTATGATTACTTTGATAATTAGAAAAGTGACCAATAATTGGATTTCATAAAAGGATTTCATTTCTTTTTCATACTGTCCATGCTAGTTTCTTTTCTGGTTACTTTAAGCTCATAAATGGAGTTGAACAATGGAAACTCATCTACTATTCTCATTTTAAAGAGTCTGTCATTGAGGGTTTGTTTGTTTGTGTCCTTTTCCAATACTTATCAAACTTACCTGCCCAAATCCTTCCTTTTGATATATTTTTGAGGACTGGATACATTTTTTAAGCAAATGAGCTGAACCAATGCATTAGTAGCAAACTAATATATTCTTCTTTGTTGGTCATATTTATCTATTCACCCCAGATAGAGAGGATAATGATCAAACATAAGGTGACATTACTCCAGTCATGCTGGTGAATCAGTGACTTTGCTGGGTTACTTTAAAAAGTGTGGGTGTGAGGCCACTTACAGAAGAGTGGGTGAAGGGTTAATGACAAAAACATGAGTCAGTCTACAGCAGCTACATCATCAAACCCCCTCCCTAGCATGGGAAAGAATACATGGATGTCTAGAGTCCTGGGGCAGATTATGGGCAGATGCACCACTGAGGCAGAGTCCCGATATTGCTAATTCACTGAGTGCTTTGTATCACAGCGTTGAACTGTCCAATCATATTGCTGCATCTGTTGAAATATTTATATACATTTGCTTCTTTGTTCTCTTGTTGTAATGACTCACACTGATAAATTCAATCCACTAATAATTTAGCATTCATTAGATGGAATATTAGCTTTAATATACAGCATCAAAAAGGGACTTTTATATCTGTACTTATGAGGAATACTTGTCTCTACTGCTTTGCAATCTCTTTGAAAGGTTATTTTCTCTTTTGTATGTGCTTGTGTGTTTCATGTGGGAATGATATTGCATGAAATTTATATGTGCAAATTGTGTGTGTGTGCGTGTGTGAGTGTGTGGGTGTGTGTAGGTTTGAAGTTGATATCTAGTTTGTCTTCCTGGGTCTCTATGTTTTGCTTACAGGATCCACAGCTTGTCAATTCTATCTAGTTACTCAGCTTGCCTGGTGATACTGCCTCTGCACCCAGAGTGATGGGATTATAGGTCACCACCTTTGCGTGCCATTTACACGTGTTCAAATGCCAGTTCTCCACTTGTACAGCATGTGCTCTCCTCCACCGAGCCACCTCCTCAACCCCCCATCTTGCTTAAACTTAAAAAATGTTTGTTTTAAACTTCTTTGAACATTGGATAGAATTAATGACTGGAAACTCCGTGAGCCAGAAGTTCTTTTAGAAATTTCTTTTTCTCTTCTTTCAGCAAATATGCAGGAAAGACTGCATATGGAGGGTAGGAAGACAGCCTCCAATAAAGGCCAGTTAGATTGCAATAGTTAAGATCTTTTCATCTCTCCTGATCTTTGATGGAGGTTCCCTGTTGATTACTGAGAGAGCAGTAATTACCTTTTTGCTGTGGTTCTGAAATGTCTGTGTCTCTTTCAAATTCTTTTTTTATCCTTCTTTTAATTTGGAGTTCTCGGGTTAGCTACACAAATTTGCAATTGCTGTTTTTTTTTTAATAAGTTAGACCATTATAATTATTGTTTCTTTTGGGGACTGGCGTTACCTTTTATGCTGACGTCTGCTCCATCTATTACTAATACAGCTACTCCACGACTGTTTTATCCTTGGGGAAAAACATGCAAGACTTATCCCCAGGGACCTCAGCTGCCGTGATGTTGGTTCTCTGCTTCCATATCCATTTGAACAGGGTCGCCTTTCCTAGCTTATGGGTTATAGTTAGACCCAGAGACGAAAAAGTACTGAGCTTTCTACCACAGCAGAGAGTTGGACCCCTTTTCTTGTTTGTGAATTATCCTACACATATAGTTTTATTTCCATTTAAATATGAAATTTATTTATTCCTGTTTTGGTTCCCGAAAACTTGTATAGTGTTTGTCATTAGTTGTTATAAAGATCCAAGTTTGGCAATACTTATTTCTCTAACTTTAAGACCTGAGTTAGTTTTTTGTTATTTTTGTCACTATTTACTATATTTGAGTTCCTTTTTTAAAATTTAAGGAGTCTAAAAGTAAAGTTTAATTAATTAAATTAGAAGCTGACTGATGGTAAAATAAACAATTAATCTACAGTCTCTTGTCGGTGTCATTTTCATTGTGTAGTCAGCAACATAAAGTATATTTTAAATACTGTTTAATTTGCTTTAAATTTATATTATACATGCTATTTAAAATATTAAAATAATATTATATGTGCTTATATAATATATAACACATATGTACATTATATAACGTAGGCATTTGTCTTTCTTGTTGAGCTATCTTGTCATCCCCTAGAAGTATATTTTCTACATGACCAAACAAGTTCTATATGCCTTATTTTTATAATTTATAGTTTAATTGTCTTGGGGGAAAATAACTGGCTTATTTGAAGCTCACTTTATGATCTAATATATACTATTATAAATATGCTGGAAACTTATTAGCATAATATGGAATAATCAGGTAAAGGAATTCCCAACAGTTCTCAGTGTCTCTCAATTTAAAATGAAATATGGGAATCCAGTTCCTTTATTTCTCAATCAGTTTTCAGGTTTTATTATTTTGAAACCCTAAGGAAATAATTATGTTGTTTGATTTATATTCATGTGACAAGAATAAAGAAAATATAAACAAAAACTGTATGTCTATAGGGGGTTGGACATGTCGAGAGAGTTTGCAAGGGTTGAGCATGCTGACGGGCCACTGGACATACAGCCTAGGCTATTGGAAAGGAAGTGGTAAGGGGATGTCAGGGTAGGAAGTGGTAGAGTGAAGTGTGTGTGGGAATGGTCTAGAAGCAATAGAGATTTTGTCAAAGAGATTGTTATTCAGGTTGAGGTTTCAGAGGGATAGAGTCTCTAGTCTCTGTGAATGTGACTTACCCTTTAGATATATGGGTTTGAGCAAAGCGCTGGAGCTGAGATACGCAGTAACTAAGAGAGGGAGAGTAGACAGACCCTGTGAGTCTATATTTAAGACACAAAACTGGTTGCAACTGTGGCAAAAGTCAAAGAGATATGGTGGTTTTAGGATGACAGGAGCTGACTAAAGTACAACTTGGAAAGCAAGTCAGAAGCAGATTGCGGTTATACCTTAGTTCTGTGAGAAGAAGTGCATTTTTGATTTTGAAGGAAAAGAGATTATGGAAAGCAGAAATCTAGCAGGAAAGCATTCAGTTATTTTCTTGGGAGCTATCCGAAATGTAAGAGGAAACCACGTTAAAAGGATTCTGCTCCTTTGCAAGCAATGAGCCCTTTCTTGAGAAACTGAGTGACAGTACAGAGAAATAAGAGAAAGCATCACAGGCCATGTGCCGTGTACACTCAGTTGAGAAAAATACTGCTTACATTTGGAGAGTGTAAAGGGTTATATATGTATATTTGTGTGAAATGATCCCTGACCATCTGAACACAGGGAATCAAAATACAAGAACAAAACAGGAATTTCTGCACGTGGCATGTGTCTTAGTCAGCATTCTATCAGTGAAGATACAGTGACCACAGCAACTTCTATAAAATAACACATTTAATTGGGACTGGCTTATAGCTTCAGATGTTTAGTTCATTGTCATCATGGCAGGGAACATGACAGCATGCAGGTAGACATGCTACTGGTGAAGCAGCTGAGAGTTCTACATCTGAATCTAAGTCAGCAGGGAGAGAAGCCACTGGGCCTGGAATGAGCTTCAGAAACCCACTCCCAGTGACTCATATTCTCCAACAAGACCACACCTAATGTTTTCAAATAGTGTCATTCCCTGGTGACCAAGCATTCAAACTATAAACTCATGGAGGCCATTCTCATTCAAACCACAACATTGCAAGTGGTAGAAGATTGGAAATTCAAGGACAGCATGGGGTGGAGAGCAAAATCTGTCTCAAATATACGTGAAGAAGTTGGAAAGACATGTTTAACTGGTTTTCTTAGAACAAAAGCATTAAATATCTCAAGTTGAATATTATGAAAAACTTTTTGATTTTAAAGTTGTAGAATTTTATAATTGTGCAGAAGATCATGTTGTATAACAAAGAACTACCTTTACAAATAGGTGATGTTCAGAACTACCTGGCAGAACAAAGGGCATCATCTGATATGTCATATTCATTTATTCGTGGTATCCACAAATTAAGCTAAGATAGAACCAGTGTTTCTGAGTGGAGGAAATGGTTGTAATCATTTTGTGGTGACTTTCTTCTCAATATACAAACACAGGAGCGTTCATGGGACCTCCTTCTATATCCTTATGTTAAAAACAGCAGCAGGGAACCTCCAGCTGGCAACAGATGGGGAAGGTGACTGAGCCCCACATTGGAGCACTGGACTGAGCTCCCAAGGTCCCGATGAGGAGCAGAAGGAGCGAGAACATGAGGGAGAAAGTCAGGAACGAGAGGGGTGCGTTCACTCATGGAGACGGTGGGACAGAACTAATGGGAGATCACCAACTCCAGTTGGAATGGGACTGATGGATCATGCGACCAAACCCGTCTCTCTGAGTGTGGCCAACAGCGGGGGCTGACTGAGAAGCAAAGGACAATGGCTCTGGGCTCTGATTGTTCTTCATGGACGGGCTCTGTGGGAGCCTTCTCAGCTTGGTCGATCACCTTCCTGGACCTGGGGGGAGTTGGGAGGACCTTGGTCTTAGCATAGAGTGGGGAACCCTGATGGCTCCTTGGCCTTGAGAGGGAGGGAGGGGAGGTATGGGTGGAGGGGAGGGGAGGGAAGGGGGAGAAGGAGGGGAGAGAAGGGGGAGAAGGAGGGGAGGGAGGGGGGAGGAGGAGGGAAGGAGATGGAAATTTTTAAATATAAAAAAAATAAACCATGAGAAAAAAAAATAAAAAAATAAAAAAAAAACAGCAGCAGTAGCAGCAGCAGCAACATCATAAGCCTTTCTCATGTTCACACTGAAGTAGGACCTGTGGTGTTCTGAGCACTAGGAACCACAGATGGATAAAATTAGCCAAGAACGAATGCTGTGAGGTACTACTTGCTTCGTAACATTTTTTTTATATATATATATTTCAGACAGGTTTTTTTTTTTTTTTTTTTTTTTTTTTTTTTTTTTTTTTTTTTTTTTTTTTTTTTTTTTCTGAGGTTAACTTTAACCATTTGCTCAGGTTGGCCTCCAACTCAAGGGAATCTTGCCTCAGCGTTCTGAATTCATGGACTACAGGCTGATATGGTTTCTAATATTAATTTTTTTTTGCTCAGAGAACAGCATATGTGGAAAAGCAGAAATTTTAAGATTTGTATCAACTGTTTAAAATATTTATCATCGAAGATGCATTGGTAAGAACCGCAACTGGCTTGGTGAAGTCACAGTGTTCAGTGGGCAAAATGGGAAAAAAAGCTATTTTTATGCTCAAAAATAGTGCATTTTTTTGCTATTTGCACTTATAAGAGACATTTTATCAACGCATTCTGAGAACCAGATAAGACCCAAGGATTGTGAACTCTATCTTACTTATTTCTTTGAGTTGAAGCTTCTTTTCTTATCTTTAAGCTCACAGTATTTTGAAAATTGTACTACTAATCACCCTTTTATATAATTGCTTAGTTGATAAGTGGTTTATTAGTTGCCTTAACTACTTAAATTTTACTTTTGTATGAGAGTGAACATTTGCTTCTCACTCTGAAACCAGAGAAAGGATGTCTTTATATATGTGTGAATTCATATGTTGTCAAAGGTGTTTACATATTGCTGTCATAAAAAGGAAAGCATCTTCTTTAGCAAATCAGTAATATCTAGAGATGGTAAGCATAAAGAAACCTCAGCACTAAGGAGCAGCCAGAAAAAAAAAAAAAAAAAAAAAAAAAAAAAAAAAAAAAAAAAAAAAAAAAAAACACTTGGAATCTCTGAAATGTGTGTGTGCTTATTTTCATGTCTATTTCAACATCCACAAATATTTAGTTAGGAAAATAGAGGGGTGCTTTTCTTCTGTCCTCCAGAGGGAAAAAAAGAAAGCCGAGATGCGTGCACTCATCTCTGATGGAAAGGAAGTGTATCCAGGCTGGTCATGTGTTTTCAGGGAAAGGATCATATTTTATCTTAAAGGGCACTGCCAAATCACTAAGATTTATTTTACCAGAGAAGATGAACCAGGGTTTTACGTAATGTTTGGCATGTGTGCCTGGAATGGAATATTTGATCATCAAATTTTAAATCTCAATGGAATTGCTGCATTTGATTTTTGGTCATTTTGGACACCTCCTCTCCCCTGCCCCTTTGCCATTTGCTTTCTCTGAGATGGGGTCTTACTATGTCACCAGCCTAACCCTTCGTTTGAGATCCTCCTGCCTCAACCACTTAAGTGTTCCAATATATCCAGGTTTTCTTTGTCTAACAGTAAATACTGTGGGGATCATTTGGCTGAGCTACCCATGGTGAAAACATATGCCCTGGAACTTTTGTCATGCACATACTTACTTTTTAATTTAAAAAAATATTTACTTCTGAATATATGTGTATGGTTACACACACATAAAAACATGCATGTGGAATTCAGAGGACATTTGTAGGTTAGTTCTCTCCTTCCATCAACTGGGTCTCAGGGATCAAACTCAGGTCATCAGGCTTGGTTGTGGGTGCCTTTACCCACTGAGCCATTTCATTCATTGTAAGGTCACCTTAGATAGTAAAATCTGAATCTCCACAAGCAGAGATTTCTGTGACAAAAGCTCTGAGTACCTCTGAAGTCCTGACCATAGATATTTTTACTGATAATCAGTTCATAATGATTACTGACAACCCTACCAATTTTGCGGTGACATGCATTTAATTGTTCATGTATCTAAATATGGGGATGTCAATGCTTTACCCAAAAACAAAAATAAAAACTTAGTGGATCTAATAGGAGGAAATCATAAGTAGCAGTGAAAGATAAAGGCATAATTAGTTACAAAATTTTAGTGAATTGTGGAGAGTACAGCTGTAAAAATTTCAAGTGTTCACACCCAGGCAGTCATGCACATAGACACACAGACACAGACACAGACACATAGACGCATCTGCACACACACACACACACACACACACACAGTGTACAGGCACACCATGTAATAGATACATACCCCAGCAACACAGAGACACATACACGCATCTGCACACACACACACACACACACACACACACACACACACACACACACACACAGTGTACAGGCACACCATGTAATAGATACATACCCCAGCAATACTGTGCTCAGCATACACTCTGCAGTCCACTAAGTACTTTCTTTGTGGTCTCAGCATGGTAACACTAGATCTACAGATGAAACTGAGTCCACCATGTATCTTTCGTCTATTCAGAGAACACGGTATTATCATCACCTATTGTAACACCGAACATGTGTGTGTCTTGTTTTTTTTCTTTCTGGGGCAGCAAATAGTGCTAACAAGCATAATTCTTATCAGTGGTTTATTTAGTGAGCCCAATGGAAAAAATCAAATGTTTCCCTACTGGACAAAAGTGGTCAAGAGTATATGTGTCCTGTATTTTTATAATATGACTTGGTTAAAATAATAGTACTTAAATTGTAAGTCATGCCTAGGTAATGCTTTTTTTGTTTTCTTTATGACCTCAGTAAATCTTGATCCTAATTAATTTGATCAATAAAAACCCAAACTCATAATAAGATAAAAGTTGAAAGATCAGAGAAGCAGGGCAGCATCCACCAGAGACTTCTAAGGTCTCTGAATTCTCTGACCCTCTTTATCACTTCCTATCTCTGACCAGCCTTATCACTTCCTGTCTCCTATCTGTATAGCTCTCCAGATTTCTGTGATTAACTAGTGGTTATCTTCACCCTCTGATCTCCAGGTAAGCTTTGGTTGTCAGAGCACAAACAAAATATCTCATGACCCCTTAGTGCCTTAATCTTTCATTGTTTCTTTGGTTCCATGAAAAAGAACAATAGAATCTTAGATGGCACCAATTCTCCTTTATTAAATATCTTGGTTAAATATTTTAAATAAATAATCTATAACTCAATCCAATTACTTATGTTTCAAACAGGATTATTGGAAAGGGCCATAGTGAGTAATTTATGCAGAGTATTATTTCTGATTCTAGACAGAAGTAAGGTTGTGGTAAGTTTTTACCTACTCCCTTAATAATAAAAATTCTGCTGCCTTCTAAAGGGTGTCACAAAGGCACATGTTGTATTTAATGAGGAATTTCATTTAGTATTCAATAGATATTTATTGAGCATCAGACACTGGGTCTGACTTTAGAGATACATAGATAATAAGACACAGAACAACCCTACTTGCAATAGAGATTTGCATTGGTATGGAACTTGGTTTATTAATACAATTTAAGATAAGTTTTATTATATTTGTATTTCTGCTCTTGTTTAAGGTATTGTGTTTGTACAGTTTATTTAAAAATGTAATGTATAATTAAGAACTATAGGATAATAGATAATCAACTATAATAGTCATGTTTGTAGTCGTGTTAGTTAGGTTTCCTAGATATATAGAGATATATTCCAGTTAGATAGGTATTCTTCAATCTTTCAGAGACCTTCAGAATATGGCATTTAAAATGTTTTAAGAACTTAGACTTTTCATGACAATGAGACACATCTGCTCCTGGCAGCACCAACTACTTTAAGAGGAAGATGGGCATTGAAGAGGATACTTATGGAGTTTGTTAGCCATTTGGGCAAGAAAGTGCTCTTGCCTGGACTGCTTTATGAACTGAGCATACAGGACCTACAGAGAAATGACTGATGAACTTGCCTGAAGGTGAGACAGTCTTTTGGGGTTCCTGCTTCATGAAAGACTCTGCTAGACATTCCACATGACACAGAAGAAAGTGACTGGCAAACTGCCAATATAGGCAGAACAGTCTTTGAAATTTCCTGCTTCATGGAAAAGTCTGCTGGATACTACGGGCCCGTAGGCTGAAGATGGATGTTCCAATGGTACAGAAGAAGTTTGAATGGCAGTGAGATGTCTCTGTCAATTCTAGAGTTTTGGAAGTTTCTTGCAATTCACTTCCTTTTTACTTAGGTGAAATTATATTCTTCTGGAGTATTCGATGGAGTTGAAGAATGTTATAATTATAGTTTTCCTTAGTTATGATAAAAGATAAAGTAGATATAAATATAGTAACTGTAATTCTTGCTTGATACCTGTTTTGTTATATATAATTTTATTATGTTGAAGCTAAAAGTTTCCTTTTTTATTTAAAACAGAAAAGGAGAAGTGCTGTGGGATTCCCCTCTGTATTCTGTGATTACCATTAATGAGTGAAAAAAACCTGCTTTGGACCTACAGCAGGGCAGAACTTAGCTAGGTGGAGAAAACTAAGCTGAATGCTGGGAGAAAGGAAGCGAGTCAGAGAGAAGCCATATAACCCCACTGGGCCACAGCGATGTGGCAATGCACAGATTATTAGAAATGGGTTAAATTAAGATGGAAGAGTTAGCCAGAAATATACTCCAATGATAGGCCAAACAGTGTTGCAAATAATATGGTTTCTGAGTGATTATTTTGGGACTGAGCAGCCAGGAACTAACTAGCGGCTTTCTTACAACATCTACTGTTGGTTGCAAACCCATCAGAATCTCTTTTTTTTTTTTTAGGCTCGATGTCCTTTATTTATGGCTAAAAACCGATTATGAGTGAGTACATCCCATGTTCATCTTTTTGGGTCTGTGTTACCTCAGAATAGTGTTTTCTATTTCCATCCATTTGCATGCAAAATTCAAGATGTCATTGTTTTTTACCACTGAGTAGTACTCTAACATGTATATATTCCACAGTTTCTTCATCCATTCTTCCACTGAAGGGCATCTAGGTTGTTTCCAGGTTCTCAAAATGATGGAGGACTCCCATTGGCTAATAAAGAAACTGCCTGGCCCATTTGATTGGCCAGCTCTTAGGTCGGTGGAGTAGACAGATCAGGAAGAAGGAAGTGAGGTAGATGGCTCAGACAATTGCCCCGCTTCTCCTCTCTGGGGCAGACTGCCATGCCTCTCCTCAGAGAGAGATGCGATGATGCTGGCCACCAGGTCAGACGTCCTGAATCTTTCCCGGTAAGGCACCGCTCATGGTGTTACATACATTATTAGATATGGGTTAGTCAAGATGTGAATAAGAGGTTGAAAATAGTGGGCCAGGCAGTGTTTAAAAGAATACAGTTTGTGTGTTGTTATTTTGGGGCATAAACTAGCCGGCAGCTGAGAGCAGGGCGGTGGGAAGCAGCCCACAGCTCATCACTACATCAAAACTTAATTTTGCTGAGGGTAAGAATAACATTAAATATTGAACTAATGAACAAAACTTACTTTGGTCCCTGCCCTCCTTGCATCCATTTGAGTCCAGTGAAAGATTTCTGTTCTGTAAGAGTAGACAAGGAGTGAGTAGGGCTTTCTGAGAAACTGTCCACAGAACAAATACAATTGTAACTCTATACCCTTTCTTCTAGCATTAAATAGCTGTGATGCCCAAGCTGAAGTCACCAATTCTCTTTTTGTGGTGAACAAAAGGCTAAATAGTTGCAGGAGAGCCAGTCTTATACTTATTGAGTTAAAATCCCTTTAAACAATGTGAGAAAAACTTTTTGCCCTTATATATTTTTCTGATAAAATCATAATGTATTTTTATTGGTTCTTTAAGAGTTTTATACTATTTTAGAGATCAGTCCTTTGTCTGATGTGGGGTTGGTGAGGATCTTTTTCTATTCTGTAGACTGCTATTTTGTCTTGATGACCGTGTCCTTTGCTTTACAGAAATTTCAGTTTCAGGAGGTGCCATTTATTAATTGTTTTTCCCAGTGTCTGTACTCCTCGGGTTTATTTAGAAAGTGGTCTTCTGTGCCAATGCATTCAAGTGTACTTCCTAATTTCTCTTCTATGAGGTTCAATGTGGCTGGCTTTATGTAGAGGTCTTTGAATCATTTGGTCTTGAGTTTCATGTGTGGTGATAGATATAGGTCTATTTTCATTCTTCTACATGTTAATATCCAGTTTTGCCAGCACCATTTGTTATATATGCTTTCTTTTTTCCCATTTTTTTTGCTTCTTTATCAAAAATCAGGTGTTCGTAGGTGTGTAGATTATTATATGGGTCTTCGATTCAGTTTCATTGGCCCTCCTGTCTGATATCCAAAATATACAAAGAACTCAAGAAATTTGACATCAAAAGAACAAATAAACAAAAGAAATGGAGTAGAGACCTAAACAGAGAACTCTCAAGAGAGGAATTTAAAATGACTGAAAGACACTTAAGGAAATGTCCAACATCCTTAGCCATCAGAGAAATGAAAAACAAAACAACTCTGAGATTCAATCTTTTTTTTTCTAATTTTTTTTATTAAAAATTTCCATCTCCTCCCTTCCTCCTCCCCCTTCCCTCCCCTCCCTTCCACCCATACCCCCACTCCGCCCCTCTCCAAGACAAAGAGCCATCAGGGTTCCCTTCACTATGTTAAGTCCAAGGTCCTCCCCACTCCCCCTAAGTCCAGGAAGGTGAGCAACCAAACTGACAAGGCTCACAGTGAGCCCGTCCATGCTGTAGAGTTCATGCTCATCGCCGTTGTCCTTGGTTTCTGAGTCCTCCTCCACCGTCAGCCACATTCAGAGAGTCCGGTTTGGTCGGATGTTCCATCAGTCCCATTCCAACTGGACTTGGTGATCTCCAAAATATACAAAGAACTCAAGAAATTTGACATCAAAAGAACAAATAAACAAAAAAAAATGGAGTAGAGACCTAAACAGAGAACTCTCAAGAGAGGAATTTAAAATGACTGAAAGACACTTAAGGAAATGTCCAACATCCTTAGCCATCAGAGAAATGAAAAACAAAACAACTCTGAGATTCAATCTTTTTTAGTTCTGTCCCACCGTCTCAATGGGTAAACGCACTCCTCACGGTCCTGACTTCATGACCAAGATCAAAAACACTGATGACAACTTATGTTGGAGAGGTTGTGGGTAAAGGGAACACTCCTGCATTGCTGGGGAGAGTGCAAATTGGTATAATCCCTGTGGATATCAGTGTGGTGATTTCTCAGATAATTAGGAAACAACCTTTCTCAAGACCCAGCAATACCACTATGGGGTATATACCCAAAGGATGCTCAATCATACCACAAGGACTGTGCTCAACTATTTTCATAGCAGACTTGTTTGTCATATCCAGAACCTGGAAACAACCTACATGCCTCTTGACTGAAGAATATATAAGGAAAATGTGGTACATTTACACAATGGAGTACTACACAACAGAAAAAATAATGACATCTTAAGATTTGCAGGCAATTGGATGGATCTAAAAATATCATATTGAGTGAGGTAATTCAGAACTAGAAAGACAAATATCACATACACTCACTTATTAGTGGGTTTTAGACATAAAGCAAAGAAAACCAGCCTACAATTCACAATCCCAGAGAACCTAAGAGAGACAACATTGAGGACCCTAAGAGAGACATACATGGATCTAATCTACATGGAAAGTAGAAAAAGACGAGATCTCCTGAGTTAATTGAGAGCATGGGGACCATAGGAGAGGGTTGAAGGGGAGGGGAGAAAAATGTATAGCTTAATAAAATCAATAATTAAAAAGAATTTATATGACATGTCTTGATCAAATTACTCTCCCAGCTATTTCATATCTACCCACATCCTTACCCACCAAACTTTGTAGTCTATTTTTTTATTTTTATGATCAAATTATCCTGGTCAAATATACTTGCATATGTAGTCTTTCACTAGAGCATGGTTGACTTACCTAGGCCATATTCTTAGAGAAAATGGTCTTTCCTTTTCTCAGCAGGTAACAGTTGTCAGTAGCTCCATGGCTATGAGTTAGATTGTGTGCCCAACTCCTCTCTCTATGCTGGGAATTGTTCTCCCTAGTACCTGCATAGTTTTTGTATATGTATCCTAACTGCTGTGACTTTCTATGTCCAGAATTACTATTTCCTTGTCGTCACCCACCACCTCTGGCTCTTTACTCTTTCTTGCCCTTCTTTCGCAGTAATCCCTGAGCTTTCAAAGTGATCTGCAGTGTAAATGTTCAATGTAGGGTTAGACTTTCTGAAGTCTCTTATTCTCTCCCTTATTGCCAGTCATGTGTCACTGTGCTGCTAAACACCATCAACTGCAAACAGAAGCTTCTCTGGTGAGTGTTGATGGATGCATTCATCTATGACTATAATGATAAATCATTGGGAGTTGGTTTAATGCAATATGCATTTGAAAGAATGACTTGTGATTTCCTTAGGGCATATGACCTGTATAACCATAGTTTTCTGACCTGATAAAATTGCCACGTGTGGGTTTCATCTTATGAAGTGTTGCTCAAATCCAATGGTTAAATAATTACTCCTATGGTTTTTATATCAGTATTGTACCAGTGGGCATGTCTTGTTGAGTCAGCCATTCTTGTACCTCAAAGGGTTTAGAGATAGATCTGATTGATCATTACTTTTCTCTTTCAAAAGCCTGCTTAGCATTTTCCAGCCCTATGAAGGCTTGCTAGTAGGAATGAAGCTTTCAAATTCTTACCAGTTCAATTTTATTTGGTCCGCATCTCATGTTTGTGTTTACTTTAGCAGTAATGTCTTACTATTGTGTTTTGAAGGGTAACCAAAAGCAATAGCATTATCTTGTAATATTTGGCAATCTATGGAACCTTGTTTTCCATCAACTCCAAAAAAAGCATAGCAATCAGCAGCATTGAGCTTTTGTATTTCAAAGTGACTTCTGGTTTCTATTCAGATTTACCTTGCTAATATGTTATGCATATCTGACTGATACAGTGGCATATGGAGTGGTCCAATGTTGCCAGTTCAAAGGAATACATTAAATGCATTAAGTTCAGGGAGGACGTTTGATGAAGCAGTGTGCTGTAAAAACAGGGGAAAAGAGAACCAAATGGCACATGTTTTTCTTTATTTAGACAAAGGATGAATTAGAAAGGTGGCAGGACAGATATCCCTGGCTCTTCAGGTTTCTGTCTTAGCTGAAGCAGATGGAAAATGTAAGAGTTTAGGCTCAATGACCTTCAAAGTTCCCTTTTGTTCTGAAATCCTAGACTTATCATACTAGTTCTATTCTTTCTCTGATTCTTGATGTTATATAAACATAGGGACATTGATTACTGGATGTGAAGAGCAGAGTGTAGTGTATGAGGCCTCAGTTTTCTCCATAAAATCAATGAAGGCTGAACTGAAGAATCACTGAGAGTCAGGGCAGGTCAGCTAAACTTGTAGCATATGAATAATTCATATTTAGGTCTGTGTGTCTGGTTTTCCTCTAAAAGTGTTCTACAATAGGATCAAAAGCAAGAAGCGAGCTACGTAGGGGCATTCTGGCCAAGATACACATGAGAATATTACAATGCAGTGTGAAAATATGCATTTACAACTAACTGAATTGAAAGTATCAACAGTTCTGAACAATGTGTAAAGTTTTCAAAGTCTTTTGAGAATTTCTACTTCGTTCTTTCTTATAGCACACTAAACTCACCCAACTCATCTATTTCATTCTTAAGTTGCTTGTCTTTAATTATTAACAAATATTTGAATAGATTTTTATTGGCTTTCTTGGAAAGATTTTATCAATCCCACAATTATTTTTCCACTTCCTTCTTGATAGCATTTCATGGGAATATTTCTTATTTTTGTATACTTTGTTTCATAAACCATTTTTCTGTAGAGCTAATGTAATAGATTGGATCTTTACCTACCCACTTGGAGTTATGATATGTTGTGCTATCATATAGATGCTATGTAATAAAATTTTATTAGTTTTTGTAATTTTATATATAAGACTGGTTGGAATCTGACTTTTGTATATAAAAAATTTTCTTCTTTTGAAATTTGTTTTGATTTATCTACATATGATTAATGGATATTTAATTTATCAAATACTTTTCTCTAGCTCTTGGGATTACCATTATCCTCTTTATGATTTTAATATAGAAAATTACACTGAGGTTTAAAAAAGTCTTTCTATTGATGTGTTTAATCATTTGTGTGTACACACGAGTTCCACTGTGCACATGTAGAGGTCAGAAAGCAAGCCTGGTATCAGTGTCAGTCCTGCCTTTACTTTGTTTGAGACATGTTTGATAGTTTGTTTTTGTGTGTGTGTGTGTTTGTGTATGTGTTAGTGTGTGTGTGTCTGTCTGTCTGTCTATCTGTGCAAACCAGGCTGACTGATATGTAAGCTTCAGTGGATTCTCCTGTTTCTACCTTTTCTCTCACAGAGGTGCATTGGAATTACAGATGCACATATGACTATACATGAGTTATGGGGATCTCAGCCTAGATCTCACTTTTACATATGAGGTACTTTACCCACTAGGCCATCTACTCTGTTTCCCACACTGAAATTTTAGAGAACAAAAGTCTTGTTATATTCCTGGAGTAAGTCCATTTTTAATTGAAAATATGTTTTTCTCATATAATATATTCTTCTTATTGTTTCCTTCACCCAAGTTCTCCCAGAGTCCCCCAACCTTTCCACTCAACCAAATCCATATCCTTGTTTATGCTCTGTACCAAAAGAAAGCAAGCAGACATCTAAAATAAAGGAAAAATAATAAAATAAGATAAAATAGAAACAAAGATGAATAGGAAAAAAAACAGGAAAAGAGAGCCAAAGAAAAAGAAAAAAACATAGAAAGAGACATATTGACATACACATGAATCACATACAAACACAAAATCAGAATCCATAGTATGTAAGAAAAAGACCTGTAGGATAAGAAAAATAATATTGAAATAAGGCATTATGAGACAAATAAAGAACAAAACAATCAACCAACCAACAATCAAACAACAACAACAACAAAAACCCTCCAAAAATATCATTGAGTTCATTTATTGTTGATAATTTTCTACTGGGTATGGGGCCTGGCCTTAAGAGTAGCTTGTGTATCCTGTGAGACTACATTAGAGAAATCTAACTTTTCATTTACCTGTGGTTATCAATTGGATATAGCTTCTGGATTAGAGATTGGGGCTTGTGTCCACTTCTCTCAGACTGTAACCCCAACAGGCCCAGACCTGTGTAGGCTCTGTGCCTGCTGCCATACTCTCTGTGAGTTCATATGTTTATTACATTGTTAATATATCACATTTTCCATTCATCCATTGACAGACATCCAGGCTGTTTACAATTCCTGGATAATATTAATACAACAGTGAACATGGATGAGTACATTTTTCTGTGGTAGAATGAACTGTACTTTGGGTAGATGCCTAAGTGTGGTAGAGCTAGATCTTGAGGTAGCTCTACCTCTAGCTTCCCAAGGAACTACAACACCAATATTCATAGTGGCTGTACAAGTTTGAATTCCCAGTATCAATGGGAAATTTCCCTTTTTCTATACCCGCTCCAGTATAAGCAACATTTGTTTTATTGATTTTATCCATTCTGACAAGTGTAAGGTGAAATCTCAAATTAGCCTTAATTTTCATTTTCCTTATGGCTAACGACGTTAAACATTTGTTTAAATGTTTCACACTCATTTTTGTTTCCTCTTTTGAAAATACACTGTATAGATCTCTACCCCATTGTTAATTGGGTTCTTTGTTTTCTTGATGTTCAGTTTTTATTGAGTTCTTTATATATTTTGGTTATTATTATTCTATTAGATGTACAGTTGGTAAAATCTTTTCTGTTCTGTAGGCTGCTGCTTTGAGTGATAGTCTTTTGCTTAACAGAAGATTTTTTATTATTATTATCATGAAGTCACATTTATTATTTGTTTTTCCTGGGGCCCGTGCTAACAGTGTTGTGTTCAGAAAATTCTTTCCAGTGCCAATGAGTCCATTTTGTTTCCTACTTTCTCTTCTATTGGATTCACTGTGTCTGTTTTTATGATGAGATCTTTGGTACAATTAGAGTTGAGTTTTGTGCAGAATGGGAATTATGTATCTATCTGCATTCCTCTATATGCAGACCTTCAGTTTAACTAGCACCATTTTGATGGAGGAAGCTTTGTTAACCAATCATCTTTAAAAGTTGGATCCAAGGATGAGATGTGGCTTTCTGGGACCTGGAGAGAAAAATGTGTACAGGGACCAGATGCCCTCTCTCTGTGTGGTTTCACTGCGAAAAAGCAGAGCCTGGACCTTCCATTCTTGTGATATGAGTGTCCCCTTATAATAAATGAAAAATATAATTGTTTATCCTTTAATCTAGCCTGGTTATTTCATGAATAGAGTTAGCTTCTACACCATTTGTTGAAGATGATGTCTTTTTCTGGCTTATTTATCAAAAATTAGGTGTCCATAGTTGTATGTATTTGTGTCTGATTCTTCAATTCTATTCCATTGGCCAATGTGTCTGTTTGTGTACCAATATTATGTTCATTTTGTAAATTACTATTGCTCTGTAGTACAGCTTGAAATCAGGAATAGTGATATCTCCAACAATATCTTTGATTATTCTGTTTTGGTTTGATTGCTTGTTCTTTGTGTGTATTTCCATATGAAGCTGAAAATTGTTCTGTGAACAACTGTGTCTTAATTTTGATGGTGATTGTATTGAATCTCTACATTGCTTTTTATAGAATGACTATTTTTACTATGTTAATTCTATCAATCATTGAACACTGGAGATTTTCTTCTATCTTTTGCTATCTTCTTCAATTTCTTTTTTCAGTGTCTTAAAAATTTTTTATGTAAGTCTTTTAATTGCTTGGATAGAGTTATCCCAGGATATTTATGCTTTGGGGTTATATTGTGAATAGAATTTTTCCCTGAATATTTTCAGAGTTGGTTTGCCCTTTGTATATAGGAAGGTTACTAATTTTTGTATATTAATTTTGTATCCTGTTACTTCCCTGAAAGTGTTTATCAGCTCATGGAGTTTCCTGGTAGAATATTTTAGGGGCATTTATGCATACAATGATTCATGAATATTACTTTTGCATTTTTGGGATTGTTTAGGGGTACTTTGCTTATTATTCCTGTTTCTGTCTACCCCAATTTTGGTGTTCAGATTGTGTCAAATCTTTCACAAGTTGAGGAGTATCGTCTTTGTTCTGGCAAGTCCTAAGGGTTATAATTCACTGTTGAAACCATTTTGGCTTAGAGTTTTCATAAGAAAATTTTATAATAATGGATTTAAGATTTTCAGTATATATTGAATAGTTCATATTCTGCACCCACTTTTGTCTTAGCAGTTTTGAATCACATCTTTTAGGAATTGTCCTATTTCATCCAAATTTTCAGGCTTTCTGCAATTCTTTAATTATATAATTTGAATGTTTGTGGTATTGCAGAGCTATTTTATACCCCCAAATTTTAATAAATCATTAAAAAATTGTAGTGCTATGGATTGAACCCAGCATCCCATGCATGCTAAATAGCTTTGTACCTCAAGCCCCAAATGCCCAATTATTGTTATACTTTGCTTTCTTTAAAGTCTTTCTGAGAGGTTTATAAATATTTTTAGTTTCTCTTTCAAGATGCCAACTGCTTATTCTTTAAATATTTGGTTGAATTTATATATAATGTCATTTGAGATTAACATTTTATTTAAGAAATAGGTCCATAAACTGAAGAAGAAGATAGTTAATTTTTATGTGGCTGAATATTCTTAACACTATAAATTTTCTTCTCAATAAATTTCAGAAGAATAAAAATTTATAGTTTAGTCGTATTGAAGCAATTAACTTTTTCTACTGTTCTTGGGTGTTATGTGTTTTATTTATTTCTGGTGTTAAAAAGTATCTTTCTATATTATTAGTATTATGAATATCTTTAACATTTTAATAGAAAGGTAAAGTATTTAATTCATTTTTGCCTTCTTGTGTATGGCGGCATTTTCTTACTTGGCATATTTTGTGTTATATGCACTAAATTATTGTCTTCAAACTTGAAATACAATAGATGAGAGGTTAGGATATTTTTTCAGTTATTTTTATTTTTTTTATTTTTTTCCCTCATTTTTTATTAAAGATTTCCATCTCCTCCCCTCCTCCTCCCCGTTCCCTCCCCTCCCTTCCACTCATACCCCCACTCCCTCCCTCTCCAGGCCAAAGAGCCATCAGGGTTCCCTTCACTATGTTAAGTCCAAGGTCCTCCCAACTACTCCTAAGTCCAGGAAGCTGAGCAACGAAACTGACAAGGCTCGCAGTGAGCTTGTCCATGCTGTAGAGTCCAAGCTCATCGCCGTTGTCCTTGGTTTCTCAGTCCTCCTCCACCGTCAGCCACATTCAGAGAGTCCGATTTGGTCGGATGTTCCATCAGTCCCATTCCAACTGGACTTGGTGGTCTCCCATTAGATCTGTCCCACCATCTCAATGGGTGAATGCACTCCTCACGGTCCTGACTTCCTTGCTCATGATCTCCCTCCTTTTGCTCCTCATCAGGACCTTGGGAGCTCAGTCCTGTGCTCCTATGTGGGGCTCTGTCATTTTCTCCATCCAACGCCAGCTGAAGGTTCCCAATGAATGATGGATTTTCTGGTAGACAGTCAGGTCTCCTTGCTGGCCAAGCAGCTTGCTGACAAAGGGCCTACCTTGCTGCAGGCAGGCTATTGAAACAGGGGACCTCCCACCGGCCTGGGTGCACTCAATTCCCGGTCCCGGCGTCCAAACAGGCTGGGCTGTGGCGCCCAAACAGGCTGGGCTGTGGGATTTTGTGGCCCCAAAGACGGGAGGATGAAGGGGGGGTTCTGGATACAAGCTGGGAAGGGACAGGATGTTAGGATATTTTAAGTCTATTTTTATAATGCTTTATAAATACTTCTTTTAATAAAATTTGACTTAGTTTGTGTATGTGTACATGTATGTGCAAATGCATATTTTATTTTGTGTGATTGTGGGTATATGTATTCCAGAGTATGTTTATGACCTAAAGAGAGAATCCTTGAGTGTTGGCCCATGCCTTCCACCTTAGTTTGAGGCAGAGTCTACTTTTTTCTCTGCTGTAGATGTAAAGTCTGAGGGGTTGTGGAGATTCTTCTGTCTCCCCCATTATTTCTCTATAAGATTGCTGGTATTATAGATGCTTGTGCTTTGCACCCTGATTTTACAAGGTTTCTGGGGGTTTGGACTCAGGTCCTTGTGGTTTGTGCAGCATGAACTTTTATCCACAATACCATTTCTTTTTCTCCAACATCTCCATCTTCTGTTTCCCAATTCACTGATGCAAAGGAGAGTCCATAAAGATAAGTTATGAGACCAAGCTTTGAGTATGATAATTGCAAATTCGCAAGCTTCAGATCTTAAAATGAAGGTATTTAGGTCATCCAAAACATAGTGCAATAGATTATTTAGTGACAAATAACATAGTGACCACAATGTGTTTTCTTTCTTTTTTTATTAAAAATTTTCATCTCCTCTCCTCCTCCCCCCCCTTCCCTCCCCTCCCCTTCACCCATACCTCCACTTCCTCCCTCTCCAGGCCAAAGAGCCATCAGGGTTCCCTACTCTATGTTAAGTCCAAGGTCCTCCCAACTCCCCCCAGGTCCAGGAAGCTGAGCAACCAAGCTGACAAGGCCCACACAGAGCCCGTCCACGCCATAGAATACAAGCCCATCGCCATTGTCCTTGGCTTCTCTGTCAGCCTCCACCGTCGGCCACATTCAGAGTCCGGTTTGGTCGCTTGTTCCATCAGTCCCATTCCAACTGGAGTTGGTGATCTCCAGTTAGTTCTGTCCCACCGTCTCCATGGGTGAATGCACCCCTCACGGTCCTGACTTTCTTTCTCATGTTCTCCTTCCTTCTGCTCCTCATCAGGACCTTGGGAGCTCAGTCCGGTGCTCCAATGTGGGGCTCTGTCATTTTCTCCATCCATCCCCAGCTGGAGGTTCTATGGTGATATGCAAGAAATTCATCAGTATGGCTATAGGAACTGGCCTTTTCCGGCTCCCTCTCCTCAGCTGCCCAAGGAACTAGCTGGGGGCGTCTCCCTGGATACCTGGGAACCCCTCTAGAGTCAAGTCTCTTGACAACCCTCAGATGGCTCCCTTAATTAAGATAGATGCTTCCCTGCTCCCATATCCACCCTTTCTATATCCCAAGCATCCCATTCCCCCGAGCTCTCCCCATTCTCCCCTTCACGTTTTTCTCTCCCCATCTCCCCTTGGCTCCGTCCCACCCCACCCCCAAGTTCCCAATTTTTGCCCGGCAATCTTGTCTACTTCCAATATCCAGGAGGATTACTATATGTTTTTCTTATTTTTTTTTTATTTTTGAGACAAAATAATATGACATGACCAGAGAGGCCTTAACTTCTTATGGAGCATAGACTGTCCTAGGACCTGAGATCTTCCTGGCTTGACCTCTCTATGAGGACTGGGACTCCTGATGTGTACCACTATGCCTGAAGACATCTGTTTTAGAATATTGGTTCAAGATGTTTTACAATTGTTTATGCTGTGGAGTTTTTCTTTAATGATGCAAAGATGTGTTGCATTCTTTTATGTTGAATTTGTTTAACTCTGCAAAACCATGTTACTTTGACTGTCTAAAACACCTGATTGGTGCAATGAAGAGCTGAATGGCCAATAGCAAGGCAGGAGAAAGGATAGGCAGGGCTGCCAGGCCGAGAGAATAAATAGGAGGAGAAATATGGGAAGAGAAGATTGAGGACCAAGAAAAGGAGAAGGAGAGTAGAACTCCAGGCCCCAGTCACGCAGCTACACAGCAAATCATGGAGTTAGAAGCAAGAAATGTATATAGAATGGAGAAAGATAAATGCCCAGAGGCAAAAGATAGCCTGGATAATTTAAATTAAGAAAACCTGGCAAGAAACAACCCAGGGTAAGGCTTGACATTTATAAGTAAGAATAAGACTCTGTGTACTTATTTGGGAGCAGGGTAGCAGCCCCCCAAAGAGCAAAAGAATAAAATAAAATAAACAACAACAGACAGCAATGCTTTAATGGGCTTATTTTAAGGAAAACATGTAAGCAAATTTCCTAGAACTCCCTTGATAAAAACACGCTGATTTGGTTCCTTCTAAAACAAACATATCAACAACAATGTGACGATTTTCCGGTACAGTCAGAAAGGCTGCTGGAGTTGTGGTTGTAGATACATACCACACAGTGGGCTCTGACTGGCAGATCACCTGTCCTCTACTTGTGCCCTCAGAACTGCCTCACTGCACACCTGTCTCCTCCAGAATGGGCAGATAGTAAAGCTATTTTCCAATAAGCCTGCACCAATTGTACCAATACACATGTTCTTCTGATGCACTAATTCTTCCCAGGATCATTTACACTGTTTTCTAATTCTGCAAGTATTCATGATTGAACAAGTGATTATGATTATATCTTTTTTTGAGTTTTAAAATTATTTTATTTTTTCTTATGTTGAAAATAGATATTTTTTCACATAATATATCCTGATTACAGTTTTCTCTCTGCCTCTCCTCCCATCCAGTTCTACTCCCTTTCTGTCTCTCATTTTAAAACAAGCATACAGCAGACCTCTTCTCTCTATATTTCCCTAAATCTAATCCCTCACTCTCATCTTTAGTACTCCAATAGACCTCCAGTTGCAACTTTTCTTCACTTGCTGTCTATATATTGCAACGCCTCCTAATCTTCCTTGCCTCACTCATTGCTGTATTCCAGCTGTCAACCCCCAGTAGGCGTTTTCTTCTAAGTCACAGGCCACGCCTGCCAGAAAATCAGGAAGGCTGCCCATAGATCTTCTCTGTCTCTCTGTCTCTCTCAGTCTCTCTCTCTGTGTCTCTGTCTCTGTCTCTCTCTGTCTCTCTCTCTCTCTCTCTCTCTCTCTCTCTCTCTCTCTCTCTCTCTCTCTCTCTCTCTCTCTCTCTTTCTCCACCCTATCCCCCAGTCTCATCACCAGGTCTGAAACAGAACATATTCCACAGCCTTTACCCCTCTCACCTCTGCATTCATCTTACGTGTATTCCACAGATCTTCCTTTTATAAACTTTCTCCCCGACAAATACTCAGTGAATACAAAAACTTGGTTCTTTGAGAAAATCAATAAGATAAACAAATCCTTATCTAAGTGAACTAAAAGACACAGAGAGAATATCCAAATTAAGAAAATTAAAAATTAAAAGGAAGACATAACAATAGATAATAAGGAAATATAGAGAACCAAAAGGACATACTTGAAAAATCTATAAGTTACCAAATTGGAAATTTTAAAATAAATGTGTAATTTTTGATAGGTACCACTTATCATAGTCAAATTAAGATAAGATAAACAATTTAAATAGATGAATGATTTAAATAACCCGTAATAAAGTAGAAGCAGTAGTTAAAAGTCTCCCAACCAAGAAAATAAAGTCCAGAACAAGACAGTTTGAATATACTAGAGTTTGGAGTTTCAAAGAAGAGTTAACACATAATACTCCTCAAATAATTACACAATATAGAAATAAAAAGATTATTGCCCAGTTAATTTTATGTTGCTACACTTACTTTGATATCAAACCACTTAAGGACTCAACAATGAGAATTATAGACCAATTTTCTGTATGAACACAGATGACAGAGATGCAAAAGTAATCAAGAGAATACTTGCAAACTAAATCCCAAATTATAATCAGAATATATTGTATGAGAAAAGCATCTATTTTGAATAAAAGAAAAAAAATTGAGAAAACAGGCCTCTAAGGGGTAATAGTAATATAAAATATAACAGCAAACAAAGCAAATATAATATATTTATATATTTATATATAAAAATATAAAGCAAAACAAAACAAAACAAAAACCACATCTGAATATGACCAAAAAACATAAGGAAGAGAACCCAAGGAAAACATCAAGACACAGAGAACCAATCATATGAACACTCAGTAATCCCATGAAAATGCAAAATCAGTAGTCTAAATGTATACTCAAAAGATTTGTGGAGGTAAAAAAATATAAAAAGTACAACAAAGAGTAAAAATAAAATATCAAAAGATAGCCGGGCGGTGGTGGCGCACGCCTTTAATCCCAGCACTCGGGAGGCAGAGGCAGGCGGATCTCTGTGAGTTCGAGGCCAGCCTTGTCTACAAGAGCTAGCTCCAGGACAGGCTCTAAAAAAAAAAAAAGCTGCAGAGAAACCCTGTCTCGAAAAACCAAAAAAAGAAAAAAGAAAAAAAATATCAAAATATAATTTTTAAAATGAAAAAAGTTCATAACATGATATTATGGGACAGGAAACCTCTGAAGATGCCATTGAGTTTGTTTCCTGCTGTTCATCTAAAGCTGGGCATGCAGCTACCTTAATAGGAGTTTGTGTCCCCAGTGATATTAAGTTTTCATTTGCAAGAGGTTTTCATTTGTAGATATCTTCTGGGTTAGGGTTGGGGGTATGTGTTCATTTCTCCTTTTAGTTCTAAGACCCCATCTAGTACAGCCTAATGCAGGCCCTGAATGCTGCTTCAGGCCCCGTGAGTTCATAGATGCATTAGTCCTGCTGTGTGTAGAAGGCTTTGTATTGTCTGCCATACCCTCTGACTCGCTTTGACTCGTGTTTGGCAGTGTTCATTGAATCCTGAAGGGAGGAAATTGAGACATCCCATTTATGACTTTTGTGTGTAATAAGGTTTTTATATATCTTAGGTTAGTAATAACAGATGTAGCAGCATCTAGCCTTGAGCTTCTGATTCTTTGGCCACCACCTTACCATTGTTAGCATTGTAGACTGATACTACACATGGCTTGTTTTTCTTCTTAACAAATGAAGTTTCACATTTTCATTCCATTTAAGTGCACTTTATCTTCATATGTGTCAAAGTAATGTTGCATTCTTTTTCTAGGAAATCATACATTTCTTAGTTAGAATTGAGCATCATCTTTGTTAGAGGAATTAGAGGAATGTTGGACCTGTTCGTGGTTTGAAAAGCACTGAACCAGGTTTCCTTCATGCATCATCGAGTACAGTGATTGCTTTTCTATGACAAAATTAAAGATAGAAGTATCATATTAAGTGAAGAATAAACTAAAATTTCCCTAAGACTCCTTTTTTTCTCATTTTTTTATTAAAAATTTCCATCTCCTCCCCTCCTCCTCCCCGTTCCCTCCCCTCCCTTCCACCCATACCCCCATTCCACCCCTCTCCAAGACAAAGAGCCATCAGGGTTCCCTTCACTATGTTAAGTCCAAGGTCCTCCCAGCTCCCCCTAAGTCCAGGAAGGTGAGCAACCAAACTGACAAGGCTCACAGTGAGCCCGTCCATGCTGTAGAGTTCATGCTCATTGCCGTTGTCCTTGGTTTCTCAGTCCTCCTCCACTGTCAGCCACATCCAGAGAGTCCGGTTTGGTCCCCTGTTCCATCAGTCCCATTCTAACTGGACTTGGTGGTCTCCCGTTAAATCTGTCCCACCGTCTCAATGGGTAAACGCACTCCTCATGGTCCTGACTTCCTTGCTCATGATCTCCCTCCTTTTGCTCCTCATCAGGACCTTGGGAGCTCAGTCCTGTGCTCCTATGTGGGGCTCTGTCATTTTCTCCATCCAATGCCAGGTGAAGGTTCTATGGTGATATGCAAGATATTCATGAGTATGGCAATAGGATCTGGACATTTCTGGCACCCTCTCCTCAGCTGCCCAAGGAACTAGCTGGGGGTGTCTTCCTGGACACCTGGGAACCCCTCTAGAGTCAAGTCTCTGCCAACCCTAGAATGGCTCCCTTAACTAAGATATATAATTCCTTGTTCCCATATCCACCTTCTTGATCAGTAAATCCATGCAGAGGTGCTCAGATGTGCATCCTGCCCTAGAGCATTTCAGAGCTCCTCCGATCCGGATTATATCTTGGCTATCACCTGATTTTTGAATTTCCTAATTGTGCACAAAGAGATGCTTCTGCGATATAAAATATGTTTCTTCAGCAGCTCAAGGAACTTTTCACATTTTCAAGATTTGTGAGTGCATATATTTTAAATAGGCAACTGCACATCTTTAGCTTTGTCTTCTTCACTTCACCATAAATATCAGGCGCTGTAATTAAAGGAAGGGCTGTAACTGGAGTACAGGATAGATGGTATGTCTCCCAAAAGGACAACTCTAAAAGGAAAAAATATCCTTGTAAAGCAACAGGAGTGTGCCCTGTGATTATGTGCTCTGGGGCAGTTACACAGCAAGCATGATGCTCTGCAGGAAGGATGTGCCTATTAACAGAAACCAGCTGTTCAGAAAAAAATGTTCTGCCCAGAGTACTGAGAGGATGTCTTAATTTAGCTCTGGGCCACATTTATTTCTGACGATTTCCACCCCCTACTTTTTTTTGAAAACCATCAGCCCATTCAATTAATAATGTTCCTGTGCATTTATTCAACACAAAGGGGATATTAAGAATAGTTCATCTAGAGCAAATCTGTCTCTGAGACTTAATGACTTGATTTTGCACATGTTATCTATAGGCTCCCAAACTTGCTGTTTTTATCTAGGCCTGCATGGGGAGGTAATTTTCAACAAACTTGTGCTTTCTTTTAAGAAGCGGTAATCTGACTGTGCAGGTTCCTAAACTTCCTCCCTTTTTGAACACTGGAGAGACAGGAGAACTGGTCTGAGAATTAAAAAAATGCCAAAACTCTCTTTCTATCATATAGCATCTGGGGATATATCTAGGATCTTCCTAAGTTTGAGAAAAATCAAATGACAGCCATAGGTTTGGACATTCTCAATGCAAAAGTGAGAAATGCAAAAACATCGGGGGAAGGGGATAATAATTTTACATGGCTCAGAGTGTAAAGATACTTGCCAATCTTCACTATTTGAGTATGAGCCCCAGTATGGCTGTGGGACAATGATCTTGTACCCTGTAAAGATTTGTCAGTTGTATTGCTTTAATAAAATGCCAATTGGCCAGTATCCAGTCAGGAAGTATAGGCGGGGCCACCAGGCAGGAAGTATAGGTGGGCAATGAGAGCAAGGGAAGTCTGAGAAAATTCTCAGCTTGAAGTTATAACCCAGATGCAGAGGAACCAAGAGGAGAATGCCTTACTAATAAAAGGTCATGTGGCTAGCACAGGCAAAAATTATAGATTAATGTGGGCTGAAATCTTAGGCAACACAGTACCTACATGGTAGAAGGAGAAAACGGATGTTTTCAAGTTGTCCTCTGTTATCTACACATGAGCTGGGACATGCACACATGAGCACACACACATATTCAATAAATAAAAATCTAATTAAGAAGGAAAAGACTACTTGCAATTCACAGGATCCAGGATCCCATGCTCTCATTTAAATCTCTGGAATATTTATATGAGCAGAATGACCTATATCTGTCTTCCACTCTTACAAGTAAAAGGTGTTAAATGGGGTACTCTGAAGGCTAGGAGGGATGGTTCATACTTTTATACAACACACCATTAGATTTCCTTTTTCAAGGCACCTAAGGCAGAATCAACCAGTGATAAAAAACAAAATGAAAGAAAATAAACAAAAAAGCATATGGCGATGCCTTTGCACGAAGATTGTAATAACATGAATCCAGAGCACTCACAAGGGGGAGGGAATTAGCTCCACATGTGGTTTGCCGATATGCATGCATATACTCTTGATTTGAGATACTGAAATCATAAATGGAGCTACTGGTGTATTTTTTTACATGGTGAGCAATATAGGGGAAGACATGTAAATCTCAGGAATTGGCATGAACTGAGGCCTTCAAAGACATGTGAGAGTCTTAACGCATGTAGAAGGCTAATAAAGAGAGGTTGTGAGCAATGTCAAAATCTTGAGATTCATTGTAAAGCTGATTAAAAGAAGGATTCTGAGCAAAAGAATGGCGTTATTACTGGCCTATCTATACACCTTGAGTTCTCCAGATACCTGTCAGTCTGTCTAACAGTGATTGTGTAGGTAAAGTTCTGACTGAGTTCCTTGTGGGGACTAATGCTTTAAATATTGTTACATGTCACACCTGAGGATATTTGGTGGTTAAAGTTTGTAATTTAAAACAAATAATTTGATGGGTAAATGAATAGAAACATTGTTTTGGGTATTCAATCATCTCTTGTTTCTTGACTTAGTATAGAAAAAGAGCTATTGCTCTTTGACCTCAACTTAAAATAGTTATTTTATCCTATCCCCCATTAATATTGTACCTGAAGAAATAAATAGAAATAACTCAGTTGTTGGTTTTTAAACTATCATAAACCTGACTGATGGAGGAGTATCATCTGTCTATGTGTTACTCTCATTGGTTAATTAATAAAGAAAACTGCTTGGCTTGATAGGTCAGAACATAGGTAGGCAGGGAAGACAGAAGAGAATGCTGTGAGGAAGAAAGCAGAGTCAGGCAGACACCATAGGTCTTCTCTCCAAGATGGATGCTGGTTAAGAATCTTCCTGGTAAGCTACCACCTCGTGATGCTACACAGATTATTAGAAATGGGTTAGTCAAGATGTGAGAGTTAACCAATAAAAGGCTACAGATAACAGTCCAGGCAGTGTTTAAAAGAATAAAATTTGTGTGTTATTATTTCTGGGGCTAAGCTAGCCATGTGGGAGCCAGGCAGGACGAAAAGCAGGCCTGGCCACAACTCCTTCTACACCTGACTTGTTACAATGAAGTTTATTAAAAGTCTACAGTAACATATCAGTGTCCTAGATAAGTCATAGGCAATAAAGAGACGACACTAAGACTTTTGCATACAATTAATTTAGATCTTTTCTCCAGTATACACTTTTCCTATATCATCTATCTTACTTCATAGTTGAGACAATGCAGGGTGATTTTGGGTGATATTTATTTATAACTACCCTGCATCAATTTATTAATCACTCAAAAAAGTTCACATCATTTCATTTTCCTGAATGTATGCCAATAGCCAATATTTTTCAGCTTATCAATTAATCAATCAACACATCATTTAAAAGTTTACCATCTTTTGCTTCTCACAGCATATAACTATACACTAATAGTTAGCTTTATTGTATATTCTACATGAAAATTTATTTTTAACAAAGGCCAGCTCCAGGATTCTTCATCAACTACAGTGAGTAAAGCCCATTATGACTTTACATTTTAATCCATTCAGAATTAATTTGGTTTTACTTGTTTAGAAGCTAAAGTTCTTCTAGAAACTTAACTTTTGTGGCAGCCATGCTGGATTTCTTTTCCACATACAATTTTCTTAAGTGCTCTGCACATTTACAGATTGGGAAGTGAAGGAATGCTCTCTACCAGCTCTTTGGAAAGAATATTAAGCAATTCTGGGCTTTGAGACTTCTTTTACAGGTTAACTGTTTTAGCTAGGAGATAAAATATTGTCAATTGTACTTAAAGAAAAATTGCAAAAAATCAATTAAATGCTAAAACAAAGATTGTCTTTGTTCCTCTATTTGAGACTCATGAGGTCAAATAGCATATAAATCTGTACTTTCAAATTCACCTTAAAAAGTAAAACAACATTTTTAATTTATATTGATTAAAAAATTTAAGTATCACTCTGTAATGATATAAAATTATCTTTATTTTGAAATTATGTTTAATGTTACTATAGCATTTATTATAAGATTATGGCACCATTACTGTAAATTTTTTAATGTTGTGTGCTTTAAAATTTTCTCATTTCAGTAATTTTTTGGCATTCATTTCCTTTCAAGCAAGAGAAAAGGAAAGAAACATTTAAATATGCAAGAAAATTGCATGGTACATTTATAGTTTTTGATGCCTGGGCCAATTTGAAGAGTTGTAACTTGTGCTGTTAAATAAGCATTAAATTCATTTTGTGAATTGACGAGTACAAAGCTTTGAATGCTTGGCTGATATTTGGTAGAATTCTTTTGCTAGATGACAGATCCTGGTATGTTTTTCATTTGGACAAACAGAAGACCAGAGCATTTTAGAGATGTAGTGGCTATGCTTCCTGTTCTGAGCCAGACCAATGACACCGATCAGTTTTTGTTGACCCTGGAGTGAGTACCAAAAGTACATACAATACTCAAAAGTGAGAATTTAAAACTTTCTAAACATTATAAATTAAAAACATCTTTTAAAGTGAACAGATTCAGGGTTAGTGTTCAATCATGTGTCTGTGGTGAGTGCTCTCTTTTTGCCTAATAGTGATGATCATAAAGATTAATAATGTTAACCTGATGAAAAATATTTTCATGTTTATTTTTTAAATTATAATTGCATTTTTACTCTCTTCCTTTTCTTCCTTCCAACACTTCCATGATCCCATTTTTTTTCTCTCTAATTCATAGACTCCTTTTCTTTAGTTATTGTTACACATAACACACATACACACACATACACATATTCTTGAATAGATAAATACAACCTGCTCAATTGATCAGTTTGTATGATATTACCTGTATATTTGTGATGTCAGGGCTGACCACTTGTATTGGACAAACAACAATCTTGATTGTAACAAAAAGAAACAACACAGTAACTCTCATAAGCAGCTAGAGAAACCAGTACAAATGAGACTACATGGCTAGCAAATAGAAAGGCATATAAGTTGGAGGTGGCTCAAGTCCTTGGGAACTTATGTTACAAATGTGTCTTCTGGATGCTGGACATAGAACTATAGAATTGAGTGTGTGTCATGTTGGGCTTCATTCTCACTTAGGTCTCAATTATCCTTTCCAGGAACCTATTCTGCCTTTGGGGCACACATATTTATACCATCTCATTGCATGCTGGAAGTAAGTAAATTCTTTTGGATTTTACAAGGATTCACACTTCAGATTTTAGCATGTGTCTTAGAGAAGATATTAAAATAGGGACATTTTCAAAATTCCTTGAACTTTTGAGATTTTTTTTAAGACTCTTGACATGGGTTGGATGTGTTTTGCATTACGATATGAGTGTGGGGACTTTGAGAGCCAGGAGTGGCATGTTACAGTTGAATGAGTTAGGCTTATATGACAAGCAGACAAGAAGTAGAGTTATGATGATTAACATTGATTATTGACTTGATAGAATTTATAAATGTGTAGCAGATCAATAAAACATATTTCTGAATATTTCTATAAGGATATTTCCAGAGAGAATTAACTATGTGAGAAGGCTATGCCTTGAATGTGGGTGGCATCATCCCAAAGGCTCAGAGCTCAGATAAAGTCAAATAGCAAAAAGAGAAAGTGCACTACTACAGATATACTCTGTGCCTCCCACCTATCATGAGCGTGTAGGTCTTGTTCTGCTTTAGGCTTCCTACCATCACGTTCTGTCTCATCAGAGCCAAGGACAACCTGGCCAGCTGAGCATTGGTAGAAACCTTTGAAACTGGGTGTCAGAATAAAAGTTCCCAACTTAAATGTTGTTCTGACATGCTTTGTTAGTTTGATGGGATAATTGAGCAGATTAACTCTTAATTGCACGCCATTCTTGGTGTTAAATGCTTTATAAAACATAAAACATTCTTTTTACAAATAGCTATGTGAAGTCAATTTACATTACAAAGAAAAACATTTTAGAAGAATGAAGAAACTCACCAAAATCCTTAAAGACAAATGGTAGAGATCCCCATTCACAGAACCCTGCAAGTTACAAGCCCCACCCTGCCCCCAAACTTGCCTATCCTCTTGCAATCTTAGTTTAACTCTGAAACACACCTTGTTACACCACAGAGAGGACCAAGAGAGGAACTCTGCAGCACAAGCTGTGGCAGCACAGAGTGAAATGAGAGAGCTAACCAAGAGAGTAGACCAAGAGAGGAGGCTAAGAGAGATCCCACTGGCTCCCTGAGTCACAGACATTGAAAGTACATAGCAGACCAAGAATAGTTCCGAAAGACACAGACAACCATTGCAGAGAATGGACCAAGATGCAAAGATAATGCTGGCATCAATTGAAGGAAGAAATGGGTAGGAACCAATGTAAGGATTCATCTAACAACCTAAAAAGCATCATGGTAACACCAGAACACAGTGGTCATGTAACAGGAAGAGTTGATCATTCTAACCCAGAAGAAGCAGAAGAAAATGATTTTAAATAGAACTTTATGAAGATAATGGAGATCTTTAAAGAGGAAATGAAAGACTCCCTTAAAGAAATGTAGGGAAGGCCTTAGGCAGCAAACTGCACTGGAACAGGTACTAGGGAATGACTGCTGAGGGAGTAGGTCAGAATCTGAGACTCCTGTGGGTCCAGGCACAAAGTCCAGGACCTTGGACAATAAAAGGAAATGAAGGGGATTCAGACTGGAAATGAAGAAGTCAAACTTTTGTTATTTGCAGATAATATGGTAGTATATATAAGTGACTCTAAAAACTCTACCAGAGAACTCCTATAGCATATAAATACCTTAAGTGGAATGGCAGGACACAAGAACAACCCAAAGAAATCAGTAACCTTCCTATACACAAATGGTAAAGAA
Organism: Arvicola amphibius; assembly: GCF_903992535.2. NCBI lineage: Eukaryota > Metazoa > Chordata > Mammalia > Rodentia > Cricetidae > Arvicola > Arvicola amphibius. The sequence continues at coordinate 190,621,482 of NC_052048.2, forward strand.
GCTGAGAAAGAAAACATAGAAACATCCCTTTTCACAACAGCCACAAATAATATAAAATATCTTGGGGTAACACTAACCAAAGAAGTGAAAGACATATTTGGCAAGAACTTTAAGTCTTTGAAGAAAGAAACTGAAGAAGATACCAGAAAATGGAAAGATCTCTCATGTTCTTGGATAGGTAGAATCAACATAATTAAAATGGCAATCTTACCAAAAGCAATCTATAAATTCAATGCAATTCCCATTAAAATCCCAACACAATTATTCACAGGCCTTGAAAGAACAACAATCAACTTCATATGGAAAAACAAAAAACCCAGAATAGCTAAAACAATCCTGTACAATAAAGGAACTTCTGGAGGTGTCACCATCCCTAACATCAAGCTCTATTACAGAATTACAGTAATGAAAACAGCTTGGTATTGGCATAAAAATTGAGAGGTTGACTGACCAATGGAATTAAATCAAAGACCCAGATATTAATCCATACACCTATGCAACCTGATTTTTGACAAAGAAGCTAAAATTGTATGGGAAAAGATTTTTATCAACCCCACATCAGAAAAAGGACTGATCTCCAAAATCTATAAAGAACTCAAGAAATGGCTGGGCGGTGGTGGCGCACGCCTTTAATCCCAGCACCCGGGAGGCAGGAGCAGGTGGATCTTTGTGAGTTCGAGGCCAGCCTGGTCTACAAGAACTAGTTCTAAAACAGGCTCCAAAGCTACAGAGAAACCCTGTCTCGAAAAACAAAAACAAAAAATAAAAAAAACAAAAGAACTCAAATTATACATCAAATTCTAAATAACCCAATTAGCAGTAGCATACAGAACTAAACAGAGAATTCTCAACAGAAGAGTCTCAAATGGCCAAAAGACACTTAAGGAAATGTTCAACATCCTTAGCTATTAGAGAAATGTAAACCAAAACAACTCTGAGATTCCATCTTACACCTGTCAGAATGGCTAAGATCAAAAACATCAATGATAGCTTATGCTGGAAAGGATGTGGAGTAAGAGGAACAGTCATCCATTGTGGGTGTGAATGCAAACTTGTACAACCTGGAAACCAGTATGGCTGTTTCTCAGAAAATTGGGAATCAATTCACCTCAGGATCCAACAATATGATTCTTGGGCATATACCCAGAAGATACTCAATCACACTACAAAGACATGTGTTCATTTATGTTAATAACAACGTTATTTTTAGTGGCCAGAACATGAAACAACCTAGATGCCTTTCAACCAAAAAATGGATAAAGAAAATGTGGCACATTTCCGCATTAGAATGCTACTCAATTGTTAAAAACAATGACATCTTGAATTTTTTTTTTGCTTTCTTTTTTTTATTAAAAATTTCCATCTTCTCCCCTCCTCCCCCCTTCCCTCCCCTCCCTTCCACCCATACCCCCCACTCCCTCCTTCTCCAGGCCAAAGAGCCATCAGGGTTCCCTTCTCTGTGTTAAGTCCAAGCTCCTCCCCACTCCCCCTAAGTCCAGGAAGGTGAGCAACCAAACTGACAAGGCTCACAGTGAGCCTGTCCATGCTAATGGATGGAACTAAAAAATAACATCCTGAGTGAGGTAACCCAGACTCAAAAAGATGAATATGGTATTTACTCATTCATAAGTGGATACTAGCTATAAACAAAGGATGTTGAGCCTATAGTTTGTAATGCTAGAGAAGCTAAATAACAAGGTTAACCCTAAGAAAAACATATATAGATCCACATAAAAAGTTGAAATAGACAAGATTGCCTGACAAAATTGGGAGCATGATGGGGAGGAGTGAGGGTAGAAAGGGAAGAGGAAGAGAGAAGGGGAGGGGAAGGTGAACTTGAAAGAATGGGATCGTCAAGATGGAAGAATGACAGAGAGATGAGAACAAGGAAAATGATACCTTGATTGAAGAAACCATTATGAAACTAGCAAAAAAAAAAAAAAAAACAAAAAAAAAAAAACCTGGCTCTACAGAAATTCCTAGGACTCCACAAAGACAACCCCAACTAAACCCTAAGCAAAAGAGGAGAGAATGGAACTGATCTTGCTCTGTAGTCAAACTGATGAGTATCTTAAATATCACCATAGAAACTTCATCCAGCAACTGATGGAAAAAGAGGCAGAGACCTGCATCAGAGCACTGGACTGAAGAGTGGGAGGAGTAAGAATATGAGCAAAGAGGTCAAGACCCTGATAGGTAAACCCACTGAATGGTGCACTGTTGGGTACCTGAGTTAATGGGATCTCACCAACTCCAGCCTTACAGGGAAGGAACAAACATAGGTCCAAATTATTCCCTCTGAATGTGGTTGACAGTTGAATGGCTGGGGCAGACGGAGGGGCAACTGGCAGCGGCACCATGATTTAATTTTACTGCTTTTACTGTTTTTTTTAGGAACCTATTCTTTTTGGATGGATACCTTGCTCAGCCTAGATATATTAGGGAGGGTCTTGGACCTTCCCCAAACAATGTACCTTTCCCTCTCTGTGGAGTGGATGGGGGTGGGGTGTGATGTAAGTGGAAGGAAAGGGAGGAGAGAAGTGATTGTGAACTTGGATTGGTATGAATAATGGAAATCGATAGTTTGTTTTCTTTTTAAAAAAGTAAAATTAAAATAAAATTATAAAAAATGAGAATTGGTACAGGAGAGTGGGATTTGACCACGTAGCATGTCTTGACCACATTGACAGTTCCTCTCTTGATGTACATGTGTCAGTGTGCTCACCTGCCCATGTGAAACCATCATTGAGGGACTTCCTGCTGCATCATTCTAAGGTATAAAATAAATAGGAGAGAGGAAACAGTTGGGAAGAGGGAGGAAGAGTGGTCCTTAACCATAGAGATCAAGTAGACATAAAATAGCCTGGGAAGCCAAGGAGATGGTTTTGTCAGTAAGTGTCTCTGTAAAATGGCAAATCAAGTTGAGTTTCCTAGGATCCATATAAATTTCGTGTCTGTAACTCTTTTCTTGTGGAAAGGAGTCAGGGATCCCCATAGTTCTCTGACCAGCTTGTCTAGCCAAAACAACAAGTTCCAGTTTGAGTAAGAGGTTTTGTCTTATTCTAAAAAAAAAAAAAAAAAAAAAAAACAAAAAAAAAACAGGCAAACAAGCAAATAAGTAAATAAAGGAAGGAAAGAAAAGAACAATAGAAAAAAATACCTGAAATTGAAGGCTAAACTCCACCCCAAACACACACACACACACACACACACACACATACACACACACACACACACATGTACACACTCATTAACATACACAGAAAAGACTACTAGGCGAATAACCAATCTTGGGAAGAGAATATTAATTCTTCAATGATAATGGAGTTCTCATGATTTAAAGATACCAGCTAAAGGTCCCAGCTTCTAAGACTTCTGTGTTGAGAGGATCAAGTTTCTAATTTGTGCACTCTGGGAAATCTGTTCAAACAGTAACAGCCAAGTAATTGGCATCTGTTATTTTAATTAACAAGGGTGTCTTGCAAGAAGAGTTGGGACTTATTTTCTTAACAAATTCAAGTAAATAATAATTTATGTTTTGTTGTTATCATTCTAGAGTTTGTATCATCTTATAGTAACAGAAACGTATCTTTTCACCAATATATTTAACACTGTGACAGTTACTTGAGGATGGAACATGTTAAGGAAGAGAAGACTAACTTTGGCTCAGAATATCAGAGACTTCAGTTCAAGGGCATCTGAACCCATTGCTTTGGGCCTGGGAAGAGCAAGAACCTCATTGTGACAGTTTCCTTTTTTTCAAATGGGCAGGAAACTGAGAATGACAGACTGGAAGAAATCAGGGCAAGGTGTAGCCCCTGAAGGCATACCCCTAATTTCCACTTGGACCCACCAGTAAAGCTACAGCCCTTCCTAAAAAGTGTCATCAGCTAGTGTCTGTTCTTCAACACATGAGACTATGGGGAACACTTTATATTCTAACCATAGTATTTTCCCAGTCTCCTATCTGTTGGTAAGCAACATTGTAATGTCTAGGTTTTCTTTAGACACCTTTTCAGCTTGTTTGCAACAGTGAGGTCTTACAGTGACTGTCTTTTTGTACTTGGTTTACTTCACTTAGCACAATGTCCTCTGGCTTCCTTCACATTGTTACAAATGGAAAGACGTCTTTCTGTTTTAAAGGAAATAATTTTCCAATTTGTGAGTGCATGCCTATGTAAGCGTATGCACATATATGTGCACTATCTGTAGTCACCTGTGGATTTAATCGATTGTTTGCATATATTGGCTACTATGAACAGTGTTGTAATAAACATGAAGTAGCAAATCTCTTGTTAAGATAGTTTTTTAGTTCCTCTGGTTATAGGCTCAGAAGTGGTGTGGTTACAGTATTTGCCATTTAGTTGCCTGAAGCTTCTGGCCCAAGCTCACAGACTATCAGTTGCTGTGGTTTTACTACTGCTGACTCCTTGTTCATCTTTAAGGTCATAGGATTTATTGTAAACTCTATCGTCACTTCCTCTCCTAATTTTCTGATGTATTTCTTCTCCACAAAGGACTATTTAAGCTGCGAATGCTGTGTGCATATGCATCCTTCAGGCCTGTTCGAGTGAGGAATTGCAAAATAAGAGCCAAGAAGCAGATTTTCTCCTTGAGAAGTGTTTGGGTACTGGACAGATCTTACTTACACTAGGAAGATTAATTGTCAGAAAGTGACATTCCATACCCTTCTCAGATATTAGCCAGGGAGCTAGCTTCTATGTAATATAATTCCAGAGCCAGTTCAGCTTTTAAATGATTGACCCTCTCATTCACAGGCATTGTTAAATTCTTCCCCAGGGCTGAAATGTAAAACTTTCCTGTGTTTACTCCGCTGTTTATGTTTCCCTGGTGGAAGACAAACATTATAAGTCCCTTCCTTGATGCAGGGAAATATAAAATCAGAAATATGATTCTTCCTTTAAAAAAGAATCAGCTCTAATTGAAGAGTAGCAAGGTGATTTCCTGGAGGTAAAATACAAAGTACTTGTCTATTCCGTTTCCGTTTTATAAATCCCTTCCGTGTGCTTAGAAAAAAACCCCTAAAATCCTAACTCAGTAAAGTAGGCAAAAAAGAAGGAAGAAAACACCTTTGTCTGAATAACTGATCATATTTGAAATAAATTTCTCAAATTAGCTTGAACTTGAGGATGTTCTGGCCTTGGGATTGATGCTGATTGGTTGGTTCTGCTTTATCAGCTCTCTGCTGTGTTCAGCACAAAGAGAAAAGGGCGCTGCTGTCGTCATTTACTCAACCAAAATGTGGTGTCCTAAGTGTAAACATGTTTGTGCCACGGTCTATGACAGACATTTCAGGTATTTCCAGAAAGTACTAGACCATAATAATAGGTGAAATGGCAGGTTTGCCATTATTGACACTTATGGCTAAATGCCACACAAATCATTAAATCAACTTCCTGTGTTTTAACACGTACTGCATTCCAATGGTCAAGAATTTTATCGTAAGTGTATTTTAGAAACATTGATAAATTCTCAGTATTTGGGAGAAACCTGAGGTCCAGTTTTCCAAGCACAGCTTCACAAAAGAGATTGAAATGCTAATCTCTTCCTATTCTGAAAGCATTCAATCATGATGTCATTGCCACTGCTTTGTTCCTTTGGTGGCAGGGAGTGAACCCAGAGCCTCACCTATGCAACGCAAGCACTTTGACACGGAGCCATATTTCCATTCCCTATAAACATACATCTGCTTCAGGGACATCCAAAATCTGTGTGCTTCTGACATGCTGAAATTGCCCATACCAAGAAGGTAGCTATTACCAAAATACCCAAGATCGCGGCTACAGGAAGCTTAAAACTACCAACAGAACAGAAATATTTTTTCAATTGAGTGTTTTGAAGAATCCTGTATCTCTCCCTCAGACCCAAATCACATAAATAAAGTATCAATTTTATTCCAAGGATACAGCTTGTTGGTTTCATGTCTCCCTGCTTGACATAGATTGCATCTTTCCACTGAGAAGATAAGCTCTCAATAGCCCTGAGTGTTTCTCTAGCCATCCCCTTTTCACCTCTCTCTCCTATACTACAGAGAGGTAGCAACTTCTTTTCAAGTCTTTTTCCTTCTTGTTCTGTGGAGCATTTTGCTCTGGGAAATATGCTTTATAAGTTGTGTGCTTTTGTCTGACACTCACACTGATTTTGGGCCACAGAACTTTTGAAACATGCTTTCCCCAAGTTGATTTCAGAGTCGATGGGAGTTTCTTAAATGCTGTACATTGGGAAGTTTTGTGGTTATATTCTGACTAAAGTATACTTAATTATTTGGAGGGAGGATGGCAATACCCCAAATACATGTTAAGTGTTTCTACTTCTGGCAAACTCTAAAGGACAATACTTTTCCTACATTGTTAGGACATTTAAAGGTTAAAATGTGGAAATATGCTGCATTAGTTAGCTGGATCTTCCAAGATATGGAAAAGGAGAGTTCAAGCCTTGAGAGGCTTCAAATGCAATACGACATATTGATGCACCAATCCCAGGAGCTGCGCTGCACAGAGGACTTCTTGACTACAGAACAGGTGCAACTAAAGTGAAACAGGGTACTCAAGCTGTGTTAGGGATGCGGCAACTTCCCCTTGTTTAAGCACTCATTGAAAAAACTAGTTTCTGCACGTTGAATACTGTCACTGTCTGAAAAAGGGCCTTAAAAGAACTGAAATAAACATACATACATACATACATACATACATATATATACACTCATATGTGTATACACTCATGTAAAAACACACGTATATATTCATGTGTATTTTGTGTGTACATATACACATATACACGCATGTGTGTATTTTTAATAATTTTTTTTTAAATATTTTATTTATTATGTATACAATATTCTGTGTGTTTGCCTGCAGGCCAGAAGAGGGCACCAGACCTCATTACAGATGGTTGTGGCACCATGTGGTTGCCGGGAATTGAACTCAGGACCTTTGGAAGAGCAGGCAATGCTCTTAACCACTGAGCCATCTCTCCAGCCCTATTTTTAATAATTTTTATGAAATCATATGTTTACCTGTGGTTTTTCAAACATTTTAGTGTTACTTTCAGCCTCCCTGCTCTGACTCTGCCTCCTCTTCCCAACTTCCCACAGGAAAATTTATCCACCATTTTTCTTTTTCTTTTTCTCTTCAGAGCATCCATGTTCTACTCATATATGAAATTCTTAAAAAAAATAAAATCCATGATATCAGTAAATAAATGTTTTCTAAAAATCACTTTTTCAAAGGGAGTCAGTGTGATGAATGTGTTCATTCAAAGGCTAGTCATGTCTAAGGCCTGCAGTCCTGACAGCCAACGGAAGGGAGATTGACACCTAACTCTCACAGTCACTGCTTCAAAAGAAAAGCACAGGTTGGATGCTTTTGGAATGCAAAAAAAAAAAATTGTTTCTTGCTACCTCAATATATGGAATGTTTAATTTTTATATCCACGATGGGGGGGAGTCTATGAAAGAATTAAAGCTAAAAAATGTTTTGTGCTGTCTTTCATGAGTCATTTGTCCTTTTGCTTATATTATGCTCTCCCTCGTCCCTAGAGATATTGCTCCCTCAGTCTCTTTTCTAAATTTGTAGAGATTATCCCTGTCTCTACATGATAAACTGTATATGTCTCTACATGAAGGTCTCTGTATAAAAGGAGATAAAAGATCACAATCTAAATTAGAGATCTGAGTTTGACACCATGGGTTCCTGATAGTTGAGTGAGTTTGCACACGCTTCTCTTCCAAGTACTAGGGAGCCGAAAGAGGTAGAGTCTTGTGGGGATCCTGGGCTCTATGTAATAAACCACTGAGTGAAATAAAAACAAACATAGGTTGTTTCTATGTCCTTAAACATTCATTCTCTGCTTTATTTCTTTATAAGTGTATATTTAATCACGTAATTGCGCTTAGATGACATTAAAATTTGGACAAGATCATGCTGTAGCTTTTCAGAGGTGTTGCGACTTGAAGGAGAAATGTCTTAGGCTCATGTATTTGAACAGTTGGTTCTCAATTGGGAGGGCTATTTGGGGAGGTTGTGGAACCTTTGGAATGAAGGGCTTTGCTGGAGGAAGTACATCTCTGGGGAAAGGCTTTGAGAAGTTGTAGCTTTGTCTAACTTGCAACTAGCTTTATTTTTCCTGAGTAGGAGCGATGTAATAGCCAGATTCCTGCTCCAAGTACCTGTTAGAATAAATGCCTTCCCCTCCATTGTGGACTAACCCTCTGGTAGAGTGATCTAAAATGAACTCTTTCTTCCACATGTTGCTTTTGGTCATGGTATTTTACCACAGTAATGGGACAGTAACTAATACGAATGTGTTTGGCATATGTGTCTGACAATAGTTTGTTTTCAAAGAATCATCTCAAGTCATAGCTGGCACTTCAAAACATTTCTCATCTAGCATTTTGGTATTCCTAGGGCTTTCAGATGCAGCCAGGGCATTTTCTGGCTCTCTGCTTCTGTATCAATGGTTCACCTTGTTGTTTCCAGAAACTCTTCTTCCTTAGATAGTGAATTTTGGTTATGGGATGAAATACTGTTTGTTTTGTTAAGATTGTAAAAGTTTATAAAATACTACACTATGTTAAGCTTACAACATTAAGAGAATTTTTATAGTATATAAAAATTTTGAATTTTTTATAATCTCCTGAAAATATATAGAGAAATTGTAACATTCCATTTCCCCTGTAAAATGGAAAAGGAAGAAACCACAAAACACACAGGGGTCTTGGTTTGGAGAGTAACAGACAATATTAGATTATTAGATACAAATTGGCTCACAGTCCAACAACATGGTAAAAGCAGTTTTTGCTTGTCAAAGAGTAAGTGCAAGGAAGGAAGTATTCATCTTTATAACAACAGGGGAAGAAATCAATTTGACATAGTAAAAAAGTAACAATTGACTTATCAGTAAATGAAAGAAGAAAGCATGAATATTCTATTTTACTTCATAATTTTTAAATTTATCTTGTGGAAGTGTAGTGGACAGGCAAATTTGTAACCATTCTTTTAAACATGAGCAACAAATATCTGAGGCCTAAGTCTTGTGTTGTAATTGAGATATTAGTTACCCTCAGGCAAAGGGGCTGCTTGCTATTGATCTGACTTGCCCATGCTTCTTATGACCATTAAGGTATTAGTTGTTAAACTAATAAGATGTTGAACATGATGATAGTTTTTGAAATCACACACTTAGAGCCAGAAAGAAATAATTAAAATTCCCAGACTTCACCTAGAGGACAAAGTTTTTGAAATCGCAGATTTCCAAATTTGGAAACCTTTGATTCTGTGTCCAAAGCAAAGAAAACATAGGGCTTTGGTCAGTTGTCTCTTTTACAAAATACATATATGCTAGTAAGTGATCCATGTTAGAAGAAACTCTCCCAGATCACTATTGCATGCTGAGTTAGCAAAACCTCTGACAGAAATGAGATGTCATAAGTATTTGATTTTAAATTGACTTTTCAATTTAAATTCAGTTCTTAGGTTATATGATTTTGAAGATTTCTGCCTGTTTGTCTTTCAATAAGTGCATGATTTTGTCTTCTTTGCTCAGAGTCTAACAAGCAGGGTAAGAGCAGCACTGAGTATTTTAATCTTCTTTCATTTACCTGCCTCTTACAATTTTGTAAGTGCTCATCTCTAAAGCATATGAATTTACATTTTGCATTTGAACAACAAGGTGCTCATTTAGTCTCCCTGCTTATTAGCAGAAAGGGCTGGGCATAACCACAAAAAGTTTTTTTTCTGAGTGTGCTGAGTAGGATGAGCTGCTAGAAAATGGGTAAATGCCGTCTGTCAGAAGACGCCATTCCACTGAAAGCCTGGCCTCTGACATGACGTTATTAAGCAGATTATTCATTTTTCTTCTGTAAATATTCATCTCTGACTTTAGTTTTCCCAATATTTTTGAACACATGATGGTTGGTTCCGGTTCATCCTATGCAGCTTATGATTTGTGCAATGCATTGTACAATATGGTTGCATTTGCTGTTATATGGGGAGGCCGACCCTGACTGTGACCTCCCTCATAGAACCTTGCTGAAACTTTTGAGAAAATGCTACTGATTCACTGCAGTGCATAAACAAGAGCTTCCTTTGCCTCCAGGGGAAATCAAGCGGCTCTGGATGGATAGTTCCAGTTATCCAAGATAAGCCCAGAAACGCCAGTTAGAGGGACAGAGGTCATACTAAGAAAAAAAAAGGTGTTCAGTTCTAAAGCAACAGGAGACCCAAAAGAATGCCTGTGGAACAGCCAGGGGGAGTGGATGAGTTCCAGTGAGGCTGAGAACAGAGAATCAAAAACAAGGTCTGACCTGCTGGGTAGCAGAAAAGAGGAAGTCTGTCCTGCTGGGTTTTGTTGGTCCACCCCAACTTCATAACTAAAATACTAATATTTTTCTGATATGGGATTTCCCCCAGCTAGTCATTCTCTTTGTTGCTGTGTGTGGTCACTCTAAGGTCATCCTTTTGTCCATAATTCTGTGTATTTCTTAGTATAATCTCTTACTTGCAATATAAGCATATATACACACAATACACCTATCCATAGGTATATACCTGAAAACACACCCATATATACATACATACATGCAAATGCTCACACACACTTACACAAATACATATATACAAAAACACACACACAACACATACCCTCACAACCCCCCATACACATACACTCACATACACGTTTGTACATCCAACCAGATGATTTGTATTTGAGAAAAGAATAATGCTATATATATCTACTGGTTTTCGAACTTTTCCAAACCTTTGGATATTAGTTATTAAAACACTGATTCTCATAAATAGCCTGTTATGAAACAATTAAGGTTTTCATTGAATACAAAACCAAACCAAAGGGAATTGAAGAGGGGTAAGGATGAGTGGACATGACAGGATGCAACTGACAGCCAATGTGTTTACCCAGTTAATGAGGTAAGGTTCTTAGATGTGTGCCAAGACAGAAGGGAAAAACTATGGGAGAGGGCTGCTTACAGTCCTGCTTCTCTCTGGTCATGTGAGCAGAGACATTCAAATTCTCATGGGAATTCTACTCACTGATTTGTTTTCTCTGACCTTGAGTTTTTTTCTTTTGAGTATTTCCTGTGAGTACTGTTAGATCATACATTCTCAGACATTACCAAGGAATTCCTGGTGGCACTCTGGGCTTCTGTTATACTGTGAGGTAAGAGTCCTAAGTAAGCCTCATTTGAGAAAATACCTTTATAAGGTTTGACTGTAGGACAAACCTGTAGGGCTCCTTTTAAATTAGTGTTTGTTGGGGGAGGTCCCAGCCCATTGTGGGTGGTGCTATCCCTGGGATGGTGGTCCTGGTTTCTATAGGAAATCAGACTGAGGAAGTCATGTGGAGGATGCCAGTGAGCAGAACCTCTCCATGGTCTCTGCGTCAGCTCCTGCTTTCCAGTTTTCCCTCCTGTTTGAGTTCCTGTTCTGCTTTCCTTCAATGATGAACAGTAATGGGAAAGTTAAGTCACATAAACCCTATCCTTCTCAACTTGGATTTGGTTGTAGGCAGAGACTGCTTGTTCATTTCCTGGCCACTAGGCCCGAAATAATCACACAGAAACTGTATTAATTAAAACACTGCTTGGCAAATAACTTATGTGTATTGCTATTTACCTCTTATATCTTAAGTTAACTCATCTATATTAATCTGTGTATCACCACAAGATTATGGCTGACCTGCAAGGTTCCAGCAGGTGCTTGTGAAGGCATCTGTCTCCTTCAGCGGCTACACGGTGTCTCTCTGACTCTGACTACTTTCTTCTTCTATTTGCTTGGAGTTTCTGCCTTGCTCTATTCTGCTAAGTCACTGATCAAAACAGCTTTATTTATTAGCCAATAATAGTAACAAATATACAGAAGGACTTCCCACACCATTTTGCCTTTTCTGTTCAAATAAAAAGAAAGGTTTTAACTTTAACACAGTAAAATTTTATGTAACAAAACAATTATCAAGAATTACAGTTATAATATTTATATCGAATTTATCTTTTATCATAACTAAAAAGTAGAATTATAGCTATCTATTTTTCAACTCCATCAAAGACTCCAGAGGATATAATATTACCTAAGTTAACAGGAAGTTTATTGTAAGCAACTTTCAATACTCTAGAATTGAAAAAGAAATCTCGCTGCCTAGACAGCCATCAAACTCCTTCTGTAACATTGGGCATCTAATCTTTGACCTACAGGTCCATAGTGTCTGGCAGAATTTTCCATAAAGCAGAAAATTTCAAAGACAGTTCGGTCTATATTGGCACTTTGTCAGTCACTATTTTCTGTGTTCTGCAGAATGCCTGGCAGATTCTTTCATGAAGAAAAGAACCCCAAAGGACTGTCTCACCTTCTTTAGGCAACTTCAGCTGTCATTTTTCTGTGGCTCCTGTATGTCCAGTTCATACAGCATAACATCAAGCAGTCCAGGCAAGAACAGTTTCTTGCCCAAATGGTTAACAAACTCCATAAGAGCCTCTTCAAAGCCTGTCTCCCTCTTGAAGTAATTGGTGCTAACAGGAGCAGATGTGTCTCATTGTCATGAAAAGTCTGAAGTTCTTAAAGCATTTTAAATGCCATATTCTGTAGTCTTTGAAAGGTTTGAAGAATACCTATCTAACTGAAATATATCTCTTTATATCTAGAAAACCTAACTAACATGACTACAAGCTTGACTATTATAGGTAAATATCTATTTACCTATATTTCTTACTTATATATTACAATTTAAAATGAACTGCACAAACACAATACCTTAAACAAGAGCAGAAATACATATAATAAAATTGACCTTAAATTTGTATTAATAAACCAAGATCCATATCAATGAAAAGTATTTATATCTACAGCATATCCCTTTTTGAATGTAAAAAAACATTTATAAACAAGCATTTAGGGAATATGGGTATAGCTCCCTCCAAACAGCTTCCTGCTTTTTGTTTGATGAAGTATTTTTGGAGCCTTTTCAGAGGGTCTTTGTTCATCCAACCACATTAGTCTAGAAGGAATCCACAGACCCTCACTCTCTGTGGAAACAAAAGCAGAACCTTTTTTCCAAAGCAACATATCCTAGAGCCAAATTTTAAAGTCAAGATACTCTTAAAATATGTATGTGGGTTTAGTTTAGCAGCCTGCACAATGAAATGCCTCTCTGTACTTAGCTTATTCACAGTCAAAAAATTCAAAGAGAACACAATAATATACATAATCCAGACTCTCTTAATAATCCATCTTTATGTGGCTCATTACTTTTTTGGCTCCTTTAATTTATTACTACATGTATTCTGTCTCTTTAAAGACTTTTAGTTTTTAAAACCACTTAATTACATTTATAACTGTCTATTTTCTTTTTATTCTCTCTCCCAAGCCTACGTACATTTATTGAACACTGTGACCCATTCATAGGTCTTTTTCTTCTGAATCTGTGTTTATTGTGTGTCTGTGATCCTTCTCTGGCCAGGACCATTTCTTAAAATGCTAAGTGGCATGACTAGTACTAAGGCTGCTTTACCTTTTGGTTCTGCCCAGTCAACATGGCAGAAGCATTTTCACCACCTCTGCAAGCTGTGCACACCACCAAATTCCCGGTATGTAGCGGGTCTATATCATGCCATTAAACAGTTTGTAACATGCTGCCCATAAGCCCCATTCAAGTGCAGGACCTTGTGAAAGAGCCAGAGGTTTTTCTGCCAGCATGAACCAGGAAGATGCTTTATAAAGAATCCATACAATCTTTGCCACTAGAACTGAGTCAGGAAACCTCTTAAAGGAGCTGCGGCACTCCTGTTAGCCTCCAGCAAACAGAACCTATCCCAAAAAATGTGACTACCAAGAAGCTGAGCTAAACACTCTCTGTCTGTCTCTGTCTCTGTCTCTGTCTCTGTCTCTGTCTCTCTCTCTCTCTCTCTCTCTCTCTCTCTCTCTCTCTGTGTGTGTGTGTGTGTGTGTGTGTGTATGTGTGTGTTTAGAATTCCTTTTTAAGCTCTCTCTGGTTTTGTATCCATGTAGTCAGCCCACATTGGCACACCAATTTGTAAGCAGGGGCTACTTGTTTGTTTCTCAGCCACCCAGAAATAATTACACAGATACTGCATTAATTAAAACACTGCTTGGTCAATCACTTAGGTGTATTGCTAGCTAGCACTTATATCTTAAATTAACTCATGTCTATTAATCTGTGCATCACCATGAGGTCATGGCCTCCTGACAAGGTTCCAGTGGGCTTCTGCAGGCATCTGTCTCCTTCGGCAGCTACATGATGCTTCTTTGGTTTTCTTTCCACCTCTATCTGCCAGGAATTCCCAGCTCGCTCTATTCTGCTAAGCTACAGTCCAAAACAACTTTATTTATTAACAAATAAAAACAACACATAGACAGAAGGACTGCCCACATCATTTGGTGGTGGTGTTTTGTCCCAGAACTAAAAAGCCTAGGTAAGACAATGAACTATATTCCTTGCACAGCTATTCACAGAATGGCAGAGGGTTAAAAGTTAACCAAAGATAGTATGAAAGACTACGTAAGATCTCTCCTAATAAAGTCAAACATAGGTGGAGCTGAGTAAAATTCTTGCTGTTTTTGTAGGAAGTTACTGGCACTTCAGTCAATCTCAGCATTATTTGGCTTACCTGCATGTGTTAATGTCTAGAGGGCTCAGGGCAAAGCTTAGGTTTTATCTAGTACCACTGCAAAAACAAAAACATAAATATCCATGAATTTTAAAATTAAATTAAGTGGTGTGAGGTTGAAAATGTCTCCGAAATTTAATTTAGATTTTGCAAATGCTTCATACAGAGCTGCTTCTCTCCATTGAAAAACAATTTTTTTCATAGGATCAGATGGGAGTTCTATGATCTAGTATTTCTGGCTATAAAACATGTTTTAATGATGCCAGTTAGCTTGAGAATTGTAAAACCAATAGTTATCACTCTCCAAGTAAGACCAGAAAAGAGTTGTTCTCAGAGCAAAGCAAATATGGAGTAGGCTAAATCTTAGCTCCAGGTATGATAACTCCTTTCAAGTCCAGGTTGACCCGTGTTCACCAGAGCTGTCATTCACTGATAAGGAATTTGCAGTCTGGTTTCCAGGTATGGATCGCATGTGGAAAAGGAGAGCATGTGTATTCGCCTCATGAACTCTTTAATTATCAATGCAAGGACTGTGTCTGTCTGCTTTTCTTTGGTCCTACCTTTGTTGAAATAAAGTATTCCCCTCTCCCTTTGATGCACCAGTAAATGGCCTACCACACACAAGGAGGATTGAAAGCATGAAGAGTGTCAAATCTTGTATCATGTCACAAATCACAACTGTAACTTTTGCATTTGGAGGTAAGATTTGAAAATTGTTATGAAATGCCTTTTCTCCTTCTTCACAAATTCAGAGATAGTAGGTTTATTACCTTAGTGTAACTTTTGGTAGATTGAAATTCTCTTGTTTAGAGGCCATTCTTAGTAAAACCAAGTTACATTGAACACAAACCACTGTAAAGCCATGAAAGGTTGAGCTTATACCTGAGTTGAGGATACTGTAACTAATTGGTGGGTAATATGCAAAGCAAGTAGATACTGGACTGGGTTTGAATAATGCTGTGTATTTAGTGGAATGAGGTGGCAAAAGATTTCATTTGATGAGTTATACCATCACATCTTTTAAGCTTACTTTGCATCTGGAATTACCAATTAATAGTTTTGGATTGCAATTTGATTATGAGTAACAGAATACAGAAAGTGAAACTTCAGGTAAGCAGGGACTGTATTTGACAAATACTCAATTCTCATTTAAAAAATGAATTAATGAATGAAGAACTTTTGCAAGATACTATCTTATCTGTTTTCGCATATATAATTTTATTAACTTTTCATTTGACACCCACAGTCAAAGACCAAGAAACTTAGAACAAACTTTCCTCGTTACTCCAGGGTTGAAAAACTAATGCATTACAGAGGTAGGATTTGATTTCCATAAACTTGTCAACTTACTTAACTAGTACAGAGAAAGCAGGGGACAGGAAGACTGAGCCTAAGGTGTGTTAATTTGTGAATTTGGTTATATATTAAAGATGTTTGGGTTTAAGATTGATCATGTAAAGCAGAATAAATTACTTTGCAATGGAAATCGACGAGAGAGCTAACGTATATATTTGGGCAATTTTCATTGAAACATTGCAACTTTGGAGTTTTGATATTATTACACAAATTCAGTAATGTGTTTCAAAGCATGGAAGACTCCCCAAATCATGCAGTTATTAATCTGAAAGAGTTTTCAAGTCATATCATGAATGATATATTTGTATCTATGACCAAGATTAACTTCAGTTATGAGTTTTTTCCTTCATTGGTCTAACTTCTAAAAGAGCATGCACATTTTTTTGGGACGCAACATACTAAAATACCTACAGTTTAAGACAATATATTTCTAAACTGGTGATATTCTAGCTTCCTTGCAGACTGACCCCTTATGCTTCATGGAGAAAGTCTTAGGGTGCAATGTAATGGTATTGTTAAGAAATATAGCTGAGCCTTGGATTTGGCAGATTTATTTTTCACAAACTATTGCATTACTTTGCAATACTATACACTGCTCTTCAAGCAGAACTCTGATTTTAAGCTCCCTGTATTACCTAAAAAACAAGTATTTTAAGCTATGCTGGTACTGCCTGACAGTCGACAGCTCTGTTTTGTCAGTGTTCCTAATTTTCCACTCTGTCAATTGAAGAATTTATTATACTTACCCTGATTCTTTTAGAGAAAAAATAGAATGATAAGTAAAAAAAAAAAATGTGGGTTTCATAAACTTCAAAAATCAAGACAAAGATTGAAATAATTGGCTATGTAAAAAGTGGTGATTTTTTTTGCTTCAGTTGAATATTCAGCAAATTGTGTGCTCAATTATAAGGGAAAAGAGCAAAGTTAAAGAGTATGTATAAAATTCTGAAAATAGAATACTCCAAACTGAGTCTTAACATACTATTGTACTTTAGAAGTTTTATATGGATCTAGTTTTGTCTTCAAGGTCTAAAATTTTCTTTTCACTTTAGTAATTTGAGTGCTTTTTTTTTTTTACTTAAGGAAGAAATAATAACTGAAGATAGAGGCTGTTTTGGCTCAATTGTGTGTTACCCATTAAAATTCCCGTCTTGTAAATGGAGACTGCTCATTTGTTCCCTGCTGCCCAGATCTGAATAATCACACAGAAACTATATTAATTACAACACTGGCCAATAGATTAGGCATATTCCTAGCTATCTCTTACATCTTAAATTAACCAATTTCTATTAATCTATGTATCACCATGAGGCTATAGTCTATCAGTAAGGTTTTGGCATCTGTCTCCTTTGACAGTTGCATGGTGTCTCTTTGACTCTTCCTACACTCTCTAAATATCTCTGTGTGGATTTCCTGCTTGGCTTTCATATGCTAAGCCACTTAAAACAGCTTTATTCATTAACCAATAAAAGCAACACATACAGAAGGACATCCCACATTCCCATCCTGGTCAGGGCTTGGTATTAGCAAGAAATGAATCTCCGCAAGATCCTACAGTATACTCACTCAAAATATTTTACTCATGATGAGTCTGCAGAACTCTGCCCTTTACATCTTGGTTCCTGTATGTTCCAGATGCATATAGAGTATTTATTCAAAATTAGCTAAATCTCAGTAAAAGGTTTCAATATTTTTGAGAATTATATATATGATTTTTTAAATGATTTCCAGCCCTTCTTTTACTCTAACTCTTCCTGTGTCTCTCTCCCACAACCCCCCAAATTTATGGCCTCTTCTTCTTCTTCCTCATTATCACAACATGCACACAAACACACACACACACACACACACACACACACACACACACACACACACACCACACACTCATATATATATAGTGATTCCTTATATATACATTATCTCTATGCCTCTCTCTACTGCCTCCAGTTTTTTGCATCCCTTTCCACAAGCACTCAAATTCATGACATCTTCATTATCACAACACACACATATATTCATACATACATACTTATACATACATAGACACACAAATAGTCACTCCTTATATATGACTAATTTATTCATATTATTTCAATCCTCCTTCTGCTCTCATCCTATAAATACACACACACACACATGTATATATGTAGGTCCTTTTACATAGTCCTTGTACATACATGAATGTTGGACTGCTCACTTAAGATACAGTAACAGAACATTTTAAAAAGTTAACTTGACAGAATTCAGTTATTCCTTTAAAGTTTTGTGATAATTATGCATCATTTGCCTTCACTTGGTCAAGTATAACGTTATGCACTTGAAGATACCACATATGGTTCTAGTTGGTTCAAGGCCAGGGGTCTCTTCATCTCAGATATTTTCATATAATTCATTCATTTGCAGGAAACCTGTAGATTTGACTTGGCCTTAGGTCACTCTTCACATTTTCTAGAAAAATATTTATATTTTTTCCATTGTGATGCTAGTTTACTCAAAATAGCTCCACCCAGTTCCACATCTCAAGGTCTGGATTTTAATATACCCCATCAGTTCCTCCCTTCTCATTTCTTCCACACAAGCCTCATTTTTCATTATTTTTTTTTACTTTGATTCATTAATGAAATCAAATCCATCTTCTTGGCATATCCACATAATGTTCCCTTTCATACTCAGAGGAAGGAGAAAGAAGACAAGGACATTAAAGAAGAGAGTCGGGGAGTGAAGAGGAAGGATAGATGATGGCAGAGGAAGCATGAGAGAGGGGAGAGAAGGAGAGAACACCTGAAGAAGAAGATACTAGAGGTCAGAGAAGTCTTGGGTATTCCACACGTCATTGTGTGAATCTGCACTCATGATCATTATAACATGGAGATGGCTGGGTGCTATTCACAGCTTCACAAGCAACCCAGGTGAGAGGACTTTCTCCAGCCATGGGTACTCTGTCTGTGTATCCGTCTGTCTCTGTCTCTCCTGCCCTAGTGTAACTTAAATAAGATTTATTTCTGTACCAATACCAAGGAAAAGGTGAACCTTTGTCTCTTATTGAGAAGAAACTTTCTTTAGACAGAAGATTCTCTCTCAATGCCAGTTCCCTATATCCCAGAGTCAACATTAGCTTACTGAAGACCTGGAAATTCTAGGTCTACTTTGTTGTCCTCTACTCGGCCTGGAGCATGTTGGCTTGACCATATAGAATTTACTCGTCTTTATATGAAAAATTTCAGCTGTTCGTTAAGTCCTGTGCCCTTCTCACAGACCTCCATCAGGCACAAACTCCTCTTCAGTTGTGCAAATTGAGTAAGTTTCACTTGATAGCATTGCTACTGAAGGAGCAGAGGAATGACATACAGAATATTTAATGTCATAACAGTGCTGTGGATCAGCTAAAATTAGGAATTGCAGTTCCTCCTTTGGTGACTTCTCCCCTCATTTTAAATTCACCTTAAGTTCATATAGTTGGATCTCAATTAAAGATACTAAAATAAAATACATATAGTCTTTCTGTCTGTCTGCTTATCTATAAATCTGTCTATCTATCTATCTAGCTATCTGTCTGTCTATCTGTCTATTGTTTTGGTTTTGGCAAAATCAACACCCACGATATCCTTCTAAACTTATGAATCTGCAATTACAAGATCATTTACGAATTTCCAAAAGCCTGTGAACAAGACAAAGGAGAGTGTCATTGTAGACAGAATGCAGCATTTGCATGCAACTTTCTCAGGAGTCCCTCCCTGCATCTTGAGTATTAGTTTCTTACAGGGGACAGGTCTGAGGAAAAAGAAATTGTCCCTGTGATGTGTCAGGTTCACATCAATTTTTCTAAGTCTCAAGAGAAAATTTTTTCCTTTTCCTGTCAGAATATGAGCAAGTAATAACCCCGAAGATTTTTTTTTCTGACAGTCCCTGGAGCTGAAAAATCTTGTCAGAGACTGATTTGAACCACCTGAGGATGTCTACTCATGATGTGCTATACTTACTTATGCAGGCATCTTCAGGAAGGGCTATGCAGAAGAATCTCAGGCTGCACCAGAGGGCTTATATTAGCATTTATTTATTCCCACAAACACTTAATTGTGTCCAAATGCAAATACCAGTTAAGAACAGTGAAGTAACTATTTATTCTGTCCTTGTAGACAGCTTGATAATTGTAAGGAAATGCACTGAAAAACACTAATAGTTTCTATCTTAATACAGAGCACACTTACCAAGTATTAGTTCCCATTTTCTTTTATTTAGATAAAGAATGAAGTGCTGGGAGGACATTACTGTATATATTGTGTTTTCATCAATGATCATGGTGGCTCACATCTTCTTATCATACTAAGTCATTTTGACACAAATGAAAAGAAAAAATGTCTTGGAGATTAAAAGGGAAAAATAATAAAAAATGAAGATAAGTGCTAGGCTTTGCGGTGCTAGAAAGTATGGAGTACAGATTCTAATTACATCATTCATTAGTAAGAGTACAGGGCCCCTGAGAGAGCAGATGGATTGTGTGATGGAACAGAGACTTGGAAGGTGGAGCAAAGTCAGCCAGCATGGAGCTCAGTAAAAGAAGCACGTGACTCAGTACAGAACTCCCTTTAGGAGGAACCTCCTGTTGGAGGACAGTGGGGGCTACCTACCTCTGATAGTCACCATGCTGATGAAGACAGTAGGTATGCAGAGAAGTTATTGTGATCCAAGATCTGTGATCCTGTCTGTAAGTACTCAAGATTCAGTCAGGATACAGCGCGTATGGTGACTTTACACAGAATGAAACTCGTTCTCTCAATTACTTCAACCTTACCCAATCATATGCTTTATTTGATTTTACAAGCATCCTTCTTTAAAACACCAGTGGACACTGATATTGCCTAAATTACACATTACCTAAATAGATCTATATAGTCAAAGCTCTGGCAAAATACCACTGAAATTTTTTTTTCCAAAAAATAGAAAATTACAAACAGCTTTTGTTCCATCTTAAAATCTGTATGGAGCCACAAAACCTCTTTGCTTTCTACAAAATTCTTGAATAAAATTAACAAAGCAGGAGGCAGCTTCTACTTGGTTTGAAATCAATCAAAGAGTTGTAACCAAAAGAGCATTGTATTGGCATAAAAAGAGATTTACAGGTCAGAGAACACACTATAGAGTGTGGTACAATCCATGTGTTTGTAGACAAGTGACATTTGACCAGTGTGCTATGAACATATATTGGAGGGGAAAAAAGGACAGTTGCTGTAAAAATTCATCCTGGAAATATTGGACATGTGCATACAAAGGAATGAATCCAGATTCCTGCATCTCACTGTTGGGAAAAAAATGAAATAAGCTAAATTACACAATATAAGATATTAATCTGTGATACAGAACTACTCCAAAAAGCCTACAAACGTGTATTTAGGACACTAGAATGGGAAAGAAAGCAAGGAATCAAAAGGAAATTAGACACTGGGGTTCTATCAACTGAAAAGCTGAACATAAAAGGTAGCAACAGCGGTCTACCAAAGACGAGATGGTGTTTGGAGACTGTGTATATGAGAAGGGGTTAATATCCAGACTACATAAGCAAATCAGACTCACAGAAACATCTAAGGCACAAGAAAAACAGAAATGTGACTAATTGATTGAAATTATTCATTCAAAAGAAGATGTACTCATATTCAGTGGATGTCTGGAAAAGCAAAGCAAAACTATAATGAGACATCATTTCATTCCAGCAAGAATAGTTAATATGCTAATATTAATAATATATTATGTAGTTTATATAATTTATATTCTAATAAGAATAATTAATTATTATTAGATATTCTTGTTGGAATAAAAAATGAGTGTGTGTGTATGTGAATGTGTGTGTGTTGAGGATATATGTAAATAAGAACACTGAAAACTGATGTTGGAAGTGTAAAATGGAACCAATAAGAAAATATTATGGAGGTTTAATTAAATTTAACACAGAACTATCATGAACTCACAGCCAAGAATACCAAAGCTGCCTGTGTGTCCCCCCACTATATCAAAGGACTTCGCCACTCCCATATTTATCGCAACATTATTCATGATAGTCAAGAAATGGAAACTAGAAAGGTGCCTGCATACTATTAAATGCTCAGACAAATAAGGCTCTCTCATTTGAAAACAACTTTGTATTAGACACTTTTGTTTGCTGTCACAAAATGTCAGAAAAACAAAGGAGTTGGAAGGATTTCTTTTGGGTTGTGGGTATCAGAGGTTTCAGTCCTGGCTGAGATTGATTCAGTATTTTGGACCCAAAGCAAGGCAGTATATTGTGGCAGAAGCCTGTTGCTAGAGCAAAGATTTTCAAATCACTGGGTTCAAGTAGGAGAGAGAGAGAGGAGAAATGGGAAGACATTAGTGATAAGGATAAATTTATATTTAGGGAGAATTATTAAGTTCTGGCATGCTACAGATTAGTAGGGCTAATATACATAATATTTGCTATATTTTTTTGAAAATGAAAGATTTAGAATGTTTTCATGGTCTAGTAATGCTAAAGGAGGAAATCTGCTTACTTTGATTTAAACATTATGGAAATGTCACATGACACACCATTATTATGCATGTCTGATTTTCTATTTTTATTTATAATTTTATCTCATTTGTATGAGTGCTTTTCCTAAATGTTTGTAACTGCACTATATATGTGCAGTGCCAATGGTGTACAAGACAGCATCAGATCTCCTGGAGTGGAGTTACAGACAGTTGTGAGCATACCAGGAACTGAACTTGGGTCCCCTAGCAAGAGGTGATTTTAACTGCAGACACAAACACATTTCTCACATATCCATTTTTTAAAAGTAATTCAAACTTAAATGAGAAAGCTTTGAAAGACTCTACCTTTGCATTCCTGCTTTAACTAGGCTAGTATCAAATTTAACCCCTTGCTTCAAACACCTATATTTTTTGACAAACTATATAGACAACTGTTTTCCAGTATTGAGTATGAGGAGAAATAATATGGTGAGCTGTGGAAGCAGGAAAATATGCCTGTCCTTCAGTACGGACACTGCTAGCTTACTTCATGTGTGTGACATAACACAAAATACTGCCAAGAGTATCTAAGTGGGGTGACAACATCAGTCATTTACCTTCACGTTGTGGAAGAGACTTCCAAGTAACAGTAAGGTTCAGGTGTCAAATATATTTCTTCTATTAGCAAGGTAGTGAGAATTACTTCTGTCTTATCCTGATGGTCAAGGTCATCTTTCCAAATCAAGATAATCCTATTTGCCTAATTTGCCATTATCTTGACAAAAAAGAGCTTAGAGTGCAGTAGTTTTCATTCCACAAATTTGAACAGAACTTTCTATGGCAGGATCTTCCCTTTTTGGAGGTTAGTATCTCAAAAATCACAGCATACATATTTCAATACCAACTGCCTGGGTGATTTTATGACAAATATGTTAAAGGGGGTTTCATTTCTAATTTTACTCTTTACTTTTTATGTTTACGTAATAAATTGCATAACCTTGGTGGTTTCAGATGGTACTCATGCCGTTCTATAGGCCAGAATGTGGCATAACCAGAGTTTAAGATTGATATCAGAAGTAAGACTAAATCCTAGACTAGGGGGCGTGTAGGAAAAACTCACTCTTAAGTTCTTCTATTTTTCTTAAGTAATTTATCCTCTGTGGTTGTATCCACTACAACTAAGGTGATACCTTACTATCCAGAGGGTGACATTTTAAGCTTATGGATGCCATCTACATCCCTTCACAAAAGCCTCTTCTGCCTTCAAGAAAGAGCTGTACCCCAATTCTTCTCGAAGCTCTTCTATCACCAGTTGAGGAAGAGTTTCCACTTTGAAAGGGCTCTTGATCCTAGGTTAGGCTTCCTAGATTATTGCCATTTTATAGTTAAATGAGCTGTTGTGTGACAAATCTTACTGGGGAAATGCAAGATATGTGTCTACTCACACCAGAAAGTAAGCCCATGATAGACCAAAGTAACAACTGCACTAAAGTCCAGCGTGGTGAACTAATGAGTTTTACTGGGGTTACTCACAGGAATATTGGTGAGGAGTTACTTAAAGGAGCAGAAATGACTCCAATACATGAAGTCCACCCCAGCATGTGTGGTAGTTTACTAAAGTTGACAACTTAAGGTACACAGAACAACAGCCTTAATGGTTTGGAGAGTGTCTTTCACATGGCTCAGACAGTATGAACCTCTTCCAGGCAGCTCTTCTGGTCTTTTTCTTCCATAGACATTTTGGCAGTTCTCTGCTTTTTACAGGCAGTTAGGCTTGTCTGAAAGTGATCTTAGGAGCCTTTATTGCTTATATGTTTTCAAGGAGTATGGGACCTAATGGATCCGGTCAATTTCAGGGACTTCTTGGAACGATTTTGAGTTGTTTACTTTCTATCTTAAGGAGCTTTCTAGCAGGATGGAATATAGTAACCTTGAAGGGAACTGCTGTGCAGCCGCTATATGGTGCAGACTAGTTTTAGGAGTGAAATGTATCATATCCTTAACCTGGAAATTATGCAGGTTGTATATTCAGGACTGTGGAATGACAAGGTAATTAAGGAGGCTGACTTAGACTTTGGTATTACATACCCATTGGCCTATAGATTCTTCCTATTTAGGGAGAGCAATGTATACTTGGTTATTTTACCATGTCCATTGTCACCTGAGAATAGTTCTTATTCTTATAAAGCTGGGATTTTGAGTGGTTGCATAACTCATACCTTTATTATGATGCTCCACACTACAAACTTCTGGATGATATAAGCAAAACCTTTGCACCATTTTATTGTGTCCTATACCTTTTTTACATAATGTGGGTTATGCAGCCAACAGTACTGTGGAGGACATGTGGTAAGATCCGAATCTGATCCAATTACTGTCAAAATGAACCTTCATATCTTTTAGAATATAAGGTCCCCAATTCATGGTAATCTTTGTTTAATATTAGTATATGATATCATGTGGGGAACTTTATTGTGTTGGGTATCAGGAATAGCTAGAACAATTTTAGTGTATGAAGACTCATGCTATTAGTTCAAACATAATTTCTATCTTTGCTACTGTGGCTGCTCACTTCATAAGGCCTGTAGGCCTACACTTGGATGTCTGATAATAGAAGCTGACAGATAGCAACTGGCTGCATCTTTTGGTCCAGCTCAATTGTTGTGTCCTTCCATAAGTTGATGCTCCATGCTAGTTAATAATGATTGACAGTTTTTCATGTTCTGCTCAGTCTCATTTGTCTATTCACAAAGCTGTGATTCTGACATTTTTTCCCAAATTTTTCAACATTTTTCCATACTCCTTTACACACAAAACACACACACACACACACATATATACATATGTTATATAACTATATTGTGTAAATATATGAACACACACATGCAAGATTGGCTACCTCTCGTTTCCCTCACAGAAGATGAAGAGGTGCACATAATTCACCACGTGTTGCTTTTCCACAGCATGGTCTCTCAGTGTTGTCCCTGGTAACATGAGCACGCACCTGCCTCAGTGATACCTCTGTAAGCAAAGCATAGGTGCTTTGTTTCATAGTAGTGAGATGGACATCATAAGCTACTGCAGTCCAAGTCATGCCCAGGGGCAATGAAAGAGAGATGAGAACTGGATCTCACAATTGTCATTCTATTGATCTTGCTTCTTTATTGATTGCCTTGTTTTCTGGGAATTAAGATAAAATCAGATCCTGCTGGGGTCATATGTCCCCATTCTGAGAGGAGAGCCTTTGGTATTTTATCTTCTTTGAACAAAGAAGAGGGCTTGTTTCTTGCTGAAATGGAGGATTTGGCTGCTTTTGTGACTCTGAAGGTTAGGGACATCTTTAGATTCAGTACTTGAGTGTCATCCACCCTGAGGTACCTATCTCATTTGTGGAGACCCATTTTTTTTCTAGGCAGAGCTCTGAGGTTACCATAGCAGACATATATTGGTTAAAGTTTAATTGTTTGGGGAATCTCACCCACTCCAGGGATACTTTTCACCTAGATATTTGCTTCTGTTGTTGTTTTGCTACAAGAGATGAAGGGTCCTTGATGTGGCACTAAGGATGCCTTTGGGCTTTCACACTTACTTTTTTCTTATCAATCAATACACTCAGCTTTATGGGATTCTTTTTCAAATGTACCATTAGTGCTTAATATTGGTCATGAACTCCATGGTCTTTAGAGTTACTATTCTTACATTTCTCAAATGTCGACATAATGTCTTTCGGCTAATGCATTTCCTTGCAACAATATATCATGACAGTTGGCCACTAGAGAAACTTTCGTAATTACACTGATATCTTGGCTCTAGAGTTAACTTTTGTGCCTACTATCAGTGCTAGGATATTTATTACCTTCTGTATGGCTGAATGATACACCTGCAGAAATATCTCAGTGTCTGTTAATATACATTCTTGACACAAACTGCCACAGGTAGGGTTCTCTGGAACCAGAGGTTAACATGAAGAGCACTAATTATAGAGTGTTTGTGATATCTATATGAGCAGGAGAGGAGGGAAAGAAAGGAGGTTTGGGCAGAGAGGGAATGTGACTCGTAATTCAGTGCCACCAAGAATTCAGCCACTTCACAAGAGCTTTAGAATCAAGATGACACCTCTCAGTTGTTCAGAGGTGGATTTAGGGAAATTGGTCCATCCAGAAAACTTCCACAACTACTCTTCAATCAAGTTGTATGTACAGACAGTCTAAGAAAAGGAGCAGTCTTGTAGAGGATGCAACTTTGCTTAGCCACAGGATCCCCCCAACCCAGGGCTAGTAGGCATGGGATAACCTCATTAGACAAACTACCGAACATCAAAGAATGTGAGCTTCTCATGCTTGAAGGAGGACCTGGGTGGCATATTATAATTTCTAACTAATATGTGGGCATTTCAATATAGAAGCTCCATAGGAAAAGCACAAATATCACTTTCTCCTTATCTGTAGTTTCTTATGTTTCCTATACCAGGAAACTACCACCTTTGAACAAGATAACCTTTAATTTCAAATTCCATGTAATGGAGAAAATGAACATATCTTATAGTGCTGTTGTTGTTTTATACTCAATACTTCAAAAGCAAGCACAGATAATTGCAGAATTATAAGAAATTTTATTTAGCTCCTTAAATGCCTTTGTTTAGAAATAGTTCAGAAATTATCCTGTTTATCTAAACTGCTGATAAGATAAAAACATTGCCTTATAAAATCCACAGAATGAAGTGTTTGCAGATTTTTGGGTTATTGTTTTTAAAAACTCACAGACTTCTGTAGTGTGTGTTCTCAGATCTCTTAGCTTTTACTTCATTGACTTCATAGTTCTCTCTGCAACTTTCTTGTGGTTTAAAAATGATCCATCCCCAAACACCAAAGCAACCTGGTTCAGCTCTTAACTGATTCCCAAACTTCAAAACATTTTGCCCAGACTGCTTTTTAATTCCCCGTGGGCCAACATTTTCCTGCTGCAAGCCTCTGTTGACTGATTGTAATAGCTCCTGATTGAAGTCCACTGCTAGTGACTCCGTTTTGTTTTACATGAGTCTTATGACAGTTAATTTACTACACAACAGAGCAACTATTGATGATGGAAATGTCAGAGGTCTAAAGCTCAAACTTGATTACTAAAAATCCAAGTATTTGTATTCATCTTTGTACAATTGTTATGGCAATGATTAACTATCCAAATTGTCCTTTTCATTTGTTTTCCAGATGATGAAAAACAAAATATTCTTACATTTGTACTGAGGATTATAGGCATTTGGCCCATGGCATATAATGTGCCGTTTTGTTAAGTGACTGCTATAAGCACGAACTTTTCAGAAGGAGGGAGGAGACATAAGTGAAGCCAGACTTCAGATGCCTCTACTGTATATATGTAAATCTAAAATCTCAATGGTATTGCTCAAAATCTTCACATTTGCTATAAAAAATGTTTACTTATTATCATATTAGATAGGGGCAGAAAGAAAAACAGTTGCTCGGAGAAAAGAGAAATCAGACCTCATAAATCTGGCCAACCGAACTGAATGCCTCATCTGATAGTCTCACAGCAGCGTGACACAAGCCTGGAAGGTAGTAATTCAGATCCCTTTCTGTTCCCAAATGGGCAGGAATTGAACCAGAAATTGCACACCACTGGGAACAAAGACAGTAAGCAGACTGTGGCAAGGCTTCATTTGAGGAGTTCAGTTCTCTGAAATCTGAAGGATGGAGACCCTTGCTAGGTTTGGTAGACTGCCATAAGACAGAAAGTAGTCTAAGGGAATTGGCTTTGGGAGAACATAGTACTCACAGCAAAGTATCCCCAGGACAACACTCATCTCTACCATAGTACCATGAGAACAATCAGGATCTCAACAAGTCCAGGTTAGTGGTGGCACTGCAGTTCCACTAGCAGAACAGACTGCATACAAAGATTCACTTCCAGGTGTTGCCATGGAGAAGGAAGCCTGTAGTGCTCACCTGCTGCTGCTCTGTGGCTTTTCCTCTTCGGAATTAAAGATGGCTACTCAGGGAGAGGTGTTTTCCTTCTACAAGTGGAGAATGACCAATTTTCAGTAGGCCATTCATGCACCATTATATTCACAGACTTGGCAACAGCAGAGAATGCTAAATAGCAACGAGATAGGCAAAAAGTGTCAGAACTTTTAGATGCATTACCTGATAGGTGATGGAACCTCTCTAATACAGCTGCATGGAAGCTCGGAGTCAGGTTCTCCTTGAAATGAATAGGTACTGCGTCACCAGATTTTTATGTTTGTGTGGCAAGGTAGAAACATAGAAGTCCATGCTCACAATCCAGTTTTCTTAGTATACTCATAATAAAATGTAGGTATGGAGTCTCCTATTGGTACTCACCATGGTTTCTGAGGCTGTGGAGGTCACCTTTGGGCTGAGATTACAGTCTTTTCATGACATCAAAGTCCTTTCAAGGATCTTAGGCTAAATGTCAATATCTCTCAGTATATTGATATTGATATACCCACTGTATGTGTGTGTGTGTGTGTGTGTGTGTGTGTAGGAACAACTTTCTCATGCGTTTTATAATGCTTAGAAAAATCTTTGGGTTTTACTTGCTACATGCCAATAGGGTACCTTCCTGCACATGTGACAACCCAAGATGTATTTGACATTGTCAAATGTTCCATGAGGGAAAAGAACTCCAAGTTGAGAACTACTATTCAGGATAAAAACCTATCTATCCACATACTAACCTAGTGTTCTTTGGTCATGTTTACAAACTTTGAATACAATCAACTCTCCAGGAGCTGGTATATATGAGGTGTTTGCATTCCTTCTTTCTCCTAAAAATCTCAACTCTAAAGGGGGAGTACATTTCAGACAGGGGTTGCTGAATCATTCTTGATTGTTGGTGCTTTCTGTCCTTCTTTCCTCTTGTCCCTGGATGTGTCATTCAGTCTTACCCTAGGCTTAACACCTGTCTTTACAAACCCTATGATCTCTGGCTTCCACAACTGCATTTCAATAGCTTTTCCTCATCTTCTGCTTCTCTCTATCTTTTGTGGCACATCAGTTCATCAATGACTGACAGCAGATGAGCCCTTTAGTGTAGTGAGGAGCAGCAGGCTGTGTTACTGCCGCCCCACTCCTGGCCGCCTGGTTAGCTTATGCCCCGAAATAACAACACACAAATAGTATTCATTTAAACACTGCCTGGCCCATTAGCACTAACCTCTTAATGACTAACTCTCACATTTTGATTAACCCAATTTTAGTAATCAGTGTAGCACCACGAGGGGTGGCTTACCGGTAAGATTCTAGCCTGCATCCATCTCAGAGAGGAGAGTCATGGTGACTGCTTGAGGCATCTGACTAACTTCCTTCTTTCCCAGCATTCTGTTCTGTCTACTCCACCTATCTAAATCCTGCCCTATCAAAAAGCCACGGCAGTTTCTTTATCAACCAATGAGAGTCCTCCATCACTTTAGTACTTTCTGTGTGCTTCAAATGTTCAATACATCATATGTGCAAATAGATTGTTGTCTATGTAAATCCATTATCAGACAAATTGTTAATAGCTGAACCGTTTTCCTCATGTTGGGAGTTGCCTGGCTTCATGTACAGCTCAGTGGTGAGCATTTCTTTCATTGATTACAAAGGACTTTTGCTGTGATACCTGCTGCCATAGATTGGGTTTTACAATGTTCATAAAATTTTTAGGGAAAAGTTATCAGGGATTATCAGTGAAGAGGGTGAGGGAGAAACACAGGTGTGTAATGTGAAAAGCTAAACTGTGGTAAGGACACTTCTAACCCTCTGGAATCCCTGGGATGAGTCCCATGTGATCCCAAGTTCTCTAAGATGAAGTGGAAGAATGTTATTCCCTCCTTGCTCAATTTCTCCTGTGGGTTGTCAGAGTAAATTGGTAGCTTTGGGCTAGCTGCAGTAAAGATGGGCTCTGGCGAGTTAATCTTTGAAGACTGTCTCTTGACCCAGTTCACCATTGATGCACAACATCCTTCTTTGAAGGGAATTGTTAGTGGACACTTCTCCCCCCACCCCTTTTCCCCAAAGGAAGATCAAAATCTAAGTGGGCAGAAATAAACAAATCCACTCTCAGGTTTCACTCTGGTAAAATGAAATTCTTCAAACTAAAAGGAGAAGTGGATTGGAATAGACAGTTGTGATCTCAGAACATTCTGCTTGATCCCTGGCTCCTTTGAAAAGGAAAGGTTGAGGTTGTCATGCACATTTGATTGCATGTGTGTCCTTTCTGTCAGTTGTCTTCCACTTACAATTCAGTATATCATATTCTAAGACAGTGTTTTAGAAAGGTCTTTCTTTGTAGCCCACAAGAAAGTCTTTCCATTTATGGACATTTAGGCATGCCAGAAGATAGGTGCCAGTAAGTCTGTCTGGAGTTTCTATATTGTATTAGCAATAACTTACTATCCAGGCTTTCAAGGAGGGCTCTGATCATATTATCTAAATGAAAATGGGAATACAAAATCAGCTAAGGGAATAGAATTTAGCTAAATTAGTTTAGAGATTCTCTGAGACCATTTTGTGTTATCTCTTAAGAAGAGAATTTCTGTATATGTTGAGACCAGACTTTATTTTTTTGGACAATCCTGTGCTAATAGAAAAGTTATAAGGACATTTTAAGAAACTCTTACTTTGTTTGTTTATTTTGTTTTGTTTTAATCCATTTGAGAGTATCCCACTGAATTGATGACCTGTCATCCCTGAAAATTTTCTCTTCAAAACAAAAATTCTAATGAACATGAAACCCACAATGGTGTGATGAAGCTAACCAGGAGGTGACTGTTGCCATCTCTACCTCAGATCAGGAGCAACTTCTTTATTCCTTATTCCTCAGTCCCTTATTTTCTTCTATAACAATAGTTTTGTGGATGCTGAAGCATTCCTCTGTGTCTTGGTTAGGGTCTCTATTGCTGTGATGTTATACTACGACCATAGCAACTCTTGAAAAGGAAAACATTTAGTTGGAGCGGCTTACATTTTCAGAGATTTAGTCCATTATTATCATGGTGTGACATTGTTGTGTACAAACAGAAAATTGTGTGTGCTTCAGCTGATAGTCCTACATCTTGTAAGGCAGGCAACAAGAAGTAGTCTGAGACACTGAGCAGTATCTTGAGCATACATGAGACATTAAAACCCACCTCCACAGTGGCACACTTCTTCCAATAAAACCACACACATTCCAGCAAGGTCACACCTCCTCCTAATAGTGCCACTCCCTTTGGGACCATTTTCTTTCAAACTACCACATTCCACTCTCTGGCCGCAAAGGTTTATAATGATATGATAAAGCAAAAAATCATTCCATCCATCTTCATAAGTTTCCAAAAGTCTAAAGTTCAAAGTTGTTTCTGAAATTCATGCAATCTCTTAAAGGTAATAACCTATAAAATCAAAGTTTAAAAAGCAGACCACATACTTCCAACTTATAACGGCACGGGATATTCATTAACATACCAAAACAAAGGGAAGGGAGCAGAGTAAGGAAATACTGAACCAAAGCAAGACTGAAAACCAGCTGGAAAAACCCCAAACTCTCCATCTCCATGTCTGATGTCAAAATGTTCTTCAGATCTCCAACTTTTTTTTTAATCTTTGTCAATTGCAACATACTTCTTTCTCTTAGTCTGGTGCCACTCCCTGTTAGCAGCTCTTCTTGGCAGGTATCCCACAGTTCTGGCATCACCAATATCTTGGGGTCTCCAAGGCAATCTATGCTTCAACTTCACACCACACTTTCACATAGGCCTCCAATAAGGAACACTCCTGACACATGCCTGGCCTCAGTGGCTTTCCTTAGTCATGGAGGCAAACTACATAACCCAATTCTTCCATCCCTAATTCCAGTACCATGGGGTTGAAACTGCCAAACTTTCTGCTTTTGATTGCTTCCAATCAATTGCTTGGCAGTCCTGAAACTGGATCTGTAGGCCAGGCTAGCCTCACACTCAGAGATCCAGCAGCCTCTGCCTTCCAAGTGTTGTAATTAAGTACATGTACCCTGAACCCAACACCACCACATCCTAATTTAAGCTTTTCATTTTCTTTAATTACTTTTCACAAGTTGGAAACTTAACAGGGTGGGATCGTGCCCTGAGGTCCCCACTCCCTTTATTCTATTTCTGCATCTGTTTATCTCCTTGAACATTAGATTTAGCTCCATTCCACTTCCTGGTACTCCTTTTCTCCTCAGCTTGCTCCTTTTCATTATAAATCTTTATAAGCATGAACGCTAGTGACTATGATACAGTCTATATAGGGTTGTTTTGAGATTTCCTCTGCCAACAAAATTAATCCAAATCTTTTTATTTTAGCCTCAGGCAGACTCTTGGGCAACAGCAAACAGTAGCCACTTTCTTCACTAAAATATCACAAGAATAATCTCTAGACAACATTTCTTCTCCTCTGAAACCTCTTGAGGGAGCCCTCCATAGTTCAAATCATGTTCAGAACCATTGTCTTCCCTGCTCCTACTGGCATAGCCTATTAAGCAGTTCTTAACATATTCCACTACTTTCCTAACCCAAAGTACCAATGTCTATTTTCCTCCAAACAAAAACATAGTCAGGCCCATCACAACAATATCCCAGTCCATGAAACCAACTACTATGTTAGTTAGGGGTTTTATTGCTGTGAAGAGACAAAATGTCTATGGCAATTCTTAAATTGGGGTAGCTTATATTTTCAAAGGTTTAATCCATTATCTTCATGGTGTGACAAAGTGACAGGCAGGCAGACGCGGTACTGGAGTTGATAGTCCTACCTCTCGATAGACAGGCAGCAGGCTGAGACCCTGGGCAGTATCTTGAGCGTATCTGAGACCTTGAAGCCCACCTCCACAGTGACATACTTCCTCCAACAAATACACACCTACTTCAACAATAGTGCCACTCCCTTTGGGGGCATTTTTTTTCCAAACCACCGCAGTCTGTTTGACAATCTGGAAACATCCCATATTATTCATAATTTTCAAAATCTGGTACTTTTGATTTTCAAAATGAAGATTATAAGATGACTATAAGTTTAGTGTAATTTCTCTTTGCAGATGAATCCTCATGACTTAGCTTAGCTGATGCACCTTGGGTGACAATATTTGAACATAAGAGTTGCTGCTTATCTAATATGTAGAGCACAGTTTTGATTTATTTTATCTCTGGTGGTATATTTGATCATTTGATCAAAGTAGGTTCCACTGTGCTCCTCTGTAAGTGGAGAAATGTTTTTCAAAACATAGTTTTAAAATTGTTGTTATTCCATTTCTTATCATTCTTTTCCATTTATGTATCTGTATTTTTTCTATTTTAGCCAATATGTCACACTCCAGTAATTTTACTTACACTTGTCCTCCGGCAAACAGCCTCTTCAGACAGCCTTGTTCATTTTGGGGGCCATCTTTGTCTTTCTCTGAGAACCCTCTTCCTTAATAGCACAGCCCAAAGCACCATGCTCTTCTTAAAATTAGCCTGACCAGTACCTAAGATGACTATTTCCCTTAAGAATTTTTACACCATCTCATGGAATGTAGTAGAATGGTGTTCAGAACCCAATACTAGGCACCAGAGGAGCTCTTTGCTTTTGAGAGGTCTGGCTCGCAGATGCTTTCACAATGAACAAGACTAAGAAACATAAGTATAAGTGACTATATGTATATGCAAATATGCCTTAATATCTGCGTTCATACACACATCTTAGCTATATATATAGCAAACATATGAATATATATTGTATATATATATATTGCAAACATGATTATATATATATTACATATATATATATATATATATTGCAAACATATGAATCAAGTCAGTATCTCCAGTTTCGTCATAGCACTATAGCATAATTTTTCTTCTCTTATATGTAGTCTTTTCTTCAAAAATAAGGTAAGAAAACTTAGTTTTAATATACTTAATTGGTCTGTCAAAATCTGCCTCTCTGTCCCTGGGTCTCAAAGTTAAACTTTCATAAATGCCTTTGCTTTTCGTATAGGTAATGCACACACTTCTCTAATTGGCTGTGCCTCAACTTATCCTGAGCCCATGTACTTACCCTCATAATCATGCCACTGCACCTGTGTAGGTACTCTGTTAATCATGCTTGGACTCATTTGTTAGTACTTGGTCCCTTCTTAGTGGATACTTTTTTTAACCTTGACGTGGCTCCAGTTTACCACAGTAGGATACCCTTCCTATGTACACCTTCCTCGTTTGTGTCTGCCAGAAACTCTGGTCACCACAGCTACCTACCTATCACCTTGCTCACTCCCATATTCTTGGCCCATTCCATAGCTTTTGCATTAGTGAGGATGTGGAAGAAGAGCTACTCAGTGTTTAATCCTGTTTTATAGATCCAGTTTCTGGTAATTAGTACCATTTTGAGTCTTTAAACTTAGAATATTTTGTAGATTTTGTCTAACCATAACTTAACTTGAAGTATCAATACATATATTAAGTTCCAAATAAGTTTTATTAGTATTCATTAACTGAAGTTATAAGAAAAGCTATGTGAAATGGAGCTTAACAGTAGCTACTTATGAGAACTTATTTTCTGCAAGTCTTTGACATTATATCTTCTTTATTTATAAATGGCTGTTTAAGTGTGTCTATACAAATAAGATGTTTCTTTTGGGAATAAAAATTGAGAAAACCCAGACTCTAGAAAATCATATGCTTGATCATTGAGGGATATTGCAAATTTTGTTTGTCAAGCAAAAGTGACCTAAAACATCATCTTACAAATATTTATTAAAAGACCAAAACTCCCATAGGTTCACCATTGAACCTTCATCCAGCGATGGATGGAGATGACAGAGACCCACATTGGAGAACTGGACTGAGCTCCCAAGGTCCAGATGAAGAGCAGAAGGAGGGAGAAGATGAACAAGGAAGTCAGGACCGCAAGGGATGCGTCCACCCATGGAGACAGTGGGACTGATCTAATGGGAGCTCACCAAGGCCAGCTGGACTGGGACTGAATGAACATGTGATCAAACCGGACGCTCTGAATGTGGCTGACAATGGGGCCTGACTGAGAAGCCAATGATAATGGCACTGGGATTTGATTCTACTGTGTGTACTGGCTTTTTGGGAGCCTAGTCTGTTTGGGTGCACACCTTCCTAGACCGGGATGGAGGGGGGAGGACCTTGGACTTCCCACAGGGTACCCTGACTTCTCTTAGGACTGGAGGGGGGGGGGAGGCAGAAGTAGGAAGGAAATGGGAGGAGGTGGAAATTTTTAATAAATAAATAAACATGCAAAAAATAAAATAAAAAAGACCAAAACTCACTAAAAAGAGAAGCCAGACTAGTGTTTGGAAGGAAATTCTGTACCATGTGCTTGCAGCTTTAGGGTCTCTACACAGTCTCCTTAACTAAACTGTTTATCTGGTGTTTGACAAAGACTTTGAAAACCAATGAAACCCAAATAGCTTTGTAACATAATGGTTTTTTTGTATTTAGTTAACTTTTAGAAGAAAAAGCTATTGCATAATACAGAGATGGCTGTCATTAACACCAACTAGCTTTAAATACCACACATATTCTCTTCAGTGAGAACAGGTAGGGACAGCCCTTCATTTCTGCTCACGACAGAATCGATTCAGAGCAAACTCTTTGAAGGTCTGGAAATGAAGGTGCTTGACGTGGCTGTAAAGTACATCAGCAAAGAAGATTAAGTGTGCATGTGCTTCTGAGATTCTGCCTCTGACTCACCTTATTTCCAATTAAACAGCATGGAGCTTTGCTGCATGCTGTAAAACCTGGCGCTTCTCTCAGGAGGGCACTTGCTCACCGGCTTTCTGTCAGTCTGTAAACACAGAAAGCCTTACTAGAACAGCCTCTGCTTGCTTCCAGGTCTACAGTTATGCCCCTCACAGGGTGTTACCATCTCCATGCCTAGACATAATCACCATGTCACCATGGTCAGCTTACACCCACAATGTATAATGGAAGAACATCTAATTCAGTATAATTCATAATTATTTTCTCTGATCTCTTTTTCAATCAACAAATAGCTATTAAAAGACCAACAAGCTTCTCAAAATCATGACTAATGGCATGTACAAGAGAGGCTAAAAGGGGATCAAGGCAGGTCTCGCCATATAAGTCACTGTTTGAAGGGGTGCAAAGGTCTTATGACCAGTCTCCTGATCTTAAATTCTGAGGTAGAACAAGTAAAGGTTACTCATATTATTGATTTTAAATAAAGAAGAGTAAGAAAACTATTAAAAAGCATGAAAAATGTTTATTCCTTTTTTATTGACAAATGGTATTTATCAGAATGAAACAAGCCATTTGTTTTGTTTGGAATCATATACTTGGAAAGTGGTAGAAGACTATGACTAACTTTAGCTGCTTTTGAATGTCATTGGTGTTCTTTCCATAGTATAATTATGATGTAAATGATCATAAAATAAATATACTTTATGATTAATAATCTATTCATTATATTCCATAGGATTTGCTATTTTGTCTTTGCAGGAAATGCATTACCTTGGTATTCTTAATTATAATATTCACATCATCATTATCTTTCTTTTTATAGTAAACTTTTTATAGTAAACACTTAAAATATTAATGAGTATAAACATATATTAGTAAGCTGAAGTTGAAAGTATGTTAAAATATAAATAATAAACATATTAAAGCAAAAAGTTTCAGAACAAATCCAGACCAGGAACTTGAGATGCAAAGGAAGGAATGGAAGGAGAAAAAGGAAAGGGGAAAATGATGTAATTATATTTTAATTGAAAACAATAAAATGAATTAAAAATCACTTTTCTAAAATATTTTACCTTAAAGTGTTCAAAACTATCCATCAAAATGTCAAAAATTTAGATAACTACTTAAAGTTGAAGTTTTATTTATTTTCAAATTTATTAAACTTTACTCAACTTTTTTGAGTTCAACATTGGCTTCTATTTTCCCAAATAAACAAAATATAATTACTATAAGTAAGTTTGAGAATCACATTATTATGTATTATTATAATGACAGGATACTACATTAACATTGTGGATAGCTTCTAGTCACGGTAATTGTTGCAAATGTCATGCTAAATTATGAGCACTCAGAGAAAACAACAAATTGGATCGCTAATTGAAACAAGGGAAGGGACACTGTGCTATGCTGGGAAATGATACTTTGCTATTCAAGTCCATTGCAAGCACACAGACAGGAGAGAGGCTTTGACATGTTAATTTATCCCACTTCTTACCACATCTGCTTAAAGGTCTAAGTACTTTTTAGCATAATTTTTTTTAGTGATTCTTTAGGATTTTCTCATCATGTACCCCAATTCTGCTCAACGCCCAGTCTCCCCCATCCTCCCCTCAATTTTTAGTGCACCCAAAAGAAAATTTTAAAAATTAAAACCAAAACAAACCAAACAAATAAAAAGAAAAAAAACTTCTTTACCCTCTGTCTTTCCCATTCTCCAATACCTTTTCATTAGACTTAGTTGCATTGGGAGCTGTGGTGTGTCACACAGCAAAACCTTTTGTTCAATCAGCCTTACTGCAAATCTTCACTGCAAGGAGGCATTGGTCTGGTTCAAGGCCTCTCGTTTGTGGTTCACCATCATCACTGGATCCTCACCTCTCAGATATCCTGCTATTGCTTCAACTCACAGAGAGCCTGTGGGTATAGTTCTGGAGGACCAGGCTCCAACAGGACATAGATGGGACAGATGATAGAGTCGACCATCCCAATGCCTTGGCTGTGGACCTGGGTGGCAGCTTAGCTGGTCAGTCCAGGCCACTGTGGCTGACCCACTCATGCAAGGGTTGGAGACAGTTCTATGCCTGGCCATCAGGGCAACTCTCCTGAGTGTGGGAAAGGGGAGTGGTAGGTGGAGTTTTCCCATGAGGGTCAAGACCAGCTCTCCTGTTGTAGTGTCTAGCGTGGGTCAAGGCCAGTTTTCTCAGGGCCAGCACAGTGAAGGGCCAGTTCATCATGCATGGTTCCTATGGCCTCCTGTGGTTACAAGGGCCACAGAAATTAACACGGAACTTATTTGCAGTAGGACCATGGACCCAGACATGACGCTCAGCTGCTCAGCTGCAGCTAGGTTCATACAACACCATGGCTCTGGGTGACAGCACAGGTCTCTTATATCAGCATGGCTCTGGTGGTAATTCAGCTCTGGGGCACCAATAAGGCCACAAGTTGTGGCCCAGCTCCCAGGCTTGTGTGTGGACTTTCGTGGCCACACAGACATTGGACTTCAACACAGAATCTAGCTGGGTTAGATTCATGGACCCAGACATGGTCCTTAGCATCAGCCTGGCCTGGATGTCACAATTGCCCCAAGTGGCAGTACAGGCTATTCAAACTGTTATGGCCCCAGAGGCCCTATGGTCCTTCATCACAAACATGTCCCCAGGTGGTAGCCAAGACCACAGACATCTGCAAGGCCTTCAGTGGTAATAGGAGTTACAGACATCAGCACAGACCCTGGCTGCGTTAGGATCATGGACCCAGGCATAGCCCTAAGCTGCAGCCCTGGCCCGGACAGCACAGGGCAGCAGGTAGCAGCACAGGCCACGCATGTCTGTATAGCTCCACCTGCAGTGTGGTGTTCGCTTTAAAGCCATCCTCACATTAAACAGCGGCAGATGCAAAGCCCTTGTAGTAGTTCTCAGCTACAGTTAAGGGCTTCGTGGAAAAGAAAGACAGTGGCACAATGATAGTCACTGAAGTGGATATTCGTGTTGTGGTTTACTCTCTGACACTATTATCCAAAGGATTCTGTGTTAGAGATATCCCCATGTCCTTTAGAGGGCAGAATGGAGGTGTTTGTGTCACACGTAGTAGCTGTCTAAAGCTCAAAAATCACCTGCTTCTGACTAAGTGATTCTGATAATTTATGAACTGGAGAAACATCAATCAACTTAGAACAAAACCTTATAGACTGGATGGAAAGTGGATCTAAGCTAGGAGGACATGCAGGATTTATACAGACAGCAAAGAAAAACACTGTTAAAAACAAAAAGTTAAAACAGGCAAAGAGCTTCTTACTGGTCCAGAGTAACTTAAATACAGAGAACAGCTTTGTTGGGACAATACCTGCCTGACTAGGTTTGAGGGATTCTGCTTCACACGGATGCAAAATCTTAGAAACCGTGACCACATGAACAAAATGGGATTTCAATGTACAAATTAGCTAATTGGTCTACATGTTGGCTGTGACATAATGGTGGCACCATTTGGGGTTTAGATAACAGAAGTGCAGATGATATTGACAAATGAAATCTGAGAAAGAACAGTTAAGAATAAACTATAATAAATATAAGAGAAATTGATAAAGGCCAGGGTAGCATGGGGCTGAATGAAAAAAGAGTGATTTGGAGAATGTCATGGAAGGAGATGGACAGGGCTATGTCTATTTTATTTTATTTTTAAATTCAAACATTAAAGAAAATTCTCGTCAGTTAAGAAAAGTCTTTTAATATGGAGGTACATGTAACGGCCAGTTAAGGCTAGAGACCACAGAAGAGGGTCTTCTATATGCCTTTCTTCATGATTTCCTCATCCACTTTCCTAAATCTTGTATAGGCTGCCATGTCCTTCCCGCATTCTGGTCCTCAAGACAAAGCTTAAAGTTATAGACAGCAATTTAAGAGATGTTCATTCAATATGATGGAGAATCAATACTATTGTGAACCGTTTCTTAACTAAGAGGCAGAAAATACTTCCACCCTCAGGCAAAATGATTAGACTAACCTGCATTTGCTACACTTTTCGTAGGTGGAATAAACAGGTTCAGTTTTCACCAAAAGCTCCAATCAGGCAACATGACAGTTCAGGCTCTCAGATGGATTAGACAGCATTGATGGTTTTTTTTTGGTAGGGATAGTAAGATATTCTATGTTGATAATATGCTCATAAACATTCTCATGCCAGATATAGATTTCCTTTGTAAAAGTCTTTTGTCTGTCAAGAATTTGGTCTGTCTTGGGCTCTGAGCATTTGTTAATATAACTGAATTTCAAAGTTAGTAAGTCACTTTGATGTATATGATCCCCTCCCTTATATGCCATACTATATTTATCATTCTAAAAATAGGCAAAATGATGTAAATTATTACCTAAATTTACATCTAATTAGTATGTTTGGTATACTTGGTGTTTGGACTCCAGTAGATGTACTTTATTACATTGAAGTAAAATGTTTTTTCAGAATCATTATTTTAAACAATAGTAGACTTTTAAGGGACTGGGACACAGGAAGAGTTGGGATGAGGGGTAAAAATGCTGTAAATTTAAAAGTCATGTATGACATGCCCAAATATAAAAAAATTAAAAAAAATCATGAAAGCACAATCTGGGTGTGATGAGACATGCTATATTCCTAGCCCTTGTACGATAGAGGCAAGAGAAGTGAGACTTCAAGATCTTCCTTCCCTATAAAATGAGTTCAGGTACATCCAGAGATAAGTGAGGTCTTGTCTCAAACAACAAAATTGCTAACAAAAATAATGTGAACATGGATGTGTCATTTGTTAAAAATGAGTATAGATGAGATTTACTTTATTTTATGTATTGTTGTATGTGTGGGGGTGTGTGTGCATTACTGCCAGAATAGTCAGAAGACATCATAAGACAACTTTTGGGGAGGCATAGCTTCCAAAGATCAAGCTTAGGTCATTGGCTTGCATAGTAAGTGCTTCTCTCCACTGAGGCACCCTACTGGCCGAGATTAGCTTCATTTAATACTGAAAGGAAATTTTTATACATATTCATGCTAAGAACGTCATTGTACATGTGTGTCTCTTGTGCCCACATATATGTAATTATGTGTTATATGTCCATGTATATGGATGATACATATATAATGAACAAGTAGTTGGAATTATCGCATTGAAAACAAGTTATAGAATACATTAGAGGTCTTGGGATTCTATGAAAGCCAAGTTTAGTAGTGTCTTTTGTTAGTCCTGAAAGCAATGGAGTTTACTAGGTTCCAAGAATGATATAGTAGCTAAGAAAGTCTTCATTTTTATTGGGACTATGGACTGGAATTAGAATAAAATGGGTGTTTTACTGCAAATGAAGAGGGCGATTAAGAATGAAAGGTGCCCCAATCCAATGGTGGGGGGAAGGGCAGAAAAAAAGCAGCCTCTTGTATAGCTGATGTTTGTCCCCGAGGTCTGAGGTCTGCCAGAGATCATTCCCCTTTCTTGGACAGCCATGGTATGCAGAAGACAGACCCTGCTACTGTGGACATCTCTCAGTCTTATTCCCTGTCCCACAGTTTACTGTCCTGTGGTCTCGACCTAGGATGAGTTGACCTTGGTTAATTTTCTTAAAATTTGGAGTTTGGTCCTGAGTGACACACAGAGAGAAGACTATTTGCTATGATGGTATCTTGACAATACTCTTGAGAGAATCCTAGTTAAGTATTAACTCCAGTATTTGCTGGGAAATCTTATGTACTACTATCTCACTTCTCCATTAAAAGATTTTCATTAAAAATTTTTATTGTGCATGTGTGGTGGGTGTGTCAATGTGGGGGTGTATATACAGTGCGCGTGCACTAGTGCATATGGTTACATGTACCTATGTGCCCATGTGTGGAGCAGAGGAGAACATCAGCTCTCCTCCTCTATTATACTCTACCTTATTGCCTTGAGGCAGTGTTCTTGCTGAACCAAAGACCAAGCTAGCAGCTATTGCTCTCCAGCAACCCCCCTGTTGCTGAGGTTACAAACACAAACTTGGAATATATACGTGACCATATTCTGCTTTTATATGAAGACACTGGCATCTGAATTCAGGTTCTCATGCTTGCTTAGAAGATATTCTGACTGAACCATTTCTGTAGCCTTAGTCTCGTGTTTACTGTCTTCAAAGGCTACCCTCTAATTTCTTTTGTGTGGAAATAGGATGCAGTGTGCAAGATGCTTAAGTGTGAATTGCAGTGGAGGGTGCTCAGTGGAGCTTCCCGTCTATTCTATCATAGCAGCTGTTCCAAAGGTTTCTGAAGTCTCCATGGCATTTTAAACATTAAGGTTTCTTAAAGCCAACAAGAAAATTTATAAAAATAATGATGATAGTGCAAAGAATTCTATCACCTGCATTACCTTCAGTTTGCATTTGAAGATCAGAAATAAGGCATGAGCAACCAAGCT
Source organism: Arvicola amphibius (assembly GCF_903992535.2). Lineage (NCBI taxonomy): Eukaryota > Metazoa > Chordata > Mammalia > Rodentia > Cricetidae > Arvicola > Arvicola amphibius. The sequence continues at coordinate 190,664,103 of NC_052048.2, forward strand.
GTAGCGAGCAAAGGACCGCAGGGCACATGACTCAACCGGAGCACCTCCCCTCCTCTCCCCAGCCACTCTATCCCCTCAGGTGGCGCCCTCCCTGCCCGCCTGTAGCTATAATCCACACAGCACACAGTCTGTGAGTTTAACCTCCGTATTTGAGTATTTATTTCAGAATTTTCTTCCAGTTCTGACTTTCCCGGCCACGTGGTCTCAGGTGCACCCCGCAACCTACTGGCAGGCAACAGTCATTACAGGTAAAATTTCTTTCGCTTAAAAATAAATAAATAAATAAATATACAGATTTGATTAAAAATGTCTGACAACATCACTGTGCAAGGCTTCTACTATGGCTGAGATGTTGCAAGATACAAATGAGGTTTCCCTTGTTTGCATATTTATAGGGTTTACCATGGTTCTCGTTTTTTGGTTTTTTTCTTCATAATATGGCTTGATGATAGAAAAATAATACAGACTGAACCAGGATTCTTAGAAAAAAATTTTAAAAATTAAAAAAGGACACAACCGTTTTGAATGACAAATTTCAGTCGGTTTAGGTAATTTCAAAAACAATTCAGAATGACACCAACCTCCTCAAGAAAGAGTTTAAAGTTCCCAAGGAGGAGAATAGATCTTTGTCTAATATGACTCTGTCAACTGAACAAAATTTAGAAAAGGTACAGTCTAATATTAAGGAGAGATTCACTGCTATGGAGCAGGGAACAGCTGATTTGGATCCTAAACTTCAGTCCCTGCCTGTAGGTACTGAAACATTATCTGAAAAGATTCAAACTGCTGAATGCATTAATAGGACTTTATCAAAGGACTATGAAAGCTTAATGGACAAAATTTCAATACAAGAAGGCACAATTCATGCCATAAAAATTCTATCCAAGGATGAGATATTATCTATATTGGACAAGCTTCATACCTTAGAATCCTCCATGTAGGCCTTGGAGCATAATTCTGGACAGGAGATTCAGGCCTTGCAGAAGGCAATGGTAAACAGATTTCAAAAGATTGAGAAAATTATAGACTCTAATAAACAGGAGCAAACGGTAAAAAGGCAAAATATAACTCCATCAATAAATAAAACTCTCTGGGATAATTTACACAAAGTTCTACCTGCCTTTCCAATAATAACATCAAAGAAGGTGACTGGTTCCAAAAACCCTAAGGTCATCAAGGAACATACATGGAAGCCTCTCCATATAAATGATCTGAAAAAAATTAAACAAGCCATTGTAAATTATGGGCTACATTTGTTAAACAGATGCTCAAAACTTGGTCTATAAAGAACAAGGAAACATTCCACGATTGGGTACAATTGGTATCTGCTGTTCTAGAAAATGGATCACAATTGCATTGAAAATACATGTTCAGACAAGAGGCTAGACTTTTAAAACAACAGAAAAGAGCAAAGGGAATTGAGATTTCCCTAGATCAAATTCTAGATAAAGGACTTTTTCTGATCCTCAAGAACAAGCTCTTTATGATGAACACACCTTATTCATATGTACTACAACAGCCTTAAAGGCTTGGTATAGGGTTCAAGACCCAGGACAGAGAATGGAATCATATATCAGCATTAAACAGGGTCAGAAAGAACCCTTTAATGACTCTTTACAAAGACTAACTAAAGCTGTACAAATAGGGATATCTGACCCAGAAGCAAGATATATAATAATTGAATCTTTGGCTTATGAGAATGCCAATATGGAATGCAAAAGGATCCTGGGGCCTTTAAAGATCAGATCAGTGCCCTTGGACAAATGGGTCTTACATACAATGAATGTTGATACGTTTGACTATGGCACTAAAGCATGGGTAGAAGAAGCAATTTCTAATGGTAAAAGAAGACATCAAGATACCAAATGTTTTAATTACGGCAAAGTGGGACATATGAAAAAAAAATACAGACAACAGATTTCCAGAAATAATAATAATAATAATAATAATGCCTCTTCTAAAAATAACGAAAATAGGAATACTCAGCCTTCAGGTTTATATAGGAGATATGAAAAAGGCAGACATTGGACAAATAAATGTAGATCAACAAGAGATAGACAAGACAACCCATTACCATCGGGAAACACAATGGGGGTCCTCTCGCATGCCCCCATGGCAAATGTGGTCCAGTCATTTCTGGTACTACAAAGAACATGACTCATCAGGAAAATTAAAAAACCCCATGCCTGCTAATAAAAGCAAAAATGGCCTGAAGGATAAATTACATGTATTTTGACAGACTTCTATAAATAAACAAAGACCAAAACTAAAAATGTATGAAAATGGCATTTTTATTACTGGCCTACTGGACACAGATGCAGATATAAATATCATTACTCCAAAATTTTGACATCCGTATTGGCCTCTTCAGGACGTAAATGTTCAGTTCCTGGGAATTGGAACCCTATCTCGAATAAGACAAAACACGAGATGGGTTAAATGCATAGGGACAAAAGGACAAATAGGAAAACTAAGGGCATATATAGCCAATATTACAATAAATTTATGGGGCCGTGACCTATTACAACAATAGAATACCCAAATTAACATTCCTGCTGCTTCTAGAGCCTATATTTCTGAGAAAAATATTAAAAGATATTAGAGACGGCGGAAACGGGCCGTTTGGGCTGTACAAGAACCCAAAACAACTGATGCCCCTTCAGAGATACCAACAGCCCTGCCTCTAAAATGGTTGACTAAAAAAACCAATATGGACAAAACAATGGCCTTTAGCTGAGGAAAAGTTACAGGCTTTAAAACAGTTGATACAAGAGCAATTAGATGCTCAACATATAGAAAAATCTACCAGCCCTTGGAATTCTCCTGTATTTGTTGTTAAAAAAAATCTGGTAAATAAAAAATGATGATAAATCTTAGGGCTATCAACAAGGTTATTCAACCTATGGGCTCTACAATCTGAAATTCCTCTGCCCTTTTTATTACCAAAAGGATGGCCTCTCATAGTTATTAATTTAATATAAATAAATATATAATAAAGAAATATAGTTTCTTCACTATACCTTTATAAAAAAAGATAAAGAAAAGTGTGCCTTCACAGTGCCTCCTTATAATAACTCTCAACCTACAAGGAGATACCAGTGGACCGTCCTTCCATAGGGCATGTTGAACAGTTCTACCCTGTGCCAATATTTTGTAAATCACCCATTGGAAAATATACGCAAGCAATTTCCCAAGTCTATAATTTATCATTACATGGATGTTATTCTGTTATCTGATTCAAACATGGATACCTTGGAAAGTCTGTTTAAAGAAATAAAGAAAGTTTTACCTAAACGGGTATTGCAGATTGCTCCTGAAAAAATTCAGAGAGGAGATTCTGTTAATTATCTAGGTTATAAAATAGGCTTGCAAAAAATTAAGACACAAAAGGCACAAATTAGGAGAGATCAGCTATGGACTCTTAATGACTTTCAAAGGTTGTTAGGAGACATTTCCAGCCTATGAACAGCTGTTGGGATAACACCTGATCTGATAATTCATTTAAACAAAACCTTGGATGGTGATAAAGACTTGAACAGTCCCAGAGAATTAACAGCTGAAGCAGAAAAGAAACTGACAATGACTGAGAAAAAATTACAGGAGGCACATGTGGATAGGGTGAATCCAGAGCTCAGTTGTATTCTCAACATATTACCTTCCAAAATTTCTCCTATAGAAATTTTAATACAGAGAGATGATATTATCTTAGAATAGATATTTTTACCATATAAACCACGTAAAAATTAAAAACTTATGTGAAAAAAGTCTCTAAATTAATTATAAAAGGCAAATTGAGACTTAGTCAACTAGCAGGCATAGACCCAGCAAAAATTATAGTGCCTTTCACTGCTGATGAACTAAAAAAGTTATGGGAAGATAATGAACCATGGCAAAGAGCTTGTCTTAACTTTCGGGAGAAATTAATAACAACTATCCAAACACAAGAGGGTTAACTTTATAAAGATAACTTCTTAGATTCTTCCTTGAATTATCCATGATGCTCCAATAACCAGAGCCCATACATTTTATACTGATGCTAATAAATCAGGGAAGGCAGGTTACAAATCAGAAGACTTGAGTAAGGTGGAACAAAGTCCTTATGATTCTGTCCAGAAGGCAGAATTATATGCCATTCTTATGGTGGTAAGGGATTTTAGAGAACCGCTTAATATAGTTACTGACTCACAATAGGGAGAAAGAGTTATCTTACATATTAAAACTTCCGAATTTATATCTGATGATACAGAACTGACTTTATTGTTTATCCAGGTACAAGACATGATCAGGAACAGGCTTTGCCCTATGTATGTAACACACATCCAATCCCATATGGGTCTGCCAGGTCCTCTAGCACAAGGTAATGCAAATATTGATCAATTATTGATTGGTAATGTGCTGCAGACCTCTAAATTTCATAAAAAATCATGTCAATAGCAAAGGCTTAAAGAAAGAGTTTTCTATTACATGACAACAAGCTAAGGAGATTGTAAAGAAATACCCTACTTGCTTTTTCTATAACCAAACACCACTACCTGCAGGGGCTAATCCAAAGGGCACTCAAAGGAATAAAATCTGGCAGATGGATATGTTCCACTTTGCAGAATTTGTCAAATTAAAATAAGTACAACACACCATTGACACTTATTCAAGTTTTCAATGGGCAACTGCTTTAAGCTCAGAAAAAAGCTGATTCAGTGATCACTCATTTATTAGAAGTTATGGCCATCATGGATATACCTGCACAAATAAAGATAGATAATGGTCCAGCTTATGTCTCTAGGAAAATAAAATAGTTTTTTGCTTATTACAATATTAAGCATGTTACAATTATACCATACAATCCTACAGGTCAAACAGTAATAGAAAAATCTAATCAAACTATAAAGGATATATTAAATAAACAAAAAAGGGTGGAAAATACCCCCAGAAATAGGTTACATAATGCTTTATTAACCTTAAATTTTCTCAACGCTAATAAGAAGGGGACAACAACTACAGAAAGACATTGGATAATGGAAAAGACAGCTAAATTAAATCAACCAGATTATTTCAAGGATGTGCTTGATTTCAATGGAAGCCAGGAGATGTACTGCATTGGGGAAGGGGTTTTGCTCTTGTCTCCACAGGAGAGGAAAACTTGTGGATACTGTCAAAATTAATAAAGGTTTGGTTTGAAGAGGAGAAGCCCCTTGGAAAAGAAAAATAATAATTCATTCACAAGAATTATGATCATACTGATGGTAAGAAAAACATATAGGTTGGGGGCAAGGTTCTTTTCTTATCTCCACAGGAAAACACTCATCTTCAAAGAATTTAAGGGACCCTGGATATTTAAATACTGTTGGATGAAAACTAGTTATGACCCACTAAAGATCAGCAATAAAATAAATATGTTCTGTAAATATAAATTTTTAATATATATTTATAGATATTTCTTTATAAACATATAGAGCTGGTTTTGGAGTTGGACTATGGCTCAGTCCCTCTTTAATTCCAAGCCTGTTGATAAATGATATCTCAGAGTTACTGTCTCAGGTCAGGAGTCATGATATGGGACAAAATAATAAAAATAATAATATACTTGATAAACTTTCTTTGCCTTTCCTCAAATCTATGTCTGTCTTTATTACACCTTTCATTGAATCCATATATGTCTGTATATGTCTTTGTAGATAATGTGTAACTTTTCCATAACAAACAACAAATTTTTCTTCAATAATCTTTGAAATTTCCAGGATGAAGATGGGGCCCCACAACATCAACTCTACTTGTACTATGACGTCATGATATTGATAACGCTACTATTAGACCTGTTTTTTGGTACCAACTGCACAAGAAAATTTCAAATGGTACACATTTTTGACAACACTGTGGCTGGACCTCCTCAAAACACTTAATGACTATTTGCAATTTTCTCAGACCAAATGTTAATCTTGGAACTTTACCATCATTTGCTTTCACAGGACCCCCTAAGGAGAACGTCAGCCCCATGTCAGCTGGAAACAATCTTAGAGGAAGACATCCAGTCTCCCAACAGAGTTTGCCCTCAGGTTTTGGGACATCCTTGAAATAGAATGCTTACTAAAACTTTTGTTATATGTTTCTTGCTTAATATTGTTTGTTGTTTGTAATTTTATATTTATTATTTGTTCCTATTGTATATAGTTGTATTTGGATTGGTTCTGTCTTATTTAGACAAAAGGGGAGATGATGGGGAAGCTCAGTCAATCACCTTGTTTGTGGGGTGTGTCCCCCCCCTCCGGGACCCCAAATAGCCTATAAACCATCGTTGTGAGCTTGTTTTTTCCTCTTTGGTTTCCTGCTCTCCTAAATCAATGGAACCTTAGCTTTTGTAAGTTCCCCTTTCTTCCCTTTATTAAAGCTAAATATTTTATATTAAAACTAGTCTGGTTAATTCTAACTGCCGATTGACCACGCCCCTACAAGTTTCAACAAAGGGTAAAACTTTGAGTCTATTATGAGTCTGAAATCCTCTCCCCACCAGTTATAAGTGAAATTCATATAAAATTTAGAGCACATTTATACCATAGAAAAATCAATGGGTTTTTATATCATTTTACATCATTTACATCATATTATTTATATCATTCAACTAAAAATATCGCCATGAGAAACTTTAGCTGCCCTGAGCATGAAGACAGCAAGCATTGGTCAGTGATGTTAGACTCGGGGAGGTGCTTCTTTTTGTAAATAAGTGTTCTAATTAAAACCTTATTATAAAGAACTTGTAAATAAAAAAAGCATGAATGAATATTAGGCAGATGTAAAGTCTTCACATCTCAGTGAGCTTCATTGCAGTTGGAATAACCATTCTGAAGCTGTGTCACCTCACACAGGGTTTGAAATCTGCCCTTTTGTAGTATGAATCTAAGTCTGCCTTGGTAGTTCAATATATATTTTCTTTAGGTGGCCTAAAGAAAACACCAAAAGCTATTTCTTGGTTCAGAGAGTATGCACATCGTTTCAAGGAAGGCTAGATGATCACCTTCATGAGCCAGACTACAAATATATAATGTACAGTGGAGCCAGGTTGCTAGAGGAGGAGGGCTCTTTCCACCTTCAGTTCTGTATGCAGGGTCAGGCTCTTGCTTTTTTTGGAGAGATGGTGGGAATTTAGAGGACCTGTGCTTTCTACAGTTTCTTTGCTTGCATGCTACCATGAATAGACCCTACAACCAAACCATGTGGTATGTGCCATTGCTTTGTGCCACCATGCATCTTGAATGACAACGTCTTGAGCATGCAGATGACTTAGTCAAATGTCTAGTTATTGTTATGTTTTAAGTTGAATGATGCATTTTTAAGGAACATAAAATATGCTAACTTAGAATGTTGCTCATTTACACAGTTATCTGTAGTCTCCATTAAACTCTGTGCATACATTTTTTTATATTAGTTCCTTTGCCAACGCTGTAACCAAATCATTGAATACAAATTTCCCATGCCATTTTATCTTGCTGTCTAGTATGAGATATTGCATTTTTTTATATCTGTATATAGAGCTGTCGCTGAAAATTTTATCTCAAGTCCCAGCTTTTGGATATTTGGAATTGTGTTCATCCTGAGGATGCATATGTGTGATCTCTATTGCTTTTTCAATAGATCTCTAAAAGGCTTGTTTAAGATGACAACTACTACAGAATCAGAACTGCTAGTGTGCATCAGAAATATGTGTTGTACTTTCCAGGGTTCGGCATAATCACGAGAAAACAGCCTCCTAGCCAAAACTACACTTCTCCAGCCCTTTCTAACCAGGTGGTGGGAACTGTATGCTGGATCTTGGCCAGTACAGTCCCAGCAGAAGCAAGGTGCTTCATTTCTAGATGGGATTCTAGTAAAGGGCACATCTTTACCATGTTCCCCTTCCTCAGTTTGTGGGCTGTTTGGAAGATTCTGTGTAAAGGGCCATGTGGAAAATATTTTAAGAGTGGCTTCCTAGACAATTTCTGCTTACAGCTACGGAAATCTACTCTGGCATTATACAAGCAGACCAACACCATATAAACAAAGGGGCCATGCATTGTCACCCCTGCTCCAGGGGTTCCTGATGACAGTGATTAGAAGCAGTACTGGAGTCATTGCAGGGAACATGGCTCTGAGAATGCAGGAGTGAGCTCATTTGTTGTTTATTTCAAGATCTAATTTCCCCTGTGTTAGCTAATGAAAATTTAGAGATTTACAAATGTGCTTGTGTCATATTTACCACTGCCCTAACACCAAATCCAGCACAAGAGGTACAGCTATCTCTACAGAATTATTCATAAATGGGAATTATATTTTTGCTACCTTAATAAAAGAAACAGACCTAGCAGATGGCCATTATAAGCATTCAAAATTAGAAGGTTTTTTTCTGAATAATATATTTTCTCCAAAGAGTATTTTTACTGCTTGAAAGGAAGTAAGTGGCAGTGTCGCCTGTAATGCAATAGATTCTGTTAAAAACTCAAATATAAGGTGACCCTTTTTCCAGGGGAAAATTTTAGGGGAAAAGTCACTTTATATTTCAGTGAATGTGTCTCATTACTTTTGTAGCTTTTACAGCACCAGGTGTTGGGAACTAAAAAACTCAGTGTCAGAGAGAATTGTATCAAAATCCAGGTGAAATTAAATCATTTTCTTTTCTCAATAAAAACAATTCTGTTTAATAGTGGAAAGAACATAGAGTATAAGTTAGAACAGACCTTGACAAAATATTAGACCCAACTTCAAAGAGCTCATTTAACCTCTCCAAGTTCAATTATTTACTTAAAAGTGATGAATCTAACATTATGGAAATGGTTTGAATGTTAAATAAGATGTGCAAACAGTGCCTATATAATTTTGGGTTTACCCACAATGTCCATAATAGATGCATTTTCTTATTCCAACAGGTACTGAGTAGCATGACTTAACATGTGCCATTGTGATATGATTTATGCAAATTTCCATCCAAATAACATTAATAGCATCATGAGATGAGCTACAGACTAAATGATGCTGATTTCAAACAGGTGAGCCATATTTAGAAAAATATATTCAAAGTCTGTACATTGTAAAGGGTTTGTGTCCAGGATGTGAAAATAACCCCTACAGTAAATGATCAGGTGGCAGATAAAACTATTTAAAAGAAGCAAACCTTAGATAGCTGGCAAAATAAGATTGTATTAGAAAGCATTATCTAAAAGAACAGAGATGATATAATGTATATATGCATATATATGTATATGTTTATAATGAAGATGATTTATAAGAATGGCTTATAGCCTTTGCATCTGGGTAGCACAAGAAATGCTTTATAAACACTGCAGAGGCTAAAAACCCAATACCTGACCAGTCCATGAAATTTCCCCAACCAAGTGCTAAGCACCTGGAAGAATCTTGAAGAGTCACTAGTCTTCACAGTCAGTATTTGAATATGAAGAAGCTGGAGTCTGACGTCATTGGAAAATAAAATCATCCACCAGCAAGCAGTAAAGGCATGCAGGCTTTTCCTTGGGACCTATTTATTTCTGGTCCACCACCAAAAGGTACTCCCCACATTGTGGAGGGTTTCTCCCCATCAGTTAATGCTTCATGGAGATGAACTCACAGACCCACCCAGAGTCCTGTTTGAGGATACACTCTCTCATGGTGAGAAAGCAAGCATGAAGCCAGGAACATTGTGTCAGCATGTAAGAGGCAGAGAGTGGATAGGAAACCAAGCTGGGCATTGACACCTCAAGGTCCACCCCTAGTGATACATGTTCTCCAATGATTCTCCATTTCCAACAGTTTCCATAACCTTTCAAAATATTGTGACCAGCTAGGAACCATATCTCAAAACAGGAACCTAGGGGAACATTTTTATTTAATGTCACTAAGATATATGCAACTGCAGAAAGGAAGCAGACAGATATCATGCTGAACAAAAGAAAGCCTTGAGCATCCAGTATGTATGATTTCATTTTCGTGTTGTTGTAGGAGCTCCAAAAGTAATTATGGAAATAGAAATCAAGCAGCTGCTTCATCTAGAGAAGGAATCAAATAGAAATGGGGAAAAAAATCTTCTGGTAATGGAAATATCCCATCTCATGACTGGTGTCATGGTTATATGAGCAAACAAGTTCATCAAAACTCAGTAAATATCACTTAATATTTGTGATTTTCTGTTCATGGAAACCTTTTCCTAATAAAACTTATGTTTAAGAAAAGATACCGGGTAAGTTCTGCTCACCATAACTACAACTTAGTGTTCTCTATAGATACTTAAATCTTCCACAGAACATTGATTTTCAAGTTATGGTATTCTAGATTTGTTATTTCCTCCCCAAATGTTTGCATGGCTCATTCCTTTACTATGTGGTTGCTTTCACTTGTGATTAAGTAATACCTTCAAAATTGAAAAGCTGTATCTCTTTTCTTTAAACAATACTAATTTTATTTTATTATGTTCATAAATATTCATTCAATATTTTATAGAAAAAAATATGTATTTTTTCTATAAAAATACTCTATATTTCTTAAACTCCCCAAGTTGTGTAAAAGTATGTCATGCCATATATTTTACAACTTCTCCAAGTCATTACCCAATATGCAATCATATAAACTTTCAGATTTGATATTAAAAGAAGGAAAGTGTTTGAAATGAGTGCATTAGTTAAGGGCTATAACCTACAAATGGAAGTGTCACAGAGAGAATAAAGATCCCACTTTTAATTACTTTGAATATTTCTTCGTTGTCTGCTTCTTACTACTCAATAGAATGCCTAATCAGTTCTTAACTCAGTTCCTTGAGCAACACAGACCTCTGAAGTATTTAGAGCTAGATGCATTCTCATTCAATGTTACCTCCTGGGGTTTTAACCTCTATTTTAGTAACTTTTGGTAGATTATTTGTGTTAGGTAATTTTTTTTTATTTAAACATCAAGTAGACTGAGCTAAGGGATTGCTGGATTGCTGAATAACTATGGCTCAGGTGGGATGTTTTCAGAAAACACAATCTGAATGAGAAGACTAAGTTGGCAGTGCTGCCCTTACCTGTGTCAGTGGGCATTCAGGATCTGTTCCTGTGCAGAGCAGAGGTGCACTCACAGTTTACGTGACCTGAGAGATCCATTCTTGTGCTCTGTGTTCTCAGACTTCTGGTCTTTGGACTCTAAGATTGATACCCATAGTTTCTAAGCACCTGGCCTTCTATGGGCTTACACTGAGGGTTGCACCTTCAGTTCCTCAGGTCCTCAAACCTTCAGACACATGTGTAAACAGAGATTGCTTGTCTATTTTCTGGCTGCCCAGACCTGAAATATCAAATAGAAACTATATTAATTACAAACTGCTTGTCCATTAGCTTAGGTATATTCCTAGGCAGACTCCCTCACATCTTAAATTAACACATTTTTATTAATCTGTCTATCCCCATGAGGCTGTGGCCAACTGGTAAGGTTCTAACATGTCTTTCTCTTTCAGCAGCTACATGATGTCTCTAACTCCGCCTACTCTCTCTATATCTTTACTAGCCTGGCTATATCCTTCCCTTATATAGGCTGAAGCAGCTTCTTTATAAACCAATGGTAATAAAACAAATTCATAGCATACAGAGGAGAATCCCATATCATCTCCCCTTTTCTCTCCAAGTAAAAAGTAAGGTTTTAACTTTAACATAGTAAAATTACATATAACAAAACAGATACAAGCAAGAATTAAAGTTATAATAGTTAGTCTATTTGTATCTGGCAAAATTATCTATTTTATCTTTTATCATAACTAAGGCAAATTATAATTCTCTGTTTTCAACTCTTCAAAGTTTACCTAAGTAAACAGGAAGTACAATGTAAGCAACTTTCAAAACTTTAGAATTGACAGAGACATCTTGCTGCCTGGACAGACACCCAAAGTTCTTCTGTATCATTGGGACATCCATCTTCAGCCTCAGGCTTATAGTATCAGGCAGACTTTTCCATGAAGCAGAAAATTTTAAAAACTGTTTAGCTTATATTGGCAGTTTGTCAGTTACTTTCTTCTGTGTCCTACAGAATGTCTGGTAGACTCTTTCATGAAGTAGGAATCCCAACGGATCATCTCACCTTTTTTAGGCAAGTTAAACAGTCACTTTTATGGGTCCTGCATATCCAGTTTATACAGAACACCATCAAGCAGTCCAGGCAAGAGCAGTTTCTTGCCCAAATGGCTAAAAACCTCCATAAGGAGCCTCTTTGATGCCCATATCCTCTTAAAGTAATTGATGCTGCCAGAAGCAGACTTGTTTTACTGTTTAGAAATATCTAAGTTCTTAAAAACTTTTAAATCCCATATTCTGTAGGTCTTTGAAAAGGTTGAAGAGTACTTATTGAAATATACAACTGTACATCTAGAAAACATAATTAACATGACTACAAGTTTGACTATTATAAATGACTATCTATTAACCTGTAATTTTAATTATACATTACATTTTAACTGAGCTGCACAAGCACAATATCTTAAAATTGAATAGAAATGCATATATACAGTGTAACAAAAACAACCTTAAATTTGTATCAATAGACCAAGATCCATGCTAATGCAAAGTATTCATCTCTATATCATATCTCCCTTATTTTTTAAATGGAAATTGACTGTGACAATTAACAATTTATACCCAACCCCTTTTAAATGAAAACAAATATTTATAAACAATCATTTTTGGAATTTGGTCATAGTTTTGTCCAAACTGCTTTATGTTTTTTGTTGGGAAGTATTTTTAGATTTCACATAGAACTCTCAGGGGATCTTGTTCCATCAAACCACATCGACATGGAAGCAATCCAAAGGTTCTCATCTGTGGAATCAAAAGTAGAACCACTTTCCAAAGCAACATATCCTTAGACCTAAATTTTGAAGTCAATATATCTTTATATTGGTTTATCTTAGCAGTCCCCAGAATCAAATGTCTCTCTGCAGTCAAAAAAATACAAAGAAAATATAATAATATGCATAATCCAAATTTTCTGAGTATATTTCATCTTTATATGGTTTATTTTTTTTTTACTTCTTTAATCGATGACTGTTGCTACTCATATTACTTTCATTGTCTCTCTAAAGACTTTTTTTTATTTTTTATCTGTCTATATTCTTTTCTTCCCTCTCCCAAAGCTACATACATTTATCTAACACTGTGATGCATTCTGGAGTCTTTTTCATCTCAATCTGTCTTTATTACATATCTGTAATCATTTTCTGAATAGTAGCTTTCTTAAAAAAATGCTAGCTGGGCTTAGCTAAGACCAATTTCAAGTCCTGCCTTTTGGATCTGCCCTGTCCAACATGGCAGAGGCATGTTTACTGCCTCTGTGAGTCATGCACACTGCCGCAGCTCCAGGGATGCAGCAGGTCTATGTCACCATTAGGCAATTAGTAGTATGCTACTCACAGACCCCATTCAAGTGCAGAACTTCTCCCAAAAAGCCAGGGTTTGTGCTGCCAGCATAAACAAGGAAGCTGTATCTTAATGAAGCTCTGCAACTTTTCCCACTAACAATGAGTCAGGAAGACTTCTCTTAAAGGAGCTGTGCTTTGGGAGGTCCTTCTGTCTATGTATTGCTTTTATTGGCTAATGAATAAAGAAACAGCTTTGCATCTATAACAGAGTAGAACAGAACAGAGCTAGGTGGGGAAAACTAAACTGAATGCTGAGAGAAAAGAGTCAGGAGAAGCTATGCAGCACCAGAGTCAGATGCCAGAACTTTACCAAGTAAGCCACAATCTTGTGGCAATACACAGATTAATGGACATAGGTTAATTTAAGATATGAGTTAGCCAGAAATATGCTTAAGCTATTGGCCAGCTGATATTGTAAATAATATGGTTTCTATGTGACTATTTTTGTTCTGAGCTGCCAGGTGGCTGGGAAAAAACAAGCAGCCTCCTACAACAAATTGGTGCCAACATGTGCAAGTAAAATCCACTTAAAATCTGAAGGAGATTTGGAAGAAATTCTAGGCGCACACACACACACACACACACACACACAAAAAACCAAAAGAAAAGAAAACCAAACAAAAACTCTCCACGGCTCCTTTAAGAGAGTTTTTCCTGATTCAGCCATAGCAGAGAAAAAGCTGTGTGGTTTTGAAATGGCAGCTTGCTGGACCATGCTGCCACCACAGTTCTGACTCTCTCAGGAGGTCTGGCTGTAGAGCGTTTAAATGGGTTTTGTGAGCAGAGTGCTACAACTTGCTTAATGGAAAATTAGAAACATTGTGTGCCTAAAAATGGAGCAATGTACATGACTCGCAGAGGCAGCAAACATGCCTCTGCTACGTTAGACTGAGCAGAATAAACAGGCGGGACTTTGCTGGCCCTAGTCGTGCCCGCTTAGCAAAACAAACAAACAAAGCAAAACAATAACAAAAAAACAACAAAGAAAAGGAAAGAAAGAAAAAGATGTTTCTGGGCAGAAAATAACTAAATAATTACAACAAATAAAGACAGATTCAGATAAAAAAGACCTCTAAATGAGTCACAGTGTTGGATAAATGTACATAGGATTGGGAGAGAAAAGAAAAAGAATATAGACAGTTATAAAAAGAAGTAAATGGTTTTTAAAAAATGTGAGGTCTTTAAAGAGTTATAGTACAGACAGTTACATATTAAAGGAGTAAAGACAATAAAATAAATATTAAACTTGTAGAAAACCTAATAGAATAAGAAAAAATAAGCTATGTAAAGATGGAATATACACAGAGAGTCTGGATTATTTATATTACTATATTTTCTTTGAATTTTTTGACTGCAGAGAGATATTTTGTTCTGGGGGATGCTAAGATAAACCAACATAAAGGTATCTTAACTTCACAATTTGATTCTAAGGATATGTTCCTTTGGAAAAGAGGTTCTGCTTTTGTTTCTACAGAGGATGAGAACCTATGGATTTCTTCCAGACTAATGTGGTTTGATGGACCAAGATCCCCTGAAAGGTTGTCATGAACACCCCTAAAAAATTTTACTTCACCCAACAAAAAGCAGGAAGCAGTGTGGAGAAAAGTACACACAAATTCCCAAATATTGTTTATAAATGTTTGTTTACATTTAAAGGGGGATATGTTATAGAGATGGATACTTTGCATTGTTATGGATCTTGGTTTATTGATACACATTGAAGATCAATTTTGTTATATGTATATTTCTGCTCTTGATTAAGGTAGTGTAGTTGTGTAGCTCATTTAAAAATGTAATGTATAATTGAGAAATAATATGTTAATAGATAATCATCTATAATAGTCAAGCTTGTAGTCATGTTAGTTAGGTTTCCTAGATATGTAGAGATATATTTCAATTAGGCATTCTTCAAATCTTTTAGAGACCTTCAGAATATGGCACTTAAAATGTTTTAAGAACTTAGACTTTTCATAACATGAGACACATCTGCTCCTGGCAGCACCAATCTACTTGAGAAGATGCATGGCATCGAAAAGGCTTCTTATGGAGTTTGTAGTCCATTTGGGCAATAAATTGCTCATGTCTGGACTGCTTGATTTTATGCTATATGAACTGAACATGCAGGACAGCACCCACAGAGAAATGACTGATGAACTTGCCTAAAGGTGAGATGGCTCCTTGGGGTTCCTGCTTCATGAAAGAGTCTGCAAGGCATTCTGCAGGACACAGAAGAAAGCAACTGATGGACTTTGCCATTATAATGTAGAACAGATCTTCAAATTTCCTGCTTCTTGGTAAAGTCTGCTGGATACTTTTTGCTGGTAGGCTGAAGATGGATGCCCCAATAGTACAGAAATTTGGGTGACTGTCCAGGATGCAAGATGTCTTTGCCAATTCTAGAGTTTTGGAAGTTGCTTACAATGTACTTCATGTTTACTTAGGTAATATTATATCCTTCTGGAGTCTTTGATGGAGTTGAAGAATATATAGTTATAGCTTTTTTTAGTTATGATAAAAGATAAAGTAGATATAAATACTGTAATTGTAATTCATGCTTAATACCTGACTTGTTATATGTAATTTTACTGTGTTAAACTTAAAACCTTCCTTTTTATTTAAATAGCAAAGGGGAAATGGTGTGGGAAGTCTATCTGTCTCTGTGTTGCTTTTATTGGTTAATAAATAAAGAAAGTGCTTTGAACCTATAACAGAGCAGGGCAGAACAGAGCTAGGTGGGGCAAACTAAACTGAATGCTGGGAAAAAGAAGGTGGAGTCAGGAGAAGCCATGTAGCCCTGCCAGTGACAGATGCTGGAACTTTACCCAGTTAGCCACAGTCTCCCAGCAATAAACAGATTAATAGAGTTGGGTTAATTTAAGATATGAGTTTGCCAGAAATACACATATTTCCAAACTATTTCCCAACCAGTATTGCAAATAATATGGTTTCTGTGTGATTATTTTGGGTCTGAGCTGCTGGGTGGCTGGGAAACAAACAAGCAGCCTCCTACTATAGATCTGTGTCTTTCTTCTTGCTGGCAGCAAACAGAGTCTATCTGAAAAATGCAGGTACGAAGAAGCTGTGCTTTACTCTGCTTTTTTTGTATCTATAATTCCTTCCTAAGTTCTCTCAGTTTTTATGTGGATGTAGTTGCCCCATGTTGGCATGCCATTTTGTAAACAGTTTCCTAGCCTCCCAGACCCAAATAATAACACAGAAATTATATTAATTATAACATTTTTTGGTGGATAGCTCATGCATATTTCTAGCTAACTCTTATATCTTAGATTAATTGATTTCTATTAATCTATGTATAGCTATGGTCTACTGATAAGGTTCTGGCTGGTGACTGGCATCTTTCTTCTTTGGCAGGTAAGTGGTATCTCTCTGACTCTACCTATTCTCTCTCTCTATCTCTTCAAGCCTGTCTATATTCTGCCCTGCTATAGGCTGAAGCAGCTTCTTTATTAATCAATGGTAATAAAACATATTTATAACATATAGAGGTGAATCCCACATCACACATACACCAATGATTTGTGCTTCAGGTTTCTTTTGCCATTCTTTTTGCTTCAAATATAAAACATTGTGAGATTTCTCAGTCTTCATAATCACATGAATGCATTACCACAATAAATCTCTCCTCTTGCTAGTCTTCTTCTATTGGTCTAATTCTCTTGGGAACTCTTACTTACAGTCTGTATGTGTGTGTGTGTGTGTGTGTGTGTGTGTGTGTATGTGTATATGTATATATATGTATACACACATATGTATATATATTTACATACATATATATATATGTATATATAAAACCCACACAATACATGTTGGATGAATAATGAAGTTCATGTTCCTACTTCCTTGAAACTATAACCATCTAGATACCTGAAATCTTATTTTGGACTAGCACTTCTTTTGGTGAGGTGAACTATACCTTTGAACCAACATTTAAGTGACTCCTAATGCAGAGAAAATAAAATTAAATCACTTACTCATCAACTTATTTAATGTTCTACACATCTTTTTAACCCATTGAAAATTAGGGGAAAGCATTTTTTTAAATTTATGATTAAATTTCAAAGTTTTTGCAATATAGGCCTGCCATGGGAGAATGTTCTTGTATACTATAAATATTTGTCACTCATATTGGTTTAATAAGAAGCTGATTGACCAGTAGCCAGGCAGGAAGTACAGGTGGGAGAACCAGATAAGGGGAATTCTGAGAAAATAAAAGGCAGAGAGCCAGTCCCCAGCCAGAGGAAGCAAGATGAAAATGTCTCACTGATAGAAGGCATGAAGTCACATGGCTAAACATAGACAAGAATTATGTGTTAATTTAAGTTGTAAGAGCTAGTTAATAATAAGCCTGAGCTACTAGACCAAACAGTTATAATTAATATAAGCCTTTGTGTGTTTATTTGGGACTGAATGGCTATGGGATAGGACAGAAACTTCTGTCCACATAAGAATAATAATTTGGGAAAGTAACTCAAACTATTTCCTGATGCCTGAGTTCAGATGGATATCAGTTCATCAGAAGGTCCTTTAGAAGTAGCATAAAAGATGGTTCCTCTCAACAGTGATGGCAGACGTAAGCAGGGAGGCTAACAAAATTCCTCCCTTACCATTAGATAAATTCCCTGTCACCAGTTAAAAAATGGATACTCGCAGATTTTAATCATGCTTTCTCTGGGAACAGATGGGTTTGTATATGGGTTGTATGTGCACAGCTGAGTCAGAAACTTATATGATATTATGCTGTTGGAATAACTGAGCAATGTGGACTACATGATTCTTTTTATTGATAAAATTCCATTCCTTGGACATTGAATGACAGATTGTCCATCAGATAAGAATACTTACAATGCAAGCATTAGGACCCAGTATCCATACAAAAACCAAGACAATACAAAAGCTGATCATCCATAATTACCCATAACCCTTATGCTTTGAGGAACATAGACAGGAAGAGGATTACTGGGATTTTGGGGATGCTAGCCTAGTTCCAAGTTCAGAGAATGATTTTACCCTAAAGAAGAAAGGTGATGAGAATAAGAACAGGGTACCCAGCATTTTTGTGATTTACACACATAAGCACAGGTATGTGTAGCTGTATATAACACACACACACACACCACACACACACATAACACACACACAACTGAATTTTCTGCTGATGCCATGGTTTATGCTGGTTTTCTTGGTTCCCTTAACATCAACAGATTTTGTGCTGACTGCTGGTACTGGTGACAGTCTCTGAAGCTAGCTATGTTTCTGTTTTGATCCCAGTCTCAGCCCACTATGACAGGCCTTTTTGTTAAGCTTATCAGACAGTTACATGTACTTCCAGGAGTTCTATACATATTATAAATGTTGTACTAACAAAAGCAACTCAGACTCCTTTGCATGGACAGAAACTGCCAGCACTATCTGTTGGTGGCTTGTCCTAGTCAGGGGATTCCTTATCTCTGCTCTCTATCTTATTTCGGAGCATGAGGATTGAATGTGTGTGCTACTCTGTCTCCAACTCTAAGCAGGTTCTTGGGATTTGAACTCAGGTCTTGTGTTCGTGCAGCAAGCATGTTCCCAAACTGACCCTACTTCTCCATAGCTCTAGCTTGGCCTTTGTACTGTAAGACTGTCTACCATATTTGTAAAGCACTTGCTTTAGTAAAAAGTTGTCTTCTGACCCCATTTCTCTGGCATGCTTTGTATTAAGTCAGTGCTTATCATGTCTTTTTCATGTTTGGGTGTTGTTTTCCTGATCACTCCAAAGCCTTCTAGACCCTTGGACTCCAATATAGATTCTCTCCCAAGGTTTGTCTCTGAACAGTTCAGATTCCCTCTCTCCAGCACTCGTCACTTGCTCATAGGCATGATGCTTTCCATTCCACCCTCTTCCTCCTGCACACTGTCTTAATGCTAGGGAGTTCAGCTCACATGTCTCCAACATCAGCACAAGACTTAGCATTCTTGTAGCAGCTCCCCTGGTTGGCCTGCCATCACCTGACCTTGGATTATTGCAACTCTATTCCTACCCCCATTTCCTTTGTCTTCTTTTATGCATTATAGGCTGCTTTCAACACCCTGGTGGCCAGCTTGATTATGTAATACAAGAAGCTTCCTGTTGGGGATTAAAACCAAAATTCATCCTCTGACCGTGGCTTTAATTCCTTGTCCCCGCCTCTTACTCCGAGGAGACACGCCTTGGAAATGTAAAACACCTTTGCTAATGACATTTCTGTTTTGGCTCCTTCTGCATAAACATGTTCTCTCCATGAGGAATGACTCTCAAACATTCAAGTCTTTTTTCTGAACTTACCTGAGAATTAAAAACTACCTGCACTGCCTCTCCCTGACTTAACAGCGCAGTCAGCTTATCTCATTGGCTGACCCCTCCCCACTTCCCACTATTCTTTATGTTCCATTGTAGTTTTGATTTTCTATCGTCCTATGGTGCATATCATCACTCATGGCATATCTGTATCTCAGTGCTACTCTCAGCCCATACTGCAGTTAACATGGAGACATGTGACCAGATTTGACTCATCAAATCTGAGTAGGAGTCAACTGTATCACGTTCTAATGGAGGTAGTCCTTGCTCTATTTTTATCATTTTTGTTTCTTGGCATGGTAACTTCATATGTCATTTTCCAGATGATTTATCTTCAAAATGAATATGTGCACACAGCACATAACATGCCATGATGTGAGGGAAAATAAACCTTTCTTGGTTAAACCCAGTGAGATACTGAGATATGTATTTTGAAACAACAGACATTACTTGTATAAAAACAAATTCTATAACATATTTGATGTGTTTTATGTTTATCGTCTCTTCTCAGTAGAATATAAATACCATTATGAAAAACATTATTTTTCTTATATTCACCACTTTATCCTAATTTCTTCGACTGGTATTCAGTGCACATGTTGAAAACAAAAATGTGACTTTTTTGCATTGCTTTCTTCCTTGCTATAACAAAGTCTTGTTTAAACCATGAGAGGGTGGCACATGCCTTTAATCCCAGCACTCAGGAGATAGAGGCAGAAGGATCTCTGTGAGTTCGAGGCCAGCCTAGTCGACAAGAGCTAGTTCCAGAACAGGCCCCAAAACTGCATAGAGAAACCCTGTCTCAAAAAAAACAAAATAAAACACCAAACAACAATAAAAAACAAAAACAAACAAACAACCCCTCTAAACAAACTAAACCCCTCAAACCCAAACAAACAAACAAAAAAACACAAGCTCTTGTTTTTCTTCCCAACTCTCATGGCTTAATTTCATGTAGTCATGCGATTAAATGGATCTTCTGAGGCAAATGGGAATATACGAAATGGGATATAGAAGGTAATGGAATCCACAGGAAATACTACTTCCTCCTTCCTCTATTGTTTTCCTATAACACTGACAATCCTGGCTCAACAGGTATAGTGGGCCCCAGCCAATCTTGAATTTGAACAAGCAAATGAATATCCAGGAGAATTTCAAACCCAAACTAAATGTATTCTGTCACAGCACACCCAAATTCCCAGCTCACTGTGTTTTCACATAGGTGAAATCCAAATGCCTGTGTGATAGTCTCTCAAAAGAGCAGCACAGGGTTTTATGGGAAGATCTTCTCTGCAGTCACCATGAAGAAGCTGCCTGGCTGTGCAGGACCTGCTTCAGTGCCAGTGCCACTCCTGCCAGGCTTAGTTGTCATGCCTCTAGGCAGTCCATACCTGGCAGCTGTCTTCAGTGGTGGGCCTATCTTGATGCTTTATGCTTTATGTTCTCACCTTTGCTCTAGTAGACCATTGAACTCCAAATATTGTGCTGTTTATGGCATAATTATATTTCCAAACATGTGTCTCTCATTTCCTTAACAATGTACTTCACAGCCAAAGAACCTACATTCTTATGGCCCTCTCATAGGAACCATTACTTTTATCCTTTTACATAATACAGAATGAAACACTTCCATATTTATTATGTTGCCAGAATTTCTTGTAAACTGAGTCACTAAGCTATTTTCAGATGGGAAAAGAAAAGTGTGTAACACCGTTTGGGCCTCACACCTCTGGGTCAGAAGCTTTTTGTTACACAGGAAGGCTAAAGCAAGTGAACAGTCAGTATAAGAGCAAAATATTGTACAGGGCCATGAAAGAGGGAACCTGGGCAGAGCCAAGTTTCTATTACCCCACACTCTCAGTGCCTCCTGTTCCTGCAGATACCATGAGTGAGGCAAGGCAGTTCAAAAGAATTGTTTCAGTATTGGGTAGTTCCTCCTGTTGAAGATTTTCCATCACAGATATCCTGGAGCCAGAGTTGGCACAGTGTCTACAAGAAAGCAAGCATATTAATCATATTTGTTGATTAAGTAAATCTACAAATGAGAAGCATTAAAAATAACTGTGATACTTATTGCTCTGGCAGAGGACCTGGGCTTCGTCTTCAGCATATGAGATGGCTTACAAATTACCACTAACACCAATCCCAGGGAGTCCAATACCCTCTTGTGACCTCTTCTGAACTATCTGGGAACCTACACTCATGTGGTGCACCCAAACTCATGCAGGCACACACAGTTACGGATAACTATAGGGACTGTAGGTATGAATGATGGGTTAGGTAAAGCTCAGATATTCTCTTAGAAGGCAGGAGTCATTTTGGAATGTAGCTTATTTCTTCTAAGTGGAATCCATTGAATGCTTTCTTTATTATGCGATTGCATAAGGATATTGACAATGCTTTGAAGAAATGGTGCTACCTTTCTTTGGGGCTTGATCAGAAACTTATAGGCCCTCCAAATATCTATAGGCATTTTAGTTTCTCCTTGGGTGAAAAAGTGTTTGCACCTTAAAGAAAGGAATCGAACCTACCCTTCTCTTTTTAGAGATCTACTGCATTTACCTAATAATGAATAGATGTCACAGCCTGAGAGCAATTCTGAGGAAAGTATCAGAGTCCTTAGAGGAACTTCAAAGTGTAGCCGAACTCAGCCTGTTTCCTGTGGCTTGATATTAGAGCTAAGCCCATCGTTGCTCAGAAGCTCCCCAGAATGGCACCCATAGACTAGAGAGGAGGGCTGTTAAACAAATGAACTCAAATTTATTTTATTTAAAATTTGTTGTGATGCAAGTAAAAGAAATTGGAGAACTGGATAAGCTAATACTCAAAGACTTAAAATTCAGACTTTGCTAAAAAAATAATTAAATAAAATAAAATGCTGACTCCTCTTTTGAGTTGTCAAATAACTAAATACAAGATAAGAGCCTGATGCCATCTCACTTTGTTTCCATCTGTCTTTTTTAGTTTGGGTCAGTCACCCACTTAACCTTGCATAGCGTACCATCATTCAAAGTGCCTTTGTCTAAAGGCAGGTGAGTCCTGACCTGTCTTATTCTTAGTGTTGAAGGTGGATGAGTAACTGAGGCATGTGCCAGCATTTGCAATGTCTTGTTCCAGATATCCTAGATGAATCCACAGAATTTCCAGCCATTGCCTCAAAACTGCAGTCACCCTGAATTCCAGAACAGCAGTGCCTAACAGGTCACTCTATAATGAGTTCACTCCCCGAGGCAGGCACCATTATCTCATGGCAATTGATTAGCCCTCTTAAGCAATAAAAACTTTTTCAAATATACCACTTTGCTGAGACAGACCTGAAGTAGTGTTCAACTTCACCACACTTTGACATGTCAATTTAATTATGCTTAGCTATTGCTCTGTGAACAATTCTTTTTTCTGTTTAAGCCTAAATGCTTCTGTGAGTAACCTGAAGATAGAGTTGGGAAGACTGAATCTCTATGCCTGACTTTCCTATGAGGATATGTTGGTTGAACCTCTGTCTGCTATTTTAAGATTGTTCAATATATATATATATATATTTGGATTTTGCCTATGTGGGTAATACTGTGAATCTTTGTAATTGGTACATTGGGACCTTGTAATTGGTACATTGTAATTGGTACAAAACATCTAGATGGTACTTCCAGAACCACGTCTTTTGCCAAATGTGAAAACATTTCTATCTCCATTTAAGCAGGCGGTAGCTACCAGTAGACTGAGAAGTGTGACCCAGACTACAGAGCCCCTCACTGCATATACCTGGAGGCTAACTTTCCATCTACGTACTGGACAGTGTTCCAGAGGCCTCACCCTGTGTGTGAGATCTGCATCTCCCAGCTAATGAGTGTTCAAAGTGTAGAATGTAGCAGAGACTCATTTTATCTCACATTATCTTCTCACTAATGTTTCTACCTTCTGCATGTGCTGGCATATAGCTCATCTCTCCTTAGAAGGACTTAAGGTGACTTCTATATAAGAAAATGTTTTGTCTGTTGTTGAAATGTTGTGAGGTATTCATCAGAAAAGACTCTCAGATACTGGTTTAAATCAACCAGAAAGACTTTATTTGCAAGATAACAACTACTCTGGGTGTTCAGGACCCCAGTGCAGCACTGTACCTTTCTCAGGGTGAACTTTTAAACACAGAAATCACATTTTGGGTTGACATACCTTAGTGATCAAGATCAGTGAGCCCGGAGTGGAAATATAGAAACCAAAGAGAAAGATTAGTACATTTAGGGACTTGTCCAGAACTATGAACTTTGCTGAATTAAGCCTTTGTTTTCCTCTTGGCAGGTGGTACTGCCTATGTGTTAGTTTCCATGACTTGAATGGTACTTTCATTATGGTGTCTGTTGTGCTAAAGTCTGGGGTTTTGTAACAGGAAAAACAACATGGTGGTTTGCAGTATAGATTTTAACTATGAAAGCATTTATGTATTGTGTACTAAATTATAAGTGTAGTCCTTATTGGGGTCTTATAACTGGCATGTAATATAGTACATGAAATGGGATAATTTCCAGGAGCAGGTGAAGTTATGGGGTTAGAACCCTGAGGATTTAAGATAAGTCACCCATCACGAGAGTATGAAGATAAAGGCTGAGAGATATGACTGCCCTCTTGAAGACCCAAATGGAAAGGAAAAGCTAAGTAAGGGATGATTTAATTAGTTTGTGCATTGAAAGAATATTTTTATTATTTAGAAATTCTACATATTGTACAGTGCATCTTGATTATCCTCCTCTTCCCCCTTCAACTCTCCTGGGCTTCTCCAATACACCTGTCTTTCAACTCCATCTTTTTGTTTCAAAAAATAATCCACTAAGTTCAACAAGGGGCACATATATGTGCATGGGTGTTGGGCAACCTGCCAGGGATCATGCTCCCAAAGAAAGGTGACTCTCCCTCTCTGAGCATCTGTCAACTGCCAATAGTGCATCAGTTACGGATGTAGTTTCAGAAGCCTAACCTCCAGTCACACTATATTTTAACTGGCTTTATCTTGTACAGTTTTTGGTGGTGGTAACCAAAGCTTCTGTGAGTTTATTTGTTATGACATTTAACTAACATGCCATATCCAGAAGACAATACTTTGCACCCATCCTCCTCCTCCTCTGGCTCTTTCATTCTGCATCTCAAGGAATTATTGTTTTAAAATAAAAATAGTTTGTTTGTAATAGGGCAATGGCTGGGTGTATGTATACAGAAAAGGAAGAACATGGGTATAAAAGAGTTCATAGAGAATGGAAGTGTCCAGTCAGGTTTGTTACTCAAATTCAGGAAGAAATTAGTCGTAGTTCAAATTAAAACTAATGGTATAAATCGAAGGGAAATAAGTACATTAGGTATACATGTCTAGAAATGTAAACAGAGGTTTCTGTCCTGACTTGTCCACCAGCCATTTCTTCCCAAAGAAACATAGAGGCTGATATCAATTATAAACTATTTGGCCTATTAGCTCAAGTGTATTACTAACTAGCTCTTGCGACTTAAATTAGCACATAATTCTTATCTATGCTTAGCCATGTGGCTTGGTAGCTTTTCTCAGTGTGGTATTTTCATTTTGCTTCCTCAGAGTCTGGGTGGCAGAGTCTGGGTGGCAACCACAGACTGAGACTTTCCTCTTCCCAGAATCTCCCTAGTCTGGCCACTCTACCTAAACTCCCTGCCTGGCTACTGGCCAGTTAATGTTTTATTAAACAAAAACACTTGACAAATCTTTACAGGGTACAAGAACATTATCCCACAACACAGAAAAAAAAAGAAAAACAAACAAACAAACAAAAAAACAATTCTGATGGTAATCTGGTCAAGGTATGCAAAAATAAGAATGCCTCCAAAGCATTCCTACTTAAGTGTCAATTTAATGTTTAAAGTGGAAAATATAATGGAGGGATGGTTGGTACAAATTTCTCTTTCTTATTATAAAAAAAATCAACACAGTACAACTATACACAGAGACATGTTTCTCACCATGTTACTCATTTAGTGATGGGATTCAGATTAGAATTAGAATCAAAAGCTGTTTCTACTGCATGTTCTTGAAGTGGGGGTGGGGCAATGGGAATATAAGCTTGAGTTGAGGTACTTTCAGAGGCCAGAAGAGGGCATCCCATACTCTGAAGCATTGAGATATGGGCGCTGGCAAACAAACTTGGTTCTTTTGGAAGGGTAGCTGTCCCTGTCTTACATGTTAATAATATGAGCTTATGAACTTATCACTGTTACAGTAGTTAGAAAGCATATTGAAGTGCTAGCAACATATTTCTCTTTCATTCTGCTGCAAGGGCTGGATATTTATTTAAAAGATAAATGCAGAGATCCAATTTGCAGTTATTCATATCAATGGTATATATGAATTAAACTCTCTGCTTAAAAGCCACATTTGAAGGAACTGTACATAGCTTAGACAGTGCTATTTGAAATTTTTAAAAAATACTGTGTATTCATGCAACTTCACAAAGTCATCACAAATATCTTTAATGACATAAATCTTGTTTATTTACAGTTTAACTGCTGATAGTTTCCATATTTTGGGAACATCTGCAGTTTTCAGAAACCCTGATGCCATAGAAAGAAAACTTTAGTATTTCTATCCTGTTAGACTGAGAAAATGCCAAGAACTGAATTTTAGGGTTCCCTTTTTTAGATAATTCAGCGTCAATGTAGAGTTCTGTAAGTTTAATCAAGGGAAATCAAAGAAACATAAAATAGATGCTTCAGTTCAGACACCAGCACTTAGATAAAAGACTGTGTAAACATGGACTTCTAATTTTATTGAAATTTAAATGAGTTTAGTACACATTTGATTTAAGGTCTGTTAATTAAGGGATGGGTGCCTTGCAAATGTGAATGGCAATGACTGCTTTTGCCGTGTATAGTTGGAGCTTACAGCATTCCTTTGAAGAATAAATCTAAGCTAATTAAAATACTGTATATTTAATTACAAATATTGTAAATAATATTAGGTGACTCTAGATTATACATTTTAACATATGTTAGAATTACAGTTCATGATTCATCATAGCTATTTGCTAGCCATCCCATTACTTTAAAATGTGTCTCTTGAACAAGTTAGTACCATCTCTACTAGAAAGATAGGTAAAGCTCAAGGGAAAACTGAACCTAGTTCACAACAAAGAGCTGTGTGTTTGAGAAGTACATTGTTAAATGTGGTGTGTAAGAAGAGGTTTTGGGACACTCAAACTATGAAATCGCAATATTTGTATTAGAAATTCTTGTACGAGGAGAAGACAGACAGAAATGGTTTGTGGTGGGGGCTAGAGAGTTGGCAGTTAAGAGCACTCATTGCTCTTGAAGAGGATCTGGGATCAGTTCCCAGCACCCACATGGCAGCTTACAACTGTCTGTAATTCTAGTTTCAGAGACTCTGAAAGTCTCTTCTGGTTTTTATGAGCACTGGACACACATGGTTCAATGTATATGTTCAGGCAAACATTCATACACAGAAAGCAAGTTAAAATTTAGAAAGCAAAAGACATAAGTTCTGGTAGTTGCTGTTAAGATATGTTGCATCTACTACCTTCTTTTCTAAAGCCATGACAATTCTCGGGAATCATAGTTGCTGACATTTTTTGTTCTTTATAAAGCAAGTGAAAGCTACACTGATAGAATGTCTGTCTTGAGCCTACACCATATTAATCACGGTGGTTTTAGCAAATATGAATATGCACACTTAGTTTTACCTTCTATGTGAATCAACTTTCTGTTGCTGCAACAAAACACTTAAAATAATCCATTTTGAAAGACTAAAGGTTTATGTTGCCTCCCAGTTTTGGAGAATTCAGTCTGTGCTCCCTTGAACATGTTGTTTGGGACTGTGGTAAGAGAGCAAACACATCATTCCAGGGAGTTCACAGTTAACGAACTAATAGCCTCTTCAGAGACCTGTTCCTAGGGACCTAAATTTCTTCCTCATAGCTGAAGTTTTTATAGAGTGTCCAACACTTCTGTATAGCACCATAAGTCTTTGGCCTTTGTGGGATGGTACCCTCAGCATCCTCCAGTACCCTCACTCAGACCTACTCGTGGGATTCATGTGGGTTTTGAAAATGTCTGCTAGCAGCCTTGAACTGACTTTCTGATTTACATGGTTTCCAGGTAAAACTTACTGATGATCAGATTGGCAGTTTAGTGTACCCAACATTTCCATGACTTCACAACTTCTGCAGGGGCCTCAGAGGTAACCCAACCAGTCTAAAACTCAGATAGAAACTTAGCTCTTCCAAGATTATAAAAAAAAGTCCCGAAGACACAGAAAGCCTAAGAAGTGGGGACATAACTCAGTGACAAAGCATTTGTTTGACATATGTAAAGCCTTTCCCCAGCACAAAAATAAATAAATAAATGAATAAATAAATAATCTCAAACCAAACAAACACCATTGTGCTTCAAAGAAAAAGCCTGCTACAGCAGTGTTTACCGTAACACACAAGTGCACTTAGGTTCTCCCCACTATTATTTCCCAGGTTTTCTTCTGGATTTCATTTTTGTTATCCAAAGCAACAATTTGCTCGGGGCAGATTTCATTAGCATTTGGGTTGATAATGTACAGTATGCAAATAGGATACTGGCGCTTCCATTGAGAAAAGAAATGCCAATCTCCTTTAGGAGGCTAATCTCCGTTTGCAGCTACTTACCCATGTCAACGCTGCTCAACATGACTCCTTGGGCCAGATGTATGATGCCCTGCAGAGGAGCATAATAGTGAGTAGTTAATTTTATAGTCCGTGGCAGCATCACAGAATGGGGGTAGCAGCCCACGAGCAGGAGAAGACAGGCAGCTGTGAAGCGGTTAACTGCCCACCTTCCCTCTGGAATGGTAAAAGGCTTTCTGAGGCTACTACACAAACTTTAGAATTGAATATTCATGCTACGGAAGAAACCAGCCATAAATTCACATTTTTAATAGCAATGATACAGTAAGGTAGGAATGGAAGAATCATAACTTCCAGACAAGGCACAAAGCAATAAAGTAAATGCTTCACAAACCTGGTTCAACTTTAATAGATCACTATCAGAAACAGAAATCCCTTTGTTCTTACCTGGGTCCAGAACTGTTCTTAGTATAAGTTGTTCCTAAGCCAGTCTTTAATTAGATACATTCAGGCCTTATCACCTAGTATTATAGCAAAAGTTTGTTGGGCACTGTCAGAGAGTGAGTGCTCCACACAAGCAAATTTCACAGAAATGGAAGCAATATAACCACAGTGCAAAAACTTCATACAAATGAACCACTTTGCGGAAAACACTCCTAAAATGCATTATGTAACACCTGCTATCTAAAATGGCATATGTCAAATAATTATGGGTTTTTTTTTTAATGGTGTAGTTTTTTTTCCACAGACCTGCCAGATGGGATGAGGACGGAGATGAACTTTCTCCAGTTCTACCATAGCGACAAGCCCTCTAATCACAGGTGTCAAGGCCTGTTCCTAAGATATTGTCATCTGTCAGTCTCAGACTGTCCCTGCTGTAGTGTAGCTAAGATGTCACCACTGTGACTGTCACTCACCTTTGCTTGTGACTGGATGCTGTCCAGGAGGATGTTAAGGGGATACCCAGTCACTCTCTTAGAGGGGCCATTTACTCTGAAGCCACTTCTTGAGTGGAGTGGTCTGCCAGCTCCTATGTGAGGTCACTTCACTGAAATAGCCTTTCAGAAGCAAGGAGGGTAGATTTTCCCTCTTTCCTGTTCTATATTCTCCTGTCATGTCACAGAGATTTTCTGTGGAAACAGATCTTTCATTTATTACTTCTAGACACGCGTTCCTTAAAAATGGAAAAATTTACAAATAGCTAAACAACGGTATGGGTGACACATGTTATGGAGTGCTCTTTATAATAGAAGGAGCCAAGATTCTTTTAGAGTAGATGATCTGCATATAGCTCACTGGCTGTCCTGAGATGTGCACACATAGATGAGCATCGGTAAGAACACAGCTAAAGTGTAAATTCTGAGAAAGACCAGACAGTTGCCATTATTATGACAAATGGGCTTTTCACTCCACACAGTGGTTTGATGCCCGGTTCCTTATTACTAGGCTGTCAAGTGTAAGTGTGACTATTTATTTTAGACCTCCCACCTCTAATTGACCCCTTTCAATTTATTATGATTTGGCAGCATCTTTACTCAAGGTTGTTGTTACTTTCCATGAAGCAGAAATCCCAAAAGTAAAATGGAAGAACTTACTACAACTACAAGAGCATAATTCTCAAAAATAAAGATTAATATTGAAAAAGTACCCAACGTCAATTTTAAAGTCCAAGTTATGGGCTTTAAATGACACAAAGAGAACTTTAGAAAACCTGCTTATGAAACACTTACAGCTCTCTTTTATCTTGGGAGCCTTTAACCCATTGTTACTGGACAAAGTTCTTTAGAACCACTGATCCCATTACAGCAGATTCTGTTCATGTTTATGCATTCAGGTGACACCGCACATGGGAAGCAGCAAGAAATATATGGTTATAGGGTGAAGCTAAGAACTCTCAAAGATGTACTTTCTCCAGCAAGGTTAAACCCCCTAAAAGTTAACTAATTCTCCATACACCAACAACAACTGGGTAACGAGGGTTCGCATAAGTGATTGCATAGGACACATTCAAATTACTGCCTTCATCTGACAGAATCTGTGTCGCTCATTCTTTCATTTGAAAGACATCTTTAAAATTGCATGAGTATAACACATAAATAAAATGCAATGACCAAAATTTGTTGATCTGCTCCAAATGTTGGTGGACCACTGCATGTTAGTTGGGAGCCAGGCCCTATCTTCTACTGAGCTGTAACCATGCGATTGGCACAGATATTCTGATTATGCTACTGTCTTTTGTTTCTACTCCTGGGTAGCTTAGCCTGAATATGGTTTTATCTGAGACATGCCAAAATGTTCTATAATTGTTCTCAGGAGAAATACTATGTCATCAGTTAAGATTACATCCGGGGTATCTTTCAATAGATGTCAGTCTCATAAAGTAAAAATGCAGATGCTTTTGTGAGGACCGTGGGCCCGTACAGATGTCCACTAGAATAATGATGCTGTGCATTTACAATGTAGTTTCTTCCTTACCTTCCCCTTCAGTCTTCCCTGGACCTGTCCTCTCTTCCTTAACATAATCAGACTAGGTAACAGTAATACTAATAACACTGTCTAGTCAAAGTGAGGGAAATTTAGTTTATTTCTTTTCTGATCATCTTTATATAGCTTTTAGCTACTACATAAACTTGGGCTTTTTGCAGTTGTAGGGAAGAATGAGAACGTTTAATACAAACAAACAAAAATCCATTTCCTTTGAATTTATAAATATTCTGAAAGAAAACCAAAGACATACAACTTTTCTTAGTTGTATTCTTTAATTAGTATTTTATCCTGAGTAAACAGAGCAGTATAAATGAATGACTCTTTGATGTGGTTCTTGGAATTGGTTTCCTTGGATGCCTAGCAAATAACCAAGAACTGGGAAGGTTAAACTAACAGACATTTTGCTTATGGTTTTAAAGTTCAGAAGTCAAATATTGCAGACTATGCTTCCTTATGCATCTAAGTGAGACTTTCTCTTGTCTTTTTCCTACAAATCTGTAACTCCCAGTATTACTGGGTATTTCTTGGGTTGTGGCTGTTTCTCTCAGTCTATGACTCTTTTATCTTATTGGTGTGGAAGGTCCTTCTGTCTATGTGTTGCTTTCATTGGTTAATGAATAAAGAAACTGCCTTGGCCTGTTGATAGGGCAGAACGTAGGTAGGTGGGGAAAGCTAAGCTGTATGCTGGAAGAAGGAAGGTGGAGAGAGAGAGACACCATGGAGCCTCTAGAGACAGACATGTCGAATCTTTCCTGGTAAGATACTGCCACATGGCAATATACAGATTAATAGAAATGGGTTAAATTAATGTAAAAGTTAGCCAATAAGCTAGAGCTAATGGGCCAAGCAGTGATTCAATTAATACAGTTTCTGTGTGATTATTTCGGTTCTGGGATATATGCTAGGTCTGAACATATTAGGGTATATTAATACATATTTAGTGCAGATAATAGAGTAGGACTGTGAAGTTGAAAGGTCCTGACCCCAACCAGTGTGCCTCTCACTGCATAGATGACACCTCCCTTAGTCTATGTAGCATGAGAAAGTCGTGTGACAAAAAGGCTCAGAAATTATCAGTATATAGAGAAGGGATGAGGGAGTGACTGTAAGCACACATAAACTGACAGTATTGCCAGTAAAACTTACCAAAAGAATAAGAGAAAAAGCAAAAATCCTTAACTGTGGTGTCCCTAGCCAGCACTAGGGTTCTACTTAAAGATTTCTGTCAGCTTCCCACTAAAACAGCCCTCTACAGGAACACTTGCATTAATTAGCCCTGGATGCTTCCTTCTAAAGCTCTGCCCTGCTAACAGGGCTTTCTACAATCACACACTTTCTATTGATTTCTTCTGAAGGATTGTATGTGATCATTAGATGGTTTTGGATGTTTTACCTTCACACTCCCAAGAATTTTTTGAGATTCCTTATATAGTCTTCTACATTGGTCTAGGACATTTACCTTCAAATAGCTTCAGGAATGAGCATTTTCCCTTGATTTCACTTTTTCTCTCTTGTTTATGATTCTGCCCCCTTCTCTCTCCTTCTTTCATCCTTTTTTTCTTAGTTTCTTGTTTTTTTTTTTTTTTTCTTTTCATAGCTTCTCTTACTCTTTCCTCTGCTTCCATTTTATACTGGCTACAGTGTGATTTCTTTGTGGAAAATATTGGTTTAATTTCCATCTATCTATCTATCATCTATCTATCTATCTATCTATCTATCTATCTATCTATCTATCTATCTATCTATCTATCTATAATATATCTATATATCTATCTATTGTATATATCTAAATTCATCTATCATCTATCAATCAATCTATCTATCATCTATCAATCTATCAATCGATCTATCTATCATTTATCTATCTATCTATATATCTAATCTATCATCTATCTATCTATCTATCTATCATCATCATCTATCTATCTATCTATCATCTATCTATCTATCTATCTATCTATCTATCTATCTATCTATCTATCTATCTATCATCTATCTATCTATTATATACCTATATACATCTATCTATTGTATATATCTAAATTCATCTATCATCTATCTATCTATTTATCTATCGATCTATCTATCTATCTATCTATCTATCTATCTATCTATCTATCTATCTATCTATCATCATCATCATCTGTTATCATCATCATATATGTAATCCATTTGGATTTTATGAATAGTTTATGTATGTGGGTTTTAATCTAAAAAGCTAAAAATATTTCACTGATTGTTGCTTATATCTGTCATTATTTATGTAACTGAGTCTGTCTCCAGAGCTTCTTATATCCTGGAATTGGCTATGCAGATTATGCAGGCTTTTGACTTTGACATCCTTCTGCCTTTATTTCTTTAATGCTGGGATTACATGTATGAACAACCACATCTAGATTTTCTGCCTCTTCCATTTGCCAGTTGCCAAGTAACACTCTTTTGTTTCTGTCTTGACATGAATCCACCCATGTCTAAAGAAATTGAGGCTAGGTACTCATCAAGAAGAGAATGTAATTGCAAGAAACTTATAGATATTATAAACACACAAAAGGTTTCAAATGTCTTTTAATATCTGAGAAAACTGTAACAGTTTAATCATGTATATATATATACATATGAAAATAAGTCCATCTTTATATATTATCAGTGTCATCTATTTGCCCAGTCTGACACTTGCAGTGGTAGTCCAGTCACTCTGCAGCACGAACTGTCAGAAGATAAGTGAGCAACTAAGTAACAGCATGGAACTGATTAAATATACTCATATATTTGAGAAATTCAAAAGACAAAGACAAACCCTAAAAACCATCAATTGATCCAATTATTACCATAACTTTTGATTTCCTTTTAGTCTCTCTCTGCTTGTAGGAGAAGGAATTAATGTCTATAACTGTGATATAACAGTCGGACAGCAGACTTGACAACCCAAAGACTCAAAATTCCAAATACATGATTGTTCGTCTTAAAATCATATTAATTTTAATAGAATCTAAAGTTGATTGACTATTTTTATTTCAGAGATGAAGAGGAATCACTGGGGTCTGGGGAGAGGGCTGTGGAGCATTGTTTTCTCCTAAAGCATTCCCGAGTTGCTTAAATATTTCCTAGAAATATTATACTGTTTCATTAGATTTTCCCTAAACTCTAGCTTTTGCTGTATGGGAGAGTAACATTGGATAGAGGTGGCCACACTTTCTGGCCAGTTATTGTCAAGAAAGAACACATAGATGATTCCAGATATATATGCTGTAGAAGGAACGGCGGGCTGTGTCCCGCCACCCGGCTAGCTTTACCCAAAATAATTACATGGAAACTGTATTCTTTTAAATACCGCCTGGTCCCTGGCCCGTTATCTGTAGCTTCTTATTGGTTGATTCTCATATCTTGCTTTAACCCATATTTAGTAATCTATATAGCACCATGAGGTGGATCGCTTACCAGGAGAGATCCTAACCTGTGTCCATCTCGGAGAGGAGAGGCATGGTGACTCACTATGGTGACTGCCTAAAGCTTTGTCCCACTGCCTTTTACCCAGCATTCTGTTCTGTTTACTCCGCCTACCTAATTTTCTGTCTCTTAAAGGGCCAAGGCAGTTTCTTTATTAATTAACCAATGAAAACAGACAGATAACTCTCCTCCATCAATATGCTCTTCAATTAGGCAAATGGAGAGATTTGAAAGGATGTTGTTGAACATGCATATGGTTTTTGATAAAACTTCTCTGTCCTTTTAAAGAAAGTTTTGTTTTTAAAACAAAATTAAAGGATTCCTCTTTACTCTGCTTAATAGTTGTGGAAGGCTGCTTTATCTGTGGGAAAACACATGTTAAGTAGAAGAAAACCTTCTGATTAAGTCAAATGTTATGGATCTAAAGATTACATTAAAAACTGATTCTGAATCTGGGCGGTGGTAGTTCATGCCTTTAATCCCAGCACTCGGGAGGCAGAGGCAGGCGGATCTCTGTGAGTTTGAGGCCAACCTGGTCAACAAGAGCTAGTTCCCAGACAGGCACCAAAGCTACAGAGAAATCTCATATCGAAAAAATAAAAAAAATAAAAAACCAAAGAAACAGAATACTGATTCTGAATACTATGGCCATCTAAGAGAGTGAGTGATGTCTGCAAACAGAAACTGCTGAAGATGGACCCAAGTCTCATGATCTACATGGTTTCTTTACAAGGAGGAAGCACAGCATTCATATTCAAGAATGCACGTAGATGAAGAACTTCAACTTGGCTTTAGAACTTCAGGCTGAAGATTTTTATTTTTATTTTTTATTTTTTGGCACATGTGGGACCCTACTTAGGTAAAATTTAGATTAGATTGTGGCTCCATTTCTAAAGTCAATCACTTGAAAACTTGCTATCAACAGAAAAACAAGCAATTCAGTAAATAATAACGTTGAAAATGTTGTACTCACTTTTGTTATGAGCACATCTGAGAAACTCAACAATTAATGATCTAGTGTGAAAGTGAAGTTCTAATCACGAAATCATAGCAGACAATATGTATTAAACCCCGGGTACATGGCAAATGGCTCCATTATTGAACTAATTGGAAAATATGCTGTGCTCACAAAGCACCTAATATGAGGCATTTCATACTGCTGGCTTTGAAAAATGAAATAAAATAATCTTCCTTGCTGATTGCGCCTCTAGAAATAAGATATTCATGGAGACTCAGTTTCCTCATCTGTGAAGCCATAAAATAAGCACTCAGAATGAATGTTGAAATATGTTATCCCTAAACTGCCTTCCAGCTCATTTTTTTGATGGTGAGTAATATAACTTTATTCCAACTTAAATTTTTCTCTTCAATAAAACACTTAGCTGCTCATTTTACAAATATAACTTAAACACTGTGAGCCATCGCTGCTTAAAAAAGCAATGTGAACTTAATTTGGTGAAAGCCTACAAAAGTATTCCAATTTGAGATATTGCTTTACATGTATTAGGAAAGAATCAAGCAATGTACAGTTCTTGTTCTACGATCACAGTGTAAGAAACTGCTATTAGTGCTTTTCATGCTTATTACATTTCTTTCTCAAATTGCTGTTTAAATAAGTGGCAAGAATAAAAAAATCCTTTTGTAAAAATAAGGTTAACAAGGTTTTTTTTTGTGGTTTAGATAAGTAACAGTTACTATTCACTTTCCACATTAAGCCTTAAGCAAACACCAGGACCCTAGTTTTTGAATTGGTGCTTAAGAAGGGGTTCTTAAGACACAAACCATTGCTACAACTTTTCTAATGAAAAAATTTCAGTTTAAAGCAACATAGACCAGATTTCAGATCTCTTGTAAATGACCTCTTACAAGATCCCAGTATTTTAAAGTATCAGATGAGCTCAGTGCTTGTGGATAAAGAACAAAATAACAAACCCGATTTCAGTGCTTAGGAGGAAGAGCAATTATATTAGGAAGAGACTGTCTCTTTGTTAAACAGGCAAAATGTTGCCAGCGATGCACTGTGATCTAGAAGAGCAATTATATTATTATTAATATATTAATGTAGTGAAGCTTACACGGTATTAGATCTAGATTGTGAGTGTTCCTGAGGCCTTGGGGGCTGTCAGACTCCTGGCAACAACAGACACATGACGTTATTTGAGGGACAGAGCCTCTAGAACAATCAGGGGTGACCATGGGACACGGGAGACATCTAGATGTGTATGGGAAAGTGGCATGCGTTTCTACAACCAGGCGGGTTTCTCAGGAGTTTCATTAAACACTCTTCCTACTTTATTCTTTTAATCTTCAGACTTCATTTTGATAATAATTAAGGGAAAAGGCAAAGGAGGAGGAGGAAGGGAAGAAGAGGAGGAAGAAGGAAAAGTTCAGAAGTGGAAGAAGAGGAAAGAAGATGAGAAAGATGAAGAAGGGGTGGAGGAGAAAGGCAATAAGGAAGAGGAAGGAAGAAAACAAGCCTAGTGAGTTAAAGATAATTATATGAAGGATAAAGGTAAGACCATGATAACATAAAAACAGGAGAATCAGCTGATTTTAATGGCCTGGACCTGTTGTCTAAAGTTTCCTTGTGCAGGGCTTCTAGTCAGACTGAATGTGGCCAACATGGCTCTGGCAGACATTTCCCTTCTCCCCCTTTCCCTCTGCCATACTAAAACCCACTATTTACATTCATAACATTAACCACCAAGGTCCATTCTCTTAAATGGTCACTTCCTTCCCCTGAGGCTAACTATCAAGATCCAGCTATCAAAGTATTGATGTCCAGCCATCAAAAGCCCCTCTTTGGTTGACCTATTTAACATGCCCAATCAAAACTAAACACCTCATCCTAACACCAAGTTCCCTCTTTAACTTTATAAGCTGCCATTTGCTCTCGGGCCACCTCTGTCTCCTCTTTATCCAGTGGCAGCCCTTTGTCCCTCTGGGACAGATATCCCTTCCCATTTTTCTCCCTTGTTCATTTCTTCTTTTCTCTCACCCTCTATCTTCTGTCTTTGTCTCTTATTCCATGCCCTTTGCCCCTCTGGAGCAAATAAATGTCCTTCGTGCTGAAAACTTGGTCTTGGGGCATCCTGTGCCAAATACTGGTCCCTTCACTCCACAAGACAGGGTGTATTGCTGAGTAAATATGTCCACAAGTCTTTTCTCCATCTTTGTACAGCAAAGGCTATCATAGCTTGATTTTAAGCATGATTTTTACAATTTCCCTGAGCAACCACTTCAGCCATCCCCCTGGACCTGTGCCCCTGCATCTTGTGTGCTGGTCTTTCCCACCATTCATCAGTTTCCCAAACTAGCATATCACAAGAATCTGCTGAACTCTCTTCTGTGTTTTATAATGAACAGGTTGCACTCACACTGGAAAGGGGTCAAGGGAAATGAGGTTCTGAAATAGCTCATTCCTTCTGCATTCTGTTGTCTTTATTAATTATATCAGTGGTTTCCAGACTTGCAACTTTTATAGTCTAGTGGGCAAAGGATGGGAACAGGAGATAAGTAACATAGAGCTATAAGGTCTTAGTAGGAAGAGAAAACACACACACACACACACACACGCACACACACACAAAGGATTTACTATAGTCAACCACCTACAGAGACACAGACAGGAGGAAATGGCTGCATTGAACATGAGCAGATGTGGCATATTCAAGGAAGCTTTGTTAATCTCTTCCTTCCCTATGTGGTGTGTAGCTTCTGGTAATGCTTTCCCTGCTAGATGGGAGCTTCTGGGGTTAAAAGGAAGGATCTACTGGCTTTTTTGACAAGTCTGTGGCATTGCTATCACCACTGAAGAAGATGATTATACCTATGCTCTTCTATTAAGAAGTCATTATCACTTATATTTGGGCATGATTTTCTTTAAAACGACTCAGCATGAGATAGGTTCTAACTTTGTGTTCAGGAGAAGAGAGAAAGCAAGGCAATATCTGGGTTTCTCTTGAGACCTCTTTCAGCCTTCTCCAGTTAGGCTTACCATTTATGTCATTTTTTTTTTCCAAGAAAATAAAACAAATGTAAGACTAAAATAAACCTTGTGCCAATACTATTAAAATGGAATAAATTACTTATGTTTATTATAACTTAGTTTACAACTATATAACAGTATAATGTTGCATATTGCAATATATTTTAATATTACCATGAAGATATCTGCCCTAGTTGACTTTAACTTCTACTTGATACAGTCTAGAGTCATACGAAAAGCAAGTCTGTACTACGAAACTACCTAGACCAAGTTGGCCTGTGGATATGCCTTGATTGTCAATTGATAGAGTGACCAGTCCACTGTGAGCAACACCACACCAAAACAAGTGGTCCTGGGCTATAAAAGAAAACTATCCTGAAGTTGGGCTTTAGTGGCACATGCCTTTAATTCTAGCACTCGGGTGGCAGAGGCAGTCAGATCGCTGTGAGTTTGAGGCTGGCCTGGTCTATAAGAGATAGTTCCAGGACAGTTCCAAAACTATAGAGAAACCCTGTCTCGAAAAGCAAAACAAAACAAAACAAAAAAAGAAAACAATCCTGTGATTTGTTAGGAATCAACACTTGATGGAGGAGTGTCTATGTGTTACTTTCATTGTTAATAAAGATACTGCCTTGGCCCTTTAAGAGAACAGAAAATTAGGTAGGCGGAGTAGACAGAACAGAATTCTGGGAAAGAGTTGGGGAGACGATTCAGGCAGTCGCCATAGTGAGTCGCCATGCTTCTCCTCTCCGAGATGGACGCAGGTTAAGATCTCTCCTGGTAAGCCACACCTCGTGGTGCTACACGGATTACTAAATATGGGTTAAAGGAAGATGTGAGAATTAACCAATAAGAGGCTACAGATAACGGTCCAGGCAGTGTTTAAAAGAATACAGTTTCCATGTAATTATTTTGGGTAAAGCCAGCCGGGTGGCGGGACACAGCCCGCTGCTTCCTTCTACAAACACTCTCCTTGGCCCCTCCTGTACTTAGCCTGTGAAATGATTTCCTTGGTAGTACTGTGTAGTAAGCAGGTCTGCCCTCAAGTTCTTGCCTTGAGTTCCTGCCACGAATTTACTTAATTATAGACTGTAACTTGTAACTGTAAGCAAAATAAATTATTTATGTCTCCAAGTTACTTTTGATCGGGGCGTTTATCACGTAATAGGAAGGAAACTAGGACGATGTTGTATTGTCAAAATCTAAAGAGGCTATGCTGCCAGTCTTAGCAGGCCAGGAAAAGCTACCTTAGGACACTGAAACACTTTACACATTACATCTGCAGCTCAGTGAGCTACATCCAGGTTATCTGTCTCTCAATGCTCTGCCCAGCTGCTAGCTTTGATTTTTCCATTGATCATTTAGGTGTGCTAAGCTATCTTAGTCTTGCATTATTTTAACATGCACCAGGTGGCGATAAGGAAACACACAAAAGCTAGTGGCTTTCATTTGATGTAAGAATTCAAGATTGTCTTTAAAAGGGGACTCATTTTTCAAAATAAATTTGATAATAAATAAAAATTGATTATTTTATAATAGAGCCAAAATCAAGAACAGCTTAACACCTCCAGATATTTGTTAATTTTTTTTTTTACTAACTTTATGGCACAGTTCCCTTGATCTCTAGATTTTCTGTTTCTGTTTTTATTTTTGAGATAGGGTCTCATGCACTCTAAGACAGCCTTAAATGTGTTTTGCTTTTGCCTACGCCCACTGAGTACTGAAATTATAGGTATGTACCACTGTAACTAGCTCCACACTTACTGTTTAATGGAACTTTCAAATGTGTGATTCACTCTAAAACTAGTTCAATATGACATCCTCAAGTGTCTTGAGTCTCTGTCTTTCAGTTAGTTCTTTTCTTGAGTTCCAAAGTTCTGGTTCTATTTGTTCTGCCTTTCCAAAGGTTTACAGAAGTGACAAGAGGTTTTACAACCTCCCTTCCACACTCACAACCAACTTTCTGTTCTTCAAAATGCCTCATATTTAGACTATTTAAATTCTTCCCCTAAACATGATTAGAACTGAAAGAAAGAGATTAGTTGTTAAAAGACCACCCTTCTAAACTGAAGTGTGCAAGAGGGGAACAAAAGTCATGATGGATGACCAATAAAAGGAGTTTGGTCTTAATTCTTGCTTACACTGTGGCAGGTACCAGGTCCAGTGCTAGATGTAGAGTATAATAAATAACAGTTGGTGTAGTTAGGGCAGGAATGCATAGACGGGAGGGTAGAATAGGAAGCTTCTGAGCATTGGTAACCCCACTCTTACTCTCTTACCAGACCAAACCAGACACCCAGAGGACTGAACTTTGATGTTCAAACTCTCATCACTCCAGATAGATTTAAAAACACAAGTGATTCTGTGGTGGGAAAATTTGGGATGCAATCTCTGTTTGGTTTAGTGGGAAATTAAGAAAAAGGATCCAAATCTTTCCCATTGGCTCATGCCATTATTAAATAAACATTTTATCTTATGAATTATGAATTCATAAATTTATTAAAGGCTTCTATGCTAGTCTATTACAGCTGTCGGAGAAGTTTATGAAACTTGCTTCTTTCCCAAGAATTTATCTGTAAAGATGGCAATATATAAATAGAGGAAATACATAAATGTGCAAAAGCAAATTCCCTGTTCATTCATTATCACAGGGCCTTAGAAATGGAGAAAACATAAAGATCACAATTGCCAGTGTTTTTCACACTGCAGCTGTGACCTAGGGAAGTGCTGGCTGTGAAATCACTTGAAAAAATGTAGCTTGCATTGTGTGTCAGTATGTGTGTGTGTGTGTGTGTGTGTGTGTGAAAGAGAGAGAGAGAGAGAGAGAGAGAGAGAGAGAGAGAGAGAGAGAGAGAGAGAGAGAGAGAGCGCGAGAGCACTTGCATGAACACCCATGCATGATTGTTTGCCTGTGGAAGTCAGAGGTCAACCTCAGGTGTCCTTCCTAAGGTGCTGTCTACCTTTTGTTGAGGCAGTTCCTCATTTTCTGGCACTTGATAGGTAGCCAAGATTGCTTGACTGGCATGTCCCAAGACTCACCCATCTTTGTTTTTCTAGGGCTGAGACTGCAACAGGATCTCCCCACTGCTGACCGTTTTGTGTGGAGGCTGGAGTCAGTTTAATTCCTTCAGGCATATATAGTAAACATTTGGTGACTAAATTATTATACCAGAGCACATCTTTAAACACAGAAAATAATAGATGGTGTGATAGAATAGCCAAGAAGATAAAATATCAGGTCGTGATAGGCAACAGAATAAGTATTTCATGAACTACGTTGTCATGGACTTCCAGTGAAACCCATTTCTTTCAATGGCTTCTCATCAAGATGTCTAAAAGCCATTATTAGAACTTTTCCCATTACAGATGAAACAAAAGAGTCATAGCATAGCTATGAGTATGTTTCACATTCAAACACTACTTGTTTGTGGAATAGATTGGGTGAAACCCGTGTTTCCTGGTTATTCTCATTTTGGGAGAACAGTCTGGTGTGAGGAGTAACAGAGAACTCTGTAGAACTGGGTGCGTACAACCATCCCTTTGTAGTTGAATCAAGCAGAAGACTTCGAGTTTTAAAAAAGTCAAGA
This sequence comes from Arvicola amphibius, assembly GCF_903992535.2. NCBI lineage: Eukaryota > Metazoa > Chordata > Mammalia > Rodentia > Cricetidae > Arvicola > Arvicola amphibius. The sequence continues at coordinate 190,705,960 of NC_052048.2, forward strand.
TATTGAAGTGATGGAATTCGAGGCTACAGTTTCCACATAAGCACACTAGATTCTGCTACCTTTTGAAGATAGTTGGCTAGTTCCACCCATAATTCATCATTTTAGGAAAAAGATGCTGACTTTAAGTGTAAATTTGTTCTTAGCTGGGGTGATACTATGATAGGAGTGAATGAGCATGTGGCTTTGGGATCTAACTGATGAGTGAAAATAATTGAGTACATAGAGGGTCCTAGAGACCACTTAGATAAGCAGTAAATATGCAGCTGTGAGGACAAATTGCCTGGAGGATGGTCTTCCTCAAAGTAAATTTGATCATTCATATATGTACTATTTGTAATCTTAGTTAAAATTTATACACTTTTTTGGAATGGCTAAATCGAGGCATTTATTCAATTCCTATTTATGGCTTTGAGATACAGTTCTAATATAAAGTTTATTTTATTATTTACTTCATCTTAACTAAAATAGAATTACAACACTCTTTTCATCCCTTTCTTCGTGCCAGCCCCTCCAAGTTACCCTAATCTTCTCGAGTCCTTCTCTGGTTATACTGAGACTTAGGAGTTTGGTATATGCTGTAAGTGATTCTTAGGCTCTCCACCGTCTGAGAAGCACCAAAATCAGGTGTGATAGAGATCAGGAGTCAATAATAACCCAAATAGTTCCGCCCTAATTGGTTAGCATCTCTGTTGGTAATGCTCAGCTCCACAGATGCTACAGCAGTGGGGTTACTGTATTGGGAGAGGGCCATGATTGATTTGTTGCATCGACTTCCTTACCACTTAGCAAGAGCCAAAAATGCCTCCTATGGTGTATTTAATTGCCATTATTCATTTATTCACCCCTCACTCAACCATGAATGCTTGCTCTGCACTTGTCCTCTGCTAAGCTCTGAGAATGCAAAGGTGAATGGAGGGTTTTATTAGAAGTGTAAGTCAATGAGCTGCTATATCCAAGTTCTCTTCAAGCCGAACTTCTCTAGTCCTTGCAAACTGCAGGCTTTTGCTTCCTATGATACATTTCCAAGTCACAGTTGAATCGCTGGTTCAGAGACCATGCAATCCATTGACTAGATTCTCTCCTTCAGGATAGCTGCCATGCATTGTGAATGAGTGTCAGAGATACGGGTTTGGGTCTTAGAGATAACTACAACTTTTCTCTGAAACAGTGTGTTGAAAATCAGCTCATGCTTTCTCCTAGAGAAGATTCTGCAGTCCCCTACCTCAGACCTTCCTGATATTTTCTGTTTTCAGTACCATGCAATTTTTTATTTCCTTTATTACAATTATCTTTAAATAAATAACTGCATCATGGATTGTTGCCTCTTTATATCATTTAGCGTATAATTTTCATGTTACTTTTTCAGATCTCTATTAGGATATCTCTGCTTTGCAACAGAAATACATTTAATACACACTAACTCAATATTAATTTGAATTAATTCCAAGCTTAGTAATTTCAAGTAAGTTCATATTGGTTTTAACTTTTGACTTTTTTAAGCAGTGATGGAATTAATCTAATTTTATAGTTTGTTTTCTTCAAACCCTTATTATATTATAGAGTAAAAACTAGATTACCTGTATAATTTTACTGGAAATATGATTAATCTGCTTTATTTGATCTAAAAATTAAGTCATGGGTCTGTTAGTTCCAAGGTCAAATGCATTGTGAGAAGTCTCAATTTCAAGTACTAGCTAATAATTCTCTTTTACTTTTCCATCTAAAGAAAGAACTGTTTTTGATTCTTTTTTCATAATTCCCACATCTATAAACAAGTTCAGCTTACCCAGCCCTTGAAACCTAAGAGTTCATGTAGCCATCTTTATCTCTTCTTCTAAAACATTTTAAGTTGTTTTTAGTGTGTCTTGTGTTCTTGTTAGCCTGTATGTGCACCACACACACGGAAGTACCCACAGAGGCCAGAAGAGCATGCAAGAGCCCCTGCATCTGGAGTCACTGGTGCTTGTGAGCTACTGATTGGGTGTCAGTAACCAAGCTTGGATTTGGTTTCACTTTAAGAGTTGAAGTGCCTTTATCAATGGCTTCTCAGTCAGCCCCCATTGTCAGCCACATTCAGAGAGGCCGGTTTGATCACATGCTCCTTCAGACCCCGTCCAGCTGGATTTGGTGAGCTCCCATTAGAACTGGCACACTGCCTCAGTTGGTGAACCAACCTCTCGCGGTACAGACTTCCTTGCTTCTCCCTCCTTTTGTCCTTCAACTGGACCTTGCACTAGGACTTGTTTTTACAGCATGTTCTGGCTTTTTGGGACCCTAGTCTATATGGATGCACAGCTTCTTAGGCCTGGATGTAGGGGGGAGGGCCTTGGACTTCCCACAGGGCAGGATTCCCCTCTCTTAAGCAGGAGGGGGAGGGAGGAGGGTGAGTGGGGGAGCAGGAGGGGTTTGGGAGGAGGGAAGGAAGTGTAAATATTTGAATGGGAAAATAAAAATAAAAAAAATAATAAAAAGAGTTGAAGTGCTTCTTAAGTCACTGAGCCATCTCTCCAGGCCTCATGCTTCTCTTCTCTTTTTCTTTTCTTTTCTTTTCTTTTCTTTTCTTTTCTTTTCTTCTCTTTTCTTTTCTTTTTCTGGACAGTCTTATTCTGTAACTCAAGCTGGCCTTGAACACACTGTGTATTTCAGCTTGGCCTCAGAATTGCTGTGATCCTCCTGCATCAGTCGGTCGAGTGCTGAGATTACAAACATAAGCTACCACAGCCAGCACATTTGTATTGCTCGGCAAATAGGAATATAGGCTTTCTGTATCGCTATTTGAAACTTCTCAGTGGTTCCTGAAGATTCTTTATAATAAATTTGACTTTCTTCTTTGATTGCACATTAATTGGCCCTCCCCGCTCCCTATTCTTCAGCCACAGTGAATGGCTCTTGGATGTATGGAATTTATTTCTACTTCACGGTTTGTACTAGTCTATTATTAGTTTACCTCTTATTTCTGTATGGGACATCTTTTGTCTTTCTCATCAAGCAGGAAAGATACATCTTGTCATTCACCTTCAATTCTACGATCTCAGGGGGACCCTCTTCCTCTGATTACTCAATCTAAAGAATCACCAGTAATTAGTTTCCACAGTATTCTGAGCTAATTCTTTCTCTGTTCTTTTGACTATTTATTATTCTCATTGCTCTAAAGTTTTAATGTGAGTCTTACCCCACTCAATGTTTCATTAAAAAGGACATTGGCCCCCAATTCACTTTAGTATCCCTGAAGCCTGGAACTAGCCTCTGGGGGACATGCCTGGGCTTTCATGGGTATTTATAGCAAGAACAGGCTGTTGCAGTCAGACATCAGAGCTCTAACCTTAAATGCCTCCACTGGTCTCAGATTGAAAAGTTTACCCAAGTGTGTTGACTCTAATTAAATAGAGACTCCTGCCAGGAATAACACTGTATTCTTTGCCCGTAGGTGTGGCTCTATTTTGCATGCTTTGTATTAGAAAAGAAATGGCATTTTCAGTGTTGTATATGTCAGCAAGAGGAGAAATACTTTCTGACAAAAGCAAAAGCACTCTAATGTTTAGATATTGTCCTTGGAAGAAAGGATACATTATATACACCTAGGTTCTCTGGCTCTTGGCTTCAGGTTAATCATGCTGACCTTCCTGGCAGGGATTGTAGAAGAGTTAACTAATCAATGTCAATAAAGTACTTGGATAATGAAGAAAGATGCAGAAGTGGTGATGATCATCTGTCATTTGCTGACATATAATGTGAACAAGAAAAGAGGCTGTCTTTGTTTTGTTCCTTACAGTTGTGATCAAGTAACCAGCAAAAGCCACAGGGAAGAAAGGGTTCATTTTGGCTTACAGTTCTGGAGTCCAGTCCCTCCCTCTTGGTGGGGAAGTCATGGCAGGAGGAGATTGAGAACTGGTCATACTCATGTGTAGGCAAGGAGAGTTGTGGATGCTTATATTCAGAGAGCCTTTTCCCTTGTATACAGCCCCAGACAGAGGAAAGGTGCTGTTTACTTTAAGAGGGATCTTAAGACCTTAGTGAATATCACTTAGAAAAGTCCTCACAGAGTATTCAGAGGCTTTTCTCCTACATTAGTGTAGACCCTGTCAAGTTGACGATATCAACCATCACAGAAACAACATATTTTGTTATGTGACATACACTTTCAGAGTGATGTTTAGTTCTTTACTGTTTACATTGTATAGTCTTTGTTTTGGGGGACTTAGACCCTCAAATTGTTGTTTCTTTAGGGGAAATCATCTATTCTATTTTATAAAATGAAAATATTTTGCCAGGATGGAGTAATTTTCAGTTTCATTTTCTTCTAAGTGGCAAATTTCCATCCTTTGATCGCATGGCTTTTCTTGGTCAAAAAAGACACACTGTATAGTGCTGCAGACCAAGGACTCCCCACGCGGATGCTCTGAACAGACTTATAATGCAAATGGATAGACATGCCTGTTCTGTTTTTGTATTTCTAAAGGAGCAACTCCGTTTATCAACTATCCAATTTTATCCTCATTTCTTAATGTTACAGTTTTTGCATAGTTAATAAAATATTAGCTGTGACTGCCTATTATAGGCCAGCTACAAGGATAATAACTAATGAAATGGTTTAAGTATTGTTTGACATCATTTTCCCATAATTTAGATATCTTTATTATTTTGTTACTATGTCCTTGATGCTCTAGTGTAAGGCAGATGAAGTCATTGTGAGTATCAAACCTGAAACTTTCTATAAATGATACCCAAAGGAAATTATGAGGACAGAGAGAGCTTTAATCCAAAGAAATGGACTGCTATACAGAATCTGTTGAAAGGTTGGGATTTCAGATACGGAGTTGTCTTGTATGTTGTACATTATATAGTACCAGTTTGTCTCATCTTTCCAAATTGTTATGGCTTAAATCCAGGCCTACTTTAAGTTCCATAATTAGATCAAAGTTGAATTCAATCCTCATAAGATTTCCTCCTGGAAGCTGCATGCATCAAAGGCAGGAAGAAATGTTCTACCACAACTGTGCATGCTGGCTAGGAACGTCTGTGTACTTTGATTTTTAAGAGTAATAAAGTATGAAACGTACCTTTGGATTAAACTTAGATTGAAAGTAGTAAGTAGCAAGAAACTAAAACACTTGCAATGACATGAGAAAAGAAACAAGTTTCTAATATTCCCAATTTGAGAAGACACTGATGTACTTGGAACTCTTGCTAGCTGCACAGAAACTGGAACTGAGAAGCAATTTTCTCTGAGGTGTTTTGTGTCCTCTAAACCTTCCAAGAAAGTCATGTAACTCTGAGAAAAAACTCAAAATGCAGAGAAAATGAAGTTTCCTTTGTCTGTTGCTACCAAGTGGGTCAGAGCATAGTTATTTTGCTGATTTTTCTCCTCATTTTTTTATTAAAATTTTCCATCTCCTCCCCTACTCCTCCCCTTTCCCTCCCTTGGATTTAACATAGTGTAGGGAACCCTGATAGCTCTTTGCTGATATTTTTAAGGAGCTCTCATTCTCATTCTGAAAGGATTTGAGTTCACTTTTAATGAATCAAAGGCTTCAGACAGTGTTAGTTCACATCTGTTTGATATCCCCAATCATGCTGTATATGGGTGTGTTCTCATAATTAGGTGTACAGAAAGAATTGCCTTCCCCAATGCAGGGAATGTTTCTTATAACAGTGAAGAGCTGCCTCCATATATCCTCAGCCGACAGACAATAAAGGAGAAAATTGGTGTACTAAAAAATGATAGTAGGGCTTTGGAGACCAGAGTGGTGGTGGTAGATCTGTTAAGTAGTTGTTTTGGCTTTAATATTTCTAGAGGACAAAGAAGATAGAGAAGACCTTTTACTTCCCCTCTTCTTTTTCCCCAAGGACCGCATATTGTGAAATACCATATCAATCAATGTACCTAAATGCAGCACACAAACAAAAGCTGTGGCTAGTAATGCTAAAATTCACATAGAGACTCGGGGAGGCAGCCAGCCCCACAGTCTGGAGAAACAAGGCTGTGACTGCTACAGTTCCTCTGCCTTTGCACCTGCTCTTCATTCCAAGTGACCCTTCATCCTCTGCCCAATGTCTGTGTCAGTGTGGGTCACCCACTCTGGCTGCCTTCTGGGCTTGCTCCAAGGTCTCTTTTCAGTTAAGTCATCTAGATAAAAGAGTACCATATAAAACAAGATGACTTCCTTTCCACTACTGGCTTATTTCATTACTTATTCATCCTTATTCCATTTTATGCTCTATCAGAACAGTTATCACCTCCAGACTTATTGTTATCTTTGACTTAGTTTGTTTCCTTATTTTTACTATTGTAGTGTATACTTCATGGTGCCAAATACCTTCTCATTTTTTCTATTCATCCATCCACACACCCACTCACATACCCAACAATCCATCCATCAATCTCTATCTATCTGTCTGTCTGTCTATCATCTATCTATCTATCATCTATCTATCTATCTATCTATCTATCTATCAATCATCTATCTATCATCTATCTATTTATCTATCTGTAATCTATAAATGTTTTACCTGCATATATATATATATATATATATATATTATATATATTTGCCTGGTGTATGTAGATGTCAGAAGAAGAAGTCAGATCTCCTGAACCTGGAGTTAGAGGTGGGTTGTGGCTGTCATATAATTGCTAGGAACCAAACCTGGGGCCTCTGCAAAAGCAGTGAGTGCTTTTAACCTCTGAACAATCCCGCTATCTCTGATTTTGATATTTTTTCTAATTGTTCTATACTTAGAGCCCACAGAATTATCTGATACACCAAAGGGGCTTATGAAATGTCTGTGTAAAGAAGTCAGTCAGTTGTTTAAAATCATTTATAATTTCTAATACCAATATCTTGATGATGTACTAAGTATTTACTGTTCATGCTTTCCCTAAAGATTGGGGCTGACCACTCAGCACTTCTCATTAAAATATAGCCACAGCTAATGCTTCAGAGGAAAATGAGTATAGGAAAAATCTCTTGGTTTTTCTGCTTTCTGCTTGACTCTGGTGCCTCCAAATTGTAGGAGATGTGATTCTGTGCACAGCTCCTCAATAAATACATATCTGTCATTTTCCTGTGACTGCATAGGGCCAGGTGGAACAAAGGCTGTGAAAATAGCTGCCTTATTCACCTGGGACCAACAATACCATTCAAATAAAAGCAGGGAGCTCTGTGGGTCTCGTATCCTGACAGCTGCCCATCTTCCTCCATAAATTTCCTTGTGAACTCATAACTGAACCATGCTGTTTCAAATCTGGATGCTCAACAACACAATATCTAACATAATGGGATATAGATAAATGTTTCCAACTTGCTCTGCATCTCAGAAGAAGCTCAGTCTCCATAGACTCTCTCCATACCCAGTTTCTCAAGGTCTGTCTGAATTCAGCCTCTGACTGATTGACAGGATGGAAAATCTGGGTAACTGAACAGGAATTACAGATACAAGCATAACCAATAGTACACGAGATGGAAGAGGAAATCTTAGGCATTAAAGATATGAAAGAGAAAATAGATTCATCTGTCAAAAAAATTAAAACCAACAAATTCATAACACAAAGCATCCAGGAAATCTGGGACACAATGAAAGAACCAAACCTAAGAATAATAGGAAGAGAAGAAGGAGAAAAATACCAACTCAGCGGCATAGAAAATATATTTGATACAATCATAGAAAAAAACTTTCCAACCTAAGGAAGGAAAAATCTATTAAAATACAAGAAACTTACAGAACACCAAATAGATTGGACCAAAAAGTAGCCCCCCTGACAACATAATCAAAATACTAAATATAAAGATTAAAGAAAGAGACTTCAACACCCCTCTCTCACCAATGGACAGGTTAGCCATACAGAAACTTAATAGAAAAATAAGGGACATCTATAGAATATTCCACCCAAACACAAAAGAATAAACTTTCTCCTCAGAACCTTTTGGAACCTTCTCTAAAATTGACCACATTCTTGGTCACAAAGCAATTCTCAACAGACACAAAAAGATTAGAATACACCCCTGTATTTTGTTGGATCACTATGCCTTAAAGTTAGAATTCATCAGCAACAGAAATTACAGAAAGCCTACAAATTTATGGAAACTGAATAATGCTCAACTAATTTACTGCTGGGTCAAATAAGAAATAAAAAATAAAGACTTCCTAGAATTAAGTGAAAATGAATGTACAACATACCCAAACTATGAAACACTATGAAAGCAGTACTAAGGGGAAAGTTCATAGCACTAAATGCCTACATGAATGGATGGATCTAGAAAACATCATATTGAGTGAGGTAACCCAGACCCAAAACCACAAATATTATATGTACTCACTCATAATTGTCTTTTAGACATAAAGCAAGGAAAACCAGTCTACAATTCACAATCTCAGAGAACCTAGACAATAATGAGGACCCTAAGAGAGACATACCTAGATCTAATCTACATGGGAAGAAGAAAAAGACAGGATCTCCTCTTGAGTTCCTTATATATTTTAGAGATCAGACCTTTGTCAGTTGCAGGGTTGGTAAAGATCTTTTCCCAGTCAGTAGGCTGCCTTTGTGTCTTAGTGACAGTGTCCTTTGCTTTACAGAAGCTGCTCAACTTCAGGAGGTCCCATTTATTCAATGTTGCCCTTAATGTCTGTGCAGCTGGGGTTATGCGCAGGAAACGGTTCCCTGTGCCCATTTGTTGTAGAGTACTTCCCACTTTCTCCTCTATCAAGCTCAATGTATTCAGATTAATATTGAGGTCTTTAATCCATTTGGACTTGAGTTTTGTGCATGGTGATAGATATGGATCCACTTTCATTCTTCTACAGGTTGACATCCAGTTATGCCAGCACCATTTGTTGAATATGCCCTCTTTCTTCCATTGTGTACTTTTGGCTCCTTTATCAAAGATCAGGTGTTCATAGGTTTGTGGTTTAAGATCCGGGTCTTCTATACGATTCCATTGGTCAACTTCTCTGTTTTTATGCCAGTACCAAGCTGTTTTCAATACTGTAGCTTTGTAATAGAGTTTGAAGTCAGGGATGGTAATGCCTCCAGAAGAACCTTTATTGTATAAGATTTTTTTGGCTATCCTGGGTTTCTTGTTTTTCCATATAAAGTTGATTATTGTCCTCTCAATCTCTGTGAAGAATTTTAATGGGACATCTTGAATTTTGCAGGCAAATGGATGGAAATAGAAAACACTATTCTGAGTGAGATAACCCAGACCCAAAAAGATGAACATGGGATGTACTCACTCATAATCGGTTTCTAGCCATAATTAAAGAACATCGAACCTATAAATTTGGGATCCTTGAGAAGATAATATGAAGGTGAACACCCAAAAAAAGATATAGTAATCCTCCTGGATATTGGAAGTAGACACGATCGCCAGAACCTCCACCTGACGATAGATGAAGAAAATGACGGAGCCCCACATTGGAGCGCCGGATTGAGCTCCCGGGGTCCTGTTGAGGAGCAGAAGGAGAGAGAACATGAGAAAGAAAGTCAGGACCGTGAGGGAACCTCCATCTGGCGACAGATGGGGAAGGTGACTGAGCCCCACATTGGAGCACTGGACTGAGCTCCCAAGGACCTGATGAGCATCAGAAGGAGCGAGAACATGAAGGAGAAAGTCAGGAACTAGAGGGGTGCGTTCACTCATGGAGACGGTGGGACAGAACTAATGGGAGATCACCAACCCCAGTTGGAATGGGACTGATGGATCATGCAACCAAACCCGTCTCTCTGAATGTGGCCAACAAAGGGGGCTGACTGAGAAGCAAAAGACAATGGTGCTGGGCTCTGGTTCTTCTGCATGGACGGGCTCTGTGGGAGCCTTCTCAGCTTGGTCGATCACCTTCCTGGACCGGGGGGGAGTTGGGAGGACCTTGGTCTTGGCATGGAGTGGGGAACTCTGATGGCTCCTTGGCCTTGAGGGGGAGGGAGGGGAGGTGTGGGTGGAGGGGAGGGGAGGGAAGGGGGAGAAGGGGGGGAGGGAAGGGGGAGGAGGAGGGGAGGGAAGGGGGAGGAGGAGGGAAGGAGATGGAAATTTTTAAATGTGAAAAAAATAAAAAAAAAATAAATAAATAAAAAAAAAAAAAGACAGGATCTCCTGAGTAAATTGAGAGCATGGGGGCCATGGGAGAGGGGGGAAGGGGAGGGGAGAGGATTGGAGGGGAGCGGAGAAAAATGTATAGCTCAAAAAAAGAAAAAAAAGAAAAAGAATTATTGTTAAAAACAATGGATTCAAGATTACACTCTGTATTGTTCCTATTAAAAAAATAAAGTCTCAATTGAAAAAAAAAGAAGTTGGAGAAATCTCATACTATCAACTCATGCCTAAAAGCTCTAGAACAAAAAGAAGCAAACTTACCCAGGAGGGATAGAGGACAGGAAATAATCAAATTGAGGGCTAAAGTTCTGTATGACAAGAACTTTAAGTCTTTGAGGAAAGAAACCGAAGAAGATATCAGAAAATGGAAAGATATTCCACGCTTTTGGATAGGTAGGATCAGCATAATAAAAATGACAATCTTACCAAAAGCAATCTACAGATTCAATGCAATTCCCCCTCAAAATCCCAACACAGTTCTTGACAGACCTTGAAAGAACCATATTCAACTTCATATGGAAAAAACAAGAAAGCCAGAATAGCTTAAAACTGCACAACAAAGGAACTTCTGGGGACATCCCTGACTTCAGACTCCACTATAGAATTATAGTAATAAAAACAGCTTAAAATTGGCATTTAAAACAGACACAGGAACCACTGGAATCAAGTTAAAGATTCTGACATTAATCTATGCATGTATGGACACCAGATTTTTTTGACAAAGAAGCCAAAATTATATAATGGAAAAAAGAAAGCATCTTTAACAATTAGTACTGGCATAACATGTAGAATATTGCAAATAGATTCTATTTACCTCCCTGTACAAAACTCAAGTACAAATGGATCAAAAACTTAAACCTATTTCAGTTACACTGAACCTGATAGAAGAAAAAGTGGAATGTAACCATGAACACATTTGTACAGGAAATCAGTTCCTACATATAATACTAGTAGCACAGACACTGAGAGCAACAATCAATAAATGGGACCTCCTGAAACTGAAAAGCTTATGTAACACAAAGGACATGGTACAAAAGATAAAATGACAGCCTACAGAATGTGAGAAGATCTTTACTAACAACACATCTAGCAGAGGGCTATCTCTAAAATATATATAAAGAATTCAAGAAATTAGACATCAAAATACCAAATAATCCAATTAAAAATGGAGTGCAGATTTAAACAGAGAATTGTCAACAGAAGAATCTCAAATGGCCAAAAGACATTTGAAGAATTTCTCAAAATCCTTAATCATTTGAATAATTTGAAATGCAAATCAAAGGACTCTGTGTTGCCATCTTACACCTGTCAGAATGGCTAAGATCAAAAATACTAAGGACAGCTTATCTTAGAGAGAATGTAGAGTAAGGGGAATATTCCTCCACTGCTGGTGGGAGTGCAAACTTGTACAGCCATTTTGGAAATCAGCATGACAACTTCTCAGAAAATTTGGAAACATTCGACTTCAGGATCTATAGATACCACTCTTAGTTATATACCCAAAGGATGCTCAAGCACACCACAAGGACACCTGCCCAGCAATGTTCATAGCATCCTTATTGGTGATAGCCAGAACATGGAAACAACCAAAGAATGAATGAAGAAAATGTGATATATGTACTCAGCTGTAAAAAACAATGACATCATAAAATTTTCAAGCAAATGGATGGAACTAGAGAAAGCCATCCTGAGTGAGGTAACCCAGACTTAGAACGACAAATATGGTATGAATTCTAGAGTAAAGAAAAGGATAACCAGACTACAATCAGCAGCTCCAGAGAAGCTAGATCCAGAGGACCCTAAGAAGGACACAGGGATCACCCTGGGAAGGGGAATTAGATGACATCTCCTGAATAAATTAAGGGTGAGAGGGGACTTGTCTTAGAGGGGAGTGGATGGGGAAATGAGAACATGAGGAATAGGATGATTGAGTGGGGGAGGGTACGGAATGGGATAGCAATGAAAGAGATATCTTCGTAGAGGGAGCCATTATAGAGTTAGTCAGAAACCTAGTGCTAGGGAAATTTCCAGGAGTCCACAAGGATGTCCTCAGCTAAGACTCCTAGTAATAGTGGAGAGGGTGCCTGAACTGGCCTTTCCCTGATTGGTGAATACCCTAGTTGTCTTCATAAAAACTTTATTCAGCAACTGATGGAACCAGAGGCAGAGATCCTCCTGCAAGCAACAGGTCAAGTTCCCATAATCCAAGTGAAGAGTGGGAGGAAGGATTATATGAGAAAGAGAGGTCAAGATCATCACAGGGAAATCTACAGAGACATCTGAACCAAGCTCATGGGAACTCACAAACTCTAGAGCGACAGCTGTGGAGCCTGCCTGGGACTGACCGAGGCCCTCTGCGAATGGGAGAGACTTGTGTCACTTCTACCTGAGGGACCCCTGGCAGTGGGACCAGGATCTATTCCTAGTGCATGAGCTAGCTTTTTGGAGCCTGTCTCCTATGGTGGGGTGCTATGCTGGGTCTTAATGTAGCGAATAGGGGCTTGGTCCTGCCTCAACTTCATGTGCCAGGCTTTGTTGACTCCCCATTGGAGCCCTTACCTGTTAGGAAAAGTGGATGGCAGTAGGGTGGGGGAGGCAGGAGGGGCAATAGGAGGGGTGGGAGATAGAACTGTGGTTGGGATGTAAAATAAATAAAAGACAAACAAAACAAAACCAAGCAAATGAGGACCACTCTGTAATGCGAGCATAAGATCGAAACTTCTTTGTGTGGAGCATATATTCTTAGTGAGTTGAACATTTCTAAACTGAGCAAGTACATTTGAGTGGCAACAAAATATTATTAGGCAGCAAGTTCATTATGTGTAGTTGGTGTAGCATCTCATTTACTGTTTTTAATACCCGTGGGAGTGCTGTGGGACAATGGTTTTACCCTGTAAAGATTTGTTTCATGTACTTATTTAATAAAATGTGATTGGCTATAGCCATTCAGGAAGTATAGGCAGGGTAACTAGGCAGGAACTAGAAGAGGGGCAACGAGAATTATAGGAAGAGGGAAGTTTCAGTCTGCAGCCATTGTCCGGACACAGAGTAAGCAAGGTGTGACTGACTGCCTTGCCAAAAAAGATATCAAGTCACATGGCTAACACAGACAAGATTAATGGATTAAAGTAAGATGTAAGAATTAATTAATAAGAAGCCCGAGCAATTAGGCTAACCAGTTTATGATTAATGTATACCTCTTTGTGTTTGTCTGGGACTAAATGGATGTGGGACCTGGTGGGACAAAAACTACAGCCAACACGTGGGAGAAAAATCACTATTACAACTATCCCCTTTGCATAAACCTTGGGTTTTTTTTAACCATTTTTCTCATAGTTCTTCTCCAATGTTAAAAAAATTCTGTAAGCATAACTTTGTGTATCATCAATGTTTCTTTATTCTTTTACCCATTTCTAAATTTGCCTTTCCTTTCATATCATTTATGCCCCAAATGGCACCGAGATCCACCGGACTGGGTCAGAATTCTGCGAAGTAATTGGCTCCCTCTTTCACTCTATGTTTTGATAAGTAGTTTGATGTCTGATAGATTCTGTCTTCACAGGTCCTCTTAAAACATCCCTTTTCTAATTTCTCTGCCTCTGCTTCCACTTGGGCCATGGCCGCTTTTTCCTTATGTTCCGGTGGTATCTCCAGATCCTCTTCAATCAGTGCATTTTTTGCTGAGGAGGCATTCCTCAAGTCCCAACCAATCATCTCTCGTCACTTTTCGCTGACCTTTGGCTAGTTTACCTAGCCTTTATGATACAAGTCAAACTTCTCATGATTGCTTGAAAAGAGTTAGGATTGGCTGTTCATGTCCTTCACTCTTTCTCTTCTCATTCTCGTCCCACCTTCCATCCTCACAGACTCCATCCATCAGGATTTAAAATGCTGAAACCTAGGACGCTGTCCTCTTATTTTTTGGTGATTGTACAAACTGCATTCACTTCTTTACCCTGTTACCTAGCTAGAGGAATTGTTCTTCCAACTGAGGAAACTCTTACATCTATTAACTTCTCCTGGGTTCTCATGCAAACCCCCATAGGCAATGCCTCATGCTACGTAGCTAGCTTTTATTAAAGAACATTGAAGCCAAAGTCACTTCAGTGATTCTATACCCAGAAAGAGGGCTGGGTCCACAACAATCCATAAATACTTAAGTTGGGCACATATGGATATGCTAAAAGATTAAAGTAGACAAGCAGTCTTACAGTGACTGTTCAGAAAACCCAAGATTAGATGATCAAAAAGCTTGCTTTCAGAGATTCATGATCTTATAATATGGCGAGGGGATGTTTTTTTTTTGATCCAGTCTATTTGGTGTTCTGTAAAGAAAGAATATTAAGAGCTGCAAAGGAAAAAGGTCAAGTAACATATAAAGGTAAACCTATCAGACTAACACCTGACTTCTCTATGGAAACCATGAAAGCCAGAAGGTCCTGGATAAATGTTTTGCAGAAACTAAGAGACCATGGATGCAAGCCCAGATTACTATACCCAGCCAAGCTTTCATTCACTATAAATGGAGAAAACAAAATATTCCAGGATAAAAACAAATTTAAACAATACATAGCCACAAATCCAGCCTTACAGAGATTCATGATCTAAGTAATAAGTTCAGTAAGGGAATATGAATGCATAAATGGCCTTAATGACAATCTAAGTAATTCTTGATGATGTAGAATACCGAATTAGGATTACACATATATTTTAAACTCTTTGTAGTGTTATTTCTGAGTTAAATTTATTCTCACATTTAGCTAATTCTTAAGGAGTTAATTAATGCTGTACTGTTATTATACTTCATAAAACAGACCATGCAGATTCAACTCTAAGCTTATTTTGCTATTCTTAAACTCTTGCACATATGGAAAAAAATCATTCATTAATTTAGTTATTTCTGTATACATCCCAGAGTCACCGGCTATGTGGTGGCAGTTACAGAAGTGACATGTAAAAGGAGCTATTAGGCTTCTGGGTTGGTGGAAGGAAGGAGTTCAACTTTATGCATCTCTCCCAAGGTGAGTTTTTATAAACTGTTTTCTGTAAGAAACTGAAGGAATTTGACCCTTTCAAATATATTTGGTTGACATGAAATGCACCTGAAGTATTCAGTTCAGTTAGTTTTATTTAACAAAAATGTCAAGTAAAAAGCCATGAAATTCAGCCTTCTTCTTTTCCATTAATTTTTTAGGTTATACAGCCATGTAAACATAGCAGTTTTATTAATATGTTATAGTTCATTCAGTCTATTTTAAGTATTGATGGATAATTATGTTGTTCCCATTTGCTTCCCTTGGCATATTATTAACCAAATTTTTAAAATATTGGTACTACCTGTTTTTTGCAAAAGAACTGACCTTGTGTAAAAGCCCCATTTAAACTAAACTGTTTATGAATGAGAAATAATGTCTGAAGTTGGAACATTGTTCCTAAAATTCATTTGATTTCGACATATGTCAACACAAAAACATATGCTAAAATAATCGACTTCATGTAAATATTGTCAGATTTCTTTCAGAGAATATGAAAATACCTGATGTTCATTAAAAATGTTCATTTAAAAATTTGTTTAAAGTCACTTGGCCATCATCTGTCTATGCATGGTATATGACCCTTATGAACTGTTAAAACATGGCCTCTGCAGTTGCAAAATTTCTATTTTTTTAGGGCAAAATATTTCTTGTGTGTGAGTCTTTGGAGAAAATCAACTGCATTTCATGGCTAGTACTGTTATAATGAGAGCCAGTTCTAAATAATCTTCTTGTCTTTTGTATCCCCTTATCTTCTTGAAGTTGGATTTAAGACAGGAGCATACTTTCTAGGTATGCTGCCAGATGCTTGCAGGGAAGTGAAACCATTTTTCCATGTGCATAACAGAGAGAAGAGATTTGCATGCAGGTTGCAATGGTTTTATTATTATTATGCTCCACTGTGCATCTAGAAATTCAAATAAAGTAAGTTGAATTCGTTGAAAACTTCTCAAGAAATACAACATGTATTGTTTATGCTTGGAACGTGACCATTTGTCTTACTAACCAAAGATTTAGTTGACTTTGTGCTCTAGTAAAAAAGCAAAGAACCAGAACCTTAGTGAATCCCAGACCTACTATGCTGTGCACCACAGGCAGTCCACTTGTTTGATGATCATTTTCTCAATTTCTAAAAGGTCCATTATTATGTTTCTCAAATTCTATAGGCACTAATCTTTTTTTTTTGTTTTTCGAGACACTAATCTTATATGTTAAATTGAAGACTAAATTAATATTTATAAGAAATGTAGCCCAATTGATAATTGCTTTGTAAAATATAATTTCTAATAATTTGTGGCTGCAATTTATAGACTTAGAAGTACTTTTATTCATGTTCCTATTTAAATATCTTTCTTACAGTCAAAGAAAAATAAGTTTTCAAACAAGGTAAAGGGAAATTATATTCTAGAAACATGTTTTCTTTACATTTTCTTTTTTTTTTACCACATGCCATGATCACAAAAATACAGAATATAAATAAAATATTTTTGAGTAAAGAAAACAAATAAAATAAAAGAGTGATTCATTTTAAGTTAGCCTTAACTTTAAACAATTCTTCTCAAGACAGGACAGAAAAAAACAAATAATGCAATGCCTTAAGGAAGCAGTTTCATGAGTTTCAAGAGGATAGTGACTTGAACATTTACAATGTGACATCTCTTTGATAAATACAAAGCCAAAGACAAGAAGAGGAGACAGACTTGCCTTGAGTTTTCCACAAAGTGAGTGGAGGCATGAACAAGGGTGCATGTTCATGACTCTCAGTCCTTTTATGCAAAAAAGGAATTGTTAAAGCTAAAATAAAGCAGTTTTTAGTAACAGGGTTCATTAACATGACTCAGACAGTGAGCATGACAAGCAGAGCCAAAGAAAAATCAACTGCCTTGAGAGGAAAAGTAATCAGCAACTCACAATGTCCCCAGCAAAAAATGGGGAGAGGAATTGTTACCTGTCTAGTAATGATTGAAGTATTGTAAGGTCTGTCCAGAGGTTGAATGATGACCTTCTGTTCCTCCTCTGCCACATTGTGAGGTCCCTGCTACACAAAAATCACAATCACCCAGGGCTGTGCTGGCAATCTTTGAAGGAATTGTTGTAATCATCTGTGGTATTCAATGGATATAAATGAATGTCAGAGGCTGATGATCTGCACTCATCATTTAAGACAGATAGAGCTGGGAAGCAGGAGAAGGAATCACAGTCATGCGCGTACACACTGAAGGTTATTGTTTAATTAACACTGCACACTAGGAAATGTTCTTTTGGGGAATAGTGATTGCTAGATATGACATTCTGTTTGAATTTGTGAGATTGAAGAGTAGTCTAGAGACTTTCGAAGATACCATAAAAGTTTATAGCACAATTTCAGAAAGAAAGGCTCAGTCAAAATGTCCATGTGTCCTTAAACCAGGAAGCTTTGAAATTCTGAGAAAATGTCTTGTAATGTATTCCCTAACAATACATGAGGTGTTGATGTGTAGACTGCCTGTTTTCACTCTATAAAAATTGCACATTAAATAATATCTATTTTAGTGAAGACTCTCATCTCTTAGGATGCCATCATCGTGGCTCCTTTGGCTTCCATTTCTCCCATAGCAGAGGGTGGTATACTTTAATATAGATCCTGGAGTCAATAAGATTGAGATGTTTATGCTTCTTGGCACATCATAAAGCAAAGTTTACCCAATTCCAGACCCCATGCTAAACATTGTCAGTTACCATGGATAGATAATATCTCAATGAAATACAGCCACATTTATTGCTTGTCTATGGATGCCCCACATCATAGTGTGAAGAAGACTGCAAAAGAAAAAAATATGGTGTACAGATGCAAAACATTCGCTGTGTGACCTTTACATAAAAATGTTTGCTACTTTCTGCCATGGAGAGAAGCATTCTAAAGTTTAGTAACATGGAGTTCTGTTGATAACCTTTTGGGCTCAACATGCTTAGTAACACTAAATAAAATATCACGTTTCACCGGTAAGTGTAGATTCATCCCTTATCAAAGAAGTTTCTTTTTGTGTCACAAAGAAATCATTTAAAGAAAGCTACTACTCATGAAAATATACGGAACAATTGACTGTTGGATGCCTAGTCTGATTGATAAATCTACAACATAATTCCTGTACCTAAGGCACATAGAACATCATGTAAGCGAGGACAGAAATATTGCAAAAGCCGGAGAACCAGGACGTCGGCTGTGAGATCTCACCTTCTAGCTTTGTCAGAGATGTCATACCCATTAAATAACAACAATATGATTGCTTAAACAAGATCTGAAAAACCCAACAATAATTAGCGTCTCAACATAGATAGGAAAATCTCACGGGGCTCTCTTCTTAGATAAGGAGCTACAAACAATTAACAACTGCTAAGCGAGGGAGAATTAGTCTTCCCCAGAGATGAGTACCCTGATTAGTAATTCAAAATTAGTAGTTAGCCCTAGAATCAAACATCACATGCAGGCAACACTGACTGGACACAGCAGGTTATTTTTATACGTTTACTCATTTATATATAAAAATGTATCGATGCTGGTTAAAAAAGAAGAAGCCATGAATATGGAAAAGAGGAGGTTGGATATTAGAGAGGCAGGAGAGCTGAGAGGAAGGGCACATATGATAATACTTATATTTCAATAAAAATTTTAAAACATATCATTACTTCCAAGATGATATTTTGACATTTGAATGATACTGGACAACAACATCGCAATGATAATATATGAGATTATGTAAAATTTGTTTATCACTTACTGACATGCATGTATCTTATTGAGTCTTATTAAGACTTAGTCTTACTATGATAAATACTAATTCACTGATTATAGCGTGCACAGTGAGATGATGCCCAAAAATATTCTCTGGGGTACAAGAGGTCCTGCAGATTGTATCATGACAGAAGAGATTACCAGACTTTGAGCTAAGACATAGAGTGTTACCACCACTTCTTATGATGACTTCTTTAGTCATCTTCTGAGGAATGACATACTATTTCATTATGTAGATAAACACATGAGAAGAGCAAAAAGACGCCAGTAGTTTATACTAGTAAAAACATCATAATGCAAAGAGATATGTGACTGGCATCACACCAATAATCTACAGTATGATAATCTATAATATCAGCCAAATTATGAAGTTATAGATATTGTAAGTTCATAATCTTTCTTTGAAATCTTTGCAAATGCATTTTATGTTTTTTTAAAGAAATCATTTTAAAAGAGGCAATTGCCCTTGGCTTTTTTTCTTTTAGCTATTAACAACCCTGACTCTACATTCCAGGGTAGGGATTTTCATCATGGCAGAATGTTTTCCTAAAAAACAGGAGCCCAGAATAGTCCTTCAGGTGTCCTGGGCTCAGAGTAGAATGGGATTTACAAGATTTGAAGTAAACCTGATCTCTAGATTCTCTACTGTGACTGATAAACCAGAGTGGCACTTTAGTGTCTAGAGATTGATGCTGACTCATAGTCAATGGCTGGTGACATCCCTTAGAGAACACAGATGGCACATTTGGAGGTGCTATTGTGACCCATTTAGGTAGAGCCACTCATGATGTTTCAGGTTTCCAATGAGGTCTATAGTAATAAATGACTCTATGCAACTTCGTGCACTCTGATCCTCTTCTCCTATTTGTAAGGTCAAATTCTTTCCAAGTTGTGAAAATATGTTGCCTTATTTGGTATAGATTCTTGGAATATTTATGCAAGAATTAGGCATAGGTGACTGATTTTCCTAGGGCTGTCAGGGGTGCACATCAGAAAATTGAACTTCTGAGAGACATTCTTTTTAAAATACCCTTCTTCATTAACAATTATCAGCCAGCACTGTCACACAGAGAAACCCTGTCTCCTAACACACACACACACAAACACACACACACACACACATGCACACACACATGCACACACACACAGATTTACATTTGAACAGAAGGGGGAGTTAGGAGGAAGTAGAGGGAAGGAAAATCATGATCAGTCTGTATTATGTAAATAAAGAATCTGCTTTCAATAGAAGAACAAAATTATGTTATAGTTTAAATAGTAAAACAATGCCCATAGATCTTATATTGGCAATCTGTGATCTTCAAGGCTTTTTAAAGAAATGTTTACTCTAGCCAGAATGGTCAACCTACGTAGTACAGATCATGAATTTTCCAACTTTGCCCTGGCATACTCTTGCTGTCACTATTTCTTGGCCCAATTCACTTTTTTTGTAAATTCTGCTTCTTCTATGTAGTTCTTTGCCTTTCCTCTGGACTGGTTTAGTTTCTTTTCTTTTTTCCAAGATAGTACTTCGTACATTTTATTGACCAAAGAAACTAAGCAATCTCCTATCCAAATACAAAACATGGGAAATATACTGCATTTTTGATAGGAGCCTATGAAAAATAGGATGGCCATTTCAAAAAGTTCTACCACATATACCAATTTCTATAAAACAAGCCTCTACACAAGAGTTCACTCTAAGTTTTACAGATTAATCATTTCATTTTGTATATGTGTAAAAAATTAAAGTAGTCTTTTGTTACATCAGGTTCTCACACTAATATTGAGCTTATTATCACCCTCTACTCAGTGCCATATTAACAGTGGGGTTTTCTAAATCTTTTTAAAATAGATTTTTATTGAGCTCTATATTTTTTCTCTCCCTTCTTCACGTCCCCTCCCTACTTCAACCCTCACTCAAGGTCCCCATGCTCCCAATTTACTCAGGAGATCCTGTCTTTTTCCATTTCTCAAGTAGATTAGATCAATGTAAGTCTCTCTTAATGTCTAGGTTCTCTGGGGTTGTAAATTGTAGGCTGGTTTTCTTTGCTTTATATTTAAAAACCACCTATGAGTGAGTACATGTGATAATTGTCTTTCTATGTCTGAGTTACCTAATGTTTTCCAGTTCCATCCATTTTCCTGAAAAAATTAAAATGTTATTTTTCTGCTGTGTAGTACTCCATTGTGTAAATGTATATTTTTCTTATCCATTCTTCAGTC
Source organism: Arvicola amphibius (assembly GCF_903992535.2). Taxonomy (NCBI): domain Eukaryota; kingdom Metazoa; phylum Chordata; class Mammalia; order Rodentia; family Cricetidae; genus Arvicola; species Arvicola amphibius. The sequence continues at coordinate 190,727,079 of NC_052048.2, forward strand.
GAGGGGCATTTAGTTTGTTTCCAGGTTCTGGCTATGACAAACAAAGCTGCTATGAACAGAGTCGAGCACATGTCCTTGTGGCACGATTGAGCATCCTTTGTATATAACCAAAAGTGGTATTACTGGGTTTTGAGGAAGGTTGTTTCCTAATTATCTGAAAAATCGCCACACTGACATCTAAAGGGGCTGTTCCAGCTTGTATTCCCACCAGCAATGCAGGAGTGTTCCCTTTACCCCACAACCTGTCCAGCATAAGTTGTCATCAGTGTTTTTAATCTTGGCCTTTCTTACAGGTGTAAGATGGAATCTCAGAGTTGTTTTGATTTGCATTTCTCTGATGACTAAGGATGTTGAACATTTCCTTAAGTGTCTCTCAACCTTTTTAGATTCCTCTGTGGAGAGTTCTCTGTTTTGGTCTGTACTCCATTACTCCATTTTTTTTTCCTCATGTCAACTCCATTTTAATATTAGCACAAACAACTCGAAAACTGGTCCTATAAATTACAGTAAAACCAGAGTATGAATATGGACGGCCACTGCAAGCCAAAACACCGAAGATGCTCTCACAGTTCCACAGGGTTCTGAACAGCAGGGGCTAGAGAGCTTGTTCAGGTAAACAATAGGAGTACAACGCCTAGGACTTAAAAGGACCATCTCACTACCGATTTTCATTTTCATTCAAATCAGAAGAAGGAAAACTAATTCGACTATGTGTGAGAGTGACCTAGTTAACCATAAATGGAAATTTCACGTTGATATTTTTGTAATTCATCATCTTGTCTCTGAGCTTTAATTTTTCCTGAGTGTGGAGGCAGTATTGGTCTTCCTGAATTAAAGACAACAGGAAAAACAAATAATGTTCCCTATGCAGGAAATTTCAAGAAACTACAGTCAAAAAAATTAAAATGAAAAAACAGGGGAGCCCTCAGAGTAGGTCCAGTCTCCTCCTTAGACTGACATTCAGTGGTTATAGCTGAAGCTGAGGTCATCATCCAGAAGCTGTAGGCTTCTCCCCTGAGCTTACTCACCTCCAAGACAAAGCAATGTGTGCTCACTTTCTGCAACAACTGTGTGCCCTCCAGGAGGCTACTTACATTGCTCTGGGTCTCATGTAGACGTGGGTAGTAGAACATCTCTTAGCTCTCCTAGTAAATATGTTTTGAATGCAATCATATTTTTATTTCATAATATAATTTGTATTTTCTATCTAATACTTTATTATATCATTACATTATAGCATCAACCTTGTTCCATGCATGTGATATTTTCCTTTGCCAATGAGATACACACTATGTGCCTGTGTTATTGTGTTTCCTGAGCTCCTGTTTTCTGAGTTCTACTTTCTTTTTAAAAAAAAAATTTAATTTTTTTTCATTCAAAAATTTACACTTCCTCCCCTCCTCCCATTCCCCTCCCACTCCACCATTCACCCTCCTCCCTCCCCCTCCTTCCTTAAGAGAGGGCAAAGAACCCTGCCCTGTGGGAAGTTCAAGGCCCTCCCCCCTACATCCAGGCCTAGGAAGCTTTGCATCCAAATAGACTCGGGTCCCAAAAAGCCAGTACATGCAGAAGAAACAAGTCCCAGTGCCTTTATCAATGGCTTCTCAGTCAGCCCCCATTGTCAGCCACATTCAGAGAGTCCAGTTTGATCGAATGCTCATTCAGTCCTGGTCCAGCTGAATTTGATGAGCTCCCATTAGAACAGGCACACTGTCTCAGTGGGTGAACCAACCCCTCGCAGTCCAGACTTCCTTACTTATCTTTTTCCTCCCTCTGCTTTGATGAGGGTCGTTGTCTCTATATCCATCGCTGGACGAAGATTCTATGGTGATATTCGAGATGATCATCAGCGTGACAGTGGGGCAAGGCCAGTTCAGGTACCCTCTGCTCTGCTGCCCAAGCTCCTAGCTATCTATATAATTTTCCTTTTACTCATGTTTGTATCTCTAGCCCTGCTTTGGTATATTCTACAAACATATTCTTATTTCTGCTTGACTACAGGTTGAGGATGTAATTTCTCCATGTGTAACTTTGTCAGTATTAGTGACATGCTGATAATGATTAAAATTTTTCTTAAAGTTAATGTTACACAGTTTTATTAACTTTTTTGTCAATTATCCTTGTAACATGGGAATCATTTTGTTTAACTGATTTTTCACTCTGTATGTGTATGTGTCTGTGTGTGCACCTTCTTACATACACAGGTGTGCATCTACATGAGGAGGCCAGAAGAGTCATTTAGATGACCTGCTCCATCATTCTCTGACTTATACCCTTAGGCTTAGTTCCCTACTGAGTCTGGAGCTCACGTGTGTGTGTGTGTGTGTGTGTGTGTGTGTGTGTGTGTGTGTGTGTGTGGCTAGGCTAACTAAAGGCCAGAGATCTTTCCATGGTTGCCAGACTCCATGCCCACACCATTCTCAGTGTTACAGGCATGCACAGCTGTACCTATTTGTTCATTTGTTTTCTTTTTTTTCTTCTTGTCATCGGTTCTCAGGATCTGAATTCAGGTCTTCATGTCTGAGTAGCCAGTTTTTCTTAACCACCGAGCCATTCTCCTCTCCAATCCCTGATTTTAACTTCTAAATTTACTGGTTTATTTCTACAGATCTGACTTTCCTCATCTTACTCAAACAGAACACTAAAGAAAGCACACACACACACACACACACACACACACACACACACACAAACACACACACACACACACGTTTTGAGATAAAATCTCAACTTATATCCCAGACTTTTCTAGAATTATTGATCTTCCTGCATTGTTAGACACAGATCAAGGAAGAAGTAACCAGTATGAATGTGATTCCTATTTGGGACAGAAGTTAATTATATGGTTGGAAAATGAGCACTCATGAATGTATGGACAGTTCTAACTAGATTTACTGGATTATTTTTTCTAAAAGACATGAAATTTGGAGGGGGCTTCTTAAGGAGGATGTGAAGGTGCGTGGTTGATCGGCAGTTATGATTCACCAGACAAGCTTTAATATATATAATTCAGTTTTAATAAAGGAAAGGAAAGGGAACTTACAAATCCAAGGTTCCAGCGAGGAGGGCAGGAAAACAAAGAGAAAGCGGGCCGCAGGCCCGCAAGATTTTATAAGTCAATATTAGCCTAAGGGGGACACGCCCAAGAGGGACACGCCTAAGAGGGACACGCCTTTAGACCAAGGGGGACACGCCTTTAAACCAAGGGGGACACGCCTTACAAAACAAGGTTTTGGGCTAGGCTTCCCCTTCATCTCCCCCTTTTGTCTAAATAAGACAGAACCAAACCAAATACAACTATATTCAATAGGAACAAATAATAAATATAAAATTACAAACAATATTAAGAAGAAACATATAACAAAAGTTTTACTAAGTATTCTATTTCAAGGAGTCTAAATAATGTAGAGGGTAACTACAATTATCTAATCTTCAACCCCATCAAAGATCTGAGAAGGGAAGTAATATTACTTAAGCAACCAGGAAGTACAAACAAGAAACTTCCAAAATGTGCAACAAATGACAGAGACAACTAACTACCTGGGCAGTCACCCAAAGTTTCGTTTTGCAATGTTGAGGCAACCAACTTTGGCTAAGGCCTAACACAACTGACATAACATTTTTCAAAGGCAAGGAACTTTTTGTAGAACTGTCCAACCCTGTCTTGGCAAGATAAGACAATCCTGTTTTTATCCATTTACGGATACTCTGAAACTCTGTCAGTGGTCGAGGTATGGGCTTTTTCTTTGCCTAAAGGCCACTTCTGCCAAGAAGAAGACAAGCTCCCAGTGGAGTGTCTTTGGTGCTCAACATTCTCTCGGGAGTAGAGTGGTGTTGCCAGGAGTGATTGTGTCTCATAAGTACCAAACTCTAGGTTAGATTAAAGGCCATGTTCTACAGCTCTTCAAAGAGGTCGAAGATTATACTATCTATACTAAATATAATTTCTATGTATCTAAAAAACCTGAAAAACAACTGTGCAATAAATGAGGACAATATCCCCAAATGTAAACAATGTCATTATACAAATAATATCAGAGGTAGAAATGTACATTGCAATATGATAAATATCTCAATATAACAATTGTTTTAAACAGAGGTAGAAGCATACTCTCATACAATAGAGGTAGAAGCATACTCGCATACAATGTTCAATATACAAGAATCAACACCAATGCAATTTTCTAATAACAATAATTCACAAATACCAATCATCCCATCAAACCAGGTAATCCCCCCCCCTTTTTTTTTAAACACCCCTGAGTCCATATAATACCTCCCCCATCCCCTCAACCCTATACCATCTACCAAATGATGTCCCTAAACCAGAGGGCAAACTCTGTTGGGAGAGGGGGCGTCGTCCTCTAAGATTGCTTCTAGCTGACATGGGGGCGACGTTCTTCTCAGGGGGTTCCATGAAAGCAAATGATGGTAAAATTCCCAGAATAACATTTTGTCGAGGAAATTGTAACTAGCCTCTGAGTGTTTTGAGGAGGTCCGGCCAGAGTGTTGTCAAAATTGTACACCATTTGAAACTGTCTTGTGTAGTTGGTACCAAAAAAAAAAAAAACCAAAAAAAGGTCTAATTTTAGCGCTATTAAAAAACATGACGTCATAGTAACCAGGTGAAATTGATGTTGTGGGGCCCCATCTTCATCCTGGAAACTTCAAAGATTACTGAAGGAAAATTTGTTGTTTGTTACAGGAAAGGTAAACATTATCTACAAAGACATATACAGACATATATATTCGATGGAAGGTATAATAAAGACAGACAGATATGAGGAAAGGCAAAGAAAGTTTATCAAGTATCATCATCATCATCATCATCATCATCATTATTATTATTATTATTATTATTATTATTATTCTGTCCCATTTCATGGCTCCTGACCTGAGACAGAAACTCTGAGATATCTCTTATAAACAGGCTTGGAATTGAAGAAGGACTGAGCCATAGTCCAACTCCAAAACCAGCTCTATATACATATAAATAAAGGCACAGTATATATGTAAAAAAAATGTTTTTTACTTACTAAACATATTCGGGTTCTGTGTTGATCCATATTAGGTTGTAACTAGTGTCCATGCATCAGTATTTAAATATCCAGGGTCCCTTAAGTTCTTTGAAGATGAGTGGTTTCCTGTGGAGATAAGAAAAGAACCCTGCCCCCAACCTATATGCTTTTCTTACCATCAGTATGATCATCATCCTTGTGAATGAATTATTTTTCTTTTCCAAGGGGCTTCTTCTCTTCAAACCGAACCTTTATTAATTTTGACGGTATCCACAATTTTTCCTCTCCTGTGGAGACAAGAGCAAAACCCCTTCCCCAACGCAGCACATCTCCTGGCTTCCACTGCGAGGTCAGCACATCCTTGAAATAAACTGGTTGATTTAATTCAGCAGACTTTTCCATTATCCAATGTCTTTCTGCAGCCGTTGTCCCCTTCTCATTAGCGTTGAGAAAATTCAAGGTTAATAAAGCACTATGTAACCTATTTCTAGGGGTATTTTCCACCCCTTTCTGTTTGTTTAACATGTCCTTTATAGTTCTATTTGATCTTTCTATGACTGCTTGACCTGTAGGATTGTATGGTATACCTGTAACATGCTTAATATTGTAATAAGCAAAAAACTGTTTCATTTTCCTAGAAACATAAGCTGGACCATTATCCGTCTTTATTTGTGTAGGTATACCCATGATGGCCATAACTTCTAATAAATGAGTGATTACTGAATCAGCTTTTTCTGAGCTTAAAGCAGTTGCCCATTGAAAACCTGAATAAGTGTCAATGGTGTGGTGTACATATTTTAATTTGCCAAATTCTGCAAAGTGAAACACATCCATCTGCCAGATTTCATTCCTTTGAGTGCCCTTTGGATTAGCCCCTGCAGGCAGTGGTGTTTGGTTATAAAAAGAGCAAGTAGGGCATTTCTTTACAATTTCCTTAGCTTGTTGCCATGTAATAGAAAACTCTTTCTTCAAGCCTTTGCTATTGACATGATGTTTTTTATGAAATTCAGAGGCCTGCAGCACACTACCAATCAACAATTGATCAATTTCTGCATTACCTTTTGCTAGAGGACCTGGCAGACCCGTATGGGATCTGATGTGTGTTATATACATAGGGCAAAGCCTGTTCCTGATCATGTCTTGTACCTGGATAAACAATGAGGTTAGTTCTGTATCATCAGGTATAAATTCAGCAGTTTCAATATGTAAGATTACTCTTTCTGCATATTGTGAATCAGTAACTATATTAAGCGGTTCTTTAAAATCCCTTACCACCATAAGAATGGCATATAATTCTGCCTTCTGGACAGAATCATAAGGGCTTTGTTCCACCTTACTCAAATCTTCTGATTTGTAACCTGCTTTCCCTGATTTATTAGCATCAGTATAAAATGTACGTGCTCCAGTTATCGGAGCATCACGGATGATTCGAGGGAGAATCCAAGAAGTTCTCTTTATAAAGTTAAGCCTCTTGCTTTTCGGATAGTTGTTATTGATTTCTCCCAAAAAATTAGCGCAAGCTCTTTGCCATGGTTCGTTATCTTCCCACAACTTTTTTAGTTCATCAGCAGTGAAAGGCACTATAATTTCTGCTGGGTCTATGCCTGCTAGTTGACGAAGTCTCAATTTGCCTTTTATAATTAATTCAGAGACTTTTTCCACATAAGTTTTTATTTTCTTACTTGGTTTATGTGGTAAAAAGATCCATTCTAAGATAATATCATCTCTCTGCATTAAAATTCCTGTAGGAGAAATTTTGGAAGGCAATATGACGAGAATACAACTGAGCTCTGGATTCACCCTGTCCACATGTGTCTCTTGTAATTTCTCTTCAATCATTCTCAGCTCCTTTTCTGCTTCAGCTGTTAATTCTCTGGGACTGTTTAAGTCTTTTTCACCATCCAAGGTTTTATTTAAATGAATTATCATATCAGGTGTTATGCCAACAGCTGGTCGTAAGCTGGAAATGTCTCCTAACAACCTTTGAAAGTCATTGAGAGTCCGTAACCGATCTCTCCTAATTTGTGCTTTTTGTGTCTTAATTTTTTGTAAACCTATTTTATAACCTAGATAATTAACAGAATCTCCTCTCTGAATTTTTTCAGGAGCAATCTGCAATCCCCATTTAGGTAAAAGTATTTTTACTTCTTCAAACAGTCTTTCTAAAGTAGCCATGTTTGAATCAGATAACAGAATATCATCCATGTAATGATAAATTATCGACTTGGGAAATTGCTTGCGTATTATTTGCAATGGTTGATTTACAAAATATTGGCACAGGGTGGGAGAGTTCAACATGCCCTGTGGGAGGACGGTCCACTGGTATCTCCTTGTAGGTTGAGAGTTATTATAAGTAGGCACTGTGAAGGCAAACTTTTCTCTGTCCTTTTCTTGTAAAGGTATAGTGAAGAAACAATCCTTTAAATCAATTACTATGAGAGGCCATCCTTTTGGTAATAAAGATGGCAGAGGAATTCCAGATTGCAGAGAGCCCATAGGTTGAATAACCTTATTGATAGCCCTGAGATCTGTCACCATTCTCCACTTACCAGATTTTTTCTTAACAACAAATACAGGAGAATTCCAAGGGCTGGTAGATTCTTCTATATGTCGAGCATCTAATTGCTCTTGTACCAGCTGTTCTAAAGCCTGCAACTTTTCCTCAGCTAAAGGCCATTGCTTTGTCCATATTGGTTTCTCAGTCAACCATTTTAGAGGCAGTGCTGTTCGTATCTCTGAAGGGCCATCAATTGCTTTGCATTCTTGTACAGCCCGAACAGCCGGTTTCCGCCTTCTGTAATATCTTTTAATATTTCCCTCGGTGATATAGGCTCTAGAAGCAGCAGGAATGTTAATTTGGGTATTCCATTGCTGCAACAGGTCACGGCCCCATAAATTCACTGCAATATTGGCTACATATGGCCTTAATTTTCCTATTTGTCCTTCTGGCCCTATGCATTCAACCCATCTCGTGCTCTGCCTTACTTGAGATAGGGTTCCAATTCCCAGGAACTGAACATTTACATCCTGAAGAGGCCAATACGGATGCCAAGATTCTGGAGTAATGATACTTACATCCGCACCTGTGTCCAGTAGGCCAGTAATAAAAACGCCATTTACACATACTCTTAACTTTGGTCTTTGTTCATTTATAAAAGTCTGCCAAAATACACGTAACTCATCTTTCAGGCCATTTTTGCTTTTAACAGCAGGCATGGGGCTTTCTAATTTTCTTGATGAGGCATGTTCTCGGCAGTAACCGGAAATGACTGGACCACATTCGCCATGGGGGCCTGCGAGAGGCCCCCCATTGAGTTTCCCAGTGGCAACAGGTTGCCTTGTCTATCTCTTGTTGACCTGCACTCATTTGTCCAGTGTCTGCCTTTTCCACATCTCCTACATATACCTGAAGGCTGAGTCCTCCTACGTCTGTTATTTCTAGAAGAGGCATTATTATTATTATTATTATTATTGTTGTTGTTGTTATTATTATTATTATTATTTCTGAAAATCCGTTGTCTGCAATTCCTTTTAATATGTCCCATCTTGCCACAATTAAAACATTTGGTAACTTGATGCCTCCTTTTTGCATTAGAAATTGCTTCTTCGACCCATGCTTCAGTGCCATAGTCAAATGATTCAACATTCATTGTATGTAAGACCCATTCGTCCAAGGGCGCTGATCTCATCTTTAAAGGCCCCAGGATCCTTTTACACTCCACATTGGCATTCTCATAAGCCAAAGATTCAATTATTATACGTCTTGCTTCTGGGTCAGATATCCCTATCTGTACAGCTTTAGTTAGCCTTTGTAAAAAATCACTAAAGGGTTCTCTCTGACCCTGTTTAACTCTGATATATGATTCCAGTCTCTGTCCTGGGTCTTGAACCCTGTCCCAAGCCTTTAAAGCTGCTGTAGTACATATGGATAAGGTGTGTTCATCATAATTCGCTTGTTCCAGAGGATCGGAGAAAAGTCCTTCACCTAGAATTTGATCTAGGGAGATCTCAATTCCCTTTGCTCTTTCCTGCTGTTCTAAAAGTTTAGCCTCTTGTCTGAACATGCATTTCCAATTTAATTGTGACCCACTCTCTAGAACAGCTGATACTAATTGTACCCAATCATGAGGCGTTGCCTTATTGCTTATAGACCAAGTTTTGAGCATCTCTCTAACAAAGGACGAATGTAGCCCAAAGTTCATAATGGCTTGTTTAATTTCTTTGAGATCATTCATACGGACGGGTTCCCATGTATATTCCTTGATGACTTTAGGGTTTTTGGAACCAGTCACCTTTTCTGACGTTACTATTGGAAAGGCAGGTAGAACTTTATGGAAATTATCCCGGAGAGTTTTACTCATTGACGGAGTTAAATTTCGCCTTTGTACCGTTTGCTCCTGTTCTATAATTTCCTCAATCTTTTCTAATCTGCTTACTATTGCCTTCTGTAAGGCCTGGATCTCCTGTCCAGAATTATGCTCCAAGGCCTTCATGGAGGATTCCAAAACATGAAGTTTGTCCAGTAGAGTTAGTGTCTCATCCTTGGATAGAATTTTCATGGCCTGAATTGTGCCTTCTTGTATTGACAATCTGTCAGCCAATCTGTCATATCCTTTAGACAAAGTCCGATTTTCACATTCAGCAGTTTTAATTCTCTCTGATAATGTTTCAGACAGGGACTGAAGTTTACGATCCAAATCAGCTGTTCTCTCCTCCGCAGCAATGAGTCTCTCCTTAATATCAGACTGTAGTTTTTCTAAATTTTGCTCATTTGACCGAGTCATATCAGACAAAGCCTTATTCCCTTCCTTGAGACCTTCAAACTCTTTCTTGGTGTCCGTCTGAATTGTTTTTGCAAATACCTCGACCGACTTAAAGTTGTTACTCAAAACAGTTGTGCCCTTTCTTAAGCATTCAACCTCTGACCTAAGAATCCTGGTTTCATTCTGTAAGGACTTTATCATTTTTCTATTTTCAAACCATGTAAGGGAGAAACCAAATACGAGAAAAATTGCAAGCCCTATAAACATCCAAGTTATGGGAATATCATATGTATCCTGTAATATTTCTACCATAGTACAATTAAATAGACTGCAGAAGCTTTCAACGGTGATATGGTCAGACATTTTTTTTTTTTTTAATCAAAAGAAATTTTACCTGAAATGACCGTTCCCTGCCAGTAGGTCGCTAGGGCAATAACCGCTCGGCCAAACCGAGTCACACACACGTCCTTTGCTCCGTACAAGCGGGGCTGGGACAGGCTAGTCTGGGAAACTGCTCTGAAGCAATCAAGAGCCCAAGGCCGAATCCTTGCCACGCAGTGTGGGAACTGGAGCTGAAGGCTCCCAAATGCCCGAGTTGGACGCCAAATGAAGGTGCGTGGTTGATCGGCAGTTATGATTCACCAGACAAGCTTTAATATATATAATTCAGTTTTAATAAAGGAAAGGAAAGGGAACTTACAAATCCAAGGTTCCAGCGAGGAGGGCAGGAAAACAAAGAGAAAGCGGGCCGCAGGCCCGCAAGATTTTATAAGTCAATATTAGCCTAAGGGGGACACGCCCAAGAGGGACACGCCTAAGAGGGACACGCCTTTAGACCAAGGGGGACACGCCTTTAAACCAAGGGGGACACGCCTTACAAAACAAGGTTTTGGGCTAGGCTTCCCCTTCAAGGATGTGAGAGGGCCAGAGGGGGAATTTGGGCATAAATATGCTCAATTTTTTGCATATTGGCATAAAATTTGCAAAAATTATTTTTCTTAAAACTTAAGATTTTAAAATCTTACATTAATTTATCTTTCAGCCAAATGAAGAGGAATAGAGGTGGATTATAATTATAATATACATAGTAAGGTGTTTTAATTTTCTTTTTTCAATTCATTTAACAGGCACGGAAATAGTGCTTGTGGAATCCTGATATCGCCTTAACTTATGATCTGTGGCAGTTTTTTCACACTTTAAAATGATGTTTTATGGTATGCGGTACAGTTGGGCCACAAGGCAAGTGACTTACATGTCTTCTGATAATATTCACTCTTACAGGATTATAGAAACACAAAGTTTAACAATAAAATAATGACATGTAAGATTTATTTGTTGGAATTGATTTCATAAGTCTTATTGTGTTTGAATGTAGTTTTTCTCATTTTTTTCTGATTATACTCTGGGTTGGAGATACATTATTATAGTAAACACATGAATGCATTTCTTTCCAAACATGTGAACTTTGCAAAACTCCACCATAACATCCTGTCAGTTCACATGATTTATCCCGCAGCTAAAAGGTCTCTCTATTCATTAAAAGTAGATAGAAGTTCAGAAATTATTGACCTAATAAATGCTACAATTTTTTGAGGGATAGAGAGAAAGAGAGAGAGACAGAGAGAGGGATAGAGGAGAAAGAGAGATGAGAGAGAATCTTTCAAAGTTAGTGTAAAGAATACAGTTCTTTCATATATAAAATCAAATATGAATTTCCTTGTGATTTCCTTAGAATTTTCACAAGGCACCAAGGAGCATGCACATTGACCCTCTCTTTGATACAGCCACAGAAAGCAAACAGATTGTGTTTCCCCTTAGGCTTTATTTCTTAACGATTAGCATTCTGTCTCTCCATGTGCTTTTATATGGCACAAGTGCCAATGTGTTCTAGTTGCTGTCATCTGGCCAGCTGCTAGTGTATGTGTGGTTTTTAATGCTTCTCATGGTATTTAATGTGATCTAAGCATACCAGAGTAGAACTAATACTCTGCTTTGTGTTTATCTAGGCATTGTATTTCCATTAACCCACCATAATTTTGACTCTGATAATCTTAGTAATATGATATTAATATCTTATCCATAAGTTTATGATCATCTTAACAGCATCCTATTTGTCCTAACTATGTCACCACTTTTTTGCAAAATAAATCTAACCCTTCACACCAATCTGTATGGTATCCTCTAATACGGATATAGTAAAAAACATTTTGAAATATTTTTATAGCTTCAATACAGCGTGAAACTAGTACAACATAGTTCAGTAAATACTTTTAAAATAAATATTGATAAATGAGACTTTTTATCGTCTTTAATGTGTAATTTATCAGCTCAATTTTAATGGAACATTTATAGCAGATTTGATAATTATGATTGCAGGCTTTACTCAGTTCACTGATATTAATATAGTATAAGACAAACTCAAGGATAGGGCTTGATGGCAATCTATCAGGAGCTCTCTGGGGCTTCAATTAAGTTCCATAAGCATTTGTCAGTGCTAAATACATGTCAGGCTTGTGCAATCATTAGCAATGTGCTACCCTCCAAAACCACACATTCTTGTTTCATATGGCCCTATTAATCATCACTGATTAGGTACAGTAATTCAATAGCTGTTAATTCATCTATCTATTCAATCATTTAGCTCTCATTTCACCTGATAGTTACCAAGATGTTATTAGAGGTACCTTGATGCATCAAGATAAACTATTCCTTCAGTGTTATATAATCTGCTAACCAGAAAATGCTATCAAAAAATATTAGGATAAGTTTAATGACTCACTCACAGGACAGCTATATTCAAGAGATTGTTCAGTTGATCATAGCTAAGGCTCCTGCTTGTTGAACAGTTTTTCTGTGATCCTGGGGATAAGGAGGAGCTGTTTGATTATTTTAACCTCAATTTAGCTTCATTTGTAAAGTACACTAGTTTCTTCTATTATCATTGTGAAAAATTCCCCAGAGAAACTGCTAAAAGATAAGAATTATTTATGTAAGCTCAAGGATGAAGAGATTTCAGGTTTCAGAGCATGTGACTGAGACTGTTCACCTCCTGGTAGACAGGAAGCAGTGGGGGAAATGCAGAAAGAGGACAGATAAAAGATACTTATGCAGCACAACCTCCTTCCACTTAAGTCTTACTTCCTAACACTTTCAGAATTTCTCAAAATGGGGGCCACCATTTGCAGACCATCCCTGAGCATGAGCCTGTGAGGGATCTTTCATATGCAAATGGAAGCCCAAGCAGAAGAACCAGAGAGAGTTATCTGACATTGACGATAAGCATGTGTCAAGTCTAGGTCCTTGAGAAATAGATTTTAAGCCTCTGGGATATTCGTGCTATGGAAAGTTGGAGAAATTCCAAGCAACCAGCATCCGAGGAGGCTGATGGACCCTGGACAATCTACATTACATCATAATTCTTGTGTATCTTTTCCTTTCCTTACTTCATTTATTCACCTACTTAGACCCTTTATTCTGGACTTTTTCTTTGATGTTTCACCTAGATTTTACCATAAAGTTTATGAAATTATTCAATGCTCACATTTCCTCTCTGAGAAAGTTATTGTTTTTTAAAAGATCTATTCATTTGTAATTGAACCACAATATACCGCGTATGTCTAAAGTATATAAACTAATGACTCCTGTCTCTTCACATCTGGGAAGCCATTAAGACATCAAGATATTCAACATATTAATCTTTTCTGATGATGTGTAAATCACCTGTCCTACCTTTGTCTTCAAGTAGTAATTTGAAATACTTACTGTCAACAAGTTCGGTGGCATTCGGAGAGCCTTACATAATGGGATTATAGGGTGCATACTTAGGGATCATTATGACTCCTAATCAGCCTATTTTGAGACTTGCCTATCATACAATGTGTATCAATAGTTCCCATCTTTAAACCTTTGTTTGTTTGTTTGTTTGTTGTTTATGAGTGGTTGGGACATTCCCACAGCACAGTGTGTATGAGGAAGTCTGCAGACAACCTGCAGGAGTGGTTCTTTCTTTCTACTATGTGGGTCCTTGGAAGGGAACTTGGTTTGTTGGGCTCACAGCATGTGTCATCTTGCAAACCCAATATTTCTTATCTCCAAACGTCTGTTTATCTACTTACATTTCAGAGACACAGATTGTTTCATGCTTTTAGTGTTGTAAACAGAGCATTAGCAAACATTCGGCTGCAAGCTTTGCATATCAAGATACAAGTTTGATTTCTCAGTAAAATATCTAAAAATAGAGTGAGTGATGATTTACAATTTTTCCCGTTTGTCTTTTTTTCATTTTATTTCTTTAATAATGACTTTTGAATCTTAAGAATTATTAAAGTAAATGAACTTTTAGCACCATTTCCTCCTAAACATTTATATAATTTTTAAAGGACTTCCTAATACAAGGTCAGAAAATACAAAGATTTCCTGCTTAGTTGTGCTATCTTTTATCTCTAAAATAGTGAACTGAAGCTTACCTAGGCTGCACAGACAGATGACATCTCTAAATGTAAAACAAGGCAAAACAAACACTATAGTCTACTATGCCATAGATTTATGTGGGTCTATGGAATAAAGTAAGTCATGAAGTAAGGATCAAGATTAATTTTTTTGTGGAGGAGACATGTGGCTACACATTTTATAGCACTATTTGTATAGAGTAAAAGTTGTTTTCTATAAAATTTATCACTTTATGAAATAAACTCATTTGTATACTATAAATTTTACAATACAAATGGAACTATTTAGGCTATATTATTTTCCTTGGGTGACATGTTTTAATTTATATATTTCAAGAAAATTTAAATACCACCTATTTGTAAATTGGCATAAAAATCACTCAAGACCGTGATTTTGATTTTTTCTCTATGAACTTAGTCTATGGTGATATGTATTACTCCTTTTTAAAATGGGTATTATGTTTCTTTTTCACTTCAGTTCAGAGACCGTTTTTATTATTGCTCTCCTAAAATAACACATTTTATTCTATTAATGTTCTTTATCATTTTTATTCTTTTGTTTCACTATTTTCTGGACTTGTATTTATTATTTTTGTTTCTTACACTTTTAATTTTCATTGAGATAAGGTTTTGCCATGTAGTGTTGTCTGCTTTGTAGTTCTTTGTGTAATCAAGCTGGCCTTGAAGCTTCAGAACTCCTTTTTATGTCTCTGGTACTGGGATTATGACCATGTGCCACGGTGCCCCAAGTATATAGTTGGTAATTCACTATTCTTGCAGGGACACAGAAGGAACGAATGCTGTAATCCAAAGAAGATACATGTATTTCCCATACATGAACTAAGAGGGACAAAGCTGAACAGAAAACTTGGTGTGTGTTCTGCCTAATTTCTAAAACACTGTTTTATATTTATATTAATAAACTCTTCCTTCACTATGCACTTTTTACATTCTTCATATACTGAATCTCAAATATAGCATGGGCACTTCAGTATTCTCTCCTTTTTGTAATAAGAAAATGATAACTTAGGAACCCAAATGATCCCGCAGTAATAAATCTTGAGATAGCTGAGATTTGAGTCTTCCTGTAAATCTCTTATGGCCTTTAATATACCACACTGTCCTAAAGCAGTTCAGAATTGACCTTCCATGATCTGTGATAATCATTTGTTCTGCCATCAATGCCTTTTATTATAAGAGGGAACATGGCATCATTATATAGAATCTGAATATTTCTAAACTGTGAAATAAGCATTGTATGTTTATTTAATGCTTCCACGGAAAGGGGCACCAACTTTGTGATCACTATTGTCTTATTACTCTATAATTTGCCTGATCATGTACACATAATTTTTAGAAAATAAAGAGGGAATTGAAAAAGAATAAATTGCCAGGAGCTCACTATTTCCAGTTGTTCTATATATAATTAAATTTTCTTGCAAATCAATCTTGTGGTATTTTCAATGTTGAACACCTATAATCCCAGCATCAGGAGGCTAAGGCATAATAATCTCAAGTATATAATGGACTATATAGAACAATCCTGTCCCTGACTACTTTCTCAGAAATCAATGAACTCAGAAAACTAAACATCTAGAAAATAAATAATCCAAGCAAAAATGTGCCTGAACATAGATTTCTTAAAAGAAAAAAAAAATAAGCTAAAAAGTAAGTGTCTTAAAACATGCTCAATATGTTTAAACCTCAGGGAAATGCAAATCAAAACTAGTTTGAGATTCCATTGCACTTCAATTAGAATGACGATTTTCAAGAAAGCTAACATCAGCAAATGTTGGTGAGGATGGTGGAAATGAGAACACGTATACACTGTTGCTAGGAGCATAAACTGGTACAGACACTATGGAGTAAGTGTGAGGTTTCTCAAAAAGGGAAAACTTGAACTACCATATGACCCAGCTACAGTACACCTGTGTTCTGGATATGTCGTGATTTGTGTAGTCATCAACATACAGCACTTGTGACTTCATATCCATACCCAAGACCTTCACACACACACACACACACACACACACACACACACACACACACACACACAGAGAGAGAGAGAGAGAGAGAGAGAGAGAGAGAGAGAGAGAGAGAGAGAGAGAGAGAGAGAGAGAGAGAGAGAGCAGGATGGAAGGAGAATGAAGAGGATAAAACATTTTCCTGAACTGAACTTTGTTTACTTGGTGAGGAGCTTTTATGATAAAATATTGCTCTACATCAAGAACCCGTTTCTTAGGATTTATTTGTTTAGGGTTTATTTGTTTTATATCTGATCATTTTAATAATTTAAGTAACAGGACTATCTATTTTTATCTACTGTGTTATAGGTTTCTGGTATAAGATAACAGAATGTACAGTGAGGATGCAGATTTCCTTAAAAGGAAGCGTGGGCTCCTGGATGTCATAGGTAGCTAAGGATACTTAGAAATCTACAATTTAATCATTGGCCTTGAGATACACAATGTAAAAGATACCTTACAGATGGCCCCATACCTTATGGAATAACTTTTAAACAAAATCAATTGTAACCTTTTTAATAACTTTTTAATAACTATATAAATAGCAATTTTATAGTTTATATTTACTAATAAATAATGATATTATTATTGTTAAATAAGACCAGAAATGATAGTGTAGTTATTATGTTCAACTAAATAAATCTTTCCAATTTCGGTTGCCTAGACATGGGACTGCTATCAGGTGACTTCCAGGTGACAAATGCAATCTACGAATGATTGTGAGTTAAATTAATGTTTGCCTTTAATGCATGATTTATGGTCACAGTGAAGAAAGATCACTAAGTTGGGGGTAAGATGCAGTGAATGTTCTGGAGAAAGGAGAGGTGAGTTCAAAGTAACTACAAATTGCTATAAATAATCTTGATATGCGTTCACAAGTCTGACTATTTATGAAAACAGTGTGTGGCATTTTCAGAAGAATGACTCAATCATATAGGGATTGAATCTAGATTTGTATGTGAATTGTAACTCAATCAAATAACACAAGGGTCCC
Source organism: Arvicola amphibius (assembly GCF_903992535.2). Classification (NCBI taxonomy): domain Eukaryota; kingdom Metazoa; phylum Chordata; class Mammalia; order Rodentia; family Cricetidae; genus Arvicola; species Arvicola amphibius. The sequence goes on from NC_052048.2 coordinate 190,744,326, forward strand.
AATCTCTACTCCATATTAAATCACCTAGGGAGCTTTGAAACGACAAACACCATGTCACTTGCCAACCAATTACTTCAGATAGTTTGGGACCAGGAGACAGAAATTGGTGTTTCATTTAGGGAAGAATAAGGGCTTGAGTCTTCCACAGTACTGCCAATGCACTTGTGCATAGAGTTTTAAAACCAATGCCCAAATCCAATCTGGTAGAACACTTACTGCCTGGGCTGAAATTGGAGTCCTACGAGTAAGCCAACAAGAAGATCTATTATGTGAATTCACTAGTCTATCAGAGGCATTCATAGTTTACAGAGAGAACCTGGTGGACTGAGACCTTCGAAATACCTCTGTACCTTTCATCAGATACTAGTAGCAAACATACATTTGCTCCCACCATGAGCTCAGTGAAAAGGTGTATATTGTGTTTCTCCCTCATTTTTTTTTTCTTAACTGATATTTCTGAAACATTTTGGTCTGACTCAAGATGGTGCAGAAACTAGCAAGATGCCTATAGCATCACATGGAACCATGTTCTTCATGTGCACTGCTGCACTGAGGTCTTCCAAGTATCATCCAAATGATTTTGGCTTCTCTTGTTGACAATGTGACTATCTATCTTTTGGGCCTTTTGCTGCATTTTTTACAAAAAAAAGAAATTTATTTCATGTAAATGCACTTCCTTTACCTCCAAGATAAAGTTTGAAAAATGAATGCTCAGAAACAGAGAAAGTGTATTATTGCCTCCCAGGCCTTATAAACTGAATCCTATAGAACATAAGATGAGCACTGTTTTAACAGCCTCAAGACACACAAAACCTTTTTAGTGTTCGTCTACTTACCAACATACCTTGCACTTATGACATATTTCATATCCACTAGAGATCTATGGTAAAATTATTTCCAGTTTCCTGTGTTAGTGCCGTTCAATTCAAAGAGATGTTCTGTTTTGCTTCTGATTTAATTCACTTGTATCAGATTCACTTTGCAAAGCAGCAGGGATTTCAACTACAGCATTAGTGCTACCTTGACCAACGAGGTAAACTGTGTTTATTTTTGTTTATTGAATAAACTCCTGTGGATAAAGATCATGGAACTTTGACACCAAAGGCAAAAAGACTTGTAAGAAAAGTTTCAGAAGTTAAATTTGATATTATGAAAGGCTAGTACTTTTGACATGTGACAATTGTTCTTTAGATAAGCTGATGAACACTGAAGTCATTTCATACATTTATCTGTCCATCATATGCTATACAATCACTAATTATAATTAGTGATTATATAATTCTTGGATAATTCTTGGCTGGGACACAAAGACCCTTGTGGGCACTTTAGTATTAGGGCAAATCTATGGGGCTATTTGCTATGATAAAGCTGCAAATAATTTTGAAACATGAGCATTCTGAAAGAAAGTTTGGAATTTTCTCTACCTACTTTTCTTCTATGTTTTCCTTCCACAAACACAGTAATGGCCAACTATAACTTCTATTCAATCACAGTCACGTTATCTTTCTGATTGCAATTGACCTGATTACTTAAGTTGTCATGACTACACTCTTATTCAGTACTGAGTTCCCATACCCAAACATTCTGACCTAATTGTTGGCATTCAGAAATTTGTGAATTCCAAGGTGGGTGAGATGTTGTGGTAGACACTGAAGGATTTTAAGATTTGTCTGTTTCACTCATTACCTTGTGGCTCTGGACTCAGACATGAATTTTTATCTTTTGTTTTTCTCATCCATTCTTTAGTGCCTTCCTTGTTATCAACCTCTATTCCCTGTCTCTTGTTGTGGACTACATGCTGGCTTCTCTCTACTATTTTTATGTGTTGTTATTCTAGACTTAAGACAGAGTATGAAGAAGTGAAATTCTTCAGAGGTGATCTGTTTATAAATGTAGAGGCCTCTGAAGTTGGACCATAGTTTCTACAGAACAACCTCATGGAGCCTGAATGTCCTTGTCCCATGAGAACATAGAATAAGAAGGCTTTGAAGATGAAGAACAAGCTGCTATTGACTCCTGTCCTGACAAAATTCTCATAGGACTTCCCAGTCCTTAGAACTATAAAAAATAAATTTCTATTTTCTATAATTACTCAGATATGTTGGTTAGATTTTTGTCAATACAAATACAATAGGGAATCCCAATCAAGAAAATGCCTCCGTAGGCAAGTGTGTAGAGCATTTTCCTGATTGATGTTTAGTGTAGGAAGACGGAGCCCATTGTGGGGGATGCTACTCCCGGTCATGTGGTCCTGAGCTTATAAGAAAATACCTCAAGTGAGTCATGAGAACCAAACCAGTAAGCAACTTTTCTCCATGGCATCTGCTTCAGTTCTTGCCTCTATGTTGTTGTCTTGAGTTCCTGCCCTGATTTCCCTTCATAATGAACTCCAACTATAAGATGAATGAACCTCCTCAAGTTGCTTTAGGTCATGATGTTTACCATAGCAATAGAAACCTTTACTGCCAGATTTTTGTATCTAGGTATTTAGGTATTTAGCCTAAACAGAAGTGATTCAAGTTTTTGTAAAGTGATATTGGGCAAATTACGTAACTTCACAGAATCATCTGTTCTGTCTGGCAATGTTGGAACAATAAAACACATTTCAGGGCTCCTATGCTTTTGAAATTAATGAGATCTGTATTTGAGGTCCTTGTATAACAGTTGAGAGGTACTCACCTCAAATTAGTCTTGGTTTCTGTACAAGCATCAATGACAGCAGTAATATTACAAGAGACATAAGACACATGACTATGGGCATTCTGAGGCAAATTTAGGGACAAAGACTTAGTCTTTGCAAGCTAGACAAAATGGTCAAATGCAGCTATTACCCTGAAAATGCGTTGGAATATAAAGTGTTTGTAGGTTCCCACTTTCAAGCATCATTAATCTCTGAAAAAGCAGAGTTTGAAAATTAAGGCTCTTTGCAAACAAACAAACAAACAAAAATCTTAATTGCTCTAGAGCTTTCCTCCTGGGTAGCAGTGGCAGAAGCCTGAAATCATCTGCCCGGATGATTAACTGGGAGAAAGCCTATCTCTGAAGTCATCAGAAATAATCAACAAGTCAGATCTACTGGAGAGTGTGAGGGTTCCATTTACTTCCAGGTGTATCAGATTAAGATAAATGCTCTGGGGTCCCTGGAAGCATGTATCCCAGAAAGATGATGCTTGGAGTGGCACACACGTGCAGTGCCAGGCAGTGAACCCAAGCATGCAACTCCACAAGAACTCCCAGCTGCTCTGCAGGCATGGGACTAAAAGAGAAGCTTCTGTGACCAACAGAGCTTGTTAATGCAACTGGGTCTGTGTCACATAATTCTGATCCATTTCTGGGGGTGTGTCATTACACAAACTGATGCCATGCTGCAGATTCACTAAGTATTGAATTATATGATCACCTTTCATCTTATTAAGAAACCAACCAAATAAAATAGCATGCAATGGTGATCACCTTAAATAATAACAGATAATGCACTACAGAGGAAAAGGAGCAATGCTGAAATCAGGTCAAATCCACAGGAATTCCAGATTTATTACTTATTAATTGTGTTACCTGAAGGAAATTATTAATTTCTTAGGACCTGAGAAATTCCAGTAAAAAATTTAAAAGTAACTTTCTAAAAATGCCTTTGAAGTATGTTGACAAAGTTTAGTTGCTAAGCTACGGCTTGTCAAGTGCCTAGCATGGCAGTAAAAACAGTGCGAATCCTCAGTTCAGAACTGTTTCCATCTTCATCTCACCTATGCGCCTATCAATTTTCATCCCCTCCCATCTCTCTTTTTTTTTTATTTCAAGGCACCTTCAGATATAGATCTGACACACATTTTAGGACAGAGAGTTGATTCATGTGGATAAAGATAACATTACTTCAAATAGTAAGTCTTGCTAAAAGTTGCTGGCTGATGGACGGAGAAAAGACTGAAAGTTAAAAATGGAACGTGTTTTTGATTGTATACTTTTCTCACATGATGATAGGTCAGGCTTTCAGCCAACATCCATAACACCTCTTAAGTATTTGGTTCCAGTGTGGGTAATTAGCATCTTGGAGAAGTTGCCTGGTTGGTCATAGGAGACCAGTGAACTCACTGGTCTTCTTAAACTAGAAGTAGGTGAACTAAATTTGAGAGAAATCCCCAAATCAGGAGAAATGAAAAGAAAAGAAGATTGAGTTCATGGGTACCTTCATTACAACTTTGAAAAGACTGATTTCCACCACTTTTAAACAATAATTTAAGTGACAGTTATGTGACCTACTTAATTGTTAAAGAGTATATATATATGTGTGTGTGTGTGTGTGTGTGTGTGTGTGTGTATACATATATATATGGAGAGAGAGAGAGAGAGAGAGAGAGAGAGAGAGAGAGAGAGAGAGGAGAGAGAGAGAGAGAGAGAGAGATCACTAAACAGCAGATAGTTTTCTACAGGGAAAAGGCATTGAAATTGTACATAACCATAGTGATCAAATCAAGGAATGTTACTTCTCTGAAGCAAAAAACAATTGAAAACTGGAATTTCAAATATACAAGTTTAATATAGGTTATTCACTACTTCACATGTAATATTAGATAAAAACTTGAATTGGTTGGTTATGGGCATGTATTTCAACACTCTTTTGTGCATGAACACTTGGAAAATAATACGAATATACTTTTAAGACAGCATAATTTCAAAGGGCATCATAACACCTAGAAAGTATAAGGACCTGGGCCTTGGTGACTTTGTCACACCTTGATCTGTAGAGTAGAGAGTTGAGAGAAAGAAATCTTTGCATATCTTTAGAACCTGTTACAATAGTAATAAAAATAGCAATAACATACAGCAGCAAACACTTTTTTGTGAGCTTACAATGCATCAGTAGTTATGCAGAGAAATTTTCAGACATTCTCTTACCCAGTCCTCACCAATCTTTGTAAGATCAGTGTCTTGAAGAATTACATGCATAGAAATGACATTAGGTTCAAGTTTTATAATTAAACTGCTTAGACAAATATAGACAATTTTTTCTTCAGATCAAATTCCAAATCTTCAAGCTGTCCCATTTTGAGAACAAATGCTTAATTTTTTTTTTCTGTAAGGGGCTAGGTATTAATCTGACAGTCTGTGTGTCTCTTTGGTAACTCTTCAATGCATCTATGACAGCATAAAACTAGCCAACTATCCTAACAAAACAAGGAGAGAATCATGGCCTCCAATAACATATTATGTACAAAGACATGCGATGGCAGTCTGCTCTCAGCCCACAAGCCATGTTCTGTAGGTCCTTCTCCACAATAAATGTCCTGAAGAGTCTTAGCTTGCTATCACCATCTACATTTATAGTTACATGACTACTGACTTAGCTCACCATCACATCTACATTTGTAGTTACTGTGACTACTGACTTAGCTCACAATTACATCTACATTTGTAGTTACTGTGACTACTGACTTAGCTCACAATCACATCTACATTTATAGTTACATGACTACTGACTTAGCTCACAATCACATCTACATTTATAGTTACCGTGACTACTGACTTAGCTCACTATCACATCTACATTTGTAGTTACTGTGACTACTGACTTAGCTCACTATCAGCATTTACATTGTAGTTACTGTAACTGCTAACTTCCTCTGGCTAACAAATTTGGTATATTGCCTCTGGGACACAGCAACTAAATTTAAAACTTTATTTTATATTAATTTAGAGTCAGTTTAAGTAACACATCTCCCTAGAGGTGATGTCATTAGGCAGGTTAGCTACAGGTCTTACACTATTAGGTGGCTTTTTTCACAGTGGGACAGATTAGCAGTGATTAAAAGGAAGGCCCCTTTAAAGTGTAACTTCAAAGAACAAGAGCATAACTCAGTTAGGAAGCATGCAGGGCCTGGAAAATATCAGAACACAATAATTTAAATTGTGCCAAATCATTACCATAACGTCTTTCTTCTCAAGCATCATCCTCAGGGTGCTCTACTCTTCCCCTTATTTTGCTCTGTCATCCATAACGCTTTCAGTAAACAGTGCAGTACTCTCCCCATCCTCCTCTGTCTGAGTCCATACAGAGCTGAGGAGGGCACTGCCCTCCCCCCCCCATCTCTTTGAAGCTCGGCAGATGGAGTTTTAATTCTGAACTCTACACTATTAGCCATGTCATCTTTGGGCAAGTGAATTTTCCATCACATAAGTAGGTTAACATTATTACTTTTTTCTTTAAAATGTGGTATGTATGTTTCCCTCCCTCTGTCTTTCCTCCAGCCTGGCTTTTTGATGTCTTGTAGAAGGAACGGGCAGGGGGCTGTATCCCGCCACCCGGCTAGCTTTACCCAAAATAATTACACAGAAACTGTATTCTTTTAAAACACTGCCTGGCCCATAGTTTCAGCCTCTTATTGGCTAATTCTCATATCTTGCTTTAACCCATATTTAGTAATTTATATAGCACCACGAGGGGTGCCTTACCAGGAGAGATCTTAACCTGCGTCCATCTTGGAGAGAAGCAGCATGGAGACTCCTATGGCGACTGCCTGAAGCGTCTCCCCAACTCTCCCAGAATTCTGTTCTGTCTATTCCGCCTACCTAATTTTCTGTTCTCTTAAAGGGCCAAGGCAGTATCTTTATTAATAATGAAAGTAACACATAGACACTCCTCCATCAATGTCTCATGTTTCATACCCTTTACTCCTCTCTTCTACCCCTTCCCAGTTTTCAGTAGATCTTAACTGTTTTCCTTCCTGGGGCTCTCCATGTGTGTTCCCCTTTTTAATGAGCTTCTGTGGAGCTGTGTATTGCAGTCTGGCTATCCTTTGCTTTACCTCTAAAACCCATTTATGAGGGAATGCATATTGTGTTTGTCTTGTTGGGTCTGGGTTACTTCAATAAGGATGGTTTTTGCTAGTTCTATGCCTGCAAATTTTAAGATGTCATTTTTTTTGTTGTTTTGTTTTTTTAACCACTGAATAATACTCCATTGTGTAAATGTACCACATTTTTATTAACCCATTTTTTGGTAAATGGGCATTTAGGGAGTTTCCAGGTCCTTTGGGTATATGCCCAAGAGTGGAATTGCTGGGTCTTGAGGTAAATTGGTTCTCAATTTTCTGAGAAACTGCCATACTGATTTCCAAAGTGGATATACCAACTTTGCACTCCCACACATCATGGAGGAATGTTCCTCCTACTCCACACCATCTCCAGCATAAGCCGTCATCAGGGTTTTTGATTTTAGTCATTCTGATAGGTGTAAGATAATATCTCAGTCATTTTTATTTGCATTTCCCTGATGGCTAAGAATGTTAAACATTTGAGTTTCTTCTGTTAGAATTCTCTGTTTAGATCTGTACCCTGTTTTTAAATTATATTATTTGGCATTTTGGTGTCTAGTTTCTTGAATTCTTTATATATTTTGGAGATCAGCCCTTTGTCAGATTTGGGGTTGGTGAAGATCTATTCCCATTTTGCAGGCTGCTCTTTTGTCTTATTGACCATATCCTTTGTCTTACAGAAGCTTCTCAGTTTTAGGAGGTACTTTTTATTAGTTATTTCTTTCCGATCAGTGATACTTGTGTTATATTTAGGATGATGTCTTGATTACGGAGCCATTATGGGGTTTGGGAAAAACCTGCTGTTAAAAAATTCTCAGGAATCCACAATGATGAGCCTATCCAAGACTCCTGGCAATAGTGGAGAGGGTATATGAAAAGGCCTTTTCTCTTAATCAGGTCAGTGACTACCCTAATTGTCCTCATAGAACCTACAGACAGTAACTGATGAAAGCAGATGCAGTGATCCACAGCCAAGCCCTGGACCGAGCTCCCAGAGTTCAGCTCAAGAGAGAGACGAGGAATCATATGAATAAGGGAGATCAAGAGCATGATGGGAAAACCAGAGACATCTGACACAAGTTAGTGGGACTCATGGACTATGAACTGACCGTTGTGGAACCTGTATGGGTATACACTAGATCCTCTGAATGTGGGCGGCCGTTATGTGGCTTCATTTGTTATGGGGGACCCCTAGCATGGCACCAGGACCTATCTATCCCAGGTGCATAAATTAGCTTTTTGGAGCCCAGTCCCTTTGGTGGGATACTTTGTTTAGTCTTGATACTGGGGGGGGGGGGGGATTGGCCCTACTTAAGTTGGTATGTCAGACTTGGTTGACTCCCCAAGGAAGGCCTTACCTGATCTGAGGCATAAATGGGGGTGGTGGAAAGGGGTAGAGGTGGGGGGTTGAGATAAGGGGAAGGAGGGATAGATGGGGTTGGTATGTAAAATGAAAAGTAACTTTTTCTTATAATTTTTTTAAAGGGAGGAAAGGAAGCATAAAGAATGTGGTATGTATTAAGTGGAGCTGTGTGCTTAAAATGTAGACAACAGGGTATGAAACACCGTAGGCAACTTCCAAATATGAGTCCATTGCATTTCCTTGACACTCAAAATTCATGTCGCGGTGGCAATTTAATTTTACACTATTGGAAACAAATACACTATTGGAAAGCTAAATTAATAATCTAGATATCCCTTGCCCATATTGCATACATTTCTTTCAAAGAAAAGTTCCTGACATCTTTTATAAACTATATAAGCTTTGTAGACACCAAATTCTCACTATACACAAAACACTCATGGAAATAAGCAGAAATAACAATCAACCTAAATTCCTTCCAAATCTTTTCTTAATGATTTCAACTTAAATGATTTCAAATAAATAATGTTACTAAAATAAATAAAAATTATATGTCTTTGAATGTGGATTTGATTTGAGACTACATGCCTAATTTAACAAACTCTTTTAGTGTCAGAAGGGCTGGATTTTATTTCTGTTTGGGGATGTTTGCAAATAGTGTTGAGACCTTGTAAACATTGTTTTGATTAAGAACCATAGCTGACATTATTTACACACCATAGAAAATGGCATGAAACCAAAATATTGACCAAATTTGTTTTTAGGTATTAAATATGCTACTTAAAATGTAGCACTATGACATTTATGCATTCAAAAAGACTCCAAGGGTACAGAGGGGAAATCAATTCAGTTCTTTCAAAGTTATATCTCAGGATCCATCAGGCTTTCAATACCTAGCATTTGCTTACAGTAATATGATTATTGATTTATTAAGGCTCTCAAATATATCTGCATTTAGGGTTTCATATGTCACCAGAGACAGGGATATATGGGTGTTGGCACCTTGCATGATGTGAAAATCTGCAAGTTCACATTTCTATGCAGGTTTTATAATTTACTCTGCTAAGAAGGATACATGTCATTAGATTGTTAATATTGGATTTATGCTACGTAGAAATTGCTGTGAAGGTTTGGGGCTAAGAACAGGAGACAGCATCATTTCATATAAACATTATCTCAAAAACCTCCTGCTGCTTTTGTGAATGTATTTCTGTGCATATTTAAAGTTTATAGCAGAGCGTAGGTTCACAGTTTCCTTTCATATTCAAACTTTATTGCAAAGCCACAACTACATATTAATATAGCAGCTGTAATGTATTTCTAGTTAAGCTGTCATAAAGTCTGAAGCTTTTCCTATCATCGTTTTTGAAGGTCGGCACCATAGAGAAAAAAGCCATTTGTATCAGATCACCATGGCGGTTTATAACACATCTGGTAATAAATATCACAATATATTTCATTTTTATATGCTTTTGATGAAGAGGTAAAAGTGCATCTTCTACAGTTGCTTTTCAGAAATTGCTCATCTCTTTGGAATGAAGGTAAAAGTGACTGAAGCTCAACATTATTTATCGAGACTTTACTCCTCCTCACTTGTACCATGGCTGAGATGAGGAAAGATGCCAATGATAATTCTTTTGCAATATTGATTTCCCAGAGTCACCTGTGGAAGGGCTGCATGTGTTTTGGGGATTAATGGGAGAAAGTGAAGATACAGCAAGAGAGATTTTCGTTGTATTTTTTCCCTGTTATTTCGAAAATGAATGCCCTTTTGAAATGTAATTGGAAATGCCTTCGCAGAAAACACTGCTTTCCCGTGGCAACTGATGTTTGTGAGAATGTTAAAAATATTTAAAAGCTCAAGGACATTGATGTGCATATACTTACATGTATATTATGCTTACAGTTTATGTAAGTATAGTTTCTTATAGAATTAAGGATTTTGGTGAGTGGGGCTACTGTTTCCTTCTAAATGTGACAAAGGACAGGAATACATCACACCTGTGTCTTTTTTTTTTTGTTTCTGACTCACATTTGACTCCTTTTTTTCTTTTTAATTAATTGTACTTGTTTTCTGACTGAGAAACATTTCTCTGTTAGCAAATTCTTTTCGACTTTTTCTTTCAATTACTCTCATGAGGTTCCTTGTGGTGGTATGAATGAGAACGGCCCGATTAGGCTCATAGGTTTGATGACTTGGTCCCCAGCTGCTACAACTGTTTGGGAAGAATTAGGAGGTGTGGCCTTGTTGGAGAAGGTGTGTCATTGTGGGTGAGCTCTGTCACATGGATTCTAACTTCCTGGAGCCATAAGTAAAATTAAATATTTCTTCAAAGCGATAGGAAAGTAAACAAGATGTTTCTATCATGTTATTTACCCAGTAGATGTTAATATCTCCTAGGATGGGAGAATAGAGATTCATAAAAAGAATAGTGATGGATAATAAGACAGGCCAGGAGATTTGGGGTGGAGGGATGTACTGATGCATTAGTGTTTAACACTTTTCTTTTAGTTGGGTATTCTGATTGTCATCTTGAAGAAGAAAACCTCTGAGAACATCAAAGATACTCTTACAAGACTGAGCCTGTTAACAGCGTCCATGAAACTGCAAGTGAGGGCAGATCTTTTTATTTCCTGTTTGTGGGCAGAATAATTGGGCTGTCAATGGATACATCAACCAAGTAAACCTTAACTCCTGACAGGCAGCAAAAATACGAGAGACTGCAGTGGGTAGATACAGAGAATGATACAGGTAAACAGAGAAGAATTTATTTCCTAAAAGTAGTATATCATACTCTCAAAGAGTATACTGTATCTATTACTCAAGGAAGTATTCTAGAAGTATATATGTGCTATGCTTTTAGGACAGCTTTACATAGTACCATTGGAAAGATTTATCTGAGGGTATAATCTCCAAAGATGGTTTCATGTAATTTAAATCAGTAAAGATACAAATTATTTATTCTCCCCAAAGCTTTCTCAAGAGCCATGTGTGTTCAGTACAGACACCATATGGTTCATAAGAGTGATCATGGGTTTTAGGCAACTGAATAAACATTACTCTTGACAGAACAGCTAATACAAGTGATGTGGTCCTTGCATGTTGCATTACACTTTGTTGCAGTTCTTATCAATATCTTCTTTGTGGCTAAGTTTCCAGACAAACTTGCACTTGCTTGAAACAGATATCTGTGGCCCTTCAGAGTCCTTCAGCAAGGTTGTCTCTACAGTCTTACTATTTATTTATAAGGAAATGGTAGTCTTAGACTTGACTTTGTTAGCTTGAACATCCCTTGTAAAAGATTTCATCATATGTATGTTATAATGCAAAATTTGAATGTGTAATCAGTTTGGAAAACTATTTAGAAGAACAGAAAGAGAGCAGGTAAAGAGATTTTTTTCCAGTTTATTTATTTTTTATTAAAAATTGCCATCTCCTCCCCTCCTCCTCCCCCTTCCCTCCCCTCCCCTCCACCCATACCCCCACTCCCTCCCTCTCCAGGCCAAAGAGCCATCAGGGTTCTCTACACTATGTTGAGTCCAAGGTCCTCCCAACTCCCTCCAGGTCCAGGAAGGTGAGCAACCAAACTGACAAGGCTCACACAGAGCCCGTCCATGTCGTAGAGACCAAGCCCATTGCCATTGTCCTTGGCTCCTCGGTCAGCCTCCACCATCAGCCACTTTCAGAGAGTCCGATTTGGTCGCATGTTCCATCAGTCCCATTCCAAGTGGACTTGGTGGTCTCCCATTAGTTCTGTCCTGCCATCTCAGTGGGTGAACGCATCCTTCATGGTTCTGACTTTCTTTCTCATGATCTCAACGGCAATGAATGTGAACTCTACAGCATGGACGGGCTCACTGTGAGCCTTAACCTTCACCTGGCGATGGATGGAGATAGAGACAGAGCCCCACACTGGAGCACTGGACTGAGCTCCCAAAGTTCTGATGAGGAGATTTTTAACAAAGGCAAGAGGTGAGTGCAGATGGCGTGCCCCCCAAAGCCATAGGTTAGCAATGAAAATACCAGTGCCAGATTTAGGCTACCATCCCCTCTAAGTTGCCTTGGAAGACCCTTGAATCTGCCTCTAATACAAGATTTTTCCAATTTTGTTGGTTGTGCACGGCAACCAATATATTACAACCAGCTGAAAATACTGCATGCCCTGTTTTCAGGATATGGGGAAAGCAAGTGGGGAATGAGCTGTGACTTTCCTCTTTACCAGCACACCAAAAACATGCCAAAAGGCATTATTTAAGTTGTTGGGAAGCTGTCACCAATAGTCCCATGTAGCAAGTTTTTTTTTTTTTTTTTTTTTTGTCAGACGTTTTTGAACTGCCAACAAATAATGACACAGAGATTTATTATTAATTATGAAAACTTTGCCTTAGCTTAAATTTTCCCCTAACTAGCTCTTGTGACTCAAATCAACCTGTTTCTTTAACCTAAATTCTGCCATGTGGCTCCGTTATCTTTTCTTTGTTCTGGATGTCTGACTTGTTTTGCAACTTGCTGGCATTCCTGCCTGTCTTCCTCCCAGAGTCCTCTCTCTCCCCTAAAGTCCCCACTATAATCCTCTGCCTAGCTATTTGCCATTTAGCTATTTATTAAACCAATCAGAAGGTACCTTAGGCATAGACACATCTTTACTGTGTAGACAAATATTCTACAACAGTCCTACTCAGATATGCACCCTACATTCTATGCTTTCAGCCTGGAGGTAAGATATTCTCACTGTTGTAATAGTGGCACAACTGGGATGCATACAGTCAACTACCTCTCTGTTAATATAAGACCTGTCTTGTAGAAGATAATCTATATTTTGATATTGTAAGCTAGGACAAAAACTTGTGGTGGGGAAAGCATAGGTCCAAGTGAGAAAGATAAAGCTATTGTCTTGATAAATAGGCATAATATATTGGTCAAACTTTATAATGGTCTGTCCTGTCCTGTCCCTTTAAGAGGCAAGCCCAACCCACTCCCTCCCCCATCCACCACTGAAGCAGGTGGATCTTCCTTCTGTAGAATGGAGCTGCATGGCTGCGTCCCGCCATCTGGCCACCGGCTAGCTTTACACCCGAAATAATTACACGGAAACTGTATTCTTTTAAATACTGTCTGGCCCATTATCTGTAGCCTCTTATTGGTTAATTCTCACATCTTCCTTTAACCCATATTTAGTAATCTGTGTAGCACCACGAGGTGTGGCTTACCAGGAGAGATCTTAACCTGCGTCCATCTCAGAGAGGAGAATCATGGCGACTCACTATGGCGAATGCCTGAAGCGTCTCCCCACTCCTGCTACCCAGCATTCTGTTCTGTCTACTCCCCATACCTAATTTTCTGTTCTCTTAAAGGGCCAAGGCAGTTTTCTTTATTAATTAACCAATGAAAGTAACATAGACAGATAACTCTCCTCCATCATCCTTCTTCTCACCTGAGCTCTCTTTTTTTTTTTGTCTCTCTCCCAAAGAGGTAGTTGCTCCTATGGCTCTTCTCCCCACTTCTTTCTGGTCTCTCTCTCTCTGTTTCTTTCCTGTCCCACTTCTCCCCCCCTCTCCCCTTCCCTTCCATAACCCACTAAATAAATATCCAATCTCACTGTGCATGGTGTGCCTATCCATCTCAGTCACTCACCTGCCATGTGGCTCCCTGCGTAGGACCCACTGGCCCTCATGGCCCGTGGGCCCCTCAGGGAATGACACCATTTTTTATTACCATTACAAAACTGACATCTAAATATTTGTATTTATAAACCTATTAGTTCTACTCTCAACCGTGTGAACTTTCTTTTGATAGTGGGCATCAGTTATTGTTGACCCTCAAATGAAGTGCCCATAAGAATTGTCTGCTGCTGTGGTCTCCTGTTGTTAGAGGGTTATAGTCTAATGTGAAACTCTAAAGAATCCCATTCCAAGTGTCAGGGAACATTGTGATGTATGTGCACAAACACACACAGTTTCATGATGTGATGTGATGTGTGCACACACACATGCATAAGAAGAATATAAGAGTAAGGAAATCAGAAGGAAGGTAAGAGTTGGGTGGAGCTATTTTGCTCTGAGTTGAATATTGATTATACAACTCAAACATAGCAAATGTGCAAACCCATGGTAAGACCTCATATACATAATTAGGAATATATACATTCTCCTGAAGGGAGGCAGAAGGTCTTAAGGCTAATGATACTCATGAGGCTTATGAAGCCCTTTCTCTCTTCAAGATCCCACTATAAAAAATGTAAGCAATTATCAGGCAGAATGGGCTTCATGGAGGTATAGCTACTACAGAGTCACACATACTCAAGAGAATTGTAAAAATAATTTTTTTGATTCGTTAAGTTGCAATTGGGAAGTATTATTTCTTTGATCTCTTTCTATGGCATGAACTGATCTCTACATGAATAGTCACATGTCAAATAGCTGGATGCAAATGTTCCAATGTGCAATACTGCCCTTCCTCAGCTAACTTCTTCTGCCCTAAATCGAAAAATACCAAATGATTAGGCATTTGACTACATGTCAGAGTGAAAGCAACCAATTTGATATCATCTCTCTTTTCTTTTGATCCATCTCAGTTCCCCAATACCCATACCAATACTTATTTCTTATATCAATGGGTTAATATTTTCTTTTACAAATAATGCTAGAATAGTGAGAAGCTACAGCTTACTCCTGACTGTAATACCAAGAGATCAAAAGGTATTTAAGCAAAATTTGAATACTTACCCAAATATTGTCTCATAACATGTCTACAGAATAATGTGTGTCATTGCAGATTTTGGCAATTTCTATGTTACCACCTCAAAGTATTTTATTTAATTTTTAATTAGCATAGCCTGTTAATTTATTGTTTAGGATATCTAATAACATAAAAACAAAGGGATAATACAGAAATTCACTTCTTATTTATAAGTTTAGAAAGAGCATGAAGCTTTCAGAAAAGCAGACAAAACTCATTATAAGAGAACACATGCCTTTAATAACTAGGATTTTCGATATATAGAGTTGAATTACATATTTCTAGCTTGTGAAATGAGATTTTTAGTGAATAATGGTTATGTCTATGCCTATGATATTATTTATTTGGGAAATGATGTATAAGGAGTACAACCTTCATCTATTCATAGAGGAGTTGGATTTCTCAGTGCAGTTTCATGGCATTCCATCAATCTAGACACATATCCATGCATGCAAACATGGTTTTGAAGAGCAAGTCAGGCCATCCTGTTGGAAAAAAATTAATTGAGTAGAAAATTATAATGTTCATTTCAGCTGTAAAATGTTGCACCAAATGACCTAGACTGTAACAGTTATGGTTGATGCTATGTATTGTTTTGAGTGGGCTAAGTGATAGCTGGGATATTTTTAAAAGTATTATTTCAGAATATGCCTATGAAAGATTTTCTAGAAGAGATTAGCATTTCAGTCAGTTGACTGAAGGAAGAGAATCAACAGCATTGATATTGGTGATGTCATCAATTTCACCAAGGGCTTGGATCGAACATAAAAGTCAATGTCTCCCATGGCCTGGGAAATCAGTATTCTCAAGTCATTGAGTCTTCAGACTCCAGAGCTGGTACAAGTCAGCTCTCACCCTTCCAGTTTTCAGAGACTCCTCTATATTCCATAAGTTTTGTCATTTTTTCAAGTATTTGAACTCAGACTAAATAACATTACACACTTCTCTGGTTTTACAGCCTGTCAATGGCACTGTGGGGCTTCTCAGACTTCACAATGATGTGAGAGTCAATTTCCAGAATGAAGGTCCTCTTACACATCTACATGTTCACATTCCATTCCTTTGGTTCTCTGGTTCTCGAAATCTCTAACATTTTCATTATTAAGGAGCCAATAACAAACTAGTTGATGTTTGAAAGTCTTCACAGATGAAGCTTTTCAGGTACGTTTTCTGGACATACTGTCAGAAGCAACTATTTATTTATTATTTATTTATTGCCTTCTTCTCTCATATATTATATCCCAACCACTGAAGAAGGATGCTTAAAAGAAATCCCACACTAGCTCAGAATTGAGAATGATAGAGGGTTGTTTATTTAGGGATAGATTCACAAATCAATGTCCTCTGCTGGAATGGAGAACAGCAACCGAATCCCACAGCTGGAAAAGAGGCCAGACACAGGCTTTACATTAGCATAAATAGTATAAGAGGCCACACCCAAGTGGACAGGAAACTTAAAGGCTACTGACTGTAGGAATTCCTACAGCAAGCTACAGTTTCACTTTCCTCCCTTCTCCATCAGCCTCCACTCTTCTTCTCTCCTAGACCCGCCCCTCTCTGTCTCTTCAAAAAGGAGCAAGCCTGCCTTCCAGAGACATCAGCCAAGCAAAGAATAAGATGCTACAATAAGACGAGGCACATACCATCACATCAAGGCTGCAGGAGGCCATCCAATAAAAGGAAAGGGGATTCACATGCAGGCAAAAGAGTCAGAGACAGCCCCTGCTCTCACTTTGATATATATGGTATATTACATTGACACATTTTCATATGTTGAGCCAACACTGCCTCTCTGGAGTGAAGTCTACTTGATTGTGGTAGATGATTTTTTGATATGTTCTTGAATTCAGTGTGCAAGCATGTTATTGAATATTGTGTCACTAAGGTTCTTGAGGGAAATTGGTGTGTAATTTATTATGGCATATTATTTTAAAGAATGTTACATTTGTTTATGCTATGGAACATTTGTTTTAATGATGCAAAGATATGTTTCTTTTTTATGTTGCATTTGTGTAACTCTGTGATCTGTGTTACTTTGCCTGCCTAAAATACCTTATTGGTCTAATAAAGAACTGAACGGTCAACAGTAAGAGAGGAGAAAGGATTTGAGGGACTGGCAGGCAGAGAGTATAAATAGAAGGAGAGCAAAATAAGGAGGAGAGGAGAACACCAGGAACCAGCCACCCAGCCACACTGCCAGTCACAGAATAAGAGTGTTCATAGCAGCATTATTTGTCATAGCTAGACCCTGGATACAACCTAAATACCCCTTGACCAAAGAATGGATGAGGAAGATGTGTGTAGTAAGGAGTGTGGCGGGCTGCATTCCCGCCTGGCTCCCGGCCGCCCGGCTAGCTTAAGCACCGAAATAACAACACACAAACTGTATTCACTTAAACACTGCATTGCCCATTAGTTTCAGCCTCTTACTCACATCTTGATTAACCCATATCTATTAATCTGTGTAGCACCACGAAGTGGTGCCTTACCGGGAAGATTCTAGCATACGTCCATCTTGGACCGAAGCTTCATCGCATCTGTCTCCTTGAGTAGAGGCATGGCAGTCTGCCCCAGAGAGGCAAGGCATGGTGATTTACCTCACTTAGGAGAGGTGTGGCATCTGACTGAGACATCTACCTCACTTCCTTCTTCCTGTTCTGTCTACTCCACCCACCTAAGGGCCGGCCAATCAAATGGGCCAGGCAGTTTATTAATTAACCAATAAAATCATCAGATAGATAGAAGACACACCTACATCAGATGTGATACATTTACACAATGGAGTACTACACAGGAGAAAAAAATAATGACTTCTTGAGATTTTCAGACAAATGGATGGATCTAGAAAACATCATATTGAGTGAAGTAACTCAGACCCCAAAAGACAAAACTCATATGCACTCACTCATAAGTGGCTTTTACACCAAAGAAAACCAGCCTACCATTCACAATCCCAGAGAACCTAGATAATAATGAGGGCCCCTAAGAGAGATATGGATGTGTGGATCTAATCTACATGGGAAGTAGAAAAAGACAAGATATCCTGAACAAGTTAGGAGTATGGGGACCATGGGAGAGGGCAGACGGGGAGGAGAGAAAAGGGAAGGGATCAGAGAAAATGTATAATTTAATAAAATCAATAAAAAATAAAAATCCCATTATTCTGAAAAAAGAAAGTAAGATACACAGAAGTAAGAAAAGGAAAAAGCCCACAGACAAAGTGTAGATGGGATAATTCAAGTTAAAAAATTTGGCTAGAAACAAGCCATCTAAGGCCCAGCATTTATAAGAAAGAATAAGCCTCCACCTGTGATTTATTAGAGAACTGGGTGGCAGACCCCCAAAAGAGCCAAAGAGTAAAAAACAACAAGCAATAATTCTCTTCCTTTGTTGAATCTTTGTGTAGTTTGGGTATCAGGGTGATATACTCAAGCTTCAAATAATGAATTTGACAATGTTCCTTCTGTTTCTATTTTGTGGCATAATTTAAGGAGTATTGGTATCCTTTTTTTGAAAGTCTTGTAGAATTCTGTGCTAAAATTCTCTGGTCTCGGCTTTTTCCTTTCTTTTATTTTCTTTACTTTCTCTTTTTTCTTTTCTTTTTATTTATCTATTTTTTGGTAGGGAGAGTTTTAATTACTTCTTCTATTTCCTTAAGGTTACATCATTTATCTGTTCTTGATTTAATTTTGGTATGTGGTATCTATCAAGAAAGTTGTCCATTTCTTTTAGATTTTCAAATTTTTGTGGCCTAATGATTCTTCAAATTTCCTTAGTGTCTGTTGTTATGTCCCACGTTTGTTTCTGATTTTGTTAATTTGAATATTCTCTCTGTGTGCTTTAATTAGTTTGGATAAGTGTTTGTGTATTGTGTTGATTTTCTGGAAGAACCAAACTTTGTTTCAATGGTCCTTTATTTTGCTCTCTCTGTTTCTATTTTATTGATTTTTTCTTTGAGTTTGATTATTTCTGCCATCTACTTCTCTTGGATGTGTTTGTTTCCTTTTTCTAGATCTTTCAGGTGTGCTGTTCAGTTGCTAATGTGAAATCTCTGTAGTTTCTTTATATAGACACTTAGTGCTATGAACTTCCCTCTGTAAATCACTTTCATTATGTCCCAGAAGTCTGAGGATATTATACCTTCATTTTCATTGAATTCTAGCAACATGAACTTACTTCTTGGATCCATTTGCTTGGAAATTCTTTTCCCACCCTTTGCTCTGAGATAATGTCTGTTTTTTGAAGTTGAGGTGCATTTCTTTTCTTTTTTTTTGCAAATAATATAGTTTTTATGTGATTATTTCAGATCTGGGCAGACAGGAACAAACAAGCAGCCTCTGACAACAAATATAGAGAATAGAAGTCACAAAGAGGGCTTCAATACTTTTAGCTTGAACTTTAAATAGAATGTGAATTTACTTCCAGAAATGGCTTTCTTTTTTTTTTTTTTTTTTTTTTTTTTGGTTCTTCCACTAGCTCTTTTTTTTTCCTCATTTTTTTTAATTAAAGATTTCCATCTTCTTCCCTCCTCCTCCCCCTTCCCTCCCCTCTCTTCCACCCATACCCCCACTCCACCCCTCTCCAAGACAAAGAGCCATCAGGGTTCCCTTCCCTATGTTAAGTCCAAGGTCCTCCCAGCTCCCCCTAAGTCCAGGAAGGTGAGCAACCAAACTGTCAAGGCTCACAGTGAGCCCATCCATGCTGTAGAGTTCACGCTCATCGCCATTGTCCTTGGAGGTGCATTTCTTGTATGTAGCAGAAGGATTAATTCTGTCAGTCTGTGTCTTTTAAGTGGACAATTAAGCCAATTGATATTGACAGATATTAATGATCAGTGATTCTTAATTTCTGATATTTTGTTGTTGATGTTGTTGGTTTTGTGTGTGTGTGTGTGTGTGTGTGTGGTGTATACCTTCTTTGGGTTTTTCTGGTTTGAGATTATTTATTGCCTGTGCTTTTGTGGGTGTGGATAACCTCCTTGCATTGGGTGTTCCTTCTAGTATCGTTTGTAGGACTCGATTTGTGGATATAAATTGTTAAATTTTATTTGTCATGATATATCTTGTTTTCTTTATCTATATTAATTGAAATTTTGACAGATACAGTAGTTTGGGTTGGCATACGTGTTCCCTTAATGCCTGTAAGACAATGTTTTTTAGAATCTCTAGTGAGAAATCAGGGTTAATTCTAGTTTTTTGTTCTATATGTTTAATGATTTGATTATTATATGATGTGGGGACTTTCTTTTCTGTTCTAATCTATTTGGTATTCTGTTAGCTTCTTGTACCTTCATAGGCATCTCCTCTAGTTTAAGAAAATTTTCTTCATGAATTTGTTAAATAAGTTTTCTGGGTTTTTAGCTAGGATTCTTCTCTTTCTTTTATTCCTATTATTCTTAGATTTGCCCTTTCTTTGTGTCTCAGTTTTCCTAAATGTTTTATGATACATTCTTTTAAGATTATCATTTTCTTTGACTGATGTATCTATTTCATCTATCATGTCTTCAACACCTGAAAATTTCTCTTCCATTCCTTATGTTCTGTTGATGATGCTTGTGTCTGTAGATCCTGATTGTTCAATTAGACTATCTATTTACAGAATTCCCTCAGTTTGTGTTTTCTTCATTGCTTTATTTTGGTTTTCAGGACTCGAAGAGTGTCCTCTATCTGTTTGTTTGTTTATTTGTTTATGTTTTCCATAAGGGTTTTATTGATTTCTTCCAATTTTTAGTTTACCCTTTTCTTGATTTCTTTAAGGTTCTTTTTTGTTTGTTTGTTTTTTGTTTTGTTTCCTCTTTAAAGACCCCTATAACCTTCATGATCTAGGTTTTAAGGCCATTTTCTTGTGCTTTAGCTGCGTTGGAATATTAATGTCTTGCTGTCATAGGCTAATTGGGTTCTAGCAATGCTATATTGCCCTGGCTGTTGTTGACTGTGTTTTTATACTGGCATTTACCCACCTGGGTTTGAGAAGATGATAGTTTAAGGTTTTAGATTTTAGGTGTTTTTCGGTGGGGATGCCTATTTTATTACTTGGTTTCTATTTTCTCTTTGGCCATCTATTCTTTGTGGCTTGGAATTCAGGCCACTGGCATAATCTCTGATCCCATAGGAAGTCTCTGTCTAAGTTGGGGGCTGGAATTTTGGTGCCTAGCTATGCCTTTGGCTGGTATGTGCTGCATCTGAGTTTTGGAAGTCCGCTGGTTTTGGGACCAGGGGCCAAGAGGTGGAACTGTTCTTTGGCCTGGTATGGCCTGCATTGGGGCAGGTAAAGGCTGCTGGAATTTGGGTAGGGGAATGACAGAAATTTGAGTAGTGAGTGGAGGTGTTCAAGTGGAATGGGTCTTTGGGAACTGAATCTAGGGAGTATGGAAGTTTAGCTGGCAGGTGTGTCACTCAGTTGTTGTTCTGACTGGTATGGCCTGCATTGATCAGTCTCCATGTGCAAAAATTTAACTATTGAATAGTTAAGTTAAAATTTCATCTCATAAAATACAGGAATGAATTATAAAACTCATATACAGTTGTTCTTTTAGCTATAGTTTACTATTGCAGTATTATTGCATAGACTCTTCCTGGGGAGAAGTGAATAAAATATCTACTCACTTCAACAAGGCTCTAATGACAGGTGAAAGTAAAGAAGTTCACCTTGATGAAACGAACCAATGACTTCACTCAGTTCATTTACAGGGCTATGGATGAAGGGTTGTTATGGGTATGTGAGTATCTTCCAGACATTTGCAACATCTCAAAAGCCACTCCCATCTTATATTATGACATTAGACTGGTGCCATGGAACTCACATTATCAAGTGAGTTAATCATACTCTCTATCACGTTAATCATCACTTCCTATATATTCCAGCTTCTCCTTAGGTAACTTCTGGCTGGGGATACAGTAGAGTATTACAAGTTCTTTTATTGTTTTATTAAAAATAATTCTTGGGAGTCAGCTATTAGGGCATAAACAGAGCAATGGAGAAATGATCACCTCACCTTTTTTTCTTTTTCTTTTTTTATAATTTATTTTAATTTTTAAAAAAGAAAACAAACTATCTTTTTTTCATTTTACATACCAATACCAGTTCCCACTCTCCCCCATTCCTTCCACATTCTCCCCACCCCACCTCCATCCAGTCCTCAGAGAGGGTAAGGCACATTTCTTTGGGAAGGTCCAAGGCCCTCCCTACTATATCTAGACTGAGCAAGGTATCCATCCAAAAAGAATGGGTTCCAAAAAAAAAAAAAAAAAAAAACATTACAAGTATTATCACCTCACCTTCTTTTCTACCTTTCCAGCTCAAAAAGGCTGTACATTTTTCTCAGCCCCACTTATTCCTTCTGGGTGTCCCTCTACCTTCCTATGAGTCATCCAGAAAACTCTTTGGTCCACTCCAGTCAACTGAATGTGGACTCCACCCTCCAAACCAAGATCTGACTCCATTGATATTCTCAGAGGGACAACACAGAGACATATTCCACAACCGTGAAGAGTGAAGTCTGTATTCCAAGGTGAGTGTCCAATGACCTCTTTTAAAATCAGTTCTTTGAGAATTTAACACACATTTTGACTATATTCATTTTCACTTCTCAGCTCTTCCTAGTTTCGTACCCAAATTTATGGCCTTTCTTCCCCATCAAGGCAAATTTTTATTCTCCAATTATTCTTGGATATGTTGCCTTCCATTGGAACATGATCAACGTCTAAGGGGCTAAACTTTGGGAAAAATTTGGCTATTCCTCTCTCAGAAGCTAGAAATTGCCAATTGCTTCTCAATTAATGTAAAGTTTGTGTCAAACTCTCCTCTCTGCTTTGGGATTTGGTCTGGTTTGGGCTTTCACAAGTCTTGGGCATAATGCTACAACCTTTCTGAGCTCATACTTGCATCTTCCCTGTTATATCGAGAAGACAATGTTTTCTTGTATTGTTTCCCTGTTTCCCACATTCATAGTCTCTAACCTCAGTTTATTTACCAGCCATTTATTTAACCAGGCCTAAGTCATCTCTATACCAAGATGGGCATGAGCTATTCACTCCTTTATGCCTAGAGGTGTGGTTCTCAGTCCTCTTAATGTTTTGATATTTTAGTACAGACCTCATGTTGTAGGGACCCCAATCATAAAATTGTTGCGTTATTATTTCATAATGGTAATTTTGCCACTGCTTTGAATCATAATGTAAGATATGGGGGATATTCGTTATGTGGTCCCTAAACCCAGAAGTTGAGAACTGCTGTCCTAGTGGAAAAAACTATAGCAAATAATCTAATATTAAGGCATTTTATTAAATGAACTAATTTAATTTAACTGATGTAATGATAATACCACCTTTAACAAAAAATTCTTTTTCTAATTATTTGTTATTAATATATAGATGTAGAATATACTTTTGTCTTTGAAATCTTTTAAACTCACTTGTTAGAATCTTTACTAGGTTCTTGAGGACTTCCTACATAATAATTTTGCCAGAGAATAAAGACAGCTTTGATTTTCTAACCATTAACTTAATTTTTTGTCTTTTTTGTCCTGTTGGTATAACTAGACTCTCCAGTACTATGCTGTGTAAGAGTGGCAAGCTTGAGCATCTCTGGTTTGTTAGGGGATACAATCTCACAGCAAACTCTTGCTTCTATACTCTTTCTGCCCTATTTTCAGGGATGTTCCTGGAGCTTTTTATGCAGGAATGTTCTGTAGATATGTGTCCATTTCAATGGTTTTGGTTTTTGCCATCAGTTGTAAATAGAAGTTTTGAAAGCATTTTTAGGGGCATTTTCTTTCTTTCTTTCTTTCTTTCTTTCTTTCTTTCTTTCTTTCTTTCTTTCTTTCTTTCTTTTTAATTTTTGATTTTATTATTTATTTATTTGTTTGTTTATTTTGGTTTTCCTTTTTTATTGATTTTTGTTGAGACAAGGTTTCTCTGTGTATCTCTGGCTATCCTGGAACTCACTCTGTAGACCAGACTGGCCTTTGAACCCACAGAGTGCTGCCTCTTGAGTGCTGTTGAGTGCCGGGATTAAAGGTGTGCATCACCACCTCCCAGCTGGCATTTTCATGTTCAACAGAGTTTTCTTCATTTCCCCTCTCACCCCTCAGGTTCTGTCCTTAGTACTATTCTATTATTGCAAATGAAATGTGAAATTTTTCCTTCTTTTCTATTTTGCAGATAAGTTTGGGTAGATTTTGTTTTCCAGTTAATAATTTATATGTAAGCTCTCTGAGCTTCATGTTTTCTTTGTGGGGTATTTTAAGCACAATTTATTTAAGTAAATTTATTAAGTAAAACTACCCTTTGAGTCCTCTGTGTTCTCTATTAACTCTAAATGAGTCTCTCTCTTGTTTCTAAAGTAGTTTATCTATTTCAGCTGAATTTTTACTTCAATAGATTAAAGGTAGAATGATAGTAATGAGAAGCGACCAGCTGCCTTTCATTCGTAAGATTTGCATATGCTTATAAACTACCTTTAAAAAAAAGTTATTGCTTTGTTTGCTTTCCTGAACACAACATTTTTTTTTTTCACAAGAAGCCTCTTTCAGGTTGCATTATTTTCCTTTTTGTTACTATACTTTCCACTCACCAGTTTCAGCCTTTATACTGGAGAGTTCTGTTCCTCTGATTGCTTGTGTTCCTGGTGCTCTCTTCCTCCTGGGTCCTTAGGACAAAATCTTAAATTGCTGCTTTTAAAATAAGACTCATTTTTACCATAAATATTTGTAACTATTTTAATAAGTCCTTCTTAAGCTACAGTCGAGAAATTTTATTTTATTTTTTCAGTCCAATGTATTTTCTAACTCTCTTGGATTTAATTATTCGCTCATATGAAATACATGTTTTGGAGCTGTTCCCTATGTCTCTTGTGTCATCAGGCTCTGTGAAAACTTCATTATGATTACAGATTATGTGTTGTATTTTATTTCATTTATCACTGTCTATTTTATTTCCAATGATAATTCATCAGTATATTCTGATTGTGATTCTTTCTTCCCCATCTTCTCCCAGATCCTCCTTAGCTTCCCACTCATCCGAACCCATGCCTTTTTCTCTCTTGCTTTAGAAAGTTCTATAATCACTGAGACTGGTTTATGGCTCAGGGAATGTTCCACTTTGGAGTCCACCTGAATTGTGCAATCATTTTTTTCATCTTTGTGAACTTCTCATTATTCTGGCTAGCAGTTCCTGCTTGAAAACCATTCATTAATTTTTGTAATTTGTTTTTATTTGTTTTCTCATACTTCCCTTTTATTTAAATGTCCTCCCAGCAACATGCATCTTTTCCATATCATTAAACTGAATTAATTTTACATTTATTATTAAAAGCTTAGACCATTTATATTTAATATAGCTGATAATTTGTTTTGGTTTTAACCTATAAATTGGTGATTGGTTTTAAATTTGCTCCTGAAACTTCTACCTTTTCTCTTGTGTATTATTTCATGGCTCAATTTATTCCTATCTTGTATCTTACTAGTAATACCTTATATTTTCTCTTTTATTCCAGAAGTTTCTTTGGAATCCTTACATCTTTAACTTATAATCATAGTTTAACTTATGAACCTATCTTCAAACAATACCACATCACTGCTGAAGAGTATAATTAATTTTGTATCCAAATCATTTCCATTTCCTTCTCCTATCATTTTTGCTATTGCTATATTTTTTCCCAATATGTTAAATATCTACTATGTTTTATTGGTTTTACCTTTATTAAACATGTGTCTTGCTAAAGTTTATTTTTAAATGTTCTTGGTTTAGACCTCTTATTTTTGGATATTCTACTTGTTTTCCATTCAGTAACTGCCTGCTTATAACAGAGAGTCCAGGAAAAATCATAGAAGAATATGACACACACATCAAAACGAGTGTTATATACACAATATTCAAGAAAATAATTTGATTTCCTAGGTGATACCATTCTGCACAAATATAAATCGGAAATTAACACAATTATTTTCAGAACACTTTCTGAGAAACTTTCGTTTTGTTATTTAAGAGTTTAAACAGAATGCTGATGATATTGGATTAGAACTACAGGATTAATTTACCATATTAGGTGTATATCAGAGACTATTTCTAGAAATTTAATGCTTCAGTATAAATTTCTATGATTGCTTTTTTATGAAATGTGGATTAGTTTCTCCAAAAAGTGCTGAGTACATTGATGTGAAAATTTGTACCCGATCCACCAGCAGTTGCAGTAAAATACTTCATTGTGTAAAAGTCAAGAAAAACATTACCTGAAACTCTGTTAAAATGAGGCAATTTTTCATTCAAACTATAGTCTGGCCATAAAAAGTTAGGGGTCACATTTACAATGAAGCTTTCTATCAAGACTCAATTCAAATAAAGCCCTTGGTTACAATCTGGACATCTTGCTTACCCTGACTATGGGTGATACAAACCTTCACTGTTTGCAGTATTTGATATTTTATGATGAATTATGTCTAGTCATTTTGAGTAAGTAGGACAGCAAGAATATGAAATTTTCATCGAAAATAATACAAAGATTAATTCCATAGTGCAGAATAGAAGAGGATTTTCCTATGTGCATGGAAATGACACAGGGATGGCTCCATACTTTCAGGCTCATAAAACTATTATGGGGGGCCATAAATTGTCTCTAGGAAGTCCACTTTGCCCCCAGGAGAAGCTGTGAGGAGCACCGTGATGTAAGCTGTGTAGTGTGTGATAGAGAGAGCTAGTGCAGCAGGGGGAAATCCACTTTAATCTCAAATTTAGTTTCACAGCAGCAAACCGCCCAGTGTGAGAATAGGAATTAGACATGCACAGGGGCTGAAAATGTGACTCCGAGTCTGTCCAATGACATGACTGTGAGCATTTAAAAATGGTAGGGAAAGATGGGATTACTATCCCTATTTAAAGACAGTGCTGGGGACTGTCTGGGAGGCAGAAGGAGAAACGCCCACCCATTCACTCTTCTTAGTACTTGCCGGCTTTTCTCTAATTCTTCGTTAGAATTTGAGAGGAGGTTTTTTTTCTGTCCCTGGACTATGAAAGTGGGAAAGGGGGAATGAAGAGTTGGCATTTATATCTCCGTTGTGCTCTGCTAAATGGGAAGGGAGCAAAATGCACTAATTTTCCTCAAGGTAATGATGGAGGTTTGTTACTTTCCAGATTATAAAAGTATGTCTGTGATTCAGTTTATCATTCTTAGGAACCTTCTTTTACAGTGCTGAGAGATGTAAAGGTATAAGGTCTCTTCTTCCTACTGAGGTATAGACATATGTAATTGTAATTATAGAGTTCTAATACATACCTCTTTTTAGTATGCCCCTCAAACCCATTAGAATGGCACATTCAGAAGCAAACTGGACTCCTCTCTTTTGCCTGACTATCAGGGGCTCTGTGTTGTGAGTTCTGCATCTCTGTAGTCTTATCTTTAACTAGGTTTTCTCATCTGTTATGAGTTCCAGCAAATTAATCCCTTTCTATCCTCTGCTCTCTCCACACCTGTTTATGTCATTCTTTACTGCCTCCCTGTAGTAGTACTTTTTCATCACGATTACCAGCTTACAAATAATGACCCAGAGACTTATTAATTATGAAAGCTGGGCCTTAGCTTAGACTTGTGCCATGAGCTGGTGAGGGACAGTTGTATTCTGTCAATTATGTTTTAAATAAACGCTGATTGGCCAATAGCCAGGCAGGAAGTATAGGCAGGTGAACGAGACAGGAAGTAGAGGTGG
Organism: Arvicola amphibius; assembly: GCF_903992535.2. Lineage (NCBI taxonomy): Eukaryota > Metazoa > Chordata > Mammalia > Rodentia > Cricetidae > Arvicola > Arvicola amphibius. The sequence goes on from NC_052048.2 coordinate 190,771,937, forward strand.
GATGATGAGAACAGGAGAATTCTGGGAAGCAGGAAGCTCCCTCAGCAGTCCTGTGCAGATGACGGAAGAAGCAAGATGTGACCTGCACCACTGAGAAAGGTACTGAGCCACGTGGCTAACATAGATGAAAATAATGGGTATAAGAGCTAATAAGAATCCTGTGCTAATGGGCCAATCAGTTTATGATTAATGGAGACTCTCTCTGTGGTTTTCTTTGGTGCTTACCGACTGTGGGAACTAGGCAGGAGAGAAACCCCAAAAAGCCGGCCCACATATTACAATTAGCTTTTATAACTTAAATTAACCCATTTATACTAATCTATGTTCTGCCATATAGCTTCCTTCAAGTCTGGCTGGTGACTCTCTTCTCCTCCTCCTCCTCCTCCTCCTCCTCCTCCTTCTTCTTCTTGAGTTCTATTTCTGCCCAGAAGTCCTGCCTATGCCTCTTGAATTGCTATTGGATATTCAGCATTTTTAAAATACAAATCACATTAATACATCTTCACACAGTGTACAAATATTCCTCTTGTACGTACTTATCCCTCGTTCTCTTTCATAACTCCTCCAGACATGGCAAATTTCTCTCCCACATTTCTCCATAGAATGTTCTTGAGGAATATTATTATAATATTGAACTTATTCTAAAGGGAGCCCTGATTTTATATCTGTCTCATTGTTCAACACACCATATTAAACCAATGGATGTGGTGGGCACTGAATAATGGGAAATTATGATACCATGGAGGAAAAGAATAAACTGAGCCCCAGATGGGAAGAAAGCACATTTAACATTTTACCAGCTGCTTTTAGAACTAGCATTGAAACTTTTCCTTATTGTAGACAATGGTACCATAAATCCTCAATACACATGCTTAAGTGGGCATAGCTAATTTCTAAACCAGCAAGGACTTTTAAGTATAAGATCACCAACATAACTTTAAAGGAAAAATTATATTTGCTCCCAAAAAACTTTCAGGGATTGTGTTACTGCACCAAAAGCTAAGAAGTCAAAATTTACTGTGAAATATTAGGGATAAAATGATGACTCAACTCGCTTTATGTAAAAAACACTTTTACAGTTGATTTTCCAGACTTAGTTTTAACTCCAGTCATTATTATAGGCAGAGGCATCAGAAGGGACCTGACTGTGTGTCCTTGAAGCTATGAGGAATATGTGGTTTCCCAGACACATGTGAACCTGAGACTGGAAGAAAGGACACAGGCAAGTAGAAATGGATTCTGAGATGTAATGATTCAGTCATTTTCTAGTGCTCAAGATGGACACTTATTGTTTCCGGGCCTTTCCAGATTTTCTACAATAATCATGAATCTTTCTTTTAATGATTAAAATAGACACTCTGGAGTTATGTACAATTTTAATGAAATGAAGTTTGTTTTAGTAATGGGAGAGACTATCTCTAAGTAGGTTTCATAGACTCCCAAAAGAAGAATCGACTTAGTTCATGGAATCCCCAGCTGAAGGACCCCAGCTGAGGGCAGTTAAGCTTAGCCAGGCTGAGCATCCTCAACACCTGAACTGGAGTATCTTGTTAATGATCCCCCATTGCTCTCTCTGAGCTGTTCTCAGAAAAACTATTTCTTATGAAGACTCCTCTTAAGACAGAACATGCAAATGATAAGCTTAAAATAAAGATAAAATAGAGCAACTCTAGCTATATAACATAAATACAGATTTGAGAACCCTAACACAAATACAGATTTGGACAACCCTCAAGTTTTTAGAAAAAAATATTAAGTTGTAAAAGGCATGCAATTTTCTTCAGTTATTCTCTCTCTCTCTCTCCTCTCTCTCTCTCACTCTCCTCTCTCTCTCTCTCTCTGTGTGTGTGTGTTGTGGGTGTGTGTGTGTGTGTGTGCGTGCATGTGTGTGTGGTGTAGAGTTCTTAGACCTTGGGGCTTTCAGTTTGGTCATATAACCAATATGATCTTTCCCCCAATCCTCTTTAGTCATAAAATTCCTAAAATTCTAAATCACAAGTATACATTTAATTTATTTCTTATCATTCAAGACAACCTTGTGGATAACCAAGAAAATAAGTCTTTGGCCAAACTACTAGTAAAATTTTTTATTAGTTGTCTATGTTAGTCATCTTTGGTTTGAATTTGTCATGGAGTCTATACAAAAATAGCTAATAGAATTTGTAATTTTCTATGTTCAAGTCTTTGAACATGTAAACCTTAGCAATTTTTAGAGGATAAAGTAGGCAAAAGTTCTATTTCTATGATATGATTCAGGATTTTATACACTACCCTCTCTTGTCTGTGTGATTACCATCTTTAGGCAGACCATCTGTGCTCACCACTTCATTAGGAACATCTGTTTTTCAGCTCACAATCTCAGGGTCATAGAGACACTGGAAGTTTTTTTCTGAACAAATCATATAATTTGGACATTTGTAACTTTTAGAGAATGTGTTCTCTCTCCCCCCTTAGATTATAGTCATATCCATTACACAAATATTATGGAGTAGCACTATCTAAAAACAATTAAAATTATCCCATTAAACCAGAAGCCAGTTACAATTAAAATCCTTTAAACTTGTAAAGTTTTTTAGTTTTATTTTTGGGACAATCTATTTTTAACTAGTAATAAGTTTAGGAAAATGTCTCTAATTCCAGAATAATTAAAAATAAAGTTGGTTATGGTTTTGCAAGGTTGTTGAACTTTTGTCTCATGATGACTTAATGTAGTGCTTTTCAATTTCAGTCTTGTGTTTCAGAATTATTTTTCCTTCTACTAATTTATTCAAAGTTGTTTTTATTACCTTATGTTGATAATTAACTTTATAGTTTTTAGAAATGAAAAACACTTGCGAATATTTACACGTGTAGTATTTGTAAAACATGTATGTTTGAATTTTAAATAGTAATAATTCATGAAATAAATTTATAGAATTCCTCATCTGGTAACCTTTGAAGAAATACTGTGGAAAAAAATTGTTTTTAGAATTTTAAAAAATAAAGCACTAAAGAGTGCCACCAAAAAGTTACCTTTGCTTATGCAAAAAAGGAGTGAATGAAGCAGGCAAGGTCCAAGGCCTTATCTACATGTAAGCAGGTGCAGACAGTCAACTGAAAGGAAATTAGGTTGTGATAAAAGTGTAGAATGTTTTACTTGTTTTCATACTAAAATGGGGTTAAAAATATCCATTTAATGACAACTAGTATGAGTACGTATTGTGAAAAGCATAGCAATATATTTAAACATTGCTCTAGTAGCACTGAATAATAAAACTAATTCATAAAAATAATTGCCTTGTTTGCCTGTTCAAGTAAACTGTCAAATCATCTCAAGAGTGACTTTGTATCTGTTCTTGATGAAAGATTGTGTTTAATAATTGCCAGTTCTATAGCACAAAATTCATAATATTAGAATATTGCAACAGTTTTGTGTGTTAATAAGTAGGTAATTCAAATCATTGTATTGTTTTTTTTCTCATTTTTTTATTAAAGATTTCCATCTCCTCCCCTCCTCCTCCCCCTGCCTTCCCCTCCCTTTCACACCATACCCCCACTCCCTCCCTCTACAAGCCAAAGAGCCATCAGGGTTTCCCTTCACTATGTTAAGTCCAAGGTCTTCCCAACTCCTCCTAAGGCCCAGGAAGGTGAGCAACCAAACTGACAAGGCTCACAGTGAGCCCATCCATGCTGTAGAGTTCAAGCTCATCAGCCGTTGTCCTTGGTTTCTCAGTCCTCCTCCACCGTCAAGCCACATTCAGAGAGTCCGGTTTGGTCCCCTGTTCCATCAGTCCCATTCCAACTGGACTTGTGGTCTCCTGTTAGATCTGTCCCACCATCTCAATGGGTGAACGCACCCTTCACGGTCCTGACTTCCTTGCCTCATGATCTCCTCCCTTTTGCTCCTCATCAGGACCTTGGGAGCTCAGTCCGGTGCTCCTACGTGGGGCTCTGTCATTTTCCTCCATCCAATGCCAGGTGAAGGTTCTATGGTGATATGCAAGGATATTCATGAGTATGGCAATAGGATCTGGACATTTCTGGCACCCTCTCCTCAGCTTCCCAAGGAACTAGCTGGGGGCATCGAGCCTATAATTCATAAAAAATCCTAGAGAAGCTAAATAAGAAGGTGAATCCAAAGAAAATCATATAGTTATCCCTCCTGATATTGGAAGTAGACAAGATGCCAGACAAAAAATGGGAACTTGGGGGTGGGTGGGATGGGGGGATGGGGGATGGGAGAGAAAAGTGTGAAGTGGAGGCATGGGAAGATCTTGGGGAATAGGATGGTTGGGATATAGGAAGGGTGGATATGGGAACAAGGAATTATATATCTTAATTAAGGGAGCCATTCTAGGGTTGGGCAGAGACTTGACTCTAGAGGGATTCCCAGGTGTCCAGGAAATCATTGTATTGTTGATTGGAAGACTGAATGGCTGAAGTGGAAGGATTTTTTTTATTTTAGGGACTGAAGGATGGTATATTCTTAGTTGAGCATAGCATTTGTAGCATCATGGGTTAGACCCACTTCTAATGCCATTTCCTGAGCCTCAAAAGAGATGTCATGTTGTATGCAGGCTTCACATAACATGTGAGTCTTAGAACCAAGCCAGAATTTAGTTCTAACCTACTCTGGATCTCAGTTTACCTATTTTTGTGGGACCCGAAATTCATTCAAAAGCATCACCTATGCAAAAGTCTTCCTCACACAGTTGTTTGGGGTTGCAGCATCAACTGGAAAGGCTAGTGTTGTTGAAAACTGAATCTTTTCTGACTCTGAAAATTATAAAGCAAGATTGTAGATAGGAAATCTGCCCAAGTTCCTGGATGTGTGTAAATGCACTCACATGTATATGAAATGCCAGAGAAAGTCTAGCAGGACCATTCCAGTAGGCCTGGGACTCTTTCTGTCTCATTCACCACTATGTTTCCCTTGTCTTCTTCTAACCTTACTCCTAGCTTGACTCTTCACTGTCAGCTAAGGCTCATTTCCCTTCCTCGCTTCCCTTAAGATCACCTGGTATAAAATCCCAGTTTCCACATAGTGGTACTTAGTGTGTGCTTAAGAAAAAGCCATCTTTAAAAAATAATGTGCATTTAACTTCCTAACATAAAAACAATGGGTCTGCTAATTTTTAGATTGATAGTTATTGTTTCTTTATTCTGCTGAGTATATAATTTCAGTCATTTGCTTTTGAGAGACATTAGCCTCATTCAATAAGAACCGTAGGAAGGATGTCATTACAGATATTCCACAATTGGTTAACAGCTATGGATATAATATAAATTAGCAGGTAAAGGAGCAGTGGGCAGATTGAGATGAATGGTCTGCGTGGGGACTGGCACTTTGCCAACTTCTTTGCTTCTGTGCTGATCCAATTCTCTGCTAATATGGGCAATAAAGAGTCTATATTTGTGACATGAAGAGCTGAGGTCATGTCAGTTCAGGAAACTTTTTAAAACATCAGTTTTCCACTTAGAGATTCAGCTCGTCTATTGTGAGCATTCTTACTCCCTCTCAAATCTCCATCAGCAATATATACACATGTATACGTATATATCTCGTCAGCAGAAGTACATATGTGTATGTATTCTAGAAACATCCTTTTTGAAATGCATAAATCAATCCAATGGAAAGGAAAAAAAGAGAAGAACTTAAAAAGTTCCCTTAGCTTTTATACTTCTGTAGTCCAATGCTGCATGCTGCCTCCCTCTTTTTAAAGGTGGTCTAACTTCAGTGTCTTGGCCCTTCACCCCTCTTTCTCTCTTGAATCCACTCCAATTTGACTCTTCCGTTTCAATACTCAAGCTGTCTTCAGAGATTCATTTTTTCCTATGTTTCCAAAGTCTATAAGAAGTGTTTGCTCATATTACCAACATCCCAGCAATATTCTACCCAGGACTTTATTCCTTATTTCCTTGACACTCTTTTATTGGTGTGTTTGTGACAATCCATACCCTCTTGGTTTCCTTAATACTTCCCTGATTGCAGTTTTCAACATCTTTTTTCTTGGGTTTCTCTCCTTTCAGACCTTCAAAAGTTAAAATGCCTCAGGGGCTTATCTATGGCCCTTTCTTCAAATACAGCACTTTAGATTATATCATGTCTAGGCTTTAGCCTCTATTATGCAAATTCTTTTAACATAACTTATACTCAAGTGTTTATTTGGGGAACTTTAAAAGATAGACTAGCACTATAGTAAATAGAAATACAACCATCAAAGCATTGACTTTTTTCTTCAGTAATTTCCTGTAAATACTTCTTCCACTTCTGTACTTACAAGTTTCAGAGTACCTACACAACATCGGATTTATCTTGATCTTTACTACCTCCTCTCAAGGATGGTTATTGTTACCAATTATTTAGAAAGGTAGAGTTGTCTTCAAATCTTTTCTTTTTGCTTTGTCTCTTGTTTTTTTCCAAATCACTCTCCATACACATCAGTTCTATGAGCTTATAAAATAGTTGTATGTTATTTTTATGTTTTATATCCATTCATCAGCTTTCCATCCTTTTGAAAATTCTCTCTCATACAATGCATCCCAAGTGCAACTTCCTTTCTCTGCAGTCCTCCCAATCCCTCCACCTACGCTTCCCTGATTCTCCAGATATATTGCTTCTCCATTTCCCTTCAGAAAAGAGCAGTCCTTCCAGGGATATCAACTGAACAAGATGCTTAACACTAGACACAATCCATCATATCAAGGCTGTGCGAAGCAATCCACTAGGGTTAAAAAAGTCTGGAGAGCAGCTAAAGAGTCACAGAAAACCCTCACTCCAACTACTAAAAGTCCCACAGGAACCTCAAGCTAAACAACTGCAGCATGTATGCAGAGGATCTAGAGCAGGCCCATGCAGGCACGGTGATTGCTGTTTCAGTCTCTGTGTGTCACTATGAACCTGCTTAGATGATTCTGTGGGTAACCTGCTCCTGGTGTCCTCCACCACTTTGACTGCTACAATCCTCTGCCTCTTCCCTGAACTCCCTGAATGTTTGGGTGTGGATCTCTGCATTTTGTTCCCATCTACTGCTGGAGGAAGCCTCTCTGATGACTAGGGCATTGATCTATGAGTATAGCAAAATATCATCAAGAATCATTTCATTGATTTTTTTTTCTTTTTTGGTGGGCTATCATGCTTGGTTCTACCCAAGGTTTCTGAGCCAACCTGATTCTAGTTTCTTGTCATCAGGGCTGTGTTAGGTATGGATTCCCTGTCATGGCTTGGGTTTCAAGTTAGACCAGTCATTCATTGTCCACTCACACAAGTTATGAGCCACCATTGTTCCAGCACATCTTCCAAGCAGAAAAGACCAGTGTAAGAACAACAGGAATAGAAAAAGGAGAAGAATCCCAGCTCAAAGGCCTAGAAAATATTTTTGAGAAAATCAGAAAAGAAAATCTTCCTAACCTAAAGAAGGGGGTGCCTATAAAAATATAAGAAGCTTACAGAACACCAAATAGATTGGACCAGAAAAGAAAGTCCCCTTGTCACATAATAATCAAAACACTAAACATATAGAAGAAAGAAAAATATTAAAAACTATAAGAGGAAAAGAGAAAGTAACAGATAAGGATAGACCTGTTAGAATTGGACCTGACTTTTCAGTGGAGGCTCTGAAAGACATATGGGCCTTTACAGATGTCCTGCAGACTCGAAGAGCCCACAGATTCAAGCCCACACTACTATACCCAGCTTTCCATCTCTTTAAAGGAAGGGATCATAGTATTTTTCTTTGTTTTCCTAGGCATTTCTTGGCATGTATGTTTCTCCAGTTTCATCTTACATACTCTGATGCCAGTGCCACCCTGAAGCTTGTTTCTCCTTTCTGCTCCAGCACACAAGCCTTCATACCTCAGAGGCTCTGTAGTTTGCTGTCTTTCTACTCAGAGTGCCATTGCCAAGCTTATACATTCTGGTTTCCTCTCATCCTTTCCCTTTGGTGGCACAAACTTTTCCTCAGGGATTCCTTTCCTAGCAATGGTGCATGGATTTCTATTTTCTCTGTCACAACTCATGGCTTATTTCCTTTAGACTTTAGCAAAATCTAAAGATTTTCTGATCTAAATATTTATTGATTGTTCACTTTATTGTTAGAATTTATAGTCAGGATAGGATGCTATCTTGTCTCAGTAATGCCTGGCATTTACAATTCAAGAAGTATTTTTTCGAAACCTGAATTACAATAACTTAGAGTTGATTTTGAGAAATACAGATCCAAAAAAACTACAGTAATAATATCAGAGAAGCATAAGGTTTCAAAACACTACTTGATTAAAATTAATCTGAGATAGTCAATCAGGAAGTTCCAAAGCATTGAGATCATGGTAGAAAAGTTTTGAGTGGGAAGAAAAAGCATAATATGTCAAGGGGGATAAAGGGAACCAACCCAGTATACTAGGGGAGAAAGGGAAGAGTTTAGATGAATTAGCAGTTTTAAAAATGCACGGTACAGGGAAGGAACTGCAAATTCAGAGCTAGTTTAAACTTTTAGAGCTTTATATATTGTGTCGAATTTTGACCGTTGAGTGAAGAATCAGTGTGATCCTGGGACACAGGACTAGTAGTTTATGTAGCATAGCAACATGATTTAATGGAGTTGATGGTGAGTGAAGAAGAAAAAGACAATGCAGGATGAATGGTTAGGGAAGGATGATGCTTGCGGGTGAGGCATTCATAAAGAATACAATGGCACTGACTATTGAAATGCAAAGGAGAAAGAGACCCATGCGTATTTCAACGGTTAACCGAGAAGAATTGATCTCTGGAGTTGGGAGGACCTTGGTCTTAACATAGAGTAGGGAACCCCGATGGCTCCTTGGCCTGAAAAGGGAGGGAGGGAGGTTATGGGGGGGGGGGGAGGAGAGGAAAGGGGGAGGAAGAGGGGAGGAGATGGAAATTTTTTAAATAAAATAAAGAAAAAAAAGAATTGAAAAAATGATGAGATCAAAAGTAAAACAACAGGAATCTGTAGCTACTACTGAGTAAAAAAACAAAGATAAAATTACTGCTTATATTCTTTTTTTTTTTCTTCTTTTACCTAGCTGGGGGTGTCTTCCTGGACACCTGGGAACCCCTCTAGAGTCAAGTCTCTGCCAACCCTAGAATGGCTCCCTTAACTAAGATATATAGTTCCTTATTCCCATATCCACCCTTCCTATATCCCAACCATCCTATTCCCCCAAGCTCTTCCCATCCTCCACTTCACACTTTTCTCGCCCCATCCCCCCTCCCCCCATCCCACCCCACCCCTATGTTCCCATTTTTTGTCCGACAATCTTGTCTACTTCCAGTATCCAGGAGGATAACTATATGTTTTTCTTTGGGTTCACCTTCTTATATAGCTTCTCTAGGATTTTTTTTACGAATTATAGGCTCGATGTCCTTTATTTATGGCTATATTCTTATGTATTTATGATATCTATATTTAAAAGGAAGAGCCATTATTCACAGATGAGATCTCTGTGACTAAACTATAAGCAACTAGTGAAAACTCTAGATCTAAAAGATGAATGTATGAAGTATGTGAGCTAGATGTAGAGTCTAGATATATGATATATTTTCTCCATATTACTCTCTCTTCCATATTTCTCTTCTTTCATATTGTTCCATTCCAGATGTTCCCCATCCATCTTTTCAATTTCCCTTTCCTGATGAGGCCTACTTATATACCCTACCACCTTACTCTATACCTAACCTTTGTGGTTCTATGGATTGTAACATTGTTATCATTAACTTAACAGTTAATATTCTTTTACAAACAAATGCATTATACCAAAATTTTGTCTTTCTGGGTTTGGGATATCTCACTTTTGATGATTTGATTTTCTAGATCCATCAATTTACCTGAAATTTTCGTTTCCCTTTTAAAATAAATGAGTCGTAACCCATTGCATATATATACAACATTGGTTTTAAAATTGAATTTCAGTAAATAGCAATAGGAAGTTGTGATCGTTAATCTTGGTTGCCAGCTTGATTACATCTGGGATTAACTCATTCCCAAGAATCTGTGCGCAACTGTGAGGGATTTTTTTCTTGGTTGGATCACTGAGGTGGGAAGACCCACCCAAATTTCAGACCATGTAAGGTGGAAAAAAAACACCCTAAACCTTCTGGTTGCAGCCAACCTAAAAGAAAAAGGATGAAAAAGGCTTTTGACTTTTGCCTACTTGACTTCACTCTCACTGCCAAGTTGACCTATCCAGCTGCTGAGGCATTCCTTTGCTGGTGCTAGAACCGATTTCTTCAGGATTTCAATGTTGGCAGACATCCAGCAGAAAAATCCAGCCTTCTGGACTGAACAACTACTGAATTGTTGGTCTTTTTGATAAGAAAGAGCTATTGTTGAAACTTCCATACAAGAACCTATAAGTCACTAAACTATGCCTTGATATATATATATATATATATATATATATATATATATATATATATAATCTATGTATGTATTCATCCTATCATTCTGTTCCTCTAGGGATCCCCGTTGAATACAGAAGTAAAATTCAAAATATCTTATTTATATCACCAACAATAATTCTCATATACTTAGGAGAAAATACAAATGAAATCTATACAAAATATTTACACCCAAAATACAAAATTTTACAAAGAGGAATTAGAAAAATGAAGTGATAGTCAATGCTCATATATTATAATATTCTAGAGACATCAATTCTTCCCTGAAATATTTAGGTTCAATACAACATCAATCAAAATCAATTTCTATGAATAAAAAGCCAATTTTAAATTTATTTGTAAAGGAAAAAGCCAAGAACAAGACAAGTTGATTCTGCTGAAGATGAAGTTAGGAGACATATATTACATGATATTGAGGTCTGTTCTAAAAGCAGAATAATTAAAGTAGTACAGAAAACCACATAAAAGTAGGATAAACAAGATTAATGGAAAAACAAGTGGAGATGTACACACACATGTACATGCATGCATGCGTGAGCACACATACACACACATACATACACACATACATCAACACATAGACACACACAGGTACACACCTACACACAAACACATGTATGTATACAGACACACACATGTATCACATGCATACATGATGGATAATGCCAAATTTGATGCTTTACTATATACTACTGTCATGCTTATTTTGATTTATGGTTGCATAGGTGTTGTGACACTTGAAATTGCATAAAGAGACTTTAGATGTGTTACACATATAGAAGATAATGCATATAGATTTATTATGATAAAAATTTGGATTTCATTCCTGTATTCATAAGAATTTAAAGTACTTGCTCAGGGCTTTACAGTGTTCTAGTCCTTAGTATGAGTTGATTATTTTAGCAATGTCCCTTATTTCTGCCCTCTGTGGCCACACCATTTGCAACATGGATGTTGATTTGGGTTTGAGAAAGAAAATGTTCAAAGTATACAAAGGTTTCCCCTTAGTCACGTCTTATATTTGTATGCAACATTCGTTGCAACTAGTCAACCACTACTGATACATCACCTTGTAGTCCATACTTAACCAAATGTCCTTAATTTTCGTCTTCTGCCCTTTATCTCTTCAACAATCTCATGAAGGTGCCATGTTAGACTTGGTCTTCATGTCTGCTCTGAATCCTCTTCACTCTTTCATGTCCACAGCTTTCTTAGTTTTGAGTGACTTACACATCTTTGAGAATGTATTTAGTTATTTTCAATAAATTCACTTGACTAAGAATTCTCTGAAATTTTCCTTGTGATGTATTCCTGGGTTTTAAATTTTGGAATTATTTATATTTGTATGTATAAAGTTAACAGAGTTAAGACATTATTCTGTCTTAACAGCGAGGGTACATGACGTTTACATGTCTTATGCCACTATCTGGCTGAAGTAGCACTTTTTCAGTTTTCTCTCCTAAAAAAATTTACTCCTCTTACCTACCTTTTTCATATTATATATGCAGGACTAAGGGTCCCAAGCCTCTCATGCATGCTAGTTAAGGATCACAGGCTACACACTGTAATTTTTTTGAAGTTACCAGAAGTCCAGAACTGAGAAGTAGGACAGAGTTTCTTTAAGAAAAATTATACATTTTCTGTCTGGGATATTTATTATTTTCAACCAATATTTTTTTCATGATTTTATATTACTCTGGGCTCCTGGTTATTTTATATTTATTGGTCTTAATTCAATCTCCTTTAAAAACTGTTGTTAATTAATTCCTTCTTAGGTCATTAAGAGCTCTTTGAGTTGTTTCTAAGATCCTCTTAAGTAAATGATTCTCTCTGTGTTTGTGTACTTGTAAGTATATGTGTGTGTGAGTGTGCATGTATGCTCATACATGTGTCTGTGCATGTCTGTGTGGTGTTTGCCCGTGTGTGCCTCAGTACATGTTTGTTTGTGAGTGTTTATGTGTGCATGTCTCTGTGCATGTGTGCATGTGTGTGTGCTACTGTGTATGAGTGTGATGTATGTGTGTGTCTGTTTGTGCATGTGTATGTGTGTGCATGAATGTGTCTGTTGTGCACATATTTCCTCCTATGTGGCATTTTGAGATGCTTCACAATCCTTTTGTGTGTTTATTGTTCTAGCTGAAATTCGAGTTATTTCTATAATTTGGGTAATGCTTTTACTGAAGAAAAGTATTACAAACTAGGCATTTGGTACTGGCTGTGGTTGTAGCTAATAGCTAACTGTTTACTTCTAGGTCTTATCAACTGGCAGATTAGGGGAATATGCTTGTGCATATAATTGCCTTTTCAGGAATTAAAATATTATCCGTTATTGATTACTCTGGTTAAAGTATACTCATAGGCACAGTAGATTGTTTATTGCTTTCCTGTGAAGCTATAACCTCTGTTGTTTTGTAATTCTGATTCTTACTAAGTGCAAACAAGCATTATGCCTTTAAGAGACAATCTTTAAAAATTGTGTGTTTTGTAGAAAGACATTCTTCCCCATGTATCATGCTTATTACTGTGGCTACTGATTGTATTGCTTGTTAATGGTAATAAGGTACTCATGGAACAAATAAGATGAGAATAACTCTGGCAAATCCCTTGACTTTAAAAATAACATGACTTAGATTATTGCTAAAGATGTCTGTCAAAAGGCCTGGGACTGTAGTTCAGTGGATTCAGTGGGCTATTAAAATAAAAGCTGTGTCAGACTCAGTGGGCTATTAAGGAAGGAGGCTGTGAATTTCTGTGGAAGATGTATTGCAAGGGGTCGGGGGTTGTAGGATGGGAAATATGACTAGGTTATATACATATATTGTACAACATTTTCAAAGAGTTTTTAAAAAGGAGATAGAACTTACCGAAAAAGCCATGAATATCATGCCTAGTACATAAATCACATTTAAATTTTACTCAGCTTTTTCGAGGGAGCTACAGGCAAGAGGATCAATAGGATCAGTAATGATCTTGAACAATGATCTGTTTATATAGTTACTTTTTCATAGAGTAGTTAGGGTGGGACTCTCTGAAGTTTGAGGAATGCATGGATAATACATATATACTGCAAATTATTTTGCTAGATTAAAATACTGTAATTTAGTAAACACTTTATAATTTAGACAATCATTTCACATAGGGAATTAAAGCAGAAAATATTATGAACTATACATTATGATCTGAAGCGTTTACTTTTTACTCTAAAATGACATTTTAAATGTGTCTTAATTTTTAACAAAATTCTGTATTAAGCTTAGTTCTCCCATTTTCATTTCAAATTCATGGTTATTGAAATTTGAATATTTATTTGACATGCAGACTACTCTAAGATACTAAGTTTGAATAATTTTTTTTAATTTTTAATGAAAGTGAGTTACTATGTCATGTGGTTTGTATTGACATGTTTATTTTTGATGATGACACAATTTAGGCATAGAAAAAGTCCAGTATTTCATATATATTGAGTTACGTTTTTACTCAAGGAAGGTTTAAGAGTCGTTAAAATAAGATTGATTTTTATCCCATAGTATTCTCTAAAAATGTAATTATTATGTTGGACTCCTCTCTCTCTCTCTCTCTCTCTCTCCCTCTCTCTCTCTCTCCCTCTCTCTCTTTCTCTCTCTCTCTCTCTCTCTTTCTCTCTCTCTCTCTCTGTGTGTGTGTGTGTGTGTTTGTGTGCATGTGTGGGTGTATGTGTGTGCCTGTAATTAAGTGTCTAATCATTGATGCAGTGCCCTTGGAGGCCAGGAGAGGGCATTAGATCTTCTGGAGTTGGAGTTACAAAAGGTATGAACCAGACAATGTGGGTGCTGGGAACTGAACTTGGGTCCTCTGCAAGAAAAGTAGATGGTCTTGGCTTCTAAGTTATTTTTCCAGCTCCAGGTGTTGTATTTCATGTTTTTGTATGTTGGTATGCTTTAAGTATGTGTGTGGATACATACATACTATGTATTGAAGATATCTCTTCATAATTTCTCAAAACACATGTTTATATATCTCAGTCAGATAGGAATTTTCCCCCCTGGGTTCTAAAGTTTGATCCTTGTGATATGAAGCAGGGTATTATACCCAGGCTTACTGGCAACGAGTCTAAAATATGAAGGGAGAACATTGAAAATGGTGGTTGACTGTGTTCCCATAGAGTATGTCTAGTGTCTAGGACTGCTTGGGAATTATTTGTTACTTTATTATTTATGCCCAGATAAATTCTCATTCCTTAAGAATTGTGGGGGATGCGGCAGGGGCAGGGAATTCCTTTTGTAATTACATGTAATAAAATACAACATAGACAGGTGGAGACAGCTTAGAGCTTAAGGACACTAGCCACTCTTCCAGAGGACTCTGGTTCAGTTCCCAGTACCAGCTGTTCCCAGCTCACAACACTGTAAATCCAGTTCTAGAGGATCTGGCACCCTCTTCTGGCCTCCATGGCCACCAACTAGTCATACACATGACACACATATACACATGTAGGAAAAACACTCATAAATAAAATGAATGCACATGGCATACATATACACATGTAGGAAGAACACTTGTATACATAAAATGAGTGTGTGTATACATATATATATATAATACATAAAATGAGTGTGTATATATATTATACGGCAGATGAATGATATATATACATATATATATATATATATATATATATATATATATAATTATCATGATGTAGATTGATCCCTCAGGATATAAACTCTGTCTCTTAGCAAAAGTCTAAACATCCTATGGGGGACCCCCACATACACAAAGATGTGACCTTCAAAAGTCCAATAAAAGCCCTCAGAGACAGCTGCCAACTAAAAGGCTTTATGAAATGAATTAAAGATTGATAGAATGAATTTGAAAGAGAGACATCAATGCTAAAAAAAAAAATCCATTGGCTCTTCTTTCAGGGATCAAGAGTGTGAAATACATCTTCCTGCTGGCAAACATGCATAGGTAGACATTTTCATCCATCAAGCCATGTCTGAAAGGTGGCAATGCTATTCTGATTTCAGAATCTTGAACTTCCTTAATGAGGTCTCTGCTACAATATCACCAACTGTTCCATTAGATCAGTTTCAGGAGACTTAAGCAGGGATTTTATTACAACATTGGTATATCAAGTATTTGGATAGAGGAGTAAACAAAATTACACCCGCTAAAGAAGAATTCAACATAGTTCCCCCAACCTAAATTTATGCTATTTTTAAGCCTCCTTCTCACACAAGTGCTTCCTAATGTAGACTGAAGCCATCCATTAAAGCATGACTTATTCATGCTCAAAAATGATTGATTTAGACATCGAGTGAATGCTGAACTCCCCATTCCTGTTCCTCCACACATTCACACTCCAGACCCTGATGATCAGAGCTGCAAGATCAGCTATGCAGAGGAGCAGCCGGGGTGCCAAGATGGATCAGTGTGACAGCTAAGCTGCCTTGTAAATGCAGCTCTAACCAGAAGAGGGAGAGGGTAAAGATGGAATTAGGGAAGTCCATTTAAGCTGCTGTGACTCCCATGGCAGATTCGTTAAGTTTTGACTCACAAGAGCATGTGACTCTCTGACAAGGAACTGGGGAAGGTACGCTGCAAGGAAATCTCCTCTAGTCTTAAATATTAATCTTCCTTAATATTTAAAGGAGGCTTCCTTCAATAAATAAAGCAGAATTCTTCACATGTTATTGCCTATGAGAATAGACACCTATATGAGGGGTTAAAGGGGGCTAAATATGACTTTCCCAGCCCTCCCTTCCTGAGGTGCCATTCCTAGGTGTGGAAAATGTTTTAGACTTTTAGTCAAAGAGAGAACACCCATTCTACATGCCACATTCTTAGGTGTGGATGGAATGGGTCTTTATCTGTGCAGAAAACTGACCAGTTTTGACAGGAATATTAGCTGTAGCTATTTGCCTCTAGGTAATAAATAACTACTGAAAAAAAAAGCCTTAAAAGCCATTTTCTCTGTGTCCTTTAAAACTTTTTAAAAAGGGGATTTTTCCCACCAGCAAAATGCATCTTCAAATAAGAATTATGCACGAAGTCACAGTGTGCTCTTCTCCCTTTCCTCCCTTCCTCCTCACCCCCTCCCTTCCTTCTGACTGGTCTGTTGTACTGCTGCTAAATATATTAATCAGTGATGTATCCATCAGATACAGTTTCCTTCATCAGATGAGATTGTGTCATATAATATTTTCTATTTGAATCAGGGTTCCACAGGATCATTTTTACGGATGGTAAACAGTTCCTGTACAATAACTTACAAAATTA
This sequence comes from Arvicola amphibius, assembly GCF_903992535.2. Taxonomy (NCBI): domain Eukaryota; kingdom Metazoa; phylum Chordata; class Mammalia; order Rodentia; family Cricetidae; genus Arvicola; species Arvicola amphibius. The sequence continues at coordinate 190,788,594 of NC_052048.2, forward strand.
AAAAAAATTGAAACCTTAAGCAGCATATATATCCATTTGTATGGAATGTTTTTGGAAGTATCTTATGACTTTAGGGGTATGTACTGAATTGTTATTCTCACCCTCACAAATCTGCCTAGACATTAGGGATGTCTGATGTGAATGAAAGTTCTTGAAAGAAGCTGCCAGGGATAACAAAGGCTGAATGACTAATTAGAGCTTCCATGTTGTGCAGAGGTCAAGTGTCGCCAAGTCTAGAGGGAAATCATCTTTGGCTATCTATCTTTATGCTCTTTGGCAATCACTCATTGCTTATATCTGTACATGACACAGCACTCTGACTACTAGAGAAACCATTTGGAATGTATGCACAGGCCCTAGCTTAACACCCAACCAAAAATGCCATCAGAGGCTTGAGATACATCAGAGTCTTTCCCTACCTACCTGGTGTTTCTACGAAAGTGTTTAAAGTGTGTTGATTTGACACTTTTTGCTTTGTTACTATAAAAATTTCAACAAGTCAGAACATGGTACTCAGCCTAACCTAAATCTCTCTTCCTGGACCATGGCCACTCAAATTTGGCCCCAGAATAAATTATCTCTTATCTCTGTTGAGATAAGAGTTGTGTTTCTTCCATTGACATGAGACGTAAGTATGAGTTCCATTTTACAGACAGTAGAGTCTTTTAGAAGAAATCTAAGGGTAAATTAAAATATGAGAGCTTTCCTTAATCATGATGTTTCTCACCAGAAAACAAGTAGCATGTGACAAAAGATGAAGTCAATATCACTGCTTTCATATTGACTTAAAGTATTAAATAAAATAATTTCTGCACAATGATTACTATAGTGCCTGGTAGTGCTCACATGAAGTTATCTTTTCCTGTGAGGAGACACTGTCGCCAGCATGGCTATTGGTGTCATTTGTAAGTGTAGCTGAGGAGTAGCTTCAAGCAGGAGAGTTCCATGGAATGCCAAGGAAGCCAGGAATGTGTGTGTGCTGGAAGTTTTCACTTCTGGGTCCTTCAATCAGGCTGGTTTCTGCTCAGAAATTAAGCTTGTTAAGCTTCTTAATAGGCTTTTGATCTTAACTTGAATCTTAGTGATACCTCCACAAAGAAGCACATGCTATATAAAATGTGACTTATTTTTTCTTTTTTCATTATTATTATTATTATTATTACTACAGATTTTCACCTCCTCTCCTCCTCCCATTTCCCTCCCCCTCCCCCATTCCCCCTCCTCCTCTCTCTCCAGTCCAAAGAGCAGTCAGGGTTCCCTGCCCTGTGGGAAGTCCAAGGTCTTCCCCCGCCCATCCCAGTCTAGGAAGTTGATAATCCAAACAGATTAGGTTCCCACACAGCCAGTATATGGAGTAGAATCATAACCCAGTGCCTTTGTCCTTGGCTTCTCAGTCAGCCCTCCTTGTCAGCCACATTCCGAGAGTCGGGTTTGATCACATGCTCCATCAGTCCGAGTCCAGCTGGCCTTGGTGAGTTCCCATTAGGTCGGCCCCACCGTCGCAGTGGATGGGTGCACCCCTTGTGGCCATGACTTCCTTGCTCATGTTCTCTCTCCTTCTGCTCCTCATTTGGACCTTGGGAGCTCAGTCCAGTGCTCCAATGTGGGTCTCTGTCTCTATCTCCATCCATCGCCAGATGAAGGTTCTATGATGATAGGCAAGATATTCATCAGAGTGGCCATAGTATAGGGCCAGTTCAGGCGCCCTCTCCTCAGCTGCTCAAGGAACAGGCTGGGGGCATCTCCTTGGACACCTGGGAACCCCTCCAGGGTCCAGTCTCTTGCCAACCCTCAAATGGCTCCCTAATTAAGGTATATACTTCCCTGCTCCCATATCCACTCCTCCTCTATCCCAGCTGTCCCATTCCCCCATGCTCTCCCCATCCTCCCCTTCTCACTTCTCTCTCCCCATCTCCCCTTACCCCTGTCCCACCCTCACCCCCAAGCTCTCAATTTATTCCTGGAAATCTTGTCTACTTCCAATATCCAGGAGGATAACTACATGGTTTTTTTTGGAGGTACACCTTCCTACTTAGCTTCTCTAGGATCATGAATTATAGTCTCAATGTCCTTCTTTTATGGCTAGAATCCACTAATGAGCAAGTACATACCATATTCATCTTTTTGGGTCTGGGATACCTCACTCAGGATAGTGTTCTCTATTTCCATCCATTTGCGTGCAAAATTCAAAATGTCATTTTTTTTTGTTTTTTTTTTACCGCTGAGTGGTACTCTAATGCATATATATTCCATACTTTCTTTAACCATTCTTCCATTGAGGGGAATCTAGGTTGTTTCCAGGTTCTGGCTATTACAAATAATGCTGCTATGAGCATAGTTGAACCAATGCTTTTGTAGTATGGTAAGGCATCTCTTGGGTATATTTCCAGGAGTGGTATTGCTGGATCCTGGGGTAGGATGATCCCAAATTTCCTGAGAAACTGCCACACTGATTTCCAAAGTGGTTGCCCAAGTTTGTGTTCCCACCAGCAATGGATGAGTGTACCCCTTACTCCACATCCTCTCCAGCAGAGGCTATCATTAGTGTTTTTGATTTTAGCCATTCTGACAGGTGTAAGATGGTATCTCAAAGTTGTTTTGATTTGCATTTCCCTGATCACTAAGGAGGTTAAGCATGACCAGTGTCTTTTGGCCATTTGAACTTCTTTAATTGAGAATTCTCTGTTCAGATCATTACCCCATTTTTTTCCAGTTTATTTATTTTTTATTAAAAATTGCCATCTCCTCCCCTCCTCCTCCCCCTTCCCTCCCCTCCCCTCCACCCACACCCCCACTCCCTCCCTCTTGAGGCCAAACAGCCATCAGGGTTCTCTACACTATGTTGAGACCAAGGTCCTCCCAACTCCCCCCAGGTCCAGGAAGGTGAGCAACCGAACTGACAAGGCTCACACAGAGCCCGTCCATGTCGTAGAGACCAAGCCCATCGCCATTGTCCTAGAGGGGTTTCCAGGTGTCCAGGAAGACGCCCCCAGCTAGGTCCTTGGGAAGCTGAGGAGAGGGTGCCAGAAATGTCCAGATCCTATTGCCATACTCATGAATATCTTGCATATCACCATAGAACCTTCACCTGGCATTGGATGGAGAAAATGACAGAGCCCCACATACGAGCACCGGACTGAGCTCCCAAGGTCCCGATGAGGAGCAAAAGGAGGGAGATCATGAGCAAGGAAGTCAGGACCGTGAGGAGTGCATTTACCCATTGAGACGGTGGGACAGATCTAACGGGAGACCACCAAGTCCAGTTGGAATGGGACTGATGGAACAGGGGACCAAACTGGGCTCTCTGAATGTGGCTGATGGTGGAGGAGGATTGAGAAACCAAGGACAACGGCAATGAATGTGAACTCTACATTACCCCATTTTTAATTGGGTTAATTAGCATTTTAAAGTCTAGTTTCTTGAGTTCTTTATATATTTTGGAGATCAGACCTTTGTCTGATGCAGGGTTGGTGAAGATCTTCTCCCAATCAGTAGGTTGCCTTTTTGTTTTAATGACAGTGCCCTTTGCTTTACAGAAGCTGCTCAGTTTTAGGAGGTCTCATTTATTTAATGTTGCCCTTATTGTCTCTGCTACAGGAGTTAAACGTAGGGAGTGGTCTCCTGTGCCCATATGTTGTAGACTATTTCCCACTTTCTCTTCTATCAGGTTCAGTGTATTCAGACTGATATTAAGATCTTTAATCCATATGGACTTGAGTTTTGTGCATGGCAATTTTACCAAAGGCAATCTATAAATTCAACTCAATCCCCATTAAAATCCCAACAAAATTCTTAACAGAACTTGAGAGAACAATACCTTTAAAAGAACTATCATAGAGGGAAAGCACCATTTCTATTTAGTAATAATACATAAATAAACTCATCGTTTAAAAAGTTAATGTAATTCAAGGACTGTGCTGCTGAATACGAGCGCATGGTCATAAAATTCCTGGTATGATTATCCAAGCCAGGGTCTACAAGACAATGCACATTTATGGAGAAGAGAGAGTCACAATAACAAATATAAGAAGTAGGACATTTTGGAAATATAAATATTACGTGGATTTTTAATAAGTTATATTTTAACTTATTAATATAAAGTTGATTTTTGTTTTATATGGAAAAACAAAAAACCCAGGATAGCCAACACAATCTTATACAATAAAGGAACTTCTGGAGGCATTACCATCCCTGACTTCAAACTCTATTACAGAGCTACAGTAATGAAAATAGCTTGGTACTAGCATAAAAACAGAGAATTCAATCAATGGAATTGAATAGAAGACCTGGATAGTAACCCACAAATTTATGAACACCTGATTTTTGACAAAGGAGCTAAGAGTATACAATGGAGGAAAGAAAGCATCTTCAACAAATGGTGCTGGCAGAACTGGTTGACAACATATAGAAGAACGAAAATAGATCCATATCTAAAATATAACTGCTTATGCAGTGCTGATTGTTCTGGTTGTTCAGAACACTTATACACAAGATTGCTCATTACAGCATTAAATGTGGGAGAGCATCTTTCCACAGCTTCTAGAAAACCAATTTTTACCCCTCGTGTTTTCATCACCTCCCTGTGAGCTTGTCCAGCGTCTTTTGTTCTTTTATTTGACCAATAAAGATGAGTTGGTATTTCTGGGATTTATTATTGACTTATTGAATGTTTATCCAAGGCTTATTGTGTGTGAGTGTTTGAGGCGTCGGGCTAGGGCCTTGCTCTCCAAAAGTTCAAGTCCAAAAAAGGTGCCATTAGTTCAAACAAAGCTTGAATTTTCGGAGACCAGTTAAAGGACTTGGAAGGCATTAAGTCTACCTGTGGCTTCATCAAGATAGAAAAACAAGCACCAAGCTAAAAGCCTGAAGAGAGCTGCCAGCTCCTCTTTACCTGAACTTCCAGAAAACAGCAAATATCCCCTAAGACATAGTGCAAACGAGGTTCAGTTAAATATCAGTGGTGTGATTAAACACTGGCTGGGGGTGAGTAATCTGTTAGCATCACTGGCAGCTGCAAAGACCACGTCATAGCTACTGAGTAGTGCCTGTCAATCCCTTTCTCTTAATGTGAATAAAATATGGAGGTGTTTATTTTTTATCAAATTATATCTGTCATTTTGATTTTTGATGGTTTATATAAAATTCACACATATTTATCATAAAACATAATTGTGTTTTTCTTCCTTGTGTTTCTGGCAAATAATCTATTTTGTTGCATTTAGAGAAAACCATTTTTACTGAGGGACATTGTCATATTGTTTTGACAGATTTTTTTGTATATACATATTCTCTTGTTAACACAGACTCTTAAATGAAAACAGAATAAAATATTAAATATTTGGAGACAATAAAGGAAGTGATGCAGAAAGATTTCTTTGCTATATGGCCACATCTAGGAATTCAAAGAAAAATTGCTTTGGAAATAAGAAGATTCAAATTGTGTCCTTCAACTTATATGGTTGGATGAATGTCAGCACTGTTTTATATGAGAATTTTAAAAAGACAGAAGTTAATGTAAGGTATTGAAAAAAAGACTTCTGTATTTTTCCTTGTTGAATGTGATGTAGAATTTGGTAGCAATAAAAGCCATATATATGCAAATTGAGCATATTTAGGCATATATACATGTGTATTCATAATTCATATGTGTATAAAAATAATTACAACTTGTTCAGCCTAAATAAACTAAGGCTATATGGTTGGATGGTTAACAGTTTGATGAGTCCACTTACACAGTTAAACACAGAAACATGTGACTAAAAAAAGAACACCAGCTGAATTCATATTTGAGTGGTAGAACTGCAGAGTTGGGTAGCTTAAACAACACCAAGCAGGTCAGTAGTAATGACTTGATAAAATAGAATAATTGAACATAGTTTACATAGAAGGGAAATAATAATAGTCATTTTTGTTGTGTTTGAAGCTTGTCTTGGTTGTTTTTAGATGACTATTATAAAGTAGATGAGGTCAACAATTATAAAAGGGAAAAGGAACATTTCTTTGGCTCATAGTTACAGTGGGCTCTGTTCCTGTCACTCATCCTCCTTGCATCACCAGAAGGACATCATGGGGGCAGAAATCTAAGACACAGGCCCTCTTATACCACATGATAGACAGGAAAATGAGAGAAAGAATACAGAAGGGAAACAAGGAGAGATACAGGCAAAAAGTGGGCCTCACTGACCCACTCCTTCCAACAAGGTTCTTCTTTCTACGGTCTTATCACCTCCCAATAGCTTTTGAGCCTACCAATGAATCAAGTCATTCTTTACAGTCTACTCTGCATGATCCAATCACACCTGGAAACATTCTCATAGACATAAAAATTCAGAGAGGTATCTTAGTATTCTTCCTAGTGTTGCTTAATCCAGAAAGCCCACAATCAAGATTAACTGTCATGTAAAGAAAATACTGACACGAAACAAGATTGAATTAGAATTTTGAGGATTGGGATTTGGAAATCATAATGGCTATTCATTTTTTTTAAAATAGGAATTTTAAACTTTGTTTTTGACTTGTATCACGATACAAATCAACCATTTCTTAATTTATCACCAACCATCTGTAATGAGTGAGATCTGGCTCCATCTTGAGGAAGAGACCTGGTCAGTCGTCCTCATCAACTTACACCATAAAACCCAATACGGACAAGTTCAACAGAACCGCCATATATAGGCTGCCCATGCATGCTTCTGCATTGCCCGGGGCATAAATTTTATTCATATGATATTATTGAGTTTTAACTATATATGTTTTAAGTAAGTATAGACAATCCCAATGATTTTATACATTAAATCTGTTACAAATTTGTAAAATTAAAAGGAAATTGTAAATGATACTTTAAAAAAATCAGAAAATGTAGGCCTTTGTTAGAAAAGCTAATCACTCTAAAATTTAAAAACAACTCTGCTTTCTTGTATATTAAACAGTATTTCTAGGTTCATTAGAAATGTTTAGTTTTAGTTCTATCTATAGTCAACATTTAAGCTGCCATTGATGCTTTCTGTATGCATTTTGGCTCATCTAAAGCTTTTTCACTATTTTTTGTCAAAGACAAACTCTTATAAAAACTCCATTAATATAAAGTTTATTACTACTTAGGAAACATAATTATCAGAGTCTCTTCCTGAACCAGAAAACTTCTCCACAGAAGAGAAATAAGGCATTTTCTATTACTGAACAAGTATGAAACCAAAATGAAATACATGTTCCAGGAAGTCTACCAAAATGTTTGTGGAAATAAAGATTAATCTTACTCATCTACATGGCCAAGTAGACACATTCTTTATACATATTTTCCAATGATATGAAACAACTAGCTCAAAATAAGAGTAATCAACAGCAGCTTTTGTTCATTACCCATTTACTTATCAATTTTGGAGTTAACTAATTACATCTAAAGAATAAAATCAATTTTTTTCCTGTATTTATCATGAAAGATACTCTTGCAATTTGGAGAGTGCCTTCTACCCAGTTTCCTATCCTTACATAGGAATTGGGAAATAAGGATTCTGTTTTCTTTGATGAATGTGTACAATGCAAAAAGATGGTTTGCAGGGTTCCAAAAGAGACATTTCTTAGATATAAACTTAGAAAAAGACTTATTTTACTTTTAAAGTTATTTCTATATGTAAGGGGAAAGGAAGAAATATTTCTAAAGAAAATGTCATAAGACAAAGGAAAAAAAAGACATCCATACCCTTAGTTTCTAAAGGCAGATTTCAATTAATATTAAATTCATTATCACTAAATGTTCTATGCTCTTTCGTGATGACCTATAAAGTATGGTTTTGCTTTGTCACAGTTTTGCAACTGTTTCTCATAAGTAATAGAAAAATTCACAATATTATATTGAAATAGTCATAAAATAGAACAAAATATCTTATGCTGAACATACCATTAAGGATGCTGATTACAATGTAATCTAGCTGCTAGCCTAGATTGCTTCTCAGTGGGGTTATTATCACTCAAGTGAAAAGAGTATATTTAAAATATAATGAAAAAGATATTAGTTATATTCTGAAAACATCTTAGCCTACAGCTATCAACATTATCTATAGTCTTATAAAAATCAAATTTTCAGATCAAGGAGAGTTCTTGTTTTGAATAATAAAAGTTGAGGTTACTTGGATCAGCCCTCCCTCTAAAAACAATAAATACTACTAGAAGATTAGGTTTTTAAAAACTCATCTTATAATCCAGAAAGTAGACAGAAAAACATCAGTGAAATTTTATGTTCAATATTTAAATAAAGCAATGCTAGCAAAGGCAAGCACACTGAGTCTGCTTTGCCTCCTGAGGGCACTGTCATCAGCTTAGACCTGATACAGTTCTGCAGTCAGATACTGGAGTTAAAAACCATGGTCCCTGACCAATGTTTACAGCACTATAGGATTCCCCTTTCTTCTGTAAGCTGTGCATGGATCTCCACAGACTGTATGTGTCCAGTAGATTTTACTCTGAGTTGTTCTTTCATCATCCACTGGTCAATACGACAAAAGAAAGGAATTAAGCAGTGAAATAAGATTTATAACCAAAGATCTGCCTTGGGTTAAGAATTTCTTTGCCCTCTAGTTTACTTATAGTCAAAATAAATCTTAAGACACCTTATTTGAGTAGGTAACTTGGGGTAACAGCTAGTACATGAAATTTTACTGATTTTCTTTAAATATATGAATATCATACATCAAAACATGTGGTAGGTAAGATGATTTTATTAGGTGTCATGGTACAACCACTTTGAAGGATAAGCAAGAATATTTTGTTTTATAATGAGGATGGAAATTATCCAATTTAAAAATTTAGTGCTTATATTCAGTAATAGTCTGAATATAACAGAAGAGATAACCTGGCACTGAAAGAAAAATAAGAATTTAAATATCAGTGGAAATTACAGAAAAAGGCAGATGATTGAAATCCAGCCCCTGTGTCAGCTATTCACTTCCTGCAGAGGTTGCTAAAAAAAAAAAAAAAAGATAAGGAACTGTTTGCTGATTTGTGATGATGTCCTTTGACCAGCAGGAGGTCAAGAGAGAGACAGGATATACACTGTGAATCAGAGGGCTGTAAATATGGTTCATTTGGAAGAGTGTTTTCTGAGATAAGGGAAGCCCTGGGTTGAATTCTTAGCACGGCATAAACACAAGTGTGGTAGGACACAACTATCATCTCAGAACTCAGGTAGTGGGGGCAAGAAGACAAAAAGTTTAAGGTTACCCTCTGCTAATTAGTAAGTAAGTTAGTGTGCCCAAGATGAGCCTGGGCCACTGAAGAGTCTTCTCAAGAAGGGAAGGATGTTGGTAGTTGTTGGTGTGTGCCATTAATCCCAGCACTCAGGAGACAGAGGCAGGCAGATCTCTATGATTTTAATGCCATCCTGGTCTACAGAGCTAGTTCCAGGACAGCCAGGGAGGGCTACAAAAAAAAAAAAAAAAAATCCTGTCTCAAAATTCAAACAGCAAAAAATGGTGTGTTATTATTAGTCTTGTCTTCTTACATGTCTGCCATTTCTGTAAGAAAAGTAACACAAAACAGTATTTCTAAAATTGGAATCTCTAAACAACCACTTCCACAGATGCAGGCACTGGGGAGCAAGCTGAGCCACAGACAATCAGATCACTGAGGCTAGCTGTCTGTGAATCAAGCTCCAGGTCAGTCAGACCCAGTTTCAAAGGAATAAAGGGGAGAGTATTAGAGTTCAGCACTCAGTATTCTCTGGTTTTTACAGATGTGAGCATATACTATATACACATATAATATGCGCTTGAGTAGGTGTGCGCATACACATAACACACATTTCTAGAAAATGCAATTTGTTTTGTCTCCTATTAAAATGGGGAAAACGGAGTCTTCTATTGTTTCGTTTATTTATTTCTGCTCCATTTCTCTTAGTTTGTGCTATTTCTAGGCACATTATGCTAAAAAGTTTTTTTGACTTAATCCCCCTTTTATTAGAAAATACTCTTTTATATGTAGTAACCACATTTTTATGTGTGTTTCTGTTTTATGAATATATAAAGTGTGTCTGTCTATGCAAATGGATGTGGGGTTCCAAGGTTATCAGAATATTTCAGAATAATTTCATCAATTGCTTCTCCACCCAGTTTTTTTTTTTCTTGAGATAGAAGCTCTCACTGAACCTGAGGATAACTATTTTGGCTAGGACGGGTAGCCAATCCCCATTTCTGTCCTTACTGCTGGGATTACAGGTGCTCACTACCACGCCAGGCTTTTACATACATGCTGACGAACTACACTGAAGTCCTCATGCTTACACTTGCATGACATACACCACAGGGTCATCTTTCCTTTCCCAGCTATTGTTTTACATACGTAAACATATACCACTTTTTAACTCTTATTTTCATTGTATCTTTGACTCCAAAGAATATTCTGATAGATAGTCAATAGTAGTTTTTTTTTCATATGATGACACATTTTCTCTTTGGAATTTTCTGCATAGAAAACATACCATACCCTGGTCATCAGTTATTTTTATATATGTACATGTATAATATACATGATATGCTTGCATATTAAATGACAGTATATAATAAATTTTAAATTACACACATTCCCCATATCCTACTATTACTAATATGAGAATTTTCCAAATATGTTTCTACCATCTATTAACACAGCCTTTGCTCTATCTTTAATTGACAGATGTCTGACATTTTTATATTTAATATTTCAGACATCATCAATATACTATAATAAATTTTGAAAATTTATTATTTCATCCTTTTCACATAATTCTGACTTTTAAAAATATCTGTTGTCTCCATTGACCTGTTTTAATTATGTATATTTATGGGTTCAGCCTGATGTTTTAACACATGCATAAAGAATGAAGTGAATCGACTCTAATCTCTCTTTATACTTAGATTTTAATAATCACTATTCTAACACTTAGTTTGGCATTCATAAACGTTACATCATGATGTACTCATCTTTCTGTGTCTGGTTTATTTCACTTAATATAATAACCTGTAATTCAATTCATCTTGCAAAAAGGGACTGCAGAAAGCCGGGCAGTGGTGGTGCACGCCTTTAATCCCAGCACTCGGGAGGCAGAGGCAGGCGGATCTCTGTGAGTTCGAGACCAGCCTGGTCTACAAGAGCTAGTTCCAGGACAGGCTCTAAAGCTGCAGAGAAACCCTGTCTCGAAAAACCAAAAAAAAAAAAAAGGGGGACTGCAGAGCCCTTTCTTATTTAATGTAAAGTATAGCATGATTAATGCATTATATGGCTATATCATCTAATAAAATTCTATTTTGTGTATATACATTAATCTATCAATAGGCCCTTATACTGCTTTCTCATCTTGGCTTCTGAGAATAGCATTATTCACAAAAATATTAAACATTCTGGCATCACATTAAGGTCCTGATTTCACTTCCCTTGTATGTGTGACCAGATGTGGGATAATGAGATAATGTGGTAGATACAGATTTAGCTTTCAGATTCATGTTATCCATGATTATCCATAATTAATTTGTGGACTAATTTAGAGTCAAACATTCATTTAAAAGTGCTGTCCCTCTATCCTCTTCAGCATTTTCTATGCTAACTATTAAACAGTTATAATAACAACTCACTGTAATTTTGACTTGCTGGTCTCTGGTACCAAAAACAGTGAATTATTTTCATTTGGTGGTCATTAATGATTTATCTTTTGAGACATACCTATTTAGACTATTTGCCAAGTTTTAATTCAATATCTTATTTTCTGTGTTGTCTTTTGACTATTTGTGTATTTTGGATGATAATCGTTTTTCTTGTTTCAGGTAGAGTTGGCAAATGTTTCCCATGCTCTTTATGCTTTCTCCTCATTGTTTATGCTTCCCATGCAGACTACTTTGAGTTTGGTGTAATGCTAATGTTTTGTTTTATACTTTGAGTCAAAACAAAATATTTTTATTACACAGATATTTAAAGTATTTTCCCTCCCTTTTCTCATAACAGTTTTATAAATTCAGTTCAATAAATTTTGTTCCCGCACGGACGACTGATTCACTTTGAATGGAGTTTTGGACAAACTGAGACCTTTGATCCAGGTCGAATCTCCCATACTTAGCTCCACTTTCCTGAAGCCACATCGTGAAGACACTGTCGTCTTCAGTGAAAGTTTTATTTTATTTATTTTTGCAAATCATTTGCAGGTTGTATAGACATATTTGAGGAACATCTCCCACCCTGTAATTGTCTCTGCATCAGTTTTTATCCTCTTCCCATGTACTGTTTTGATTTCTATGGCTCTGTAATATATCTTCAAACTAGGCAATTGCTCACTAGTTAGCATACTGCTGATTTTTGCAAAGAAAGGGCTCCCCCCCTCTCTCTATATATACACACATATACATTTTAATATATAGGTATATATTATATATAATATTTTATATTAAAATATATTTATATATTTAATATATATAATATATAGGTATATATATTAAAATGGTTTTAAAGTTTGCTCATTTTCTTTCCTTTTCCCATCAACTCCTCCCAGATCCCTCCCACCTCACTATTCACCCAAGCTGCATGTTCTTTCTTTGTCACTCTTGATCAGTTCACTTTTTCTTTCTTGTTCATTTGAGACCTCAATCTATAACCTTGGAAGTCAGGACCACAAGGGGTGCACCCACCCACTGAGACAGTGGGGCTGATCTACTGGGAGCTCACCAAGGCTAGCTAAACTGGGACTGATATAGCATGTGATCAAATCGGATTCTCCGAACGTGGCTGACAACGAGGGCTGACTGAGAAGCCAAGGACAATGGCACTGGGGTTTGATCCTACTGCATGTACTGGCTTTGTGGGAGCCCAGTTTGTTTGGATGCTCACCTTCCTAGACCTGGATGGAATGGGGAGGATCTTGGACTTCCAACAGGGCAGGAAACCTTGACTGCTCTTTGGACTGGAAAGGGAAGGGGAGGGGGGAGGAGGGAAGGAAATGGGAGGAAGGGAGGAGGTGGAAATTTTTAATTAAAAATAAATAAATTAAAAAAAAGAACTCTAAAATAGCCACACCCACAACAACCTACCTGCAGAGCCACATTTTAAAGATATTCCTGAAATCTGAATTATCCTTTAAGGTAGAGAACTGAAACAGAGTGATGTGGTTTACATTCCTACCCAGACTCATGTGACAGGGGCTGATTGACACAAATGGAACCTACTTTGTAATGAATGACAAGGAATTATATTGAATTTGAGATGTGCAGTTTCGAGAAAAGGGAGAGAAGAGAGGATATGATCTAGTAAATCTATTGGTGCCCAGTTTTGAAGGGAAATTGTGTGTGTGTATGCTTGCTTGTATGAATGTGTGCACATGTGTGTGCAGGCACACTGTCATGTGTTTTCTCTCTCTCTCTCTCTCTCTCTCTCTCTCTCTCTCTCTCTGTGTGTGTGTGTGTGTTTGTGTTTGTGTGTGTCATAACTATGGCCATTGTGGAGCTCTATGCTTGTAGAATTAATCTCATTCCTTCTGCTGTAGTATGCAACTTCCACTTTCATCATGCAGAACTTTTGCTGATCTGTCAACATAACAGCCTAGCATTGGGTGTATCAGTTATCGGAGTAACAGAAGGCAAAGGGATTGAAGGAAAAGCTGCACCTTCTAAGAAATGTGGGCCCCTTTGGGGTTGTATCAGCTTACAAAAAAATCTCAGGGTAATACAAACTGTAAAGTGCAGTCAAGACAGTCACTCATAGAAGCCTGAAAGAAAATTGTGAGTTGCTTTAGGAAGGAGATGTAAAAAGGCCATCTTCTCTTGAAGTGATTTTAGAGGAAGGTGAGAATGGAAGCAGGAAAAGACCAAATGGAGCAGCAGTATCTAAAGAGTTATATCATACGAACTTTCATATCTGAATGCCAAACACATATGTATAATTTCATCTGAACTTTGGTGGAATTTGGTGTAGTAGGTAGAGTAAGCCTGTCTTAGGGTTTCTGTTGCTGTGAAGAGACACCATGACCACGACAACTCTAATAGAGAAAACATTTAACTGGAGTAGTTCACTTACAGTTTCAGAGGTTCAGTCTGTTATTATCATAGTGGGGAGCATGGCAGCATGCAGGCAGACATGGTGCTGGAGCAGTAGCTGAAAACCCTACATCTTACTAGCAAGAGGAAGACGACTGAGAAACTGGGTAGTATCCTGAGGATAGGAAACCTCAGAGCCTACTAACACAGTGAAACATATCCTCTTACAAGGTCATACCTACTTCACCAAAGCCATATCTCCTATGAGGAAGTGCCACTCTCTATGAGCTTGTAGGGGCCAATTGCATTCAAACTGCCACAAAGCCATACCATTTTTGCTCTATGAGAGGTCATGTTCTTAGTCTGGGGTCCCAAAGCTAGCTAGTTGTAGAATTCTCCATAGATCTAGGTTTTCAATCTTCTTGTTTTTCATAAAAATTCACATAAATACATATAAACAGATATATGTAGATGACTCACACACAAGTTATTTTTTTTTCTCTAACCTGGAGTGGGATGTGTTTGGTTATGCTAGGCCATTGCTGGCCTGTTAGGATTCCTTGTGCTTTCCTAGTGGTGCCTTCACTCTGTCACAGGAACTTCTGTATCATCTGAGAGACTCCATATCCAACTACAGAGATACTTGAACACCTGGGTTTATTAATGCTCTACTTATGAGAGCAGGGAAATGGAACCATTCTAGTTGTCCACAAACAGATGAATGAATAATGAGACTATGTTACATATACAGAATCAAATTTTATCCAGCCACAAAGAAATAGAAAATTTAATTTGTAGGAAAACAGATGGATCTGGGAAATATACTACAAAGTGAAAGCAACCCAATCTCAGAAAAAATAAAAATGACATGTTCCCCTTATATGTGACTCATAGTTAGTTATGTATACCTAAATGCAAGAAGATGTAACTAGTGGCAGAACAGAACTAGAAAAGAGACCAGAGGATGTAAAATGAGTGATGAAGAAGTATGGGGTTAGGCAGAAGGACACAGGGGACATGAAAGAAAAAGAGAGACTGGAAGAACAAGATTATATGAACAGGATGAATAATGGGTGAGGGAGGTAAGGGAGAAGGAAAAAAATCACTAAAATACCCTTTGCTTAAAGTGTCGTAGTAATATCTAATATCACAGATATGTTAACAGAAAAATGACACAACAAAAAAAGAAATGAGACGATCCTTAACAGAAGTTAAGGTCTCTCTTGCTAAAATGCTGATTACATCAAGGATGCCATTGCTGGGCGCAGCTGATGATCCTTAAAGCATTTCCATCTGCAATCCAAACATGTTTCCTTGCCTGGAAAACTGATGAGGCTGCTAAACTCGATTCACTAAAGATCTCCTGGTCACTGTCAGCCTGACAGCTTTGGATCAAAGCAAGCTTCTTTCAGAGAAAGGGAGTTGCTCAGTGATTCAGTAAGCTCAACTTAAAATTATGTTCCTAGCCGCCCATGAACATGATGCTATGCATAACTGACAACTTGGATATCTACTCGGCCGCTTGCAAAGATTAATAGCCAGTGTTACAGACAAGAAAGAAAAATCATGCTGATTGCAGATAAAAACACAACTGTACAGTTTCCTTAAAGTTTGGATTTTCTTCCCTCTTCTGTGATAAAGCTGTATTTTCACTCCTACTGACAAGCAAGAGCCTTATGAAAATTCCTTGAGCTTTGTTAAGTTGTGCTTGCCTCAGTAATCCACGTGGATGCCAAATGTTAATAATGAGGACTGGTGCGGGAAGTCCTTTTGTACATGTGTTGCTTTTATTGGTTAATGAATAAAGAAACTGCTTTAAGTCTATAGTAGGGCAGAACAGAGCTAGGCAGGAAAAACTTAACTCAATGCTGGGGAAAATGAGGCAGAGTTAGTGAGATGCCATGGAGCCACCAGAGGAGAAAGATGCAAGCTGCAGTTCAGACAGAACCTTGTCGTTAGGCCATGAACCTTGTGGTAAAATAGAAAATAATAAAAATGGGTTAATTTAAGAGATAAGAGTGAGCTAGAAATATGCATACGCTAATAGACCAAGCAGTGTTGTAATTAATACAGTTTCTGTGTGACTATTTGGGGGCTGAGCAGCCGGGAACAAAAAAGTGGCCTCCTATAACAGAGGGTCACTCCTGCCTCCCACCTGAGATGCTCCACTCTCTAGACCCTGATCTCCAGGGCACATCCCATAGTTCTCGACCTCTCATTTTAACATCAGCACTACTGCTAAATCTGCCCCCAACACCAGTTAAATTTCACTGCTCTGGTGCAGTCCTTTCAAGTCCAGGAGCAGGTGAGGTATCTGCCTGTCAACTGGAATGCCCTAACCCCATGGATTCTGTTCCCTAATGACCTACTCAACTGCCCAACCCCCGCCCTCCTCATCATTATTCCTGTGGCTATCCTCTCTTCACAACTCTGGCAGACTCTATCAGTCCAGGTTCAGTCCACACTAGTTTGAAGAACAGGTGAGTGACCAGCCTTCCTGCCAAGTTCCTCCACTACCAAGACACTGATTACTAGGGTACCACCCATAGTGCCACCCCCAAACCTTACCAAAGACTATACTGGTCCTGCCCAACAACCTCAGACTATTCCCCTTTTCTGGTCTCCATATTCTTGCCTAAACTTCAGAAGAAGATTTAGGCTTTACAGGAGGCCAGGCTGGTCTTTGTGACTCCAGGTAAGACACTATCCACTGTCTGTTAACACTCCTTCAAGTCTGTTCCCAAACACCAGACTGAACCCCTCCCCTGGGCTCAATATTTTGCCTACAACTTTGGAAGAAGGCTTTGGCTTCACCAGAGGCCAGGTCAGAACTAGGGACCCAAGACCCCCCAAATCCCAGTAGAGACATCTTACTGAACCTGAGCCACAAGAGCCCTTAGCCAATTGGGCCAGAAAACCAGAAAGTAAACAGAAACCAAAGAAAAATAACACTTATCCAACAAAGACAAATGCAGGAATCTAAGCCAGACCTGTAAGTATCCCAAATTCAGATGCCTGAATGCCAGAGTTAGAACATAGTCAATAACAGAAAGGGCAATATAGCACCACCACAACCCAGCTATCCTACACCAGCAAGCCCTGAACATTCTAATGCAGCTGCAGCATACACACACACACACACACACACACACACACACACACACACACACACAAACACAAAGCTTAAAATAACTTTATGAAGATAATAGAGGTCCTTAAAGAGGAAATAAAAATCACTTTAAGAAATTGAGGAAAAGAAAAACAAAAATATTGCAAGAAGTCAATAAAGTCATTAAAGAAGGGCAAGAAAGTCAAGAAAAAAACAACAAACAGATGTTAAAAGCTATACAAGATCTGAAAATGGAAATAGACGTAAGCAAGAAAACACAAATGGAAAAAATCTTGGAAACAGAAAATCTGGGTAAGCTAACAGGAACTATAGATGCAAGCATCATCAATAGAATATAAGAGATAAAAGAGAGAATCACAGGTTTGAAGACACAACAGAGGAAATAGATTCATCAAACAAAACAAAATTAATGAATTCCTAACTCAAAATACCCATGAAGAATTCAAAGAAATCTTATACTTGCAATTTAATGGCACACTTGAAAGTTCTACAACAAAAAGAAACAAGCACACCCAAGAGGAGGCAGAAAATAATCAAAGTGGGGGCTGAAATTGATAAAATAGAATCAAAGGGAACAACACAAAGAATCAATGAAACAAGGAGTTGTTTCTTTCAGAAAATCAGCAAGATAGACAAACCTTTATCCAAGCTAACTAAAAGATAGGGAAAGAATGTACAAATTAGCATAACCTAAAAGGAAAAGAGGACATAACAACCGACACTTAGGAAATCCAGAGGATCATTAGTTCATATTTCAAAAACCTGTACTCCAAAAAAATTGGAAAATCTATATGAAATGTACAAATATCTTGATAGATACCACATACCAAAATTAAAAAGATCAGATAAACAATTTAAATAGACCTATATCTCTGAATGAAATAGAAACAGCCATTAAAAGTCTCCCAACTAAAAGAAACCCATGTCAGAAAGTTTTAGCACAGAATTCTACAAAACTTTCAAAGAAGAGCCAATACCAATAGTCCTCATGTAAAAACAGAAGGAACATTGCCAAATTCATTTATGAGGCTATAGGCACCCTGATAGCCAAACCACACAAAGATTCAACAAAGAAAGAGAATTACAGTTCAATTTTCCTTATGTGAAATTATTTATATGAAAATATTCAATAAATTACTAGAAACCAAATAAAGAACATATCAAATATATCACCTACCATGATCAAGAATGCTTAATCCCAGAGAAGGAAGGATGGTTCAACACAGGAAAATCTGTCAAAATAATCCACCATATAAACAAACTAAAAGAAAAAATAAAAAACACATCATCAATTTATTAGATATTGAAATACTTGAAAAAGTCTTTGACAAAATCCAACATCCTTCATCATATAATTCTTGAAATACATGGAACACACCTAAACATAATAAGAGCATTATACGTCAAATAGATAGTTAGCATCAAATTAAGTGGATAGAAACTCAAAGCAATTTCTATAAAGTAAGGAACAAGACAAGGCTGTCCATGCTATCTATTCCTATTCAGTATAATACTTAAAGTTCTGGCTAGAGTAGTAAGACAAAAAAGGTGAGTAAGAGGATGCAAATTGAAAGGGAAGAGCCAAAGTATCATTATTCACAGATGATATGAAAGTATATATATTTGACCACAAAGAACTCCTATAGCTAATAAACACCTTTAGGAAAGTGGGTGGATACAAGATTAACTAAAATAATCAGTAGCCCTTCTATAAACAAATGATAAATGTGCTAAGAAACAAATCAGGGAAATAACACAACAGCCATAAATAATATCAAATATATTGGTGTAACTTTAACAAAGCAAGTGAAAGATCTGTATGACAAAATCTTCAAGTCTTGGTAGAAAGAAACTGGAGAAGATATCAGCAGATGGGAATATTTCCCATGTTTATGATCAGCAGGCCATTTTACCAAAAGCAATCTACAGATTCAATGCAATACCCATCTAAATTTCAACACAGTTCTTTACATACTTGAAAGAACAATAAATCCCAGCACTCGGGAGGCAGAGGCAGGCGGATCTCTGTGAGTTCGAGGCCAGCCTGGTCTACAAGAGCTAGTTCCAGGACAGGCTCTAAAAAAGCTGCAGAGAAACCCTGTCTCGAAAAAAAAAAAAAAGTACAATAGTCAAATTCATACGGAAAAACAGAAAACCCCGGATAGACAAAACAATCCTGTACAATAAAAGAACCTCCAGAGTTATCACCATCTCTTATTTCAAGCACTACTCTAGAGCTATGGTGAAAAAAACAAAAACAAACAAACAAAAATAAAAACAGCTTGGTATTATCATAAAACCAGACAGGTTTATCAAGGGAATTAAACCAAAGACCAAGATGTAAATCCACACTTCAATGTACTCCTGATTTTTTTGACAAAGAAGCCAAAAATATACAATGGAAAAAATGAGAGCATCTTCAACAAATGGTGCTGGCATAACTGGATGTCTGCAAGTAGAGAACTGCAAATATGTCCACATGTATTGCCTGACATAAAAACCCAAATAATCCAATTAAAATGGGGCAAAGTTCTAAAGAGATGATTCTCCTCTGAAGAATCTCAAATGACCAAGAAACCTTAAAAGAAATGTTCAACATCATTAGCCATCAGTGAAATGTAAATCAAACCAACTCTGAGATAGTATCTTACACCTGTCAGAATGGCTAAGATAAAAAACACTTATGCTGGAGAAGACGAGGAACAAAGAAAACCTTCCTCCATTGCTGGCCAGAGTGCAAACTTGTACAGCCACTTTGAAAATAAATATAGATTGTTTTTTGGAAAATTGTTAATCAGTCCACCCCAGGACCCAGTTATATTACTCTTGGCCATATACCCAAAGGACACTCAATCATATCACAAGGACACTTGCTCAACTATGATGATGACAGTTTTATTCATAATAGCCAGAACTTGCAAACAACCTAAATGACCCTCAACTAAGGAAGGGAACCATGAAATGTGGTCCATTTATACAGTGGAATATTACTCAGCTGTTAAAACAATGGCATCAAGGAGTTTGAAAGCAAAAAGATGAAGCTAGCAGAAACCATCCTGAATGAGGTAACCCAGATGCAGAAAGACAAACATGCTATCTACTCACTCTTAAGTGGATATTAGCTGTAAAGTAAAGGATAGCCATGCTACAACCCAAAGACTCAGAGAGACTAGATAACAAGGAGGACTTGAGAGAGGATTCATGAATATCCCTGGGAACGGGAAATAGAAAATATCTCAGTAGGTGGACTGGGAGCAAGTGGGGATGGGAACATGTGGGATTGGGTTGGTGGTTGAACGGGGGGGGGGGTGACTTAAAGAGATGACTGGAGAGGGGGCATTTGGGGATCAGGTAGAAGTCTTTTGCATGGAAAGTTTCCATGAATCTATAAGGATGACCCAGCTATGATTCCTAGCATACTATCTCCTATGACCAGATTGGTAACTATCCCAGTTGTCATCTGAGAGCCTTCATTCAGTAGCTGATGGAAACAGATGCAGAGACTCAAAACCAAACTTTAGGCTAAATTTGGGTGATCCTTCTGAAGAGAGGGAGGAAAGATTGTTTGAGCCAGAGGGATCAAGATCATTTCAAGAAAACCCACAGAAACAACTAACCTTGGCTCATAGGTGCTCTCAGAGTCTGAACCGACAACCAGAGAGCCTGCATGGGGTTGCCCTAGGACCTCTTGGTCTACTTGAGTGACTCCTAACTATGGAAACAGTAGCTGTCCTTAATGCTTTGGCTGGTATTGGGAAACTATTCCTCATACTAGATTGCCTTATCCATCCGTTATTTAAGGGGGGTGCTTAATCTTGTACAACTAGATACGCCATGCTTCTTGTTACCCATAGGAGACCTGCCCATTCCTGAACAGAAAAAGAAGAGTGGACTGGAAAGCACAGTGTAGAATTGGTGGGAGGGAATGGGAGGAAAGGATAAAGGGGAAATCGTGGTAAGGTTGTGAGGTAAATAAGTAAATTTAATTTTAAAAATTAGGGTCTCTATCATGCACTGCCAAGTGCATACACATCTGAGTTTGGTTGGAACCTGCCTCTGGTTTAACCTTGCAGGATCTGGAATGCCCCATTCTGGACTCTCTATCTCTAGGCCCCACCTGCTCAGAAAGTCTACAAAACAAAAGGAAAGTTGCCAAAAAGCACAGTTCCATATTCTTGTCGGCACTGCATCTTCCTTACCTGAAGTTGCCAGTTGCTCTAGTGCCCACCTAAAAAAATCATACTTGGGCAGAAACCCAGCTCGTGGCAGACATGCCGTCATCCCTTGCCTATGACCTATAAAATCTCCCAGCTTTAGTTCGGGTGTTCTGTGATACTTTTCAGTGACTCCAGAACTGTCCTTGGGAGTTGCTCTCAGTAATTCTATTGTTATACTTTTTCAATTGGATTTGATAAGGCTTACTTATTATTGGGGGTGGAGTGTTAGGGGGTGGGGACGAGGTGGTGGGATGGTAATAAACCTATTTATCTACAATAGGATACACTTGATAAACTAACTCTTCATACTTCAAACTACTTCAGAAGTGGATACCTTAAACAGCTAGTAACAGAAGAATAAAATCATTAAATTTTAGACATTTTACAAAACTTCAGTTTTGTATGATTTATTTTGTATTTTATTGATATTTTTACTCCGAAGGGTTATATTTTCAGTTTACATGTATAAGTGTTTTGCCTGCATGTATGTTTGTACACTGTGTAAATGCCTGTTGCCTGTGGAAGACACATAAGAGCGTTGAACTCTAGAACTGGGGTTATAGAGACCTGTGAGCTTCCACATGGTTGTGAGAGATTAAACCTGGGTTCTTAAATGTCGCGCTGTCTTCCTAGCAGCAAATATGTAGATTTTAATAAAATTCTTACTTCCTTGGCCAGCACAGCCATGGGCGTCACAGGGGAAGGAGGGTAATGATACACAGAGACAAAGGACTCTGGGTTAATTTCAAAAGCATCATTGTTCATTTGTATCATTGTGGCTTACATATTGTTTCCTAGCAACTGGAGATTGCACTTCAGGCTAAGCTTGATCAAACAGTACCTTGGACCCCTTATTTGAATTTTTCCTCCCATACTTCCCTGCTAACTTTATCTTTTAACCTTAACCTAGTTCTTCCTTCTGCACACTTTGCCTTTGATTTCCCTCAAGGACATTCCTCCTCGGCTTACATCATGCCTGAAGTATCACAGGCAGTCACTGGTTCAGGATATGTGCCTGAGAATGAAATTGCAGATTGTCTGGGCCCCAAGAGCTGACAGTTACATGGCTGGACCAAATGATGCAACCTCTTTCTGCCTGTGAGAATCTGGAGTATCTTATGCATCTTTTCTATCTGTAGAATATTATGCTAAGGAAGTCCACATGACCAAATCAGTAGTTCCAGATTATGTTAGAAAAAAAAGAGAACCCATTAGCTCTTCATAATGGACATTTGGGCTAACTTCTCTTAAAAAATAAACTTCCCTTCAAAAAAATTGAACTTTCCTACATCTCTCCCTTCCCTCCCTCATCTCTTATTCATCTCAGTGGTATTGAGGGATGCTGTGTATCACGCAGTATGCCCTTTTGTCCAAACAACTTTACTTGCAAATGTTCATTGTGTAGTGTGTTGTTTGTCAGGTTCAAGGACTCTGGCTTCTGGTACAATACCAATACTGGACCCTCACTGAATCTCCTCTTCAAAATCCTGCAGTTTCATCACGTCATGGAGATCCGGCAGCTTTGGGTCTGCAGGGCCAATCCCTTCAAATGCTCCAGCAGAGATGGGACAGGTGTTGGCAAGTGCCAACGCAGAGTCCTGGATGTGAGCCTGGGTGGTAGCTGAGTAGGTCAGTCCAGGCCACTAGGACTACTTCCCTAGGGTGAAGGGCAGAGCCAGCTCTTTGATGCCCAAGGTGACGGGTGGGGCAACTTTCCTAAGTACAGGGACTGGCTCTCCCATGAGGGGAAGAAACAGCTTCCTGGTGAGGATGGGGCTGGCTCTCTCTAGTCCAGTGAGGGGTAGCCAGCTCAGCATGGCCTTTATACTTCAACACAAGTCCAACACATGATTCTTATGGGCTCCTGTGGTAACACAGGAAATGACCATCACCACAGACCCCAGCTGCAGCAGGAACATGGACTCAGACATGTTATCAGCAGCAGTTTGGACCCGGATGTCATCATGGCTCTGGTTGGCAGCACAAATCTCCCAGACAACATGGGCCCAGCATCAGTGGGGTTCATAGATTCCAACACAGCCCCAGGTGTTGGTCCAGTTTGATTGTTTTTGTTTTGTCTGTTTTAATATTTTATTTTTATGCCTTATTTTTATTATTTCCAAAAGTTTTCCTTTTAGGGGAATGCTACAAGGGTGATGGGAAGATACAGAAAGATTGGGAAATGGTGAGATTGGGGTACATAATGTGAAATTCCCAAAGAATCAACTTTTTTAAAAATGTGTTTATAAAAACGAATCTTCATCCCTGGTAAATCCAGTCTGAATTATAGTTGTTTTTTTTTTTTTTTTTGGTTTTTCGAGACAGGGTTTCTCTGTAGTTTTGGAGCCTGTCCTGGAGCTAGCTCTTGTAGACTAGGCTGGCCTCAAACTCACAGAGATCTGCTTACCTCTGCCTCCTGAGTGCTGGGATTAAAGGTGTGTGTCACCACCACCCGGCATAGTTAATTTTTTTAAAAAAAATAATATCTAACCATTGTTAATTATAATGAAATATTCTTAAATAACTGATATAAGAACTAATATAAGTGATCTTTTTGTGAAGCAATATTTTATTTTACTTGAACAATTTAAAATATATTTTTTTTAAAAAAATTGTTTAGCGTGACACTAACATCCGACTTTAACCAGTGTCCTGTGTCCTCCTTCATCCCAGACAGACTGCTTGAAAACAGGCTTATCATTCTCTTCATAACCGCTTAAACACTATTTGATGTTATTCAACATTTAAGTATTTCAACTGAAAGTAAGTGAAACACTGGGTTTTAAGGGATTTTGTTGTTGTAGTTTCTTGTTTTGTTTTGTTTATTTCAATACAGGACCCAGAGTTAGAAATACAGAATGCATTCTTGGAAAGAGCAGCTACCTTTGGTTCCTTTGGTTTACAATACTCACTTTGTAAATTAATAACCAAGCTAGAACTCCCAATCCTACAGGAGAAACATACAAATACAGAGAGGGATGGGTCATCTGTGACTGCTGGTATAATTTTGAGGTCAGTGATGTACATTGACAGGGAATCTAGCAGGTGACTACTCTATTATAGTCAGACTTCTTCTGTTTCATCACCTTTTGTATTTTCCCAAATAAGAACCAGAAATTTAAAACAAAAATTCAAATTAACTTCTGAAATAGTGGTTGCTTTTCTATACTATCTCGCCTCTGTAAGAGTCAGAAAGAGAAAAGAATTTGGTGGGAATGTTGATATTATGTCCACTTTAAAACAGTGAGCTCATTTCCAAGGCCAATTACCCACCAAGTCAAGGTTTCATATCTCTCTGTCCATAGATCAGCATAGACCCATAGATTCCCACATCTCTTCAGAGGATTTTCTTTGTGAAGAGGGCAATGGATAACACAAAAACTCACATCTGGATAAAATATAGACATTAAATGTCTTTGGAATGTTCATGTACAAATAGGACACCTATAGCAACCCCCTTGCCCAAGGCTCAGGGATCATCAGAGAAGAGGGGTGAAAAGATTTTAGGAGACAGACATCAGGAAAGACTAGTGCAAAGTGACAGCTTCTGGACATGACGGGATGGTTGCAACCATGAACTCTCAGCAATTATGATTACTTACAGATGGTTTCCACAAGACCAAACAAGTGATTATTCCAGCACAGTTAAGGGGGGGAGCTCATGAGGCCCCCACCTCTGAGGAACTTTAGCCGAATAGTGGGTACTAGGTAAGGGAGAGGTAGTTTAATTAAGGGTATGGCCCATTGTGGGTCAATGATCCTCTAGTGGGTCATCCCACAATCATAGTACAAGGGAATAGTAAACTTTATTTAGGAGGTTATTTAAAAAAGAAAGCAAAAGGACTTGAATATGAGAGTGGATAATAAGTGGTGGTTCTAGAAGGAGGTAGGAAGACGAATGGGGGCATGAAGATGGTCAAAATACATTTTTGGCATATAGGAAACTCCCTAAAAGTCAAGTCAATACTTATATTGTAAAAAGAAGAAAAAGAGAACCAGAATGAGCAGAGTCTTTGCTTCCAGACAGGAGAACTGCCATGGCTGGGGAAGGGTTGTACAGCTCATCTCTCAGGATGGCATGCTTTACTGTACTGCTTGGAGGTTGAGGAATAAGCCAATGAAGGATGCGGAGAATATTTTGTTTTAGTTTGATTTCTGATCTGAACCCTGTATTTATGGCTCTTGGGATTAGTTTCATGGATGTTCTAAAATCACTGCAAACAGTCTTTTTTGTTCATATCACAGTTCAAGCTAGATGCATTCCATGGGATTATTCCTGATCCCCAGGCTGAGGCTACAGTGTGTATACAGTATAAATGGACCAGTAAAACAAGGGCCATTGCTTCTTAGTGCTCAGTGGGTCCTTAGCTGTGCAGCCTCTGAAAATGATTTCTATCATATCATTTTTTTTTTGCTTACTGCATGGGAGTGTATTGCTACACTTACTTTAAAAAATATATTTTGGAGTCTAATTCAGGGAGGCACACTTATTAGTCTTTAAACATAAGGATGAGAGTTACCATAATTTTTATTGGTGCTGCTAATGCTGCTAACAGCTGTCCTGACAATAGCTTTTATGAGAATAAATGCTTTCTGACAAAAAGTTCCTTATTAGTGTCCTCCTGAGAAATTCCACATCAGATCCAATGAAGCTAAATTTCTCCCCTGCTTGGCACAGTATCTTCTCAGCTGCTTAATTTATATGTCTGGATCCTTGAGTATAGTCTCTCACTTTATCAGTAAATATTTTCTTCAAAAATATTGGTAACAACTCTCACACCAGTAGACTTTCACTGAAGGAGCCCTATCTCCATACAAAAATATAGCCCATAGGAAAATGACAATGTGCTGTCTGTCAGGAAAGGGATGGATGCAACCTTTGCTCTTCTTATCTTTTGTCATCAGTTTCTAAGGCAGAAAACTGGGCCAGGCATGTTTTTCCTTATCGCTGCCTCATATTGCTCTTGCTTGTTGCCTTGACTTCATAACCCAACAAATTATCACTGAAAAATTGAAGCACATGCATTTTTCCCCCAGCAGGTATTAGAAAAGAAAAATGATTTGGCCTTGTCTATTTTCCCTTTAATTCTGGTGCAGGTAAATAGTACTCTATTGACTGCGCCACATTTCTGCTGCCCTCTCTGTTTTCAGCTGTCCTTGACATCTTCGTTTCTTTCGTTCTTCTGGAAGTGCGGGTGATGTTATTTCTTAAGCATTGTTCATGGTTCACTTTTCAAGACTTCTAAGGAAAGTCATGTCAACTTATGCACTGTATGTATTCAAGGGATTTGAAAATGGGGTATTCAGAGACCATTTCACATAGAATTTTTCTTACTGCAAAATAAATTCATCAGACTTAGAAGTTTTAGTCCCCCAATATAAAACAGTTACCAACAAGCAGCCACAGCCTTTTTTGAGTATAAAATAACATTATGACCTGGGAAGACTGAAGGAATTGATATACAACAGATGATGAAATGTAGATATCTTAAAATTATTAGAACTATAAAAAAGTGGAGAGTTAACCCATGAAAATGGGTAAGTGAAAAGTGTTGCAGTCTAGAAAACCTTCAAATGAACACCATTAAATTAAATAAATTAAATTATTTTGAGGGTGTGCAGTAGAGAATTGCTATAGAAAGTCACTGATTCTCTGTGTTCTCATTACACCATAACTTTGAGAAAAATAGTTTTGCAAGTAGAATTAATTTTTTAAACTATGGAAACCCCATTCACACAATGGTTACTCGTAAAAACTGTTCCAAATGAAGGAGAACTTTCTTGAGACGAAAAGAAGTGGCAAGCTTTCAATAGGTAATAGGACATATAATAAGTTTTCACTGTACATGGGTCTCAAACATAAGTAGCATATTTCACATCAAGGTCAAATCTAGTAAATTGCAGCTATAATAACATGAAATCATATGAAAAAACATTGAATCACAAGTGCCTCAGCATAAAGCTTCAATCTGATGGAGATATTCCCTTTTTGCATATTTTATAAATACATCTAGATATAGTAATTCTTGTAAAAAGATAACCACAGAATGACCCTATTAAGAAAACAAATCTATAGAATTATGAGCTAGGTTAGGTTATTAAATATTCTATCCTACATTGTAGAATGTACATGGCAATAATAAACTCACATTTAAATCCCTGGCTTCATAAAATGTTGTTAGCATTGTAGTTTAGTCCCTGCTTACAACATCTCACGCAGCTGTGATCATGCGACCAAAATGTTGTCTTTTCAGAAATGAGTGAAGGCTGGGTGGTGGTGGTGCATGCCTTTAACCCCAGCCCTCAGGAGGCAGAGCAACTGTGACAGCATACATATGACATATACAAATTCAAGCCAGAACAAATCTCAATATGAATTCTTACTTCCAGCTAAATAATGACTATGAATTGATAGCCGCTGGAAGATGTGGTTTTCCTTAATATTATATTTATTTATTATTATTTAAATAATAAGATTATAATTATAGCATCCACTGGGTCAGCCATGCTCCAGCAGAAGACAAAACATTCAAGAATGCATAAGAAATGCAGGTTGACTTGATGGGTTTTACCAAAAAGAAGAGACAAAACTAAATAGATATAAAAGTGGTGGATCAGTAATAGGTGGGGGAGGTATCCAGGATTAGTACACATTATGAAAACTTTCCAGGTTTATCTATATATGTTTTTCTTAGGGTTCATCTTGCTACTTAGCTTCTCTAGGATCATGAACTATAGGCTCAATTCCTTTGTTTATAGCTAGTAACCACTTAGGAGTGAGTACATACTATATTTATCTTTATGGGTCTGGGTTACATCACTCAGGATGGTATTTTCTTGTTCTATCCATTTGCATGCACAATTCAAGATGTCATTGTTTTTTACCACTGAGTAGTACTCTAGTGTGTAAATGTGCCACATTTTCTTTATCCATTCATCACTTGAGGGGCATCTATGTTGTTTCCAGGTTCTGGCTACTACAAATAATGTTGCTATAAACATAGCTGAATATATGTCTGTGTAGTATGATTGAGCATCTTCTGGGTATATAGCCAAGAGTCATATTGCTGGATCCTGAGGTAGGTTGATTTCCAATTTTCTGAGAAACTGTCATACTTATTTCCAAAGTAGTTGTACAATTTTGCATTCCCACGAGTAATGGATGAATGTTCCCCTTACTCCACATCCTCTCCAACATAAGTTATCATTGGTGTTTTGAACTTAGCTACTCTGACAGGTATTCTGATGGTATCTCAGAGCTGTTTTGATTTGCATTTCCCTAATGGCTAAGGATGTTGAACATTTCTTTAAGTGTCTTTGGGCCATTTGAGATTCTTATGTTGAGAATTCTCTGTTTGGTTCCGCACCCCATTTTTAATTGGGTAATCAGAAATTGTGATGTCTAATTTATTGAGTTCTTTATATATTTTGGAGATCAATCCTTTGACTGATGTAGAGTTGGTGAAGATCTTTTCCAATTTAGTAGGCTGCTTTTATCTTATAGACTTTTTCCTTTGCTTTACAAAAGTTTCTCAGTTTCAGAAGGTCCCTTTTATTTATTGTTGCGGTCAGTATCTTTACTACTGGTGTTATATTTAGGAAGTGGTCTCCTGTGCCCATTCATTGAAGGCTACTTCCCACTTTCTCTTCTATCAGATTTAGTGTAGTCAGATTTATATTGAGGTCTTTAATCCATTTGGACTTGAGTTTTGCGCATGGGGATAGATATGGATCTATTTTCATTCTTCTACATGTTGACATCCAGTTACGCCAGCAGCATTTGTTGGAGATGCTTTCTTTTTCCCATTGTATAATTTTAGCTTCTTTGTCAAAAATCAGGTGTTCATAGGTGTGTGGATTAATATCCAGGTCTTCAATTCGATTCCATTGGTCAACCTCTCTGTTTTTATGCAAATACCAAGCTGTTTTTATTCCTGTAGACCTTGTAGAGCTTGATGTCAGGGATGGTGATGCCTCCAGAAGTTCCTTTATTCTACAGGATTATTTTGGCTATCCTGAGAGGTTTTTTTTTTCTATATGAAGTTGATTATTGTTCTTTCAAGGTCTGTGAAGAATTGCGTTGGGATTTTCATGCATTTAATCTATAGATTGCTTTTGGTGGAATTGCCATTTTATTATATTGATCCTACCTATCCAAGAACATGGGAGATCTTCCTATTTTTTTGGTATATTCTGACAAATTGGGAAGATAGAGAATGGGGAGAAAGGAGGGTGGAATGGGAGGGAAGAAAGGGAGGGACAAGTTAATTTATCCCATTAAGTAATTAATCCCATTAGGTAAATTAATTAATTAAATAAAATTAATTAATTTGAATAAATTAATTAATTAAATTAATTAATCCCATTAGGTAAATGGGTGAACTTCCTTTCTACCTAGCCCCATGCCTTGATGCCATATCCTCAGCCTGCTATGCGTTTTCACTATTGGTTACTGTGGTGGTTTAAGGAAGAACCATTCCCCCATGTCTCAGGCTTTTGAGCACTTGGTCTCCAGTGGGTGATACTGTTGAACCATGCTTAGCTGCTGTTGTCCAGCTGGAGAAAGTTTATTTCTGGGGATGAGTCTTAAAAGTTAGAAGTTTTCCCATAATTTTAGTTTACTGTCTCTGTTTCCTGCTTGTGGTTCAAGGTGTGAGTTCTTAGCTTCCTGCTCCTGCCACCATGCTTGCTGTTTGCCATCACTAGACTCTCAACCCTCTACAATTATAATCAAAAATAAATTCTTCTATAAATTGCATCTGGCAATGGTGCTTATCACAAAAACAGAAAAGTCACTTATTGTTGTCATCCTCTATTCATCCTTTGAGTAATCACGGTGAATCTGGACACTGTCAGTTCTCATGATCGAGACAGTTCCTGTTGGAATTCTCCTTCCCGTTGGTTTGGGTAAGTGTAATTCATTCTTTACCTACTGCTCTGGCAAACTGTCACAGACTGCTTCCAAATCCAGCTTTGTAAGACTCCAGCAATAGCATGTTCAATTCTTCCCAACCAGAAGTCCTGCTTCTTTTCTTGATGAGTCTGAAATGTTCTTAGGATGTTCTTTGCCAGGCTGTAGAAGTTAAGATTCTTAACTTAGAATTTAAGATTATATGCAGCTCTTGCCCTGACTCTTTTTGGATTCAGATCTATATTGTGTTTTAAAAAAATACCTTCACATTGCAAAGGGTGAAGAAAACAGTGTCCTTGGTAACTTCAATTGACAAGAATCATATTATTTTTCATAAATATAAGAAAACAGCTTTTCTCATCTACCCAGCATTAGCTGAGTTATATCCCAATCTCTGAACCAGTTGCTGTGGGCAGAAAAGGAGGCCTCATGTACTGTCTGCATGTCGGTATGAGAGAACATGATTCATTCTAGAAGAATCTGAAATGACTGAAAAATACTTCAGTATGACCTAAATTATGGCCACATCCTCAAGATTGTGGTTTCAGTGGTTTAAATCATAACTGCTGGAATGTTTGTCCCTATTTATCACCTAGAGATTTGCTATTTACTGTTTATTCTGTCTCAGGCTTTTGACTCAGTGCCAGCATAATTTGTAAATCTGCCTATATATGAATTTCTTGAAAATCTGAATACATGTATTGAATTATTTCCAGTTGTGTATTTAGGAGACTTCATGCCATACTTTTCCATTTTTGAACTCTAGAAAAGTCAAATAAAAGTTAAAAGTCAGCCACAGAGATTCAACATGCCAATGGACTCCCAAATAATATTGTGGGTTTAAGGTTCAGGTAAGATTTCACTTGATGTCACACACTGTCCATGAAAGAGCTGCATACTGTCCCTGCTGCCCTGGGACGAGAGAAGTCATGGCTGTTTCTTCTTGATTCCTCCCTACACCATTTTTCCTTGTGCCAGTTTTAATAATGTAGGACCATTTTAATAAGCAATAACTCTGATTGTAAAATCTCTGGGTACTATAAATCTTTGTAGTTACTCATCAAGTTTGAGGCTGATCTTGAGGACCCCCCAAAACAGATCTAATATATTTTTATAAAATCCCATGTTAGAGATATACACTATTCTCTCTAGTCATGGAACATCATTCCAGAGACTGCTATCATATTGTATTACATAATGTTATGTTTTTACGTAAAGATAAATATAATGCCAATTGGATAGAACACAGAAAACAATATGATGGAGAAGCAACATTTGACCAAATATTTCTGAAAATATATTGTATAATAATGTAAGAAGCAAGATTACAGAAGAAATAAAAGAGTCACAAGAGTTGACACTGTACATAAAAAGCAAAGCAATGATACAGTTTGCATTACTTCTTTCAGAGAATGCAGTTTATTACACTCTACTTTTGCATAAATTGTTTTTTTATTAACTTCCACTTTTGCTACCTTCTGTGTATGTCCCTTATTGCTTTGATTTGAGTTGGCAAGATGTGAGATGCAATGACAAAGAAATGTGATAAATTCCTGCCTCCCTGGGAAATGTGTTTAGTGTGGAGTTCTCTTGCCGTTTGGAATCTTAATGTAGTACTCAAGAGGCTCTTTCTGTCTGTCTGATAGTGAGCTGCCATCTGCAGAAGTTCTAAGATTTATGTGTTACTATTTAAAGAACTTAAGTTTGGCAACTTCACACTGTTCATTTGGCCAAACAATAATATGCTAATTAACCTGCTTGACCTAAATTATACAGTACTTGAGGATGTTCAGCCAACCCAATCGCTCAATTGGCTGAGCATTCCTGACCCCGCAGTTTTGCATAGAAAGAGCTTCGCATCATAAAACAAGCCCTTATAGCAATACTGCATTTTATCATGTGCAAAGAAATTCATTATCTTTACTATAGGAAGGGAAATTTATATTGCATTTGTTTCTCTATGATTATGTCAATATTTTATAATTAATGTACATTGATTAAGAAAAACGCTTCCTTTTCTTCCCAGTATCATTTGTACTTTTTAGCTGGCT
The DNA here is from genome assembly GCF_903992535.2 of Arvicola amphibius. Taxonomy (NCBI): domain Eukaryota; kingdom Metazoa; phylum Chordata; class Mammalia; order Rodentia; family Cricetidae; genus Arvicola; species Arvicola amphibius. The sequence goes on from NC_052048.2 coordinate 190,820,888, forward strand.
GAAGCATGATAAGGGAATAAAGATATTGATATTTATTATGACCATGGCATGCAATCCAGTATCTACATGTATGTATCAGAGCAGACAAATGCCCACAACCTATAAAAAAGAACTGTATATATATATATATATATATATATATATATATATATATATATATATATATATATGCATTTATGCTATTTTACTGGGAGTCTTTTAAGGGTCTTTTTGGATTCTTGCTCCACAAGAAAAGAACTATTTTAGTTACTGGATATTCAAATCAATAGATTTTTTTTTAAAAAAAATGGCTTCTCTTTGTAGTCCCTCATTATTAAATGCAAGAAATATGTTGTCATAATCTCTGCCTTCCACTACTAATATGACAGTTGACCATTCCAGCAGAACCCAAATAAATTAAATCTTCCAAAAGTCAGAAATAATGAAACCAGAGACACTGAATTTTCAGCAAAATCTACAATAATACTAACATTTCTCATCATCCAACAATTAAGATCTCTTGGTATTTGACAACTGAGAAACAAGAAAAGATCATAGTAAAAGAAAACACAAAGATAGAAGCTAGCAGTAGAGAGAAAGAGAGGTAACAAAATGAATTAGTAAATAGGAGAGCATGTAGGAAGAGAAATTTCTTTCAAATACACACAAAGACTATGTGAATATGCATGTGGTGATTCAATTAGAAATAAATAACAGTGGTGCTGATATTTATATTTGTAGACTCAGTCTGCAATTGGTGGTGCTGTTTGTGGAAGTAATGCAGACTGAATGGAGGGAAGGAGTCACTGGAGATGGAGTTGAATTGATGTCATTTCCAGTTCTCTCTCAGCTTGTGATTGAAAACTGTGATCTCTCAGCTTTCTCTTCTGGTCTCTGACCGACATTCCTCCCTGTCTGTTAAAGATTCTTCCTCCAGAACTACAGTCCCAAATAAACTCTTCCCTCTGAAAGCCACCTTGGTCATGGTGTGCTATCAGAGCAACAGAAGAATAACTAAGTCTATACAATACAATGAAGGGTCCCAAGCTACTTTCTACACTATTTCTTTTTTTTATTATTTTTTTTAAATTTTTTTTAAGCTCTTCCCATCCTCGACTTAACACTTTTCTCTCCCCATCCTCCCCTCCCCCCATTCCACCCCACCCCATGTTCCCATTTTTTGTCCGGCAATCTTGTCTACTTCCAGTATCCAGGAGGATAACTATATGTTTTTCTTTGGGTTCACCTTCTTATATTGCTTCTCTAAGATTTTTTTACGAATTATAGGCTTGATGTCCTTTATTTATGGCTAGAACCCAATTATGAGTGAGTACATCCCATGTTCATCTTTTTGGGCCTGGGTTACCTCACTCAGGATGGTGTTTTCTATTTCCCTCCATTTGCATGCAAAATTCAAGATGTCATTGTTTTTTACCGCCGAGTAGTACTCTAATATGTATATATTCCACACATTCTTCATCCATTCTTCCACTGAAGGGCATCTAGATTGTTTCCAGGTTCTGGCTATTACAAATAATGCTGCTATAAACATAGTTGAACAGATGCTTTTGTAATATGATTGGGCATCTCTTGGGTAAATTCCCAATAGTGGGATTGCTGGGTCCTGGGGTAGGTTGATCCCAAATTTCCTGAGAAACCTCCACACTGCTTTCCAAAGCGGTTGCACAAGTTTGCATTCCCACCAGCAATGGATGAGTGTACCCCTTACTCCATATCCTCTCCAGCAAAGGCTATCATTGGTGTTTTTGATTTTAGCCATTCTGACAGGTGTAAGATGGTATCTCAATGTTGTTTTGATTTGCATTTCCCTGATTGCTAAGGAGGTTGAGCATGCCCTTAAGTGTTTTTTGGCCAGTCGAACTTCTTCTGTTGAGAATTCTCTGTTCAGTTCGGTGCCCCATTTTTTGATTGGGTTCATTAGCATTTTAAAGTCTAGTCTCTTGAGTTCCTTATATATTTTGGAGATCAGACCTTTGTCTGTTGCGGGGTTGGTGAAGATCTTTTCCCAGTCAGTAGGCTGCCTTTTTGTCTTAGTGACAGTGTCCTTTGCTTTACAGAAGCTGCTCAGCTTCAGAAGGTCCCATTTATTCAATGTTGCCCTTAATGTCTGTGCTGCCGGGGCTATACGTAGGAAGCGGTCTCCTGTGCCCAAATGTTGTAGAGTACTTCTCACTTTCTCCTCTAACAGATTCAGTGTGTTCAGATTGATATTGAGGTCTTTAATCCATTTGGACTTGAGTTTTGTGCATGGTGATAGACACGGATCTACTTTTATTCTTCTACAGGTTGACATCCAGTTATTCCAGCACCATTTGTTGAAGATGCTTTCTTTCTTCCATTGTGTGCTTTTAGCTCCTTTATCAAAAATCAGGTGTTCATAGGTTTGTGAGTTAAGATCTGGGTCTTCTATTCGATTCCATTGGTTGACTTCTCTATTTTTATACCAATACTAAGCTGTTTTCAATACTGTAGCTCTGTAATAGAGTTTGAAGTCAGGGATGGTAATGCCTCCAGAAGTCCCTTTATTGTATAAGATTGTTTTGGCTATCCTGGGTTTCTTGTTCTTCCATATAAAGTTAATTATTGTCCTCTCAAGATCTTTGAAGAATTTTGATGGGATCTTTAAGGGGATTGCATTAAATCTATAGATTGCCTTTGGTAGTATTGCCATTTTTACTATATTGATCCTCCCAATCCATGAGCAAGGGAGATCCTTCCATTTTCTGGTATCCTCTTCAATTTCTTTCTTCAAAGACTTAAAGTTCTTGTCAAATAGGTCTTTCACTTCCTTGGTTAGAGTTACTCCAAGATATTTTATGCTATTTGTGGCTATCGTGAAAGGTGAGGCTTCTCTGATTTCTTTCTCTGCTTCCTTATCCTTTGTATATAGGAGGGCGACTGATTTTTTGGAGTTAATCTTGTAACCTGCCACGATACTAAAGGAGTTTGTCAGCTGTAGGAGTTCTTTGGTGGAGTTTTTGGGGTCGCTTATGTACACTATCATATCATCTGCAAATAACGAAAGTTTAACTTCTTCCTTTCCAATTCGAATCCCCTTGATCCCCTTGTTTTGTCTTATTGCTATTGCTAGAACTTCAAGCACTATATTGAAGAGATAAGGAGAGAGTGGACAGCCTTGTCGAGTTCCTGAATTTAGTGGGATGGCCTTGAGTTTCTCTCCATTTAATTTGATGTTAGCTGTCGGCTTGCTGTAAATAGCCTTTATTATATTTAGGAATGACCCCTGTATCCCTAATCTCTCCAAGACCTTTATCATAAAGGGGTGCTGAATTTTGTCAAATGCTTTTTCTGCATCTAATGAGATGATCATATGTTTTTTATCCTTCAGTTTATTTATATGATGGATTACATTGATAGATTTTCGTATGTTGAACCAGCCCTACATCTCTGGGATGAAGCCTACTTGATCATAGTGGATAATTTTTCTAATGTGTTCTTGGATTCTGTTTGCCAGTATTTTATTGAGAATTTTTGCATCGATGTTCATGAGTGAGATTGGCCTGTAATTCCCTTTCTTGGTTGAGTCTTTGTGTGGTTTAGGTATCAGGCTAATTGTAGCTTCATAAAAGGAATTTGGCAATGACTGTTCTGTTTCTATATTATGAAATACCTTAAGGAGTATAGGTATTAGGTCTTCTTGGAAGTTCTGGTAGAATTCTGCATTGAACCCATCAGGTCCTGGGCTCTTTTTGGTAAGGAGGTTTCTGATAACAGTTTCCAATTCTTTGCAACTAACAGGACTATTTAGAGCATTTACCTGGTCCTGGTTTAACTTTGGTATATGGTACTTATCTAAAAAAGTGTCCATTTCTTTTACATTTTCCAATTTTGTGGCATACAGGCTTTTGTAGTAAGATCTAATGATTCTCTGAATTTCCTCTGTGTCTGTGGTTATGTCCCCTTTTTTCATTTCTGATCTTATTAATTTGTGTGTTCTCTCTCTGCCGTTTGATTAGTTTGGCTAGGGGTTTGTCAATCTTGTTGATTTTTTCCAAGAACCAGCTTTTTGTTTCATTGATTCTTTGGATTGTTTTCTGTGTTTCTATTTTGTTGATTTCTGCCCTCAGTTTGATAATTTCCAGTCTTCTACTCCTCCTAGGTGAGTCTGCTTCTTTCTTTTCTAAAGCTTTCAGGTGTGCTGTTAAGTCTCCAATGTGTGCTTTCTCCGTTTTTTTTTTTTTTAAGTGGGCACTTAGTGCTATGAATTTTCCTCTTAGCACTGCTTTCATAGTGTCCCATAAGTTTGAGTATGTTGTGTCTTTATTTTCATTAAATTCAAGAAAGACTTTAATTTCTTTCTTTATTTCTTCCTTGACCCAGCTGTGGTTCAGTAGTTGACTGTTCAGTTTCCATGAGTTTGTAGGCTTTCTGGGGGTAGCATTGTTGTTGAATTCTAATTTTAATCCATGGTGATCCGATAAGATGCAGGTGGTTACTAATATGTTTTTGTAACTGTGGAAGTTTGCTTTGTTACCGAGTATGTGGTCAATTTTCGAAAAGGTTCCATGAGCCGCAGAGAAGAAGGTATATTCTTTCCTGTTTGAGATGTGCTGGTGAAGGGTCGCTAGATGTCTGAGTTATTTTGGGCAATGCTGGACTCCTTTGTTTGTGAATTTCCTTCTATTACTTTCTGTAAGGCTGGATTTGTGGCTATGTATTGTTTAAATTTGTTTTTATCCTGGAATATTTTGTTTTCTTCCATTTATAGTGAATGAAAGCTTGGCTGGGTATAGTAATCTGGGCTTGCATCCATGATCTCTTAGTTTCTGCAAAACATCTATCCAGGACCTTCTGGCTTTCATGGTTTCCATAGAGAAGTCAGGTGTTAGTCTGATAGGTTTACCTTTATGTGTTATTTGACCTTTTTCCTTTGCAGCTCTTAATATTCTTTCTTTATTCTGTATGTTTTGTGTTTTGATTATAATATGGCGAGGGGATTTTTTTTTTGATCCAGTCTATTTGGTGTTTTGTAAGCTTCTTGAACCTTAATAGATATATCTTTTTTTAGGTTTGGGAAGTTTTCTTCTATAATTTTATTAAATATATTTTCTGGACCATTGAGCTGTACTTCTTCTCCTTCTTCTCCTCCTATTATTCTTAGGTTTGGTCTTTTTATTGTGTCCCAGATTTCCTGAATGTTTTGTGTTGAGAATTTGTTGGATTTGCTGTTTTCTTTGATCAGTGCATTTATTTTCTCTATGGTATCTTCAGAATCTGAGATTCTTTCTTCTATCTCTTGTATTCTGTTGGTTATGCTTGTTTCTGTAGTCTCTGTTCGTTTACATTGATTTTCCATATCCAGCTGGCCCTCGGGTTGTGTTCTCTTCCTTGCCTCCATTTCAGTTTTCAAGTCTTGCACTGTTTCCATTATCTTTTTGATTGTTTTTTCTTGGTTTCCTAGGATATCATTTACGGATTTACTCAATTCTTCAAACTTTTTGTTATTCTTCTCGTCCATTTCCTTAAGGGAGTTTTTCACCTCCAGTTTAAGGGACTCTATTACTTTCATGAAGTCAATTTTTTCTACTTCTTCTTGATTAGTGTGTTCAAGTCCTCCTGTTATAAGTTCGCTGGGTTCTGGTGCTTTCATGTTGATTTTCAAATTGTTGGAGGAATTCTTGCATTGGTGCCTGCCCATTTGTTCCTCTGAATAATCCCCTTTGGATCTTCTTTTAGAAGTTCAATTCACCCCAATAAATTAAATTCACTCACCCCAATGAATGATGGATCCTCTGGCAGACTGTCAGGACCCCTTGCAGGCCAAGCAGCTCACTGACTAAGGGCCTACCTTTCCGCAGGCAGGCTAATGAAGGAGGGGACCTCCCACTGGCCTGGGTGCACTCCATTCCAGGCGCCCAAACAGGCTGAGCTGTGGGATTTTGTGGCCCCAAAGACGGGAGGATGAGGCGGGGGGGGGGGGGGTTCTGGGTGCAAGCTGGGAAGTTACAGGAAGAGAGAGGCAGTATCCGGGGAGAATAACCCCTGCAGGAAGAGCAGGAAGTGTGGGGGTGGCGGGAGAGTTGGGGAATCTCTACACTATTTCTTAACACTTGTAGTGCAAACTCCATGCTAAAAGACACTTTCAAAGAGTAGTGATAATAGTAAAGGGAAACTTTATCTGTGTATTTTATGAAAAGTAACAAAAGTAAGTTAAATGAGCCAGAACCCTTGATCATGAGTTACTTATGATGGCACACACCTTTAATTCCAGTACTTAAAAGCCGAAGACATGAAGATTTCTACACATTTCAGGCTAACAAAAGCTACATAGCAGGGCCTTGTCTCAAAAACTGTAAAACAAAAACAAAACAATGAAGTGAATTTCATAGAAGAATAGATCTGGGACATCTCTGCCAACAGAGATGTCTTTGCAGTGTTGGGTGAAGATGACAATGTTTCTAAAAATCCATGCTCAGTAGTACCTGAACTGGCCTTCCCCTATAATCAAATTGATGACTATCTTAAGCATCATCATCGAATGTTCATCCAGTAACTAATGGAAACAGGTGCAGAGATACACAACTAAGCATGGGGTCGAGCTCCCAGAATCCAGTCAAAGAGAATGAGAATGGGCAATATGAGCAAAGGGGTCAAGACCATGGTAGAGAAACCCACATAGAAACAGCTGACTCGAGCTAGTGGGAGGTCACTGACTCCAAACTGACAACAAGGGATGTGCATAGAAGTGAACTAGGCCCCCTGAATGTGTGTGACAGTTGTGTAGCTTGGGCAGTTTGTTTGACCATTGTCAGTGGTATCAAGATTTATCTTTAGTGCATGAACTGGCTTTTTAGAGCTCTTTTCCTATAGAGGGATACCTTGCTCAGCCTAGATATGGGAGTCGGGGGGGGGGGAGGGAGTTGATCCTACCTCAAAGTGATATGACAGACTTTGTTGACTCCCCATGGGAGGCCATACCCTCTCTGTAGAAGGTGGGGAAATGGGAGGACAGGAGAGAGTGGGAACTGGAATTGGAACATAAAATAAAAAATATTGTTTTAAAAAATTTTTTAAAAAGCTCATGAGAAGCTAACTGCTCTGCAGAGAAATGTTGTCCAAGTGGCCTTCAATAAATGTATCAGTACATGTGTTATTAGCCTAAAGATCACTAAAAATGGGAGGCTATTTATTTGTTTGTTTATTGTAAAGACAATTACTGAGCAGTATAAATACCTTTAACACACTGTCCTATCTTTCCTAAACTGTTACGCATTTCTCAAGTATGTAATTACTCTAACAGTCTCTGTGCACGTTGAGCTTCCTAACCAGAGTCACAGTGTTCTCATTATTTTCTTATCAAGAAGCTTGTGTTGTGCATACTTTTCTGGGTGTTATTTTCAAAATATGCCATACTGTATGCAAGCCCTATATCACTAAATGAGAGAGGAGACTTTAATTCATTTTTAAAAATTTTATAATGGAATAATACAATAGTTTATTTTGCTGTTCTACTATTGACAGTTTTGTGTTTTTTTATAATTAATAACAGTATCATGCCTCAGATATTTTGTGTATGATAAAAGCATTATATAGGAAAACTCTATAAATAAAATTGTTGATCAAGACTCATATTCAATTTGGTTTTGGTAAATATTCCACAATTGCTCTCTGAAGACTCAGTAGCTGTATAGCTGATGAACTATTTACTTACAAATTTGCCAATAGAGTGCACTATATTTTTGAATAGTTATTAAATTTATATGTGACTGTAGGCCATGACCTTGTGGTGATGTATAGATTAATGGAGATGGGTAAGTTTAGGATATAAAAGCTAGCTAGAAATATGTTGAAGTTATTGACCAAACAATATAGCAGATAATATAGTTTCTTTGTGATTATTTTGGATCTGAGCAGCTGGAAACAGACAAATAGCCTCTGCCTACAGATTGGTGGGCCAACATGGGCTGAAGACATCCACATAAAACCTGAAAGAGTTTAAAAAGAAATTCTAAACACAAAACAGAGTTTATCACAGTTTCTTGGTAGCCACAAATTTTTGTTTTCTGAGATGGGCTCACAGCAAGCAGGGGCCCCACAGCTCCTTTAAGAGAGATGCAGTAAAAACT